>NC_136061.1:601768533-602368533 GCF_964261635.1 Lissotriton helveticus | reverse complement strand
GAGCGAAACAAAAAAAAATAATAAAAAAAATACATAATTTTATTTTTATTAAAAACATATAAAATATTTTTTTCGAATTAAAGAAGAATACATTTTAAAGCTTTTGATATTTGCTATTTAAAAACCATTTAAATTCACTGAAAAAACCATAGGTTATAGACCATATATAGTTAGGAATTAGCATTTACATAACCTTGAAAATTCACTGAAAAAACCATAGGTTATAGACCATATATAGTTAGGAATTAGCATTTACAAAACCTTATTTTACTCACACAAAACCATTGAAATTCGCATATACAGTTAGTTGCACTAACTATATATCGTGCACCCGCAATCCACTGCTGATCATGTCACATATTACATCATTCATGACATGGTCAGTGACATCACTGATGACATCACTGATGACATCTCAAATGACATCACTGATGACATCACTGATGACATCTCAAATGACATCACTGATGACATTACTGAGCACATCACTGATGACATTATTCATGTGATAATATGATGAACCTCTTCAGACTCTAATATAACCTTAGATACACTCAGTGTAAACAGACACTCACAGACTGTCACTCATCCATGGAGTTACTCACACACCTATTCAGTCATGGAAAGAATCAATCACACCTCCATTTTCTCAACTATGCAGTTATACACACCTTACTTATTCAAACATATACTAACACATATTTACTCTCTTATACAATCCCTGATACAAGTTCACAATGATCCATACAGCCACTCACACATTCACTAGCTCTTATGCACAGTAATTTATATATGTCAACTCTCACATGTACTGTGTTTTACATATGTATTTACTTTGACATGTAGCACTGAGATATCCATTCACTCACCAATACACTCATGCACACAGTCAACCGCCCATACAGCTGTTTCCACATGCACTTTTGAACCCATACATCTAGTGAATCAACTGCTCTCACATCTATGCACAGAGTCATACACCTCCCAGCCACCCACACACACACTCAGTCTCCCATACAAATACTTAGGCAACCAATCAATAACCCATATAGTTACTCATATAGCTACTGATCAACACATGCAGCATTTTATAGAACAACAGACATAATGATGACACTTTAGTCACTAACCCATGCACTCAGTGAGACACATTTAATCACTCACTCATATAGTCAGTCATGCACCTACTAAATCCTTCATCCAGACACTTATACATCCACTCATTCTTCAATATGTAAGACATATTTTAACTTTACAGAAATACACAGTCACTGGATGTTGTCATCAGTGATGTCATTTGAGATGTCATCAGTGATGTCATTTGAGATGTCATCAGTGATGTCATCAGTGATGTCACTGACCATGTCATGAATGATGTAATATGTGACATGATCAGCAGTGGATTGCGGGTGCACGATATATAGTTAGTGCAACTAACTATATATGCGAATTTCAATGGTTTTGTGTGAGTAAAATAAGGTTTTGTAAATGCTAATTCCTAACTATATATGGTCCATAACCTATGGTTTTTTCAGTGAATTTTCAAGGTTTTGTAAATGCTAATTCCTAACTATATATGGTCTATAACCTATGGTTTTTTCAGTGAATATATATATATATATATATATATATATATATATATATATATATATATATATACACACACACACACACACACACACACACACACACACACACAGAGGCTCGTGGGGTGACCAAAAATTTCCATATCGTACGCCGTTAGAGCAGCTGTTCTGGGTGAACAGTACGTACAATTTGTGGAAGATGTAGTACTTATTTCTTTGCCGCAGATGGATGTTCCTTTAAATAGATGCAAAATTTACAGCTCCACATGAGCCCCAGGAAATGAAAGTTATTCTTAATCCAAGGTCCGCATTACCCGAAAGAGCTCCACATGATTGGAACTCACGGCCTCATTTAGTGGGGTGGTGCTTCTCGACGACAGGACAGCCGCCTAAACATACAGGCTCGTGGGGTGACCAAAAATTGAGAAGCACTCGGACACGGGCCGCTTTTTCCCATAAAAGCCTTTATTTGGTTGAACAGCTTCATTTCCCAGTCCTTTAAAAAGCATGAGTCCGCAGCCTGACGCGTTTCGTGAACATAACTTCTTCAGAGGCTTGCGCGGTCAAAAGGAGCATTGCGTGCCACACGTCCCTTTATTTCCATATCGTACGCCGTTAGATCAGCTGTTCTGGATGAACAGTACGTAAGGATTTGTGGGAGATGTAGTACTTATTTCTTTGCCGCAGATGGGTGTTCCTTTAAACAGATGAAAAATTTACAGCTCCACATGAGCCCTAGGAAATGAAAGTCATTCTTAATCCAAGGTCCGCATTCCCCGAAAGAGCTCCATATGATTAGAACTCACGGCCTCCTTTAGTGGGGTGGTGTTTCTCGACTTTCATTTCCTGGGTCTATATATATATATATATATATATATATATATATATATATATATATATATATATAGTTAGATTTGAGGGTCTCTAGTTGGCATAGGTAGGTATCTGTGACAAATAGGGACCCTTGCGTCTAGTCAGGTTGAGGGGGTACACTCTAAAAATAACCCCTGCTCACCCCCTTGGTAGCTTGGCACGAGCAGACTGACTTATCTCAGAGGCAGTGTGTAAAGCATTTGTGAACACATACAGTAACCTAGTGACAACACTACAGATGGACAGCACACATTTGTATATTAAAAATAAGTATTCTTTATATAAATTTAACACAAGACCACAAACAACAAAAATCCACAATACTGTACTTAAAATGGTAGAATTAGCTTAGTTCTCTTGAGATCTTAAAATGTGACACTTTGAGTCAATGTACTTTTTTATGCCTAACGCTACACAATGAAAGTGTTGCAGGGAAGGTGATGCGTCGGTTCCTGTCTCGCAGGATCGTGATGCGTCGGTTTCTTGCTGCGCTTTTGTGGCAGTGCAGCTAGCAAAGCAGTAATGCGATGAGGATCCGGTGCGATGAAACAAAGATGGCGTCTTCTTCTTGATGCGACACGCTTCTCCAATGTTGCGAGATGTCTCGACTCGATGCGACAGCTGCAGCGGCGACACCCTTGTTCAGTGATGCTACGACAGCGGCTTTGGTGGCAACACTCTTCTCTGACGATGCGAGATGCTTCTTCTCGATGCGACAGCTGCAGCGGCGACACCCTTGTTCAGTGATGTAACAACATCGGCTGTGACGGTGGAACGCTTCTCGTTGGATGCAAGGGGCTAATATGCTGCAATGCAACACCTACACCAGCAACACACTTGCTCAGTGATGCGACGGCAGTGGCTGTGACAGCGACAAGATTCGTCGATGTTGCGGGACATTTCTTGTGATGCGGTGCAATGCGACAGCTACAGCGGCGACATCCTTGTTCAGTGATGCGACAGCAGCAGCTGCAACGGCGACTCGCTTCTTATTCGTGAGTCGTACTTCCAGCTCCTTGCGACACACAGTCCCTCAGAAGGCCCACAACAGCTGCAGGCACTTCCAAAGAATTCTTGGGGAGCTAGCGGCTGAAGTCTGATTTACCTGAGCCTTCAGCAGGAGGCAAGCTCTTCTCTCAAGCCCTTGGAGATCCTTCATAATTTGAAAAAAAGCACACAAAGTTCTTTTCTCCTTTCCTTGGCAGTCAGGCAACCTCTACAGTCCAATCCCCCAAGCAGCACTCTCCTCAGTGTTTCTGGTTCCACTCCTCAGCAAAGGTTTCTTCTTGTTGTCCAGAAGTGATCTAATTCTCTGGGGTCTTGGTCCCCTCTTTTATGCACAGTTTCTCTTTGTTCTCTGAAGGCAGAGTGACCTTTGCCTAGTCCAAACCCGTTCTGGTCAGTCCTGGAGCACTCTGTTGACATGACTCCTTCTTTCCTTTCACAGTGCAGGGCAGAGACATCAGACGCACGACAGGAGGTGGAGCCAGCATTGTGGAGGGAAGGCACAGCCCTCTTCAGGTCCCAGGTGCAACTCCTCCCTCCCATCTAGATTCAGATCTCTCTATTCACCACTGGGCTGACTCACCCTGTCTCCTGGAATCTCCCAGCTCCTGTCACTCAAACTGCAGACAAGGAATACACAACCTAGCAGAGGCAGGCTTGGATAGTTAGACAAGAAAATACCTACTTTCTAAAAGTGGTATTTTCAAACATAGAATGTCAAAACAAACTACACTAAAAGATGCATTTTATCATTTTGAATTCAGGCATACTAAAGTTGAATTTCTACCTAGTTCCCTGAGTCAGTTAGGATTATAAGATGTAATAATCAAACTGCCCATTCTGGCCTGTTGGGAATAGGTAGCCTTGCAATAATGAAAAACAAAAATGTCTGTAATTCACTATTAGGAGATGCCACACTCACCAGGGCTTGTTCTACCTTATACTTACAATGCACCCTGCCCTTGGGCCTACCGTAGGGGTGTCTGACATGAAGAAAAGGGAAGGTTTAGGGACTGGCAAGTGGGTGAATGTGCCCAGACAACATGGCAGTAACAGACTGCACACAGGTTCTGCGATGGCAAGCCTAAGACACACTTTACAGGCTGCTTCTGTGGGTGGCACAACCAATGCTGCAAGCCCACAAGCAGCATTTGGTTTACAAGCCCTGGGCATACTCAGTGCACTGTACAAGGGTCTGAGAAGTAAACAAAACCAGCCAATCATGGAGTCACTAAGCCATATATCAATTTACCATAGTGAGGGCATATGCACTTTAGCACTGGTCAGCAGTGGTAAAGTGCCCAGAGTCAAAAAAACAAAAAAAACAGTCCAGACAACATACAGGAGGAAGGCAAAAAGTTCAGGGATGACCCTGCAAAAAGGGCCAAGTCCAATATATATATATGCACTTTAGCACTGGTCAACAGTGGTAAAGTACCCAGAGTCAAAGAACCAACAAAAACAGATCAGACAACATACAAGAAGAAGGCAAAAAGTTCAGGGATGACTCTGCAAAAAGGGCCAAGTCCAATATATGAAAGATGGAGCAGTTAATAGTGTAGAAAATACTCGTAGCTCACCTTTTGCCTTGGTTGTGTGTCCAAGTATGTGCTGGTTCATAGTGCACCCTCCAGTTTATTGATCTGACATATAGTATATAGAGTTAGTCATAGTATAGTACAAACAAAAGTGGTGTAAGGGGCTTGTAGATTTGCCTCTCAGACTGTTGGAATCTATCTATTGTCACTGCTCGGAGGTAATTGTACATTTCTACTCAGTGAAGCTGCTGCACACTACCCACTCTCTCCTTTCACAGATGACTTGTCGTTGTTTTGGAAAGAAACTTTTTTGCTCACCTTGTGCCATTGGCGTGATTCAAAGAGGGTGCACCACGAGTCATAGCTGCCTTCTCGAACGTTGAGTTTTAGAGGTGTTGGGGGGAAGGACGCCAATTTGTGAAACAGGACCTGTAAGATAAAAAGGAAGTTAACATTGTGTGTAATTTTTTATCAAAAGAGAGAGGAAGTGAGAGAGTGACTGCAAAGAATATTCGCAGCTCAACTTTCTGACACCAGTGTGTTTTTCACCACGTGCTGGGACATAATGCACCCTGAAGCTCTACATCTAAAAGATAGTATAAGAAAGATGTTATGTTTGGTAATTGTTGCTATCTTAATGTGGAGCTGAATAACATCAGCCTTTCACACACGTTCCCTCTCACATTTAAAAAAAATATTTGTATAGTTATATTCCGGATTTTTGAGTGATTATAAAAACGTTCCTGCTATTGGGAAAAAAATGTACATGAAATTTGATGCACTATATAGGACTGCTTTTGTCTAAAACCCTGCGTCGCTTTTTTGTATCCAGTCTGCTACAGCCCTTTGACTCCCTCCGATGCGCACTCAGGCCTCACTGCTCACCTTTTCATGGGCAGGACACCTTCTGCATCATGTAGTCCCGATCTGCCACTAAGAAGTCTCATATATGGTGCTGAGTCTTGATATCGGTATGGCTAACAACATACTTGTGCTCCCATCATCATCGCAGGTTCCTCACCCGCTCAGTGCTTCTTATACCACTAACTCAGTGACCAAAGAGGCCACACTCGTAGTGGGGGGCCCCCCTACTAAGTGGTTCAGGCCTACATGAGGCGTTTGAATCACTATGACGGGCCATCACATTGCTTGGGATGGGAGCAATTCTAAAATGGCGTAGAGCACGTGCGCTCCGTCTTTTTTATTGGTTCGGTCACGTATGTAGTGCCAGATGCTCTGGATGGGTGTGGTGTGGGTGTTTACCAGCCATGAAGGAGTGTGTGTGTGCCGTTCTGACAACTATACCTGGAACT
Source organism: Lissotriton helveticus (assembly GCF_964261635.1). Taxonomy (NCBI): domain Eukaryota; kingdom Metazoa; phylum Chordata; class Amphibia; order Caudata; family Salamandridae; genus Lissotriton; species Lissotriton helveticus. The sequence goes on along the minus strand of NC_136061.1, from coordinate 602,362,218 downwards.
AAGAAATCACTACAATTAAATCTGGGCAATGTTTCGTTGTTGTGTTTTCCTGGAAGCGTAAGTGGAGTGGGCTCGCCTGACGTATGCCAGTGCTGCGCGAGGCTCTGAACCATGATTCCGGAGCTATGGGCGTGGTCCCGTTGTGAGCTATATGAGAAATCAAGTGATTTGGGTGTCCGTTTTGTAGTGCTGACTTCACGAGGGTCTTAAAAAGAAATGCGTCATTATATCTGTAAAGTCCCACAACTTGGCCAACATGGAAGGTACGGGGTATTACTGACTCTATATTCGTTGCACACATAAAAGATGGTGGACATGACGCATTTCTGCGATTATGAATGTTTGTTGTACATTCAGTGGAGTGTTGTAGCTGTAGTAATACAGGGCTGTGAAAGGTTTAAGTTGCAGTTTTTGGCACATGAAGAGCAGCTAAGATATAAATATACGTATGTGGTTATTCAGGCACACTGTAGAACTTGGTGCTGGAAATCAATGTTTGAGCCTCAGAGTTGCGTCCACATCCTGTTATTGTAGAGTAATGACGTAATGTACGTGTGCGTGAAAATGTATTATTTTTGGGTTGATTTTGTGCTAAATAAATATGCTAAAAAAAAAGGTGGAATAGCCCACACTTACTGTTACAGGTAAGATGATTGCATACGCTATTTATAGCACAATGTAATGTGGTAGGGCGGAGGAGCAGCATTTTACAAACACAATAAATACACAGACACAGATAGATGGTTGACGTGGGTACGGGCATGTGTGCTCGACTCCATTTTATAACGTTGTTGTTGGTAAGAAGTAGAATAGTAATCATGATATCATATACAGATATTTAATCATAAACGGTTTATGACTTCTGCTGTACAAAGGTAGGAGCATTTTATGTCAAATAATACACAGAAGATTCTATCGTAAAAAGTTCATGAGTTGTGGTGGACTGAGGTGTCGCAATTTGTGTGGAGCTTGCGATGATGGTTGGTCCAGGCAGACCGCACTGGTAAAAATGTGTTTTGACTATTGAATTTTGCCCTAACAAGGGCACGTGGCGATTATTTACGGTGTACTGAGTTAGTGGTACGTCTGGTGTTTATCGTGTGCTCACCCTGCGATGATGTGTGGTCTGAACGGGCTGCACTGAAATCATTCACTGTTGCATACTGGACTATATGAACTTTGAGGGGGGAAAAAAACTAGCACCGATGGTTATCAATTGCTGTGAAAACTAGGTGTACTGATTGCTCCGCATAACAAATTAAACGATTCCTCTTCACGCAGTGCATTGTAACTTTCACAAATTGGGGACGTATGTCTGGTGGCGATGTTGAAGGTGATACTCCAGAGGTACTTGGTATTGCTGGTGGTGGAGGTACATTTTGGCGCAATCTTGTACATTGTTTGTTATCATAGTTCACATGATGCAGCGATTGAAGGTGCTTGCACATACTAGCAGTGCAACAGCACTATTTTTTCTCTGCTTTAAATAAATCTAGGCTGAATTTAATGCTGTCTGTAGTGTAGATAAAAAGGTAAATTCAAGTTGTGAACCCTGCTGTGCACAGTGTACATAGAAGCTAGTAGTCAGTGCAGTTATATATAGTCATATGTTTTTTCACTTATTTTAACAAAATCTGAATACATACAGTATAATTGTCTCTGTGTTAAATAAATCAAGGTTGAATTTCCTACTGTCTATAGTGTAGATGCAAAGGTGAATTCAAGTTGTATACCCTGCTGTCCGCAGTGTAGATCTGAGGGTGGAGTGCATCATCTGCAATTATGATTGAAGTGGAAGATAGAACATATAAGCAGCGGGCATTTTATTATTCAACTAAATGTATAAGTGATATAAAATAAGTTTTTCAAGGAAACATAATGAAGGGATACTGTGTAGGGTTTGATAGGTGTTATACTTAGTTTGGTTTCTACTGAGTTAGTGGTACCTAAAACAAGAAGGTTCTGTGGAGCCTGCGATGATGTGTGCTCAGGGCAGGCTCTTCTGATAGTAATGTTTTTGTGTTGTGAATGGTGCCTTAGTAAGGCCGCGTGATAATCATGTTTGGTGCACTGAGTGACTAGTACCTTTGGTGCTTAGCGTTTACATATTCTGAGATGATGCGTGGTCTGAGGGGGGTGAGGGGGGCAAAGTAATTGGAGTAATGTCTTTTGTTGATTGGATTCTGCATGAATTCCACTTAAAAGTGATAGTATGCCTCATTGCTGACATAAAACTGTTCACTCTTCTTTCCGATGATTTATTGTGCACTGAGTTAGTAGTATCTTTGGTGCTGAGCTAGTATGTACCCTGCGATAATGCGTAATGCAGGAGGGCTATACTAGGAGCAATGTTTTTTGCCTAGTGAATTCTGCTTCAATAAGGCTATGGGGAAATGACTTGTGGTGCAGTGATTTAGTGGTACCGAAAGAAGTCAGCGTGTGTGTACTCTGTGATGATTCGTGGTTCGGGGGCGTCGCAGTGGTATAATGTCTCTTGTCTACTGGAATGCGTCATATACAATCGTCATTCTTTCTGAAAAAATCAGAACACATATAATACAATTGTCTCTGCATTAAATTAATCAAGGTTGAATTCCTTATTGTCCATAGTATACATGCAAAGGTGACTTCAAGTTGTGAACCCTGCTGTCCGCAGAGTACATCGAAGGCTGTAGTTGACACAGACATCGAGGAATGCTTTTTTTTGTTACATAATCTAACAAAATCTGCCGACACAGTACTATTTTTCTGTCTTAAATAAATTGAGACTTAATTTTATGTTGTCCGTAGTGCTTATGCGCCTCTGGTATCAAGTGATAAACTCTTTTGATCGCAGTGTACATTTGAAAACAGAACTCACTACAGTCACCGAGGAATGTTTTTTGTGGCATCCTTTAACAAATTAATCTTTGTCTTACATAAATCAAGGATATCTTGACTGCTGTCCGTAGTGTAGATGGAAAGCTGAATTCAAGTTGTGAACTTTGTTGTACACAGTGTAGATTTAAGGCAGTAGTCGACACAAAGATCGATGAATGCTATTTTGTCACAGTTAACAGAATCTGAGGACACAGTAGAATTGTCTTTACCTTAAATAAAGCAAGGCTGGATTCAATGCTGTCCGTAGTGTTGATGCAAAGCTGAATTCAAGATGTGAACCCTGTTGTACGCAGTGTAGATTGAAGGAAGTAGTCGACACAAAGATCAATTAATGCTATTTTGTCACAGTTAACAGAATCTTAGGACACAGTACAATTGTCTCTGCCTTAAATAAATACCATAAATTCAACTGGTATCAAATTGCCAACTCTACTGACCGCAGAATAGATTGAAGGCAGTTCTCAGCACAGATACTGAAGCCAAATTTAGATCTAAAGTTGAATTCAAGTTCTGAACCCTGCTGTCCACAGTGTCGATGGAAACCACTAGTCGATATAGACATAAGTCTGCGGTGCTGTGGCGCTGAGTTCGCAATCGGCCTGTATCAAGGAAGCATGCGGTCATGGCTGCAGCCACGTGGTAGGGTGGGGACCTTCGCTGCAGCGCAGTCTCTTCTCTTTGCAGAAATGAACCACGGCTAATGCGTAGCCTAATTATTTATAGTCGCACGTTGACATTGTTTATGTTGGACTAGCCTACTCCGCTTCTGTTTCAAAGGGGGCGGTGAACACAGCTAAATGACCGAAATATTCCCTAATGTCTGAGATAATATGGTTGTGTGCACTATTCAGTACACTACTCGTATCAGTGGTATATCTACACACTGAAAAGTTTTTAATTTCTATAGTGAATTGTGTATAGTACTTCACTGGTAGTCTTAGCATTGTGTACATTATTGTTGATGTTTTAGTTCTTTCCCCTATACATACTTGGTTGCCACATCTCTGTAGATTAAGCTAGTGTGCTGTTGAGGGGATATATTATTTTGGAAAGGGTCATTGTCCTATTTTGCGCTGCCTTTGAGGTAGTAGGAAGGAGAGGTTAGTGGGGGTGATTGTAGTGGTAGTGGCGTTGAGTATTGTGATTTTGTTGGGTGTCTGAAGTGTATAATTACAATCTCTAACACATATTGCTCTTTAGACATGGGTGTAAGTTGGTTGTACTTCACGTAATACATGTTCGACGTTCTTACAGTAGTTAAATGTTGATGTTAGTTTGTTAGTGGTAAGTGAAACTATTGTCTGATTTTTTACTTAGCATTGCAGATTTGGTTTCTGGTTAGAAATATGGGAAAGTGACCAACATAATAAATAGAACTTGTCATTTAAAAAACCTTTGAAATTCACTGAAAAAACATGGGTTTCAAGCAGGTTATAGTTAGGAATTAGCATTTAAAAAACCTTAAAAATTCACCGAAAAAACCATAGGTTTTAGGAATGTTATAGTTAGCTGGACATTTAACTCATACAAAACCATTGAAATTCCTCCGCTATAGTTAGTTGTATTAACTGTAACTCTTGCGCCCGCAATCCACTGGTGATGATGTCACATATTACATCATTCATGACATGGTCAGTGACATCACTGATGACATCACTGAAGACATCTCAAGTGACAGGGGAGACACATCATGCATCACCTTCTTGCGCTGACCACGAGCCCCAGGAACCACCGGCAGCAGCAGTACTTAGGAGCTCGTGCCTCCCACTACGCGGGAAATGTATAGCGCATCCCCTTTTTGCGCTGACCACAAGCCCCAGGAACCAGCGGGGGCAGGAGGAAGTGTGGGTCAGAGCCCCTCCCACAACCACCAGCTTCCCAGGAGACACATTGCGCATCACCTTCTTCTAGGAACTCGCGCCTCCCGCTTCGCGGGCGCGCGCCGGGCGAAGCCAGGGCCAAGGGCGGGCCCGTCCTAGCCCGTCATCGCCAGGAAGAGGCAGGGCAGGCCCCCCCCCTTTCATCTGGCCCACGGGCTACAATGACTTAAGGTACTGGTTGACTTAATTAGGCTGGTCCCCAGTGGTCATATATTGGGGCATGTAATTGTTAAGCCTGCTAGTCATATATTGGGGCATGTAATTGTTAAGCCTGCTTCCTTTGCTGTAGATCAGTGTAATAAAACCTGAAAGAGGGGTGTGTTTACTTTCTTTGCCAAATGGGGAAAAAGAAGGCAATGGAGGGTGGGGGGACATTCTTAAGCAAAAAAGAGAAAAAAGCTAAGAAAGTACCCCACGCAGCTAGTAATTGTGTTATAACTAGAATCAAAGCCATTGTCAATGAATGTGAAGAAGTTTTGGTAGCTAGTAATAAGAACAACCCGGACAATACCACCTATCCACTTGATGATGTCCTAACCCAGACACAGAGAATAGTAATCCCCTCTATTTTCAACAAGAAACCATCCCATAGGCACCCCATCTGCGAAGTACACAGCCCATTTGACATGACCTCAGAGGGAACCCACCCAGCTGAAACCCCAACTACGAAAATTGGTGCCATTCCTAAAGGGATCCATCAGGATTGCGCGATTGATATACAACTACCTTGTTCAAATAGGTTTGCAGTCCTAGAACACATCAATGAGGGTATTCCAGCAGCTTTATTGAGTGAACACAATGCTGCAGAAATTGCTGCTAATAGAGCAATCTGCAACATTTGTGAATCTACAAACAATGGTCTATTACAGAGGATCGAACTTCTTGAAAGGGAATTGGTTTCTTTGAGAGAGAAGGTTGAGGTGCTCACAAGTAGAACCAACCACCCGCCTGCCACATCTGCTCCACCCTCACTACCTATCCCCACTAGTTCAGCAAATGGGGTTTTACTAAGGAACTCTTTGGGGGTTGGGGCTAGGCCACTCCTAGGGACAGGTAACCATGCCCAGGGCTCACCGGGCATGGATACTCTATCTCGCAATATTAGATCGTATGCAGAGATCGCCATAGATAGGGGTGCCAAAGGGAAGGCATTGGGTCAACCTTCCACCAAAGTAAGCCAATGCTGTCCTGTCTCCTCCAAGGCAGGCAAGAGCAACCAAGTTTGAATCAGTATGCAAGGCAGCCACATTCGCCCAGAGAACACCTTTTCAACAATCTATATGACTCAGGTGCCAAAATACAATAACTGTCGGGGCCATGAAAGCAGCGAATCCCTCCAAAACAAAGCCATTCATTGGCTACAGCATGTAAGGGGCTGTAGGTCAATCATACAGGAGGACATGGCAAAAGTAAGGAGGATTACATCGGGCAATTCCCAGACTGACTGTATCGAGTTACAGCTATTTAATCCAGTAATTGCTGAGAATCTATTGGCCCTAGAGTTTCGCACGTCCCCCCTTGAGTATTCCACCATCCAGATCCGACGCTTTCCGCTCTGGTCACCGGCCAGGGAGGAGAGAGACTCTGGACTGAATTCAGTTGATTGACTGGACAAGGTTCCGCCACCGATCACCTTTTCCGATTCAGTGGGAAAGAATTCTGGTGAAGTTGACATAGGTCACAGTAGTATGGGGTTAGAAAGCGTAAACAGACAAAATATCGAATTCAAAATATAGAATAGCAATAATATCGAAGTCAAAATATAGAATGGACAAAATATCGAATGGACAGAATATAGTGGTGAAAAATATCGAATTGAAGGTAAGTAATATAATATCGATTTTTTTAAAATATAGAAAGTCAAAATATCGAAGAATATAATATAGGTAATATAATATATCTAATTTTTAATAATATCACATTTTTTCAAGTGTTTTGTATGGTAGTATATTTGTAAAAAGTGTATATTTTTTTTCTAATTTATTTTGAGTAATAAGTTTTATGTTATTTAATTTTTGCGTAATTTAATTCTGTAGCCGGTTGTGCGTTTATAGGGGAATAGGGTGGGAAGTAATTTAATTATATTAAATTACATTTTTAGAAATTACTAATTATTTTTAATTTAATTTTGCGTTTTAGTTCTGTAGCGGGTTGTGGGTTCATAGGGGAATAGGGTGGGTATTAATTTAATTGTAATTAATTAAATATGTGCATTTATTTATTGGTATTCATTTAGAATTTTTGTTAATTCATTTTTAATTGATTATTAATTCATTTTTAATTGGTAATTAATTTTTATTAATTGATTAATTGATAATTATGTTAATTTTATTAATTGATTTTCCGTAGCGGTTGTGAGTTTATAGGGGAATAGGGTGGGAAGTAATTTAATTGTAAATAAGTTGCATTTTTTTATTTATTGGTATTGATTTTTTATTTATTGTTAATTGGTAATTAATTTGTATTAATAGGTAATTAATTTTTAATAACTAATATTTATTTGTATTTTTAATTGATTAATTATGACATATTATTAAATTGGTAATTTTAATTAATTTTTTATTGGTATTGATATTTAAGTTCTTTTTATTAATATATTATATCTTTACTTTCTCTACTGTTAAACTCACTAGAGGGGGAATAGTCATTTTTACCCCTAGGCTATCCAACACTTTCCCTACTGTTGCACTCTCTGGAGTAGGAATAGTAATTTTTACCCGTATGCTATCCAACGCTTTTCCTACTATTGCACTCTCTAGAGTGGGAATAGTAATTTTTACCCCTACGCTATCTAACGTTTTTCTTACTGTTGCACTCTCTGGAGTGGGAATAGTAATTTTTACCTCTACGCTATCCAACGCTTTCCCTACTGTTGCACTCTCTGGAGTGGGAATAGTAATTTTTACCCCTACGCTATCCAACGCTTTCCCTACTGTTGCACTCTCCGGAGTGGGAATAGTAATTTTTACCCCTACGCTATCCAACGTTTTCCCTACTGTTAACCCTCTCTGGAGTGGGAATAGTAAATTTTACCCTCCCGCTATCCTACGATAAAAATATTGTATATTTTTATTATTATTATGTTAATATATATATATATATATGTGTTTTAAAAATAAAAGAGTATGTATTTTTATAACTTAAATTAATTATTTATTAATTTTAAGGTCATTTAAGTATTTTTAAGTATGTTTTAGTTAATTATATTTATTATTTCATTAATTTTAAATTACTTTTAAGACATTTTAAAAAATTCGATATTTTGACTAACTATATTTTTTAAACTGATATTTTTGATTTGATATTTTTGTACTTACCTGTTTGTAGATAGGAATTCGATATTTTTGTAGTCTATATTTTTTCCTCAATATTTTGGTAATTCTATATTATTGTAATCAATATTATGTCAGTGATCCGTTAGAAAGATAGGTGGGGGAGAGCCCCAATGTTGACTTCGTAGATCTGTGGAGGTTAGAGATGTTTGGTTCAATGGAACCAATGCAAGAGTGATCCAATTCCTCTCCGGGCATTTAGCAGGGCTGCAGAAAAACTGGCTCTCCCGGAATGGAATGAGTTTATCGACAATTATGATATCTGTTTGTTCCAGGAGACCTGGAGCTTGGTCCCCTTGTATAAATCAGGGTTCACTACATATTTTGTTCCAGCGACCAGTTCAGGCAAAGGCCCCCCCTAAGGGGGGTCTCCACATTTGGTCCATTTTTAGACACTTCTCACCATCACAGGATATTTTACACCTGACGATCAAAGGGTCAAACAATGCTACCAATGTGGAGATATTTAATGTGTATGCGAGAGGGTCTCCTGGGGCCCAAACATCAGCAACCCTAACAACATTGGAGTCCGAGCTGTCCTGTACTCCTCCCCACTGTGGTAGCAAGAGATTTCAACTGCACATTCGAACCATTGACCGGGGATGATTTTCTGGGCATTGGTGAGGAGGATAATAAATGGGCTATACCATCTCTTAATATAGCGCCAATAAAGAAGTGAACTCAAAGGGCCATACAAATCAATGCCCTAACCCTAGATTGCAACTTAAGAGCATTTACTGGCAGGACGCGCTCTGACCCAAGCGGGGCGTACACATACAATACGCACACCTGCCCCTCTCGGATATATTACATCTTGTTGGATACATGTTTATGGGGCGATCTTCTGGATATGGAGGTCAAACCTACTCTGGACAGCGACCATAATCCCCCGTGCATGCAAATTATTTGCAATTGGGATACTACCTCCATTAAGACCCGATGATGTCAACGAAGGAGGTCGTGCCTTCCAACTGCAACCAACGCCTTAAATGGCACAAGGTCGCAAACCAGGAAGAGAAACTGCTCAGTATAAGGGATCTCACAGAGCAGAAGACCATAGAGCTTGAATTGTTTAATGTTACTTATGAGGAATCACACAACTCCCCGTTCCCCAAGCTCTACCAAGACACAATAGGAAGGCTAGGAGAGTTTTCTATCATTAAGGAGCATAGTGAGCCGAAAGGGCGCCCACCCCGACCCTCTAATCCTTGGTACTCTGCTATTTGCAGGGAAAATAGACAGGCCCCTTTCTACAGCCACAATTGAAAGACACAACTGTGTTTTGGGAGATAATTAACAAAAGTATCAGGAAGGGATCTAACCCGGTACCAAACCATATTACAGGGCACCAGTGGCATGACCACTAACTTAGCCTGTACTGTGGGGACGAAGGGAACTTGTCCCCTCAGAACGAGACGCCCCTACCCATCGCTGAGGGTTTTACAACAGCCGAACCCTTCGGGATCAACGAGGTATCCTCGGCCATGGCAAGTATAGCACCAGGGAAGGCGGCGGGTCCTGATGGTCTCCCTGGCAATTTACTTTTGTATGACCCAAAGCCGTGGGCTCTTTTTATTCTACTCTTGATGAACCTTATCGCTAGAGGTCATGCCGTCCCTGATTCTTGGAAGGGCGCTGAGGTGGTAACCATTTACAAAAAGGGGAATAGGGAGGACCCCGCCAACTACAGGCCGATCAGTTTAATCGACATAATACAGAAAGTGGTTGGCAGGGTCCTCCTTATGAGGATAAGGTCTTGGATGGATGATGGAAACGTCCTCTCTCACTTTCAGGCAGGTTTCAGACAGAAAGTAGACACGTTGAACCAGGTCTTTAGACTTTTTATGATCTATTGGAAATATGTGGTCATTGGGAAAGGCAGTCTCTATCTGGCCTTCATTGACCTGAAGACCACCTTCGACTTGGTACCATGTGCCAAGCTTTGGCAGGTGTTATGTGAACTAGGTATCCCCCCCCTGATCCTTGATTTCATCAAACGCCTCCACGAGGGAAATTATGCTAGAATAAGGTGGGGCAGCCAGGGACAGTTGACAGAAAGGGTGGCGGTGAACAGGGGGGTACACCAGGGTTGTGTGTTGACCCCGACTTTGTTCTCTCTCTTTGTAAATGGGGTGGTAGACCCTTTGAGAGAGGACCCAGCCGATGCCCCAACCCTGGCCGGCGAGAAGTCGCCTACCCTACTCTTCGCCGATGACACCCTTCTGATATCGAAAAGTCCAAGAGGCCTGCAAAAACTGTTAGATAGGTTCAGCCTGTTTTGTGACTCACGGGGCTATCCATTAACACCTCCAAAACCAAATTGATGACGCTCCATTCAAATGATTTAGAAATAGCATCACCCTTAATGGCACCCCATCGACTATTTGGGTATATGGGTTAACAACTCGATGAAGTAGAATTCCCATTTGGCTAAAATGCTTCTCAACCACCAGCGGGTGTCAGGGGCAATATTAAGAGACCAGCAACTCTCTGTTAGCAGACCAGTAGCCCCGGCCCTTGTGGTGTATGAGGGCAAAGCTTTATCTTTGGCTCTCTATGGGTCGGAACTATGGGGATTCGAGAATACCATTGACCTAGTAAGATCGGAAAACAAGTTTTATAGCGGCCTAGTTTCTCTTCCACTATCTACCCCATTGATACCACTTCGCCAAGATTACGGGAAACGTTGCATTAAAGATATTGCAAGGTTTCAACCTTTACTATTCTTGTTACGCCTAAGAAGGACCCCTGAACTGTCAAACTATGCTGCTGCCCTTAGCGAACTTATTAAATTGGATACAGGCAACAAGATTAAATGGATTTGTAAGCTTAGACAGCTCATTTTTGACATTGGGTTGGCGGAGGCATGGGATAGCCAGACTCCGCCACCCAAACAAACAATCAAGAAAGCTTATTGGGAATGGCTGCAAGTGGAGTAGGCACTTCGTTCCAATTGGGGAATCCTGACCGAGCTGTTCCTGGATCACAAGCTTGCTCAAAAACTGGAACCCTTTCTCGATTTCATTCAATCTCCACGAGAAAGGATACTCTATCTGAAGTTGAGGTTTGGAATTCTCCCGCTCAATGAACACACAGCAGGCTGGAAACAATATAATGTAGCATCTTCTTCCTGTTCTGGCTGTGCAGCCCCTTCCGAGTCCATTCCTCACTTTCTCTTTGCCTGCCCAGCATACAGGTATGCAAGAATAAAATGGCTCAAATCTGTGTGTAATAACCTGGGATCCAAGAAATATAGGGAGGCGTTACGTGTTCTAAAAACTGACACTGCCTCCCTCAGTATGGTTTGCGGGGTAGCCAAGTACCTGGGTTGCGCTTGGCTAACACGAACCAAGCTGCTGAAGGATAACAAAAGATAGGCTTACTCCTTATGCCCTGTTGTCTTTGTACCCCCTATGCACCAGATGTCTTTTTTATTGTTTTTACTCTATATATGTTTATTCCAATTTTTAGATGTGTATATATATCGGTTGTATGGAACAATGATATTCTTTTTTTAAATGATGAATCTAGATTGTACATACTTTTATGATAATTTTTTATCGAATAAAGTACATACAACAACAACAACATACACTACTATAATCTTTCATCACTCACAGTAAAAAATATAGAGTACCATATTTGAATCCATTGACACACCAATCCAAGTATCTAAAACCCCACTCAGCCATTCATAGATCTACACAAACATGTAATCAATTATCTATAGATTCACTCAAACATGCTGTCAATGATCAATAGAGCACTATGAAATATACTTATACACCTATATTGACATTACACACCAGCACACATCCTATTTACTTATGAAGTCATCCTGCTCACTTATGCAAACAATGGATCATTCTTATATTTACTGAGCTACATACTTATACAAACACCACTTCATTTAATCATATAGATAGTAACTCATACTTAGTGTTTTATAAAATCACTATTAAAAGTATACAGTTATCCATGCAGTCACTCATGCAATCAGTGAGTCTTATGTATACTTATTTATATAAAACAAATGTCACATACATTGCCTTTTATTATTCTAGTTTGTTGGACATGTACCATTGAGAGATATATTTGCTCATCAGCACACTCATAAACATATTCACTCACCCAAACAACTATTATAACATGTAGTCTTAACGTCATATACCTACTGAATCAACTATTGACACATCTTTGGGCAGTCACACCCCCCCACCGAACCACACACATATTCACTCTCTCATACAAATATTCAGTTAACTAATCAACAACTAATATAGATTTTCACGTAGCTAGTAACCAACTGGTGCCACAGTTTACACAACAACTGACAAAGGAATACAGATATTCAAACAGTTTAGTCACTATCCAATATATATAGTGAGACACTATAAATTAGTCAAGTAAACAGTCAATCACACTGCTACTAAATCCTTCATCCAGATATGTATATATCCACTGATTCTTCAATGCAGATTGGTGTGTGTATATATAATACATATTTAAATAACAAACCAAACCACATTCACTGGATGGTGTCATCAGTGATTTCATTTGAGATGTCATCAGTGATGTCATCAGTGATGTCACTGACCATGTCATGAATTATGTAATATGTGACATCATCACTAGTGGATTGCGGGCACGAGAGTTACAGATAGTACAACTAACTATAACGGAGGAATTTCAATGGTTTTGTACGAGTGAAATGTCCAACTAACTATAACACCCCTGAAACCTGTGGTTTTTTCAGTGAATTTCAAAGGTTTTTTAAATGCTAATTCCTAACTATAACATGCCTGAAACCCATGGTTTTTTCAATGAATTTTAAAGGTTTTGTAAATGACAATTTTTAGATATATTTATTCTTATATTTTTGTATTGTTACTGATTTACAAGTTTTTTTATAAACAATGTATTTTTAGATATTTTATTTTTTAAATTACATTACATTGTGGTTCCCCCCTTCCTTTTACTTTTTTCAGCCCTGGGAATCCCATCCCAGGGCTGATCTAACTTCATTAATTTTTTTTATAGGAAGGGTATTCCTATAGAAGGAAATTTAAGTTACTTGTACGTATGCGTAGAACTACATTTCAGTGTCAGTGTTGAGCTAAAAGATGCAGTACTGGGTTCTCTCCTGATAACAGGTGAGTAAATTGGAATTCGGTGTTGGTTGATTTTAGGTAAATATTTTAAAGTTCCAAAACTCCACAAAAGAATTTGCAAGTGAAACCACTCAATGTTAGCCTATGAAAGAATATTCACTTACCAGGTAAATAGTGTTATCTTTACCTTTTCTTACTCAGGGGTGGATCCTGTATCCAGCACTTGTGCATCTCTTCTAAACAGTTGAAAGAATGCAAATGACCAAAGCCCTCGTTTCTTTTTTTTTATATCGCTAGAATGGGCGGATCATACGTGCACTAAGGGTGGGCTTAGTGCTCCGCTCTGTCCACGGAGTGTGTGTAGTGTTGCCTACTTTGCGATTTGCAAAGTAGGCGTGTAGGCAACACTACGCACATGCCATGGCTGAACGAAGTTGCCTGCCACCTGCCTCCCTCCCGCCCTCTTCTAAATGCCTAAAATAATTTTAAAAATTGTAAAACGAATTAAAAAGGACTTACCTGAGATGCGGCATCTCGGTGCTCCCTCTTCCTGGTGTTGCGCCGACTTCTTCCAGACAAATGCGCATGCGTGGGCGCCCGCGCATTTGTCAGGAAGAAGTCGGCGCGACACCAGGAAGAGGGAGCCCCGGGACACCGCATCTCAGGTAAGTGCTTTTTAATTAGTTTTACAATGTTTAAAATAATTTTAGGCATTTAGAAGAGGGTGTAAGGGAGGCGGGCGGCGTGTAGTTGGGCTACACGAAGTGTGTGGGTGGGCGTAGATTCCCCCCCACTTCCTGTTGCTTCACGTAGCGTCACTACGCCCAGGCCTAACATGCACCCCGCGATTTTACCAACAAAATAAAATAATTGGGGCTCTGGGGGTCCTTGTGGGACCCCCTGAGCAGACCTAGAGTATAAGGGTGTGTTTATCCTCCCCCTTTTTCATGTTTTAACACACATTTCACACGCTTCTTCCGCCTCCCTTCTACCGGGCATAAAATGGCTGCCACCAGTTTCTAGTTTTGAATGTTGACAACCACTTGTCAGCCAATTAGAATTCAGCGCGTAATCGAAAGGGTACGCTTATGGTACGATGACAATAGGCGGAGTATCCGTATTCAATTTTTTATGGGAAGGGGGCCGTGTGGCCCACCTCACGTGGCCAATTCCGGGCACCGGGGTCCCCCTCCCCCGGGACATGGTTAATTATATTTTTTTTTTTTAAGGAGGAGGGCTACATAGCCCCCGTCGTCCTGAAGCCACTTCAAGGTCCCGGGGACCCCATTCCCCAGAAACGGCCTTTTTAAAAAAAATATTTTGGCCATCACCATTGGGGACTGTGGGATGGTCTCCAATTCTCCCACTGTCCTGCCGTCTCCCCGTCACCTGCAGGAGCCAGTGTTCAAACGACATCCAAACTCCATCTGTGTATTTACCCCTAGAAGTTGCCTTCACTTTGCTCATTTTTAAAAAAGTTTTATATAGCGCGAACTAGACCCGAACCGAATCAGGTATCAGAGCGCTTTACATAGCACCAGTTACGTTACATGAGGACACAGTTTCATTTTTTTTAGGCACGGGGAGATTAAGTGATTTGCCCAGAATCACAGGAGGTTTTTGGCGTCATTACTGAGACTCGAACCCAGATCCCGAGGTCCGAGGTCAAGCGCCTTAGCCGTTAGGCCAACCCCTCATGTTTGTGGTAGCGTATGCGTGTTAATGTTTCGCACGCGCACAATACGTCCCACCGTCTGGCTAAGTACCCCTAACGTATTTCATTTTATTTGTGCATGCTCAATTACAACAAGCCCAATCACAGCTCTCACACCCAGTGACATCATGCTCAACCAATCATCATTCTGCAAAGCATTTATAATCTGCCAACCTTCTCGAACCTTTACCATTCCGCAGTCACAGCCATTGATAGTGTTCGTATCCACTTCTTCGTAGGGGAGCACTTTTTTAAGAGTAATTAAATTAATTCATCTGAACGATCTTTAAATACTGCGTAAATGCAAATTTTTGTTCGATTTGACAATGTTGTTTTTAAGCACGCTTTCCTGCTTTTTTATATAGTTAAAGTTGACTTGGTAACTTTTGTTTCTGTGCAAATCACTTAATCCTGGTGCATTTCTTCAATTTGCCAAGCACCACATGACCGTTCCCGCTCCAGTGTGCTACGTGCTGTTCAACTCAATGCAATGTAGTTTTTCTCGTGTAAGTAGTGCGTCACATGCCCCATGCATTGCAAAAGTAATGTTTTCGGCAATCGTGTATTTCAGTACAGTTTCCAGCTCTTGTATACCGAATAAGTTACCTTGGTAGCCTTTGTTTCTGGGCAAATCACTTAATCCTGCCGCCATTCATTATTCAAGTAGTGCGCCACGTGCTGCTTATTCCCCATGTACTGCACATGTAATCGATTGACCAATGTTGTATTTTAGCACGCTCTTCATGTTTTTTAAAAACATTAAACTTGATTTCTTATCGTTTGTTCTATGCAAATCACTTAATCCTGCCACGTTTCTTTAATTAGCCAAGTGCCACGTGGTCGTTCCCGCACCAGTGTGCTACTTGCTGTTCAAGTTAATGCAATGTAGTTTTTCTCATGTAAGTAGTGCGTCATGTGCCCCATGCATTGCAAAAGTAATGTTTTCGGCAATAGTGTATTTTAGTACAGTTTCCAGCTCTTGCATATCGAATAACTTACCTTGGTAGCCGCTGTTTCTAGGCTAATCACTTAATCCTGCCACCTTTAATTTTTAAGTAGTGCGCCACTTGCTGCTTTCTCCCCATGCACAGCACATGTAATCGATTGACCAATGTCGTATTTTAGCACGCTCTCCATGTTTTTTAATAACTTTAAACTTGATTTCCTATCGTTTGTTCTATGCAAATCACTTAATCCTGCCTCATTGCTTTAATTTGCCAAACACCACGTAGCTGTTCTCGCAGCAGTGTGCTACGTGCTGTTCAAGTTAACGCAATGTAGTTTTTCCCATGTAAGTAGTGCGTCAAGTGCCCCATGCATTGCAAAAGTAATGTTTTCGGCAATAGTGTGTTTTAGCACGGTTTCCAGCTCTTATACCTCAAGTATCTTACCTTGGTAGGCGATGTTTCTGGGCAAATATCTCAATCCTGCCGCCTTTCATTTTTTTAGTAGTGCGCCACATGCTGCTTCCTCCCCATGCGCTGAACATGTAATTGATTGACCAATGTTGTATTTTAGCACGCTCTCCATGTTTTTTAATAACGTTAAACTTGATTTCTTATCCTTTCTTCTGTGCAAATCACTCAATCCTTCCACGTTTCTTTAATTTGCCAAGTGCCACGTGGCCGTTCCCGCAGTAGTGTGATACGTGCTGTTCAAGTTAATGCGATGTAGTTTTTCTTGTGTATTGCACATGTAATCGATTGACCAATATTGTATTTTATCACGCTCTCCATGTTTTTTAATGACGTTAAACTTGATATGCCCCCTGTTCTACCTCATTATACAGTAGTCACAACCATGGGAACGTATTGGTCGCCACAAACTGTTTATGACTGCCCATGCACTATCCCAGGTTGTGGTCAACAACTCGACACACCAAATCCATTGACTACTCTCCATATGCTATCAGCCGAAAATTGCAATGGACCTAATGGAGTTATCAGATTTGACTTCAACATTTCATGATAGAAAAGCATTCTGAGATGAGCATTTGAGATGAGCATTTGTGTATTTCATGTGTTTGCAGACAGATAACTACAATTGTGGTGTTTTTTGCATGCTGGTAATGATACTTCCAAAAACATTAATTTGTTGAAGATACATTACTTTATGTTATTTTATGTTAACAACTGTTTTCGTTAGAATAGTTGTAAATAGGAAAGAGGGCTCTTAGGGATGAAACTTATGAACGCCAACCGAGCTCGTCCATAGTGCCTCTCGAAAGCATATTGGTATTCGCATATGATTTTGTCTAACCACTAGTATGGCCCTAACACAGTTGGTTTGAAACCTCTGATGATTGCTTTTCAATTCCAATCCTATTGAGAACAATTGTTTTTATGTACATTGAAATTAAGCTTGGACATATGTACAACATATACATTTTTAACTCTTTTTTGCAGTTTGCAGAATGTTACATAAGTCAGCAGCAAATTGCCGAGATTGAAGAAAGTATATCCTCCTATTCTAGCTCATTACACCGATGTCTCAAACATGGCATAAACTAGTTGTGAGAAGCCAAAAACATTAACAAACTTTTAACGGATAACGTTAAGGTATATACTCTCAATATGACTAATCGACGAAGTTAAAAAGTAACCGATATAAGTACTTGAGGGGATTTTGGTGGCAGATAATTTCCAATTCACACTTGTACAGATGGTTCTGATACAGGGTGGATCTCTGTATAACTAATAGATGATTAGGTATTAGGATGGCATACAGAGCTCTCCTAAAGGGTTCCAAATTGGTGACGAATATTAGGCTGTGCAGTAGAGGTTGATGGTGTTGCTCCACTGGTACTTGGGACTTCTCATGAAGCAGGAGGAGCCTCTCTCAATCTCCTTAACTCTTCCCTTGCAAAGTTGACTGGATTCTTAGTCTGCAAGTGCTTCCGCATACTTGCAGTTCCACACCAGTACTTTTTATTGGGGTCTCCTCTTGAAAGCAGTCTTGCATATGCGGCAAATAACTTTTCTTGCATTCACCTTTTTTTAAGACTTTTGGAAATTTATTTCAGAACATTCATTTTGGTGGACCAAAGTCTTCATGTACAAATGCCAGTGGAAGCGTTTTGAGAGCGTGTACACCCAAGATCAAGTGAAGAGATTTGATTGATAAGGCATAGCAAAGGAGGTGGCAACAACGGGGAGAAAGGTCCATGGGCGGTGGAGGCTGGGTTTGTAAATCTGCTCCATCTATAACTTTCTCTCTCTCACAGTTTTAATGTCGTTTTCTCTATCTTTCTCGCTCTCTCATTCTCTCTCACATCGTTTCTCTTTCTCTTTTAAAGTTATGTACGCTGCTGTCAACTCTGACATGTAGAACCAAAGCTCAGTGAAGTTGTGAACTCTGTTGGTTACAGTGTTTACACAAAGTAAGCAGAACGGCCTAGATATACAATACCTCTGATTAAATATATTAGAAATAAAAGAGCTTATGTACAAACCCCTTGCACCACTTTTGCGTTACTTTTAACATGATAAAAGCAACACAAAAGTGGCACAAGAGTCTTGTAAATAAACCCTAAAAAATATTGTCCTGCATAATGACTTGATCTCTAACCTAATTCTGTCTCATCTCTGAATCATTTTAAAGACCTGTTGATTTCAAATATAAATCTGATGCAGTAGGCACTTCTATACAGACAACGCTTGAATGAAAGCCTATAAGATAAGTAAAATGTATCAGGCACACTGCACACATTAAAAAATAGTAAATATCGTCAAGTGTTACTACGACTTGTAATGTTTGACCTCATTTAGTCACATCAATCTAATTTTAAACACTAATTTTCTTTTTTGTTTTGCAGATTAACTACCGTACTACTATTGAAGTCCACATCACATGTTTATTATATTGTTTTGTTAAAGTTATGGTTCTAGTTATTTATTGTATGATCTTTTAGTTATATTTCAAGTTATTTATTGTTTTAATACAAGTTAATTAAAAAAAGTATATACGTCTTCTTTTTTTGTGGGGGTAGCATTCCCCAATAGAAATTATATTTATATTTTGAAGTACAGTTCTGAGGCTAACTCTTTACCAGATCTGTACCAGAGTCTATACCTATGGTGGTGAACTTCTAACTTCTGTGGTTACGTAAGTGTTCCATGAACTGTTTCTATGGTAACAGGCAGAAAGCCATTTGGGAGTAGGTGTAAAAGTTACTGGCTGTACAAAAATGTTTATATTTACCCTGGATCCTCTACAAGACCAAAAAGGAAAGCAAAGTAAAACAAATCACTGTGTACCAGATGTACAACCCGCCTTGCACCACTTTCACGTCCAACCCCCTCTACAAAATGACATGTATGTGGGCCTCAACGACCCCCCTCAAGACCCGGGAATCACCAGCCCTGGAAATTTGTGTATTACGGAAGGCAGACTGCGTGCCCTCCGCCTGGAGCCCTCGAGGGCCCTGGGAACTACCACGACCGGCTACTGCAATGTCCCTGGGTGCCTACCCCCGTTATACTACTGTTTGCTTTGACAGGGCGGGACTCTCATGACTCCCCCCTCCCAAAGCAAACTTAGTTTGCATTTTGAAAGATAGAGCAGTGAAATCTGCTGTCACTTTCAAAATCCAGAGCAGACTGCATTTCCACATGCAAATTAGCATCTACCCATGCAAAAAAGTAATGCTGGCTCCCGAAGAACGCAAAAGTTCATCACACAATGTTACTAAATAAAACTGCAAGTGTGCTCGACTTTTCAATATACAACCTTATCCTATGTAATGTGATTTTCAATCACGTTCTAATAACCAATAAGAATCATGCTTTTAAAAAACAGAAACATGCACCCTAGTTTTCTGTGTAGAATGTTGTCAAACAACCAATAATTTCTTTTCTGTTTTTCAACACTGCATTTTATCCACCATTTTAGAAAGATCTTAGTTTTCAAACTGCCATTTGATTTACAGAGACCATCTGAGTGCATCGAGACCTCCTTTCAAGATGCTTAGAGTGTGAATTGTGGGACACAACTATATTTTCTTAAGCCAAAGGAATGCAGAACACAAAGGAATTCACAAAGACCTAGGTTTACCAAATGTAGACATTAAATGGATTGGACAGAGAGGATCAAAGTGACACCAATTGATGCCATTGCTTAAATTCTTTTTACATCTCCAACACCCTGACCTCATAATTGTGCACTGTGGTGGCAATGACCTTGGCACTTTGACTGGGGAAGGTCTGCAAATCCTTATGTTGGACACCTTTGGAGAATTGATTTCACTTTTCCCCCAAACTCCCTTCGTCTATTCTAACATAGGCCAAAAGCACAAATGGAACTAGTCCAATCAAGTTTGTCCACAGATTGAGAAAGCTAGGAAACATGTGAATAAATCTGTTTCTGCTTTTCTCAGACACTATAGAATTGGGTCCATATACCACAACAATCTGCATTTCAATATGGATGGCATCTATAGGAGAGATGGTGTGCATTTTACTGATGAAGGGAACAGAGTCTTCCTCGTGAACTTTAGACTCTGCATCAGTACTTACTTGTAAGTACTAGAATCTCTCAATAAACACAAGGGCTTTTTTTAGAGCCACCCAACATCTAAACACATAAGCTTGATATATATCTCAAAAATACATGCTTCATTTTTTTCAGCGGCGAAATGCGCGAACCCTACGCGCATCCCCAGACTTTTTGGGGAAAACAAATCTTACTTTTTTTGCCCTACGGGTCCTTATTAGACCCCCTGAGCAGGCCTAGAGGGTCAGGGTGTGTCTACCCTGCCCCTGTTCATGTTTTGCACACATATTTCACTGACTTCCTCAGCCTCGCTTCTACCAAGGCACAAAATGGCTGCCAACAGTTCCTGGTTTCAAATGCTTACAACCACTTGACAGCCAATTAGAATTCAGCGCTTGATCGGGACGGTGCGCTCACGCTACGATGCCAATCCTTGCGCAATCAGTGGATCCACCGCGCCCATAGATATATAAATTACTTTAACCGTAATTTTCTCAGAAACTACAGAACAGATTGAGACCATATGAGCAAAAGGCACAAGTCAGAAGTAAGGACTACCTCTCTGCCAAATTTGGTGTAATTCCGTTTAGCCGTTCGAGCTGGAGCCGTGTCTAAAGGTCTTATGGGAAATTGAATGGGGAAAACATATTTTGGGACCCCCTTTTTTCTCGGCCCCTGCTTCACCAATCACCCCCAAACTTTCAGGGATGGATCGAAACTGAGCTGGAAAAACGTTTGTAAAATATCAAGAAGATTCATCAATCGATGCCAAAGTTATTCCGAATACATTTGGTGGAGATGCGGCTATTCCTATGGATAATAGGTCCTAACTATAACTACCTACTGGCGACCGCCAGCAGGTAATATATATATATATATATATATATATATATATATATATATATATATATATATATATATTCACTGAAAAAAACATAGGTTATAGACCATATATAGTTAGGAATTAGCATTTACAAAACCTTATTTTACTCACACAAAACCATTGAAATTCGCATATATAGTTAGTTGTACTAACTATATATCGCGCACCCGCAGTCCACTGCTGATCATGTCACATATTACATCATTCATGACATGGTCAGTGACATCACTGATGACATCACTGATGACATCTCAAATGACATCACTGATGACATCACTGATGACATCTCAAATGACATCACTGATGACATCACTGATGACAACATCCAGTGACTGTGTATTTGTGTAAAGTTAAAATATGTCTTACATATTGAAGAATGAGTGGATGTATAAGTGTCTGGATAAAGGATTTAGTAGGTGCATGACTGACTGTATGAGTGAGTGATTAAATGTGTCTCACTGAGTGCATGGGTTAGTGACTAAACTGTGTTAATTTGTCCATCATTATGTCTGTTGTTCTGTAAACTGCTGCATGTGTTGATCAGTAGCTATATGAGTAACTATATGGGTTATTGATTGGTTGCCCAAGTATTTGTATGAGAGACTGAGTGTGTGTGTGGGTGGCTGGGAGGTGTATGACTCTGTGCATAGATGTGTGAGCAGTTGATTCACTAGATGTATGGGTTCAAAAGTGCATGTGGAAACAGCTGTATGGGCGGTTGACTGTGTGCATGAGTGTATTGGTGAGTGAATGGATATCTCAGTGCTACATGTCAAAGTAAGTACATATGTAAAACACAGTACATGTGAGAGTTGACATATATAAATAAATGTGCATAAGAACCAGTGAATGTGTGAGTGGCTGTATGGATCATTCTGAAATTGTATCAGGGATTGTATAAGAGAGTAAATATGTGTTAGTATCTGTTTGAATAAGTAAGGTGTGTATAACTGTATAGTTGAGAAAATGGAGGTGTGATTGATTTTTTGCATGACTGAGTAGGTGTGTGAGTAACTCCATGGATGAGTGACAGTCTGTGAGTGTCTGTTTACACTGAGTGTATCTAAGGTTATATTAGAGTCTGAAGAGGTTCATCGTATTATCACATGAATAATGTCATCAGTGATGTGCTCAGTAATGTTATCAGTGATGTCATCAGTGATGTCATTTGAGATGTCATCAGTGATGTCATCAGTGATGTCATCAGTGATGTCATTTGAGATGTCATCAGTGATGTCATCAGTGATGTCACTGACCATGTCATGAATGATGTAATATGTGACATGATCAGCAGTGGATTGCGGGTGCGCGATATATAGTTAGTACAACTAACTATATATGCGAATTTCAATGGTTTTGTGTGAGTAAAATAAGGTTTTGTAAATGCTAATTCCTAACTATATATGGTCTATAACCTATGGTTTTTTCAGTGAATTTTCAAGGTTTTGTAAATGCTAATTCCTAACTATATATGGTCTATAACCTATGGTTTTTTCAGTGAATTTCATAGGTTTTTTAATAGCAAATATCTATATGTATGAAAGTAATAATTTTTATTAGAAATTTTAAAATGTGTAAATATTTTTTTTTTATTATTTGCCCCGGTACGCGCCTCAGGGCGCTCCCGGGGCACGTACCGGTGAACGTACGGGTGAGCGCCCCGGGGCGTGTACCGGGGAGCGTCCCGTGAGCGCTTTTCCCGCGAACGAAAACAACATCATGACGTTTCGCGTAGTCCCGTGATGCGCCGCGTAAACGTGATGCATCGCGTAACCGCGTGATGCGTTTCTTCGGCACGCTCCGTAAACGTACCCGGAAGCGCTCCGTGGCGCGACCCGGAGCGCGCAACGTAAGCGCTCCTGTGCGCGTAGCGTAAGCGCGTCGGGACATGTGACCTGAAAATAAAACTTTTCATTGGTTCTCAACTTATTTTTTTCTACAAATTATGAAAGCCCCCTCCTTTTTTCCTCATTCTTACTTTTTTCTTTGAGAAAGCAAGAGCTATTTGTGAGACATGGCTTCAGTAGTAGCTGCAGCTGGTGCACCCCCACCACCACCACCACCCAGAAAGGAAGGTCCACCACCCCAGATCCTTCCAGGAGTTGAAGAAGAGGAGGAAGAAGATGATGAGGACCAACAAACCAGAACATACTTGCCTGAAGAACCAAGACAAAGCCATGTCAAAGTTCATTATATATGGCAGTATTTTTCCATCCCTGCTGGGCAAAAAAAAGTGAATGCCCCGAAGGTGACATGCTTAATTTGCAACGAGGTCATGTCCAGGGGCAACCCAAATAAAAAATATTCATTTGGGAACTACACAATGATCCGCCACATGCAGAGGTGGCACCCTAACAATCTGGCACAAGCTGAGGTACGGGATCTGGCTCAGAAAAAAAGAGACCATCAGGCCAGCACCTCCTCAGGTGAATCTTCATTTGCAGCACCAGAAGGGCGCGAAACAGTACCAAATATACAAAAAAAATTTGGTGTAATAAAAATGGTCTGCATTTTTTGCGGAAAGACCCTCTGCTACGGGGAACTAAGCATTCACCTTATTAATGATTCCATCGACAACCACAACTGCAGCAAGAGAAGAAAGCAGTAGTTTTTTTGTTGGTTTTTTTTTGCTCCTCTCGAGCCACTGTTAATTCCCAGCTTTTTGTTTCTTGTTTTTTGTTGAGCCCTTTATAATGGCTGTTTTTCGTTGTTTCCCCCCAAAACAACCAAAAAGACATAAAATTGTTCAAAAAATACAAAAAAAACAAAAAATGTTCAGAAAAATTTAAAAAAAATATAAAACAACAAAAACATTTTTTAAAAAAGTTCTTTTCAGAACTACCTCCCATTTTTAAAAAATTACAAAAATTTTTAGCACTCTTGACTTCATTTTTCTCATTGGTGCGCATCCCGGTACGCGCACCGGTACGCGAACCGGAAGCGAACCAAAAAAAAAATTTTAGAAAAAAAGAAGAGTTAGTATAAGGGAATTAAACAGAGAGTAATGTTAAAAGAAAGACAGCTAGAGGGAGTAACAGAGAGATACTGTTTAATAGATCTATTTACCGAAGAAAAGATGGAAGAGGGTATAATTGTGAAAAACTAAATAGATAAGGAAGTGAAAGAAAAAAAGGAGAGTAGAAGAATAATAAACAAGAGTTTCTTAGAGAATGTGAGTGAATGTTCAAAATAAGAAGAAAAATAGTAAAGGATGTGGAATGAGAGGTGGGGATAGAACCGGACTAAAAGAACAATCCTGAGGGAAAGTGTTAAGAAAACAGTCAGCAAAAGTAAATAGGAATAAAACAAGATGTATGATAGTGACTAAGGTTAAAACATGTGGAATAACAGAGAGAAAAAACAGAAAGCAGAATAGAAGAAGTGACAGAAAAGGAATGATTGAAACAGCAAAGAAATGTAAATAACATAGGGGCATATTATCAACACAGGCGATAAAATT
The DNA here is from genome assembly GCF_964261635.1 of Lissotriton helveticus. Lineage (NCBI taxonomy): Eukaryota > Metazoa > Chordata > Amphibia > Caudata > Salamandridae > Lissotriton > Lissotriton helveticus. Next base: position 602,337,468 of record NC_136061.1, on the reverse strand, counting down.
TTCGCTGCTTTTATCGGCAGAAAACGGCCGCTAAAGCTGCTTTTGCGGCAGAAAACGGCCGCTAAAGCCGCTTTTGCGGCAGTTTTCTGCCAATAAAAGCAGCGATAATTTTATCGCCTGTGTTGATAATATGCCCCTTAGTGTGCTTGAACTACAGGGAGAAAGCATAATGAACAAGTAGTGAAAGAGTGATCAGTCAGAGACAGTGAGAGTAATATAACAGGAGTGAGGAACTGTGAGAACAGAGGGACTGAGAAAAGGAGTGGAAGGAGTAGAGTAAGTAAGTAATAGAGAAAGGAATGAGGGAAGTAGCAAAGGCAGGAAACTGAGGGTTAAAGAAATGAAGCAGTAGAACTAATAGAGGTTAAATGTGATAGAAATGTAACGAAAAGAGTACAAAACATTTACCGTATAATTGTCGTTAACTTAGTCACTTTTTATTTTTATACTTTCAATCTGTGAAAGAAAGAACACAAATTTGAAAAATATTAAAACATGTATTTAAAAATTAGAAAAGACAAGGGAAAAGAATGACAATCATCCAATTTTACAAAGAAATAAAGTTAGAGATAAACATGCAGAAAAAAAGAGAAAGAAACGGTGATAGACAGTCAGACACAAAAAGAAATTGAAATAGAGTAAATTACTAAGAGAAAAAAAAGAAGATACTTTCAGTGACAGAAAAGAAGGATAGAAGAGAAAACTAAATTGAAGTTGTGTAAGCTACTAAAAGAAAGTGAGTAAGGTAAACTATATAAGGAAAGGGTGAATAAGGAAAAGAGAGTGAGGGAGAGAGGAGACAGAGGAAGTGAAGGAAAGAGTGTCAGATACAGACTGAGTGAGGCATCTACACAATGTGATTCATAATGTTAGGAAACACAGGTAATGTAATTGAAAAACGTTCAATTTTTTTTGCTCATTCCACAATCACATCACCTGTGTTTCCTTTGCTTAGGTATCTCATTGTGCAGATGTAGTCTAGCATATGAAAGACTACGCAGAAGGTGAGCACTGTATGCAACAACTTTGACACTTACAGAAGCCTCTGCTTCTCCATGCCCCCTACACAGTCCTAAATATATACATTTTAAACTGACGGTATCTTGTTGCAGATGAAGTGAGGCCTATCTTGCAACATGGTGCATCTTTTGCACTGCTGCTGTGTCACAAAAGTGACGCAACGGCGGCGCAAAAGAGGCGCACGGCCATCATAAAACTGCCCCTAACATTTTAAATGATTGTTTCAGGATGCCGATAAGGTGTGGCCTATCCAGAGATTTGTTTGAGGTGAGGCCTACTCAGAGTTACAGATTAAATTTAGGCTTGTTGAAGAGTACAGAGGAGATAATACATGTGCAGGCCTACCAACGAAGTGAGTCATGTCCACTGCACTCTTGAACAAAGGCCAGACCTCCTCTGTCTCCCTGGACAGGCCTAAACCTCATCTGCACAATGTGATTCGTAATGTTAGGAAACACAGGTGATATAATTGAAAAACGTGCAAATATTTTTGCTCATTTAACAATCACATCACCTGTATTTCCTCAGCTTCGGTATCTCATTGTACAGATGTAGTCTAGCATATCCAAGAGTACGCAGAAGGTGAGGACTGTATGCAACAGAGCAATGTACATTACTCACCTCCCATGACACTTACAGAAGCCTCAGTTTCTCCATGCCTCCTACACAGTTCTAAATGTATATCATAAATACAAAAAGTACAGAATTAATTATACATGTTAAATGGTTTATTTTTGCTGTTCTTAGAATATATCAAATTTCACTAAAAACAGTGACTTGAAGGTATTCATCATATAACAGCGGGGAAAAAAAACACAATCAAAATGATTGTGTTTAAAAAACCCATATAACATAACCAATCAGAAATCAAAACTCCTCAAAAGTAACTTACTTTCCATGACGTTGAAGGATGTCTTATGAACAGCTTATACTCTGTTGTGCTGTTATTATTTTCAGCCCGCCACTTTCTGAAAGAAAAACTCCATCGTTTTGACAAATATGTTACATACAATAAATGACTTCTCGCTCTCTACCGCACTTCTCCTCAAGGCCAAATCGTGTAAGAGCCATTTATAACTCTTGGAATTCTTCTAAGCAAATCCCGTCATTTTCTTTTTCCGCAACTTTCAGAAAGAAAACGTTCAAGATCACTTTCACAATCCTGTACTAGTAATATCTCACCCTTCTTGCTCACTCATGTTCCACATTTCCTATGACACTGATACTGCTTACTATGAAGCAGACTTACACTACCTCTATGACTACTACAATTATTTAATTCTCTACATCACTTTTAATCACAAAGCAATTTAAAACAGTACATAAAATTATATCAACTCCTAGAATCATTATAGGCCAGTTACCTACCCTAAATTCTTTCTTCTGAAAACAGAAAGAAAGAATATTTTTAAGTCAAAAGGCAACATTGTTTCATAGACAAATGTGAATCATTTCCGAAACATCAGCTTTTTTTACATTTTCAATAAGCTGTGTAATAAGCAGATGTTGTCAAAGGACCATCATGTCATATAATAGCTGCAGTTAGAAATGTTCTTCCTAAAACCAACAACTGTGTAGCTACAACATTTGTAATTAAAGTTGAAAACTTACTTTCATCAGGTTTATATAGTTGGAATTTTAAAATGACATTATAACCAAAAGTTTGTTCAAAAAATGTGTACACCATTGCAGACTTACATTACCTCTACTCCATGTTTTGATTGGCTGCTTGAATTAGCTTATTAAAAGAAACAGTTTTTCTGAACTCATTCAAAGTGCAGTTATTTTTCCATGACGTCAAGTGTTATGGTAAGAACACCGTTTGCTTTGGGGAATACTCTGTTGTCCTTTAACTAATCCGTGCCCACCACTTTCTGTAAGAAAACCTTCTTTTTTTTCAGGAACTACTTAAAACTCAAAAATAACTTTTTTACTCTGTACTACACTTATCCTCAAGGCCAAATAGTGTAGGAGCCATTAGAACCTCTTGAAATTCCTCAGAGCAAATCCCGAGATTCTTTCCCTAAAATTTTGGTTGTAAAAACACCAGGTAAGAATTTTTAAGGTCAAAAGGCAATTTTTTTTCAAAGTTAAAACAGAATCATTGCAGAATGACCAGCCGTTTCTAGACTTCAAATAAGCTGTGTAATGTCCTGATGTTGTTGAAGGACCGTCATGATATATAATTGCTGCAGTTACAAAAGTCCTTCCTGATATTGACAACTGCAAAGCCACAATTTTTTTTATTAAAGTTGTCAATTTTGTTCCATCAGGCCTACATCGTTGGAACATTAAAATGACATACTGGCCATATGTTCGTATAAATAATGTTGACAACATTGCAGACATACATTGGCTACACTCCATGTTGTGATCAGCTGCTTTTACTAGCTTATTAAAGGACACTGATTTACTGTCTGGCAAAGTTAAATATATAAATTTTTCTGAGTCTACACTAGTAGTACTTGATACCCTACAGTTCTCGCAGTCATGCTGCCATTGATAAGAAAGGCCAAACAGATGATCTACATCTATACCTTCATCTTGCAATACATCAAGCATATACATTAAAAACTCCTGACAATCTTGCTGAATATTTTGAGAGAATTGCGTTTGACCTGAACATTTGTCTAACAGATTTCGAATTTCAGACACACTTTCTATTTTTATTCTATCAGTGCTACATTTCTCTAACACAGAATTCAACAAACTGCAAAATCTTTGATCCGAATTGACCACAGTCTCTTCTTTTAAAGTTTCTAGAGAAAAGACAACATTAACCACTACATTAGCATAGCAGTTGACACCAGAACTATTTTCAAATTGAAAACCAACATCTTCAACAGAATCCATTTTTTTTCTGCTTATAATTTTGGGTTCATCGACTTTTCGTCTTTTTGCTACAACCTCCCTACTATTGGTCACATTGCTTCGTTTCCGGCCTACCACACACTCAAACAAAGGATATTGAGGCAAATGTGGCGCATACTCTCTTCTTAACCTATTGTATTCCTTAATACAATCTAGATCCGCACAAATGTTTGTGACATCACACTCAATCAAGTACAATCCCGATAAAGTTCTGACTCGTGACAATGCCACATATGCCATACCTTCCTTGAACACAAAACTGCCAATATTCACCAATGCACTGTCTACACTTAAACCTTGCGATTTATGGATTGTCACCGCATATGCTAAGCAAACAGGAAACTGCTTACGGCGAACATATAAGTCTTTTACAAGCAAAAACCTAGCAGAGCAACAACCAATTAGCTGTACTTCCTCAATGCCATCAAATTAAATTTTTAAAAATTCAATTCCATCTCTATTTCTGTATTTTTCAAAATCAACAACATTACCCATTGATCCATTTACCAGACCTCTTTCAACATGTAAATTCCTTCTTAAAATTATACGGCAATTTAAGCACACATTCAGAGTCTTTTCAAAACCAGCAGTTTTAGATATAGTCTTCTCTAATGAATCCAATTTTGATTTCAAATTCTCAGACAAAATAATTGTTGCTCCCATATGCTCTATTCTGTCAATAGCTTCCAGTTTCACAATCTCTTGGTTTTCTAAATTCAACATTTTATTGTTGAAGATGGCACATTCTGCAAGAGTTGGCATCAAACATATTCCAGATTTCTTCTCAGTAATTTTCCCAAAAATATTCTCAGGCACAACGTCTTCTTCTGGATACAAATTTGACAGTAATCGTGCATGTAAAGCTTCTTTCCCATGCTCGGTCACTCTTCCGATTCTAACATCTTGTAGAATATTCTTATAATCTTCATCCTTCGCTTGACGCATATTTTCACGCAGTTCAGCATAATTGAAGTTTAACCATATATTGACGTTACCAATGCTCCCTAGGCACTTCCTGGTATCTTCATGCGTGAGCATTTTGAACACAGGTTGTCCTTTCATTGGTGTCAGCTGCAGAAGATCACCGAAAACAATGATGTGTTTGCCACCAAATAACACATCATACTCTGTTTTGAGAACTTCTTGCATTCTCAAATGCACAAAGGCAAGCATGACATTGGAAACCATGCTTACTTCGTCAATGATAAGAAGTTTCATTTTCCTCAAGACTCTTGAAACTTCACAACAAGCATCTCCAGATAACTTGTGGTATTGTAATTTGTTATCTTGCTCCACTGGCAGCATCAGTAGACGATGCAAAGTAATACCTTTAATGTTATGTGCTGCCAGTCCAGTTGGAGCTGTGACAACACAAGACAGCGATGACTCAGTCCTTTTCTGCAAATAATATGAAATTGCTTTAATGAGGAAACTTTTTCCAGTTCCCGCTTCTCCACTCACGTACAGTCGGACAGGCTTCAACGACATACATGAGCACTCTTTCTTCTCATGACTTAATCCATGATCAATTTGGTGTGTAACTTCGTCATATATTTTCCTCTGCTCAACGTTGAGTTGTCTTTCCAAGTCTTCTAAGTTAACCGCATCCTCCTGAGCATGTGCCATGGCTCTTTCCACTTCAATCATGGCAGTGGCAGCTTCATTTTCGATAACTGGTCCTCCTAGTGGATCCTGACTCAATGAAACAGAACTCTGACTGTCCTGAGAACTGTCTCTAGCAATCTCGGCTGCAATCGTTGCTTCCTGCTCGATTTCCGCATTCAACTTTTCTAGATATTTGGGAAAAACAGGACATTCTATGGTCTCCTTGGCGGCATTGAAAGAGTCTTCGTAACAGAGGAAATCTCCAAGCAGTTCCTTTTCTGCACGCCAAGGCTTGAAAAGTTGCAAAAGTGCTAAATAGAAAAACTCTTTTCTTTCAGGAGATTCGCCACTCAATTTTCGATGGTTTACCAAGTGGCATTTTCTTTGCTTGACCAGACATCCCTCACTTCCAATTACAGCATACACTCCTTTATCAATATCTTCTTTGATGTTCCTCTTGAATATGTAATTTTGTAGAACCTCATACAGACAAACATTCTCGAGGTGACTGCTTCTATTTGGATAATATGTATCCAACATGTTGGTCTTCAAAATATCTGTACTGTTTGGCTCCTTTTCCGCCAAATACTCAATTTCCCGTACAGGTTTCAGAACTCGATTACGTGTTGTAGCAAGACCAAGACTCGCCCAAATGATACTCCTAGATTTGGCATAGAGACTTGCTGAAGATAACCGGTCAGAACATTCGTAAGCTAAGATTTCTCGATGCGACAACATCTTCAGACTGAAACTGTACAACTTCTTACTGAGGCTCTTTTCATGGGAAATGTCCTCCCACATATCCTTCAATTCTGTATTTTCTTTTTTGGTGATGTAAGATGTCACATACCGAGCCACAGCCATACAGTTATCAGCCACAAACTGTATATCCATGTTAGCATTCCACATGGACAAAATCACTGGGTTGTAGTCGTTGATGTACTTGGACTCTTCGTTCCTTTTCAAATTGTATGTATTTTTGGGTGATTTCCTCGTCACATTATGTCGCAGCGAAGACATCAAACTGTTCACTCTTCCTTTAGAAATCACCGGTCGTGGAAAGGCGAAACGACATTTTGTGTAGAACTTGTCCTTGTTTCTGAATTTACGACGACAGTACTTTCCACAACGATGGCTTTGGAAGCGTAAAACTTGTTCTCTTAGGCTTTTGTCTTCCTTTGTGTTTGGAACAGCACATGTAGAATACTGTTCGATGAAACTCATCACTAAGTCATCCGGATCTGTTCCAAATTTGGGTGCATCTTTGATCCATAGCAGCATATGTATATGAGGAGCACCTCTTGCTTGGTACTCCTTTCTCCAGAAGAAATCCAACACCTCTCCAAGAGGTGGATTCTTCTTGTTCATGATGAAAGACATCATAGCTTCAAATATATGATTGAAGTATCTGCATACATTCACTGGATCCAAAGAGCACAGTTCTCCAGGTGTCTTGAATTCGATATTTTCAATGTTTCCATTTGCCTCTCGTAGAAATTCAAGTAAGTCTTCCCAGCCATACTCAGCACAGCTGAGAGTGAGGAACCATGTGGGAGTTCCTAAGTTCCTCAGCATACATTTTAAATCACCATGACGACGGTACCAGTACTCATTAGTACCACGCTGACACGCCATGAGATTAATCAGGTGAGAATCCAAAATACTGTCTTGCACATCGACTTTATCCATAAAGTCCCTTGCCGAGATATTTTGCATCTGTACACCACTTTTCAAAATGTGGTTCACTGCATATGACAGTCCAGACAGATCACTTTCAAACAGTAGATGAAACAAATAGGGAATGCATTGACGAAACCTAGGATCTTCTGCATACAATCGTAAAGTCCGGTATTCAGCAGCAGGAATTTGATGAGGTCGCTCATCATATCTTCCTCCTTGACCTGTTGGAAATAGCTGTGGGAAACACCGAGCTTCCAAATTTCCTCCCAAACACTAATGGGACTCCCTTTGGCTTGTTTCATTTGAAACAACTCAATAGCATTCCCCATGACTTCCTTGGAATGCAAAGGATGAACACTATAATGTTCATATATTTCTTCATTTTTAGAGGCTTCTACTTTCTCAATTTGTCCAGCACACAAATCGCTGTCCTCTTCTTCACTTACTTCCTCTTCTGCAACATATACATTCTTGTAGTACTTATTGTTTTTCTTCAAATACAATGTTGCCTTTTTGACTTTCCTAACATCCACTAAATCTTGCCAGATTTTCTTACTCTTTGTCGGAACCCCAATAACTAGGATAACCAGAGGTTCCTCTTCCACTTTCTCTACTCCAATTGTATTAATGTTTTAAATCTAGAGGCAAATAAACAACTCTTCCCTTTAATCCTCTCTGTAAATCTGATGGAGGCAATTTCCCTGTCTTTGGCTCCATTCGTACAATAGCCTGAAAGGGATGGACACTTTGAATCAAAATAGATTCATAAGTATTTAAATCCTTCAATTCAGAAGGAATCTCAACCAATTCCAGATTATTATGAACCGCTCTAGCAGGCATCTGGTTTTGATTTAATTTGTTACAACAATAAGTACACACACATTGATCCGATCCCAAATCAAAACAATTTTCTACCATCAAGTATGTTGCGAAATCCTTCCATTCACTATTATTTTCCCTTTCACTTTTTGCATATAAATCCACTAACTTAGTCTGATTCTTATAATAAGTGCGTAGACAACACACACAAGTGAAATTAGGCCTCTCACTTGATTTCACCTGAAACGTGGCAATTTCCTTCTGAAAATTATCTGTACTGAAAACCTGTACACTCTCTTCCACATTACCTTCTTCTTCTGGGTCAATTTCAACATTCTTCTCTTTACTTGCAAAGTAACAAAACTCAATTTCTTCACAAATATTCTTCACATCTACTTCAGAACCATGCAAAAGAGCAGTGCATAATTGTTTAAGCATAATTGCTGGACTCTTAGCATAATACAACATTCTAACTAATTTCCTCACTTTATTATGATGCACTGCTAGCATCCTGAAATTATGAAAAACACTCTGGCATACTCTCCTGGAAAGACAAGCCAGTGAATGACCATGCAAACCTGTCACTTCTCTCACTCTGCAAGGATCTAATTCTTGCAACAACTTCATTTTCTGTTTTAAAGTTTTCTTATTAAATGTCCGTACAAAATCACAAAGCAAATTGATGGAATACTGTCGCACACTGCAAATACTACTACACTTCCAGGTGTACACTGGTCCCTTAGGACGTCTTCCTAAAACCTCATTACCTAACACCTCTTCTGCCTCTGTTGACACAAGTTTTTATTTTTCAACCGGACAACCATCTTTCACCTCATATGCTTGACCACTGGTGTCAACTGCATGCACCAAATCATTATCCTGGAAATAACTCTCCTCATTAAAAAATGCCTCACAACTTGAACTATGCATCCATTCTCCTGAAAAAACTTCACAAAAATTACTACGATTAACTGTTCTCTTCCATATACTATTTGTTTTGAAATCATAAATTACCTTGTTTAGTTTCCTAATTCTATTGATTATCAAAATAAATAACTTTCGCTTAATTTCGAATGCCTGATCAATAATTTTCTCAATGTTTCTCTTTCTCTTATAAAAAGCCACTTTCTGTTGACGTTTCTTAACATTTTTTAACAAATTGCCAATTATCCTGTTGCGAAACATTCGTCTACGAATGTCCCTAAACTGATTTTTCCTTCTACTACCATGCACAGAGTTATCTCCTGCTCTAGCAGTAACATTTTTGATTGGCCTTTCCTTTCCGTTTAAATTGGCTCTCTTTTTCTGGACTAAAACATGTTCTGTACTGATATTTTTTTTTCTGCAAATGTTTCTTATGAATGATTTTGTTGTCTTACCCGGAGGTTTCTTGGTGACTTGACGAGTTTTTAATGTAGAGGACAGCTGCAAGCATGTAGTAAGCTGCTGTCTTTGACGTTTTGTAGCCTTTCGGCTTCTTTGCTTCGATGGCATACTGTAGTTTTGAAATGATCTGCAGTTGAATCTGTGGTAAAATATAATAAAAAATGTTATTAACCACTATTACCAAACAGTAAATCAATAACAGTCGTCAAAAAATTAACACACTACTTGTCAATTCTACATACAATAATTTTTAGTGCATTGGCAAATACTCACAAATAGTAGCAAAGAAATAGAATGCTTCTACATTTGGCCTTTGCTCTTTTATATGTGAATCTGAACTAATTTTATCAGCATATTTCACTATTTTATTAAAGACACTTCACACAAGCTGTTTTTGAAGTTGTGTTTAATTTTAAATGAAACGGTTAACAAGGTTACTTTTCATTTCCAGTAACTTTTAAAAATAATTGTTTATAGTTCCATAGGCTCGAGCAGGTCAGCTTCCCACCCTATGTCATACAATTCTGACAAATCGGCATCCTCATCATGTTCTTCATCATCCTCAGGATTTAAATCATCCAAGGGATCTACTTCCACTGATGTTTCAATGACAATTTCAATGATAATATCGAGATCAACAGTTTGCTCATTATCACTCATGCTTGATGTTGTCGTTATCTTTAAAAAAAGAGAACAACAATGAGATGTTGCAGAGTAAGAGACAAATCTCAGAGACTATAATAGTAAAATTGTTTAACAAGAGTAACATTTTGCAGATATTATTTAACCATGTCCAGCGATGCTGAGGAGGTGAGGCCTATGTCCAAGTTTTCAGTGAACAGGACTCATCTCTTCTTAACCTTGGATAAGCCTCACCAACTCTGTGTCCCCTGCTCATACTTAAATGTAAAGGGGCAGATTTATGTTAACTGGCACATCCGCAGGGATGCAACAGTTAACGTGCGCTGCTGCTCTGCCACCCATGATGTGCCGTATTTACAATGTGGAGCACCATTGAACAAAAATAGCACAGATGCGTCACGCATCTGTGCCGCAAAAGCGGCACATTGCAGGAATCACGTCATAAGTGCGACATGTCTACTACAATGCACAGGGGCAAGCCACACATTGCAGGGTGCGTCACTCCTTATGGCTGTTTCAAACAGGCGTAAGGATTTGATTCAGCAATGCCATAAAGCTAACTCAGTGAAATGTTCTAAATTTCACCATGTTAGTTTTACAGGGCTTTCATGCAAATGAATGCCCACCCTGCAACAAAACGCCCACATGAAACCTGACGCAGGTTTCATGTGGCACAGGACTTTACACCGTGACACATCTGCCTAGATGCGTCAAGTTGTAAATATGTCTCAACATAGCGCATCTTTTGCACCGCCGCTGCGTCACAAAAGTGACGCAACAGTGGCGCAAAAGAGGCGCACGTCCATCATAAATCTGCCCCTAACATTTTAAATGATTGATTCAGGATGACGATAAGGTGTGGCCTATCCAGAGGTTTGTTTGAGGTGAGGCCTACTCAGGGTTGCAGATGAAATTTAGGCTTTTTGAAGAGTACAGAGGAGATAATACATGTGCAGGCCTACCAATGAAGTGAGTCATGTCCACTGCACTCTTGAACAAAGGCCAGACCTCCTCTGTCTCCCTGCACAGACCTAAACCTCATCTGCACAATGTAATTCGTAATGTTAGAAAACACAGGTGATGTAATTGAAAAACGTGCAAATATTTATGCTCAATTCACAATCACATCACCTGTGTTTCCTCGGCTTAGGTATCTCATTGTGCAGATGTTGTCTAGCATATCCAAGAGTACGTAGAAGATGAGGACTGTATGCAACAGAGCAATGTACATTTCTCACAATAAATCATTTCTTTTTTAAAAAAACGATTTTCTGGTCATAATTTGAAAACACAACACAGCTCCTATGTAGAAGCACAGCCTGTCAGTACTTAAATTTGATTGGAATTCCATTTAGCCATTTAGCCTGTAGACCTCTCTAAATACCCTGAGGTAAATTACTTCACAAAACACATCTGAAGTGTTGGAATTGACAACCAATTAAAATGTTACTTTCATTTTCTACTTTTTTTTCCTGACATTTGATTGGTTATGTACCTGAATAGAAAGAGAGAGAAACACAGCCATTTTGACTACTACTTCCTGAAGTACATTGCAAGAGCATTTTCACTGACAACTTAAACTTGTTTTTAAAAGGTAAGATGTTATTTTGAAAACTGAAGTATATTGTGCACTTTAGGTTAATATGGAAAACTTTTTCTGATAGTTATATACTATCCCTCTGTAATAGTTATAGATTTAGATAGACTTCTCTGTTATAGTTATGGATGGATTTAGGCTTGTCTTGTATAATTATGAATTTACTAAGGTTTCATCACATACACATTTTTATATTTCTACTACCAGTCTGATACCATACACTGCCCAAAGATAAATTCACTGTTAAATTAATCCCAACAGTGCCCTATCTCTACTGATATATATATATTTTTTTAAAGCAAATTTCAGGCAAAATGGAAGGAGAGCAAAAAGTGTCATTTGAAATTGTCCTTGAAGAGACCAATCAAGAAAACATTGAACCAAATGACATTGAATTCATGGATGAATCACAGGACCATGAACTACTACAATGTGTACAATCTGTAGATTTCCTCCTTCAAAATGAGGACATTTCAGACACTCAAATGTTGCAAGTTATGTTCACTGAAAATGACGACATTTCGGACAGTCAAATGTTAGACGTTCTATTAAATTTTGAAAAACAATCAGAAAAAAAAAAAAAAAAAAAAAAACCAACAAAACGAACAATCAATAAACATACAATATTTGAAAAGTCTATCATTCTTTTTTCCTCATAGTACGCTCCCCGGACCGCTTCCGGGTGCGCGTACCGGGCGCTCCCCACGCAAAAAAAACGAAAACATTTATTTATTTATTTTGCCCAGCGGGGCCCTTTTAAAGCCTCCACATCAAACCTAGGGGGTCAGGGAGGATCTACTATGCCCCCTTATGGTCATTTCCCCCTTTGTTTTGGCCTCCTCTTGTCTCTCGATCCTACCGAGAGACAAGATGGCTGCCGCTCCGGACTGTTTAGAATGTTGACAGACACCGGAGAGCCAATCAGCTTCGCTTCGCGTACCGGGGCGCTAACCGGGGCGCGCTTACAGATATATATATTTTTATGAACGTTAATTTCTCAAAATCCACTGGAGCACATATATTGAGACCTAGCAAAGGCACATCGGGCAAACCATATCTACAATTTTGCCAAGTTTCGTGGAAATCCATTCAGCCGTTCGAGCTAAAAGTGAGTCCAACCGCCCTATGGAAAAATGAATGGGAAAAATGCGTTTTGGGACCCCCCTTTTTTCTCGGCCCCCCCCTTGACGAAACCCCCCCCCAATTTTCAGGGGCTGCTCAGAAACAAAATGTGCTATTTTCCTGAAAATTTCAGCCAATTCCGTCCTCAAACGCCAAAGGTATTCGACATAGAATTTTCAAAAATCCCATAGAGAAAAAATCCTAACTATATATACCTACTGGCAATCGCCAGTAGGTAATATATATATATATATATATATATATATATATATATATATATATATATATATATATATATATATATATATATATATATATATATATATATATATATATATTTATATATATATACATATATGTGATCAAGGGCTTCAGGGCCCGAAACGCGTCATGGCGGACGGAGTGGTGCACACGGTGAAATAAATTAAGCAAATTCCACCTCTTTGGGTCCGTTTCGTTTTTCTATGCCGAAAACCGAGTGAAAGCGGAGAAAACGAAGTTCTGGTAACATATATATATATATATACACGCACACACACACACATAGATCTTAACGGGATCCTGGCATCTTGTTGACACCCTTTCAGCACTTATTATAGTATATTTTTTGCTGCCTGCTAGAAAAATAGTTTAGAACCAGTTTGTGGCTTGATCCTACTTCAGAGGCTCAAATACACATTCACATTCCTAGATTGGAGTTAACAACCCAGAACACATAGGAGAATGTCTGGGCCTCCAGGCCCACAAAGCAAGGGTGCTGTCAACAACTAGTCACTAAACAGGGATTAGCCCCATGGGGGCAAGGGGGGAAGGAATAGTTGGCGGAATAAAGGACAAACTTTAGATTTCTTATTTTGGCAATGCAGGTAGGGAGACTAATGGGGCTGGCAGGGACTTCTCCAGCTCATTTCCATGGCCATTCTGAGCTGTCTTGTGACTGAAGGACTCCTGTCTCCTGTTTCCATTCAGGAACAGGTCCTGCTCTCAAGGCTCAAATGGTTGTCCTTCTGTTACTGCTACCAGGATACAAAAGACAGGGCATCCTGCTTTGAAGAAGGTCCAGCTGATCATTGGGCCCTGAGAGAATCCTGCTGAGAAGAGACCTGATGCCTGGAAGCCTGCCCATAGTTCTGTGGGATGTGTGGACAGATAGTATAAGTGACTTTCCCAGCATCACGAAACGCCAAGACTGTTTGTTGTAGCAGTGCAAAAAGCTTGTCTCTGTCCTAGAGATGTGGCCCCAGTATCCCAGAAGAGCATCAAAATGATTAAAACCACTAGAGTGCACCAGTGTGTAAGACTGTGGACTCTGCTCCTCATCTCCTGTCCTCTGTGAAACAGAACCGTTTGCTAGGAACATTTCCTTGTTTATGTTTCAGATTCAGCAACAGCCTCTGGTATCTATTTTGGGTAATGTAACTATACTGAAAGTGACCTCTAGGTTTCCATTGTTCCTCAACACTTTGAAAATCATTACTTTTGGTTCCTTTAATCTGTTTTAACCATTTGGTGTAATGTTATAGATTCATTTTTCTCTATTTTTTCTAAATTGGTTTAGGAAATTTTGTGTGCTGTATCTTTGACTTTAAACTTGTAGGTAAGAGCAGCTGTGTCACAGCTACAATAATTCCTCCTAGAACTATATTGTATCCTACCCAGGGTATAGTTATTAAGATGGTATTGATGCCTCAAATTATTAATCAACTTTCTTACAGGTTTAGTGTCAGGATCTTTGATTATTGCTACACCAAAATACCTACTTTCACATATATTACCAGAATCTACTAGAATGCTTACATTTGAACTTCATAATATCAAATCTACAAGCAGTAAGGTTATTTTTGTTCTGGTCATGTTCAAATGTTTTTATTTTTCTTCAATTATAGTTTTGAGTTCACTTTTGCCAGCCTAGCTTGTGGAGCGGTGAAGAATAAGGAAATATATAGACATATAAAGCTCAAGATATTAATTAGAGAGACCAAAGAATGACAAACATTCTATATTTACCGAGGAGGTCTTGCCTCATTGTATGACACCCAGCAACAAATACCTGCCTCTGAATTGTATGAGACTCATCAACAGCAAGCACCTGTTTCCATGACAGGCTGTATAATAACATGTACCTTGTAAGTCTGACACCTTAGTTTAAACTGAAGACAAAGCTCAAATGACAGCCAATGCAAATTGATCATTGGAGTAAGTCTGTCAAATGCTTGAACACCTATAAATCTAGCTATTGAATCAAAAACATACAGTAGATATTGCCAATCATATTTGGGGATCCCAAAGAAGTCCAAGCTGCCACAATACATGTGGAAGATTAGAAGGCAAGCTCACCACTTCTGCATGCTCAAGACATGCTCACAGCCGGGACATCATCCAAATGGAGACAAAGAGTTGCAAGAAAAGGAAAGAACAGACAACATGCATTCTCGTTAATGCACCAAGAATTTGGAAAAATATCTTGGAATCTTTCAGGACCACTCTAACCCTGCTCTCTCTAACTAAGGAAAGCACTTAAGACGCATCTCTTTGAAATACACTGCATCACGACACACCAACAGTCCACTTTCAGTACCCAGATACCCCAGCAATCACTCACTGACCATATCTTTGAGCCCTTGACCCTGTACTATGCTGTGGCCGAGACTGGAACACCAAAATCATCCCTGGCATCAACTTAGAAATAGCTCCACTGTGCATTAGGCGAAGACTAGAGTAGGGCTGTGAGCACCGTTAAATCATGGCTGCCGATTGTTGACGCTCCAATCAAGCAGTATTAAGTCGCTGGGAAGAGAGAATCCTCAGATAAATTCTCAGGCAAGGCATTTAGCAAACATCTGCACACCTAGACTTCTTCATTTCTCAATTTTATAGATTTATTCAAATATGAAAAGTATCATTACAGAAAGCAAAAGAAATGTCAGAATCAGCAGCTAAATCATTTATAAAATGCAGTGGTGCAATATGCCTTTAAGAATAAAATTTAGCCACAATGCATTTGTCAAATAATCAAATTAAAAATAACAAGCCCTAATACAAAAGGACCACACTGCATTATGTCCTCTCTAAATAAATTAGGAGGCTGACAGATGAGAGTGAGTGAGTTAACTGCTCTCTAAAATAAAACACATCTCTTTTAAAAAACAAGCAAAGTTGCAGTGCAACCATATCTAAAATTAAGTCTAGGGAAATAATGTCTAATTATATTTTAGCATCTTATAAGGAATAGAGAACAATGTGCAGTGTCCTGTGTAGTACAGCAGCAACATGACCAAATAACAAATTAAGTAAATGGTGCTCTCTTTATAGCAAGTATTTGTTTATGTTCTGATCAATGAAAACACACAATTTTCAAGGCATGATATTACACAAGCAGGCAAAGTAAAATGTTAAATGTACAGCACCAATCTCATTGTCAATTTTCAAAACAACGCCTACTTGTACATTATTTTCATTGACTGTTAAATACATGGTTTGCTGCACAGGAGAATTCATATGTTTACTAATACAAAAACAAGTGAAAACAAACAAATACTTCTGCACTTTTATAATGTTGACATGACAACAGATGTTTAGCTTAGAACCTTGTAATGTTGCAACATACTTTGCTTCCCCTGAGGAAGTCAGAGCAGTGTTACTTTGCATAAACAGATATAGAACCCATAATTTTCAGCTGAATTTTGATGAGATTCTGAAAACAAAGAAACGTATGCAGCTTACGCACAACAAGTAAACTTACTTTTGAAAACGTGGCCTTGAGTGGCCTGGTTATTCTAACTAAAATAAAAAACTGATGGTAGGTATTATTTTTCTAATATAAAATCATTTTACCCGTTATCCTGCTCTGATAGAAGCCCACTCAACTGAATCCCACCAGCGAAAAGGCAGTGTGGCAGACAGCTGTCTGGCCATAACTGTACTCTGTTGCTTTGTGACTGCACTATATAAATAAAACACACATGCTTAAATATATACTACGTTCTGTACTAGAAGAAAGACCTTGTTGCTCCTGTGAAAGGATTGCTGACATTGGACTGAATGAGCTTTGTTTTTTTTTACAACTTTTTTTATTGCAATGAAAAAACACATTACAGCAATGACATTGATTGAGCGTAAAAAATGTTACCTCCATCAATTCTCATTATTTAAAGAGATTTAAGATAATTTTTATGAAATTATGTAAAAGTATCTAAATGAAATACATGAGGTTTCCTACTGCATAGTAAAAGTATGGAAATGTGAAAACATTAAGAAAGAAAGAAACAATTATCATTTACCTATGCATGTAATAACGTGTTTGAGAAACCAGACATAGTTAACATAGAAAATGTGCTGACGATAACTTCTAAAATGTGTCAAATTAAATTAATGTCTGCATAACGAAACACTCAAAATGATTAAAAAGCCAGTTGAGACATGATTACTAATACGTAAATTTGCAGGTTTCCCTTAGTATTGTGTGATGAAAACATGCATTTCAGAGTGACACAAATATTATTTTTGTTTTGAAAATGATTAAAAAGGCAAATACATTTTTAGTAGTGCCTATATTGACATGAAACTTCAAAAAAAGAATAATGATTGAACTAATTAAGGAAATCGAAATCCTTACAATAATGTGTGGTTTATATTAATCATTACATGGTAATGATTCTGCAAATTTTCATGTAGGCCTCAGATGCTTTTCTTTCCTTGTTCGGAAGGCAGAATCTAGCTGAAGTAGTCACTTCAGAGACTGTGAGAACACGCTGTTTTCGAGAGACACAGAGTACTCTCCTCATCTTATTTTGGTTCTTTGTGAAGCTGGAACGATTTACACTCTACAGGAAATTACGTTGTATGGAATGAATCTGGTGCCGTTTGTTTGTACGATCTGCAAACCTGTTGGGCATTCTTTCGTGTTAATGACGACTTCATAGTTATTGAGCAACAGATATCACGAGTTTGATCCTTTTAAACAGTTTTTGCGCGTGCCCTGAGGCTGTCTTGGGTTAATGCCCATATAAGATGAAACACGTGTTGGCTCGGTGGCTTTTGTTTGTTGGAAAAGAAAAGAAAAATAAGAACTAAAGCACTTACATGAAAAGATTTGATACAATTAAACATCGAGAAAAACACTGGAGAAGAACACTGTGTGAATTAAATTTTTTGTGTTAATATATGCGTTTTGCTCAGGACATTGATTTTGTTTTTTGTATGTCATATGGGTACGGATCTGTCTACATCCATTTAGCAATGCTGGGTGGTCATTGTTCTATGCCCTTGTCAGCAATCTCATTAATGAATGTAGTGAACTACTAAGTTACTGAAGTATGTCAAATTGCACAATCTGTACCCCACTAACTGTTAATCTTATAGCCCTATATTGACATGAAACTTCTAAAAAAGAATAATGATTGAACTAATTAAGAAAATCTAAATACTAACATTAATGTGCGTTTTATATTAATCATAACATGGTAATGATTCCGCAAATTTTCATGTAGGCCTCAGAGCCTTTTCTTTCGTTGTTCGGAAGGCAGAATCTAGCTGAAGTAGTCTTGTGCTCTAAGACAAAGGAACTCTCTTTTGATTGAACAACACTTTTGACAGAAATTTATCAAAATAATCTCGATTTTTCCCATGTTTCTCTCTCATTTCTTCCCGAGGCAACCAGCAAATGTGTTCTTTATTTGAATCTGTATGGCATTGTGTGGCTAATTTTACTAAGTGACTGTTATTAAATCTGATTATGAAATGCGATGTATGAAATGCGATGTAATGTTTCCTGACCATTCAAATTGAATGGTCAGGTAAATGATTTACATGAGCAAACTTTATCGTATTTGAATCATTCTTGGAGTGTGAAGATCGGGGTTTAACCCAGCGGCGTCAGGGACACGCCTAAGATCTTTGAGTTCACCTGTCTTGGTATTCAAAGACACGGAATACTTCTGGATGGCGCCAGAGACCAAGTTTATTAGCTGCAGCTAACAGTGGCGCAAAAGAGGCGCACGTCCATCATAAATTTGCCCCTAACATTTTAAATGATTGATTCAGGATGACGATAAGGTGTGGCCTATCCAGAGGTTTGTTTGAGGTGAGGCCTACTCAGGGTTGCAGATGAAATTTAGGCTTGTTGAAGATTACAGAGGAGATAATACATGTGCAGGCCTACCAATGAAGTGAGTCATGTCCACTGCACTCTTGAACAAAGGCCAGACCTCCTCTGTCTCCCTGCACAGACCTAAACCTCATCTGCACAATGTAATTCGTAATGTTAGAAAACACAGGTGATGTAATTGAAAAACGTGCAAATATTTATGCTCAATTCACAATCACATCACCTGTGTTTCCTCGGCTTAGGTATCTCATTGTGCAGATGTTGTCTAGCATATCCAAGAGTACGTAGAAGATGAGGACTGTATGCAACAGAGCAATGTACATTACTCACAATAAATCATTTCTTTTTAAAAAAAACGATTTTCTGGTCATAATTTGAAAACACAACACAGCTCCTATGTAGAAGCACAGCCTGTCAGTACTTAAATTTGATTGGAATTCCATTTAGCCATTTAGCCTGTAGACCTCTCTAAATACCCTGAGGTAAATTACTTCACAAAACACATCTGAAGTGTTGGAATTGACAACCAATTAAAATGTTACTTTCATTTTCTACTTTTTTTACCTGACATTTGATTGGTTATGTACCTGAATAGAAAGAGAGAGAAACACAGCCATTTTGACTACTACTTCCTGAAGTACATTGCAAGAGCAATTTCACTGACAACTTAAACTTGTTTTTAAAAGGTAAGATGTTATTTTGAAAACTGAAGTATATTGTGCACTTTAGGTTAATATGGAAAACTTTTTCTGATAGTTATATACTATCCCTCTGTAATAGTTATAGATTTAGATAGACTTCTCTGTTATAGTTATGGATGGATTTAGGCTTGTCTTGTATAATTATGAATTTACTAAGGTTTCATCACATACACATTTTTATATTTCTACTACCAGTCTGATACCATACACTGCCCAAAGATAAATTCACTGTTAAATTAATCCCAACAGTGCCCTATCTCTACTGATATATATATTTTTTTTAAAGCAAATTTCAGACAAAATGTAAGGAGAGCAAAAAGTGTCATTTGAAATTGTCCTTGAAGAGACCAATCAAGAAAACATTGAACCAAATGACATTGAATTCATGGATGAATCACAGGACCATGAACTACTACAATGTGTACAATCTGTAGATTTCCTCCTTCAAAATGAGGACATTTCAGACACTCAAATGTTGCAAGTTATGTTCACTGAAAATGACGACATTTCGGACAGTCAAATGTTAGACGTTCTATTAAATTTTGAAAAACAATCAGAAAAATAAAAAAAATAAAAAAAAAACAACAAAACGAACAATCAATAAACATACAATATTTGAAAAGTCTATCATTCTTTTTTCCTCATAGTACGCTCCCCGGACCGCTTCCAGGTGCGCGTACCGGGCGCTCCCCACGCAAAAAAAACGAAAACATTTATTTATTTATTTTGCCCAGCGGGGCCCTTTTAAAGCCTCCACATCAAACCTAGGGGGTCAGGGAGGATCTACTATGCCCCCTTATGGTCATTTCCCCCTTTGTTTTGGCCTCCTCTTGTCTCTCGATCCTACCGAGAGACAAGATGGCTGCCGCTCCGGACTGTTTTGAATGTTGACAGACACCGGAGAGCCAATCAGCTTCGCTTCGCGTACCGGGGCGCTAACCGGGGCGCGCTTACAGATATATATATTTTTATGAACGTTAATTTCTCAAAATCCACTGGAGCACATATATTGAGACCTAGCAAAGGCACATCGGGCAAACCATATCTACAATTTTGCCAAGTTTCGTGGAAATCCATTCAGCCGTTCGAGCTAAAAGTGAGTCCAACCGCCCTATGGAAAAATGAATGGGAAAAATGCGTTTTGGGACCCCCCTTTTTTCTCGGCCCCCCCCTTGACGAAACCCCCCCCCAATTTTCAGGGGCTGCTCAGAAACAAAATGTGCTATTTTCCTGAAAATTTCAGCCAATTCCGTCCTCAAACGCCAAAGGTATTCGACATAGAATTTTCAAAAATCCCATAGAGAAAAAATCCTAACTATATATACCTACTGGCAATCGCCAGTAGGTAATATATATATATATATATATATATATATATGAAGACAAAGCTCCTCCTCAGCTATTTATATATATATACATATATGTGATCAAGGGCTTCAGGGCCCGAAACGCGTCATGGCGGACGGAGTGGTGCACACGGTGAAATAAATTAAGCAAATTCCACCTCTTTGGGTCAGTTTCGTTTTTCTATGCCGAAAACCGAGTGAAAGCGGAGAAAACGAAGTTCTGGTAACATATATATATATATATACACGCACACACACACACATAGATCTTAACGGGATCCTGGCATCTTGTTGACACCCTTTCAGCACTTATTATAGTATATTTTTTGCTGCCTGCTAGAAAAATAGTTTAGAACCAGTTTGTGGCTTGATCCTACTTCAGAGGCTCAAATACACATTCACATTCCTAGATTGGAGTTAACAACCCAGAACACATAGGAGAATGTCTGGGCCTCCAGGCCCACAAAGCAAGGGTGCTGTCAACAACTAGTCACTAAACAGGGATTAGCCCCATGGGGGCAAGGGGGGAAGGAATAGTTGGCGGAATAAAGGACAAACTTTAGATTTCTTATTTTGGCAATGCAGGTAGGGAGACTAATGGGGCTGGCAGGGACTTCTCCAGCTCATTTCCATGGCCATTCTGAGCTGTCTTGTGACTGAAGGACTCCTGTCTCCTGTTTCCATTCAGGAACAGGTCCTGCTCTCAAGGCTCAAATGGTTGTCCTTCTGTTACTGCTACCAGGATACAAAAGACAGGGCATCCTGCTTTGAAGAAGGTCCAGCTGATCATTGGGCCCTGAGAGAATCCTGCTGAGAAGAGACCTGATGCCTGGAAGCCTGCCCATAGTTCTGTGGGATGTGTGGACAGATAGTATAAGTGACTTTCCCAGCATCACGAAACGCCAAGACTGTTTGTTGTAGCAGTGCAAAAAGCTTGTCTCTGTCCTAGAGATGTGGCCCCAGTATCCCAGAAGAGCATCAAAATGATTAAAACCACTAGAGTGCACCAGTGTGTAAGACTGTGGACTCTGCTCCTTACCTCCTGTCCTCTGTGAAACAGAACCGTTTGCTAGGAACATTTCCTTGTTTATGTTTCAGATTCAGCAACAGCCTCTGGTATCTATTTTGGGTAATGTAACTATACTGAAAGTGACCTCTAGGTTTCCATTGTTCCTCAACACTTTGAAAATCATTACTTTTGGTTCCTTTAATCTGTTTTAACCATTTGGTGTAATGTTATAGATTCATTTTTCTCTATTTTTTCTAAATTGGTTTAGGAAATTTTGTGTGCTGTATCTTTGACTTTAAACTTGTAGGTAAGAGCAGCTGTGTCACAGCTACAATAATTCCTCCTAGAACTATATTGTATCCTACCCAGGGTATAGTTATTAAGATGGTATTGATGCCTCAATTTGTCAAATTATTAATCAACTTTCTTACAGGTTTAGTGTCAGGATCTTTGATTATTGCTACACCAAAATACCTACTTTCACATATATTACCAGAATCTACTAGAATGCTTACATTTGAACTTCATAATATCAAATCTACAAGCAGTAAGGTTATTTTTGTTCTGGTCATGTTCAAATGTTTTTATTTTTCTTCAATTATAGTTTTGAGTTCACTTTTGCCAGCCTAGCTTGTGGAGCGGTGAAGAATAAGGAAATATATAGACATATATCATAGATCTTTCTAACCTCCGGCCCATCTCCCTCCTACCCTACATCGGTAAGATGACAGAGAAGCACGTGAACACCCACGTATCTAATTACATCGAGGCAACGGAAGGCCTGGACCCCTCACAATCTGGGTTCAGGCCAAACCACAGCACCGAATCAGCCCTATTAGCAGTGACCAACAACATCAGGATGTCACTGGACGGCGGGGGGTCTATGATTCTGGTGCTGTTGGACTTATCCGCTGCCTTCGATACGGTGTCTCACGAAGTGCTTCTCGGTCGTCTGAGGGATGTGGGACTGGGAGGTACAGCTCTGTCCTGGATGGAGAGTTTTCTCACCGGCCGCTCTCAGGAAGTCAGGATGGGCTCCCATAAATCCACCTCTAGGGAGCTCACCAGGGGAGTGCCACAGGGCTCATGCCTAAGCCCCACACTGTTTAATGTGTATGTGGCCCCCCTGGCTGACATAGTGAGGTCCTTTGGGTTCACCCCGGTGTCCTACGCCGACGACACCCAACTTCTATTCCCTTTCAAAACCTTAACACCTGCCCTGAAAAAATCCTTTGCAGATGGCATGAGGGCGGTCTCAAGGTGGATGACTGAGAACTGCCTTCAATGCAATGTGGCCAAAACCGAGGTGTTACTGTTTGGGGCTGCAGCGTCAGAATGGTCTGATGAGTGGTGGCCTTTAGAACTGGGTCCAGTCCCCATCCCAAAGCAGACTGTGAAAAACCTGGGAGTATTATTTGATCAGACCCTGACATTTAAAGACCATGTCAACCAGGTTGCCGGCACATGCTTTAGGGTCATTGGTCTGTTGCGAAGAGTGTTTCCCTATCTCACTGACAACCATAGAAAAACTCTAGTTCAGGCGCTAGTTATTAGTAGATTGGACTACTGCAATGGCCTTCTTTTATCCACCAATGAAGGCCAGCTAAAGAAACTGCAAGTAGTCCAAAATACAGCAGCGAGGTTAGTCCTCAATGTGCCATCAAGGACCCCCTCCTGTCCACTTCTGGCGGAACTTCACTGGTTGCCTGTGCGGCAACGCACCAAATTCAAAACCCTCTGCATAATTCACAAATGTCTGTCAGGAAATGGCCCAAAATACCTTACAAAAGCCTTTCTACCCTATGCCCCAGGCCGCTCACTGCGCTCTAGTAACCTGCAATTATTACAGGTCCCCAAAATAAAGAAATGCCGACAAGGAGGACGTGCTCTGGCTTATGCTGGGCCAGCTCTCTGGAACTCCCTCCCCCTCACACTAAAACAAATAACCAACCACCTGTCCTTCCGCAAATCCCTCAAAACTTATCTTTTTAACAGTAGTTAAACCCCCCTCCATTTCCCTGCAACGTTTATGAATGACCTGGCACAATACATGTTCCCTCTGTAAGGCAAAGCGCGGAGATACCCCTGCGGGGGTTTATTCATGCGCTATAGAAGCATATAAAATAAAATAAAAATAAATATAAAGCTCAAGATATTAATTAGAGAGACCAATGAATGACAAACATTCTATATTTACCGAGGAGGTCTTGCCTCATTGTATGACACCCAGCAACAAATACCTGCCTCTGAATTGTATGAGACTCATCAACAGCAAGCACCTGTTTCCATGACAGGCTGTATAATAACATGTACCTTGTAAGTCTGACACCTTAGTTTAAACTGAAGACAAAGCTCAAATGACAGCCAATGCAAATTGATCATTGGAGTAAGTCTGTCAAATGCTTGAACACCTATAAATCTAGCTATTGAATCAAAAACATACAGTAGATATTGCCAATCATATTTGGGGATCCCAAAGAAGTCCAAGCTGCCACAATACATGTGGAAGATTAGAAGGCAAGCTCACCACTTCTGCATGCTCAAGACATGCTCACAGCCGGGACATCATCCAAATGGAGACAAAGAGTTGCAAGAAAAGGAAAGAACAGACAACATGCATTCTCGTTAATGCACCAAGAATTTGGAAAAATATCTTGGAATCTTTCAGGACCACTCTAACCCTGCTCTCTCTAACTAAGGAAAGCACTTAAGACGCATCTCTTTGAAATACACTGCATCACGACACACCAACAGTCCACTTTCAGTACCCAGATACCCCAGCAATCACTCACTGACCATATCTTTGAGCCCTTGACCCTGTACTATGCTGTGGCCGAGACTGGAACACCAAAATCATCCCTGGCATCAACTTAGAAATAGCTCCACTGTGCATTAGGCGAAGACTAGAGTAGGGCTGTGAGCACCGTTAAATCATGGCTGCCGATTGTTGACGCTCCAATCAAGCAGTATTAAGTCGCTGGGAAGAGAGAATCCTCAGATAAATTCTCAGGCAAGGCATTTAGCAAACATCTGCACACCTAGACTTCTTCATTTCTCAATTTTATAGATTTATTCAAATATGAAAAGTATCATTACAGAAAGCAAAAGAAATGTCAGAATCAGCAGCTAAATCATTTATAAAATGCAGTGGTGCAATATGCCTTTAAGAATAAAATTTTGCCACAATGCATTTGTCAAATAATCAAATTAAAAATA
Source organism: Lissotriton helveticus (assembly GCF_964261635.1). Taxonomy (NCBI): domain Eukaryota; kingdom Metazoa; phylum Chordata; class Amphibia; order Caudata; family Salamandridae; genus Lissotriton; species Lissotriton helveticus. Next base: position 602,312,348 of record NC_136061.1, on the reverse strand, counting down.
ACAAGCCCTAATACAAAAGGACCACACTGCATTATGTCCTCTCTAAATAAATTAGGAGGCTGACAGATGAGAGTGAGTGAGTTAACTGCTCTCTAAAATAAAACACATCTCTTTTAAAAAACAAGCAAAGTTGCAGTGCAACCATATCTAAAATTAAGTCTAGGGAAATAATGTCTAATTATATTTTAGCATCTTATAAGGAATAGAGAACAATGTGCAGTGTCCTGTGTAGTACAGCAGCAACATGACCAAATAACAAATGAAGTAAATGGTGCTCTCTTTATAGCAAGTATTTGTTTATGTTCTGATCAATGAAAACACACAATTTTCAAGGCATGATATTACACAAGCAGGCAAAGTAAAATGTTAAATGTACAGCACCAATCTCATTGTCAATTTTCAAAACAACGCCTACTTGTACATTATTTTCATTGACTGTTAAATACATGGTTTGCTGCACAGGAGAATTCATATGTTTACTAATACAAAAACAAGTGAAAACAAACAAATACTTCTGCACTTTTATAATGTTGACATGACAACAGATGTTTAGCTTAGAACCTTGTAATGTTGCAACATACTTTGCTTCCCCTGAGGAAGTCAGAGCAGTGTTACTTTGCATAAACAGATATAGAACCCATAATTTTCAGCTGAATTTTGATGAGATTCTGAAAACAAAGAAACGTATGCAGCTTACGCACAACAAGTAAACTTACTTTTGAAAACGTGGCCTTGAGTGGCCTGGTTATTCTAACTAAAATAAAAAACTGATGGTAGGTATTATTTTTCTAATATAAAATCATTTTACCCGTTATCCTGCTCTGATAGAAGCCCACTCAACTGAATCCCACCAGCGAAAAGGCAGTGTGGCAGACAGCTGTCTGGCCATAACTGTACTCTGTTGCTTTGTGACTGCACTATATAAATAAAACACACATGCTTAAATATATACTACGTTCTGTACTAGAAGAAAGACCTTGTTGCTTCTGTGAAAGGATTGCTGACATTGGACTGAATGAGCTTTGGTTTTTTTTACAACTTTTTTTATTGCAATGAAAAAACACATTACAGCAATGACATTGATTGAGCGTAAAAAATGTTACCTCCATCAATTCTCATTATTTAAAGAGATTTAAGATAATTTTTATGAAATTATGTAAAAGTATCTAAATGAAATACATGAGGTTTCCTACTGCATAGTAAAAGTATGGAAATGTGAAAACATTAAGAAAGAAAGAAACAATTATCATTTACCTATGCATGTAATAACGTGTTTGAGAAACCAGACATAGTTAACATAGAAAATGTGCTGACGATAACTTCTAAAATGTGTCAAATTAAATTAATGTCTGCATAACGAAACACTCAAAATGATTAAAAAGCCAGTTGAGACATGATTACTAATACGTAAATTTGCAGGTTTCCCTTAGTATTGTGTGATGAAAACATGCATTTCAGAGTGACACAAATATTATTTTTGTTTTGAAAATGATTAAAAAGGCAAATACATTTTTAGTAGTGCCTATATTGACATGAAACTTCAAAAAAAGAATAATGATTGAACTAATTAAGGAAATCGAAATCCTTACAATAATGTGTGGTTTATATTAATCATTACATGGTAATGATTCTGCAAATTTTCATGTAGGCCTCAGATGCTTTTCTTTCCTTGTTCGGAAGGCAGAATCTAGCTGAAGTAGTCACTTCAGAGACTGTGAGAACACGCTGTTTTCGAGAGACACAGAGTACTCTCCTCATCTTATTTTGGTTCTTTGTGAAGCTGGAACGATTTACACTCTACAGGAAATTACGTTGTATGGAATGAATCTGGTGCCGTTTGTTTGTACGATCTGCAAACCTGTTGGGCATTCTTTCGTGTTAATGACGACTTCATAGTTATTGAGCAACAGATATCACGAGTTTGATCCTTTTAAACAGTTTTTGCGCGTGCCCTGAGGCTGTCTTGGGTTAATGCCCATATAAGATGAAACACGTGTTGGCTCGGTGGCTTTTGTTTGTTGGAAAAGAAAAGAAAAATAAGAACTAAAGCACTTACATGAAAAGATTTGATACAATTAAACATCGAGAAAAACACTGGAGAAGAACACTGTGTGAATTAAATTTTTTGTGTTAATATATGCGTTTTGCTCAGGACATTGATTTTGTTTTTTGTATGTCATATGGGTACGGATCTGTCTACATACATTTAGCAATGCTGGGTGGTCATTGTTCTATGCCCTTGTCAGCAATCTCATTAATGAATGTAGTGAACTACTAAGTTACTGAAGTATGTCAAATTGCACAATCTGTACCCCACTAACTGTTAATCTTATAGCCCTATATTGACATGAAACTTCTAAAAAAGAATAATGATTGAACTAATTAAGAAAATCTAAATACTAACATTAATGTGCGTTTTATATTAATCATAACATGGTAATGATTCCGCAAATTTTCATGTAGGCCTCAGAGCCTTTTCTTTCGTTGTTCGGAAGGCAGAATCTAGCTGAAGTAGTCTTGTGCTCTAAGACAAAGGAACTCTCTTTTGATTGAACAACACTTTTGACAGAAATTTATCAAAATAATCTCGATTTTTCCCATGTTTCTCTCTCATTTCTTCCCGAGGCAACCAGCAAATGTGTTCTTTATTTGAATCTGTATGGCATTGTGTGGCTAATTTTACTAAGTGACTGTTATTAAATCTGATTATGAAATGCGATGTATGAAATGCGATGTAATGTTTCCTGACCATTCAAATTGAATGGTCAGGTAAATGATTTACATGAGCAAACTTTATCGTATTTGAATCATTCTTGGAGTGTGAAGATCGGGGTTTAACCCAGCGGCGTCAGGGACACGCCTAAGATCTTTGAGTTCACCTGTCTTGGTATTCAAAGACACGGAATACTTCTGGATGGCGCCAGAGACCAAGTTTATTAGCTGCAGCTAGTAACAGTGATCTTAGAAATACATCACAGTGTAAATTCTCAGGAGACTGCTCATTTTACTAAGGCGAGACTTCTCCTTTTATACCCAATATTCACATTATAAATGTACACCCACTGCACAAAATTCTAGCCAATAAGATACATTTTCAAACAAAGTATCACATAGCAAAAACTCAATTTACAGTTTCCCAACCCAAAAGTTAATTATTAGGAATGTCCCAAATTCAATCTCCACAAGCCGGACAAACCTATAATTGAAAGCATAACCCATGTAATGAAGAAACATAAAAAAAGAAACAGTAACAGATGCTGAACAAGATAAAGCACGTGCAAGGAAACTAAAAAGTTAAGGATGTCCTGAACATTGATTGGCAATCTCAGATAAAGATCGATCAGGGAAATTGGCTTTGCGAGGTCAGTTTCAGGTGAAGAGGTCAGTTTCTTACATTTCATTTCAGAGTCAAAAAGAAACCTAGTTAATGTATACATGAACTAAGAAGGCCAGGCCACTTCGTTCGCCAGGTTACCTTTACAGGCCTACGTGAGGGCAACACAAAATGGTGGCACAGAACAAAATGGAGTCAGACTCGAGAATTACAGAACCTCAGACCCACCATTTGCCATTACGTAGGCAATAACCTAAGACTCATGTTAATCTGAATCTAGGTCTATATCAATATTCATTAGGTCATCAAAGTGTTGCTTTAGCATTATTTTATTATTCTCTACTTCTCTCGGGATGGATCTCCGAACACACATAGTAGCACAAATACTACAAATGGCGGGACCACACTGGATGCAAAGACAACAAGAGAAAAGGATGGCTAAAACCATACCAAGGAATGTCAGAATCTTCCATCCCCACTTAGACAGCAGTCCCCAAAACCATCCCGTCAATGACCAGTCTCCTTTGTCTACATGGATAGACTGAGAGATCTTATGCAACCTAGATATGGCTTGGTATACTGTAGGGGCATTATCTGGTATGTAAACACAGCAACTAGATCCAATCAATTTACATACTCCTCCTCAATCTGCAAGTATGATGTCTAATACCATACGATTCTGCAAAGTCATAAAGCGGTCCGCTTGAAGCTCAGCTGTAACATTACTAAGGGCACCTACTGTCTCATTAATAGTAGCTTCAACAACGCGGACGAGCTGTCGAATATGCCTACTATTGATCATAGGACCCCAAAAGGGCAGGAAGCCCTTGAAGAAATCTACTACTTCATGGGCTGCATTATCTTCCTGATTGAAGACACCTCTACCATATCTCGTTCTATGATAGTCTGAAGCAGTACTGTATGTAGGGGGAAGCAAAAACGCCACATAACATGTTCCTGAAAAATCAGGTGGCAACCATGTGTAGGCTCTGTCATGACAAACAAAATATGTGCCTTTAGCTGGCACAAACGGTGGAGAAGTCCGGGATGAATAGACATAGGTTTGAGCACACACACTCTTACCTAGCTGAGCTTTCGGATTCCGACCAGTACCTTGCAAACAAAAATGGCCTCGGTGGGTTACAATCCAAATAGGGGGAGACCTTTTTCGTCTCTCCTTCTCTGTCAAGCTGGTAAAATATCCAGTCACGTTCCAACCAACATAAGACTGCACCTCATCCTTAGGGATAGTATTATATGCATCAATATCTTGGTTCATAGCTACTATTCCCCTTATTAAGGCACTATTGCTGGAGTTATCTTTAAGGGAATGTAAGGGGCGTACCTCATTTGCATAGATAAACATGGTCTGTAAAGCCCACACAGACCCATTAAAAGAAAAAGGCAAAACCAAATATGGCATACCTTTATCTGTCGTATGAGGCATAAGACCACAAACCCAACAATTAGTGGTATTTACTACTAACTGATGCTGATGCAACAACTGTATGAACGAGTTGTTGACAAATTCTGATCTCCTTGTTTGCTCATGTTCAGACATCGTATAAAACTGATGCAAAGAAACAGTGTGAAAGAAAGCATAGGTTCTGAGGTGCGTGCAGAGGTCTGTTGTGTAACATAGACAATTCAACCCACACAAGCTAATGTGATACTTAAAAACATCAAAAAGCACAATATTATAAAACATTTGCTACATATCAATGTACAAAATCTTGTTTTAAGATCTATTCTCTCAACATCTCTTTCAGTTACAACAGACTCCATCCTCTAACGTGCTGCTCGCGGCAATTTTCCTTCTTCACTCAAGTGTGCGTCCCGGCGTCCTAGACGTCCCTAGAACCGCAGACCTTTCGTCAATACGCGGGCCACCCCTTAAGTCTTATACCGCGACCCTGCAGCTGAACCCGGATGGTGGCTCAAAAAAGAAAAAGAAAAAAAGTCTCTTGTCTGAAAGAGTGTAATTCACAAAAAAATCAAATTTAATTTGTCCTTTTTAGACCTTAAGTTGTATCGTTCTTTACCAGGCACAGTTTGATCCTGAAAGAGTGTCTCTGGATACGTAGTATCAAGTCTCAAACACGGCGGCACAGCTTCTAGCAAGACTTCATTATCCGCACGTTCTGACTGAATCCATTCCAGATGTGCATCGCTAAAAGGTAGAAATCTTGGAACCCTTTCACTCTCGGAATCGGCAACACCTTCCCAGACCCACTTATCGTACAGTAAGGGCAAAGGTATCTTCTTGCAATGGGTACAATGTACCCAGTTATTCTTGCCGAACACCTTAATAGCCTTCCGAGTTGATAACAGGACTTGGTATGGACCGGTCCATCTTGGCTCCAAGTTCTTTGACCTCTGAAAATTCCTGGTTAGAATCCAGTCGCCAGGTTGAATAGTGTGGCCTGCGTCTACCGAAACTGAAGGCAAAGTGTCATGGACCGGTTGGTGAAGAACACACAATTTAGCAGTCAAATCATGTTAGTAGTTAACCAACATAGGGTACTCGATATCACTGTACTTCTTAGGCCTCGGCACACCCTAGACATTCGCCGGGGATCCAAAAACAATCTCGTATGGGCTAAGTCCCACACGAGAATGTACTGTCGTCCTCGTGGTCAAAAGTGCCAATGGTAAGGCATCAGGCCATGTAAGACCAGAGCTCGCTTGCACCTTGGCCAACTTCAGCTTCAGAGTGCCATTATAGCACTCGACCAGGCCTGCTGACTGGGGGTGATTTGCAGCGTGAAATTTCTGTTTAATATCCAGACCCGCACATACTTTCTTCATAATCTGACCCACAATTTCACTTCCATTATCACTCCATACCATCCTCGGCAAGCCATATCTGGGAAAAATGTATTTGAGCAAAACCTTGGCTGTAGACAAGGCAGTATTATCCTTTAGGGGGTAGCCCTCTATCCATCTGGAAAAGGCACAAACAACCACAAGGACATACTTCAAGTTATTGCATCTTTCCATATGAATGTAGTCTATCTGCAGCACCTCGAACAGATACGTTGGAGGAGCCAAATGACCCGCTGGAGTTGGGATTCCTTTTCCAGGATTATGCATCAAGCAAATCATGCAGTGTTTAAGCAAATTCTCAGCACACTGAGGAATTCCACCATTCTGCCATACCGGAGTCATCAACTTACATATCCCTTTTGAACTAATGTGAGCCAGCCCATGAGCCATAGTAACCACCGGTAGCACATATGCATCCGGTAACAACCATCGCCGGTGCTCTGACAACTCAACCCAACAGACCGTTGAATCCAACATTCCCGTACTCTCTCTCCACATACTCAATTCTTTCTCAGTAGCTTCTGCCTGAATCATCTTCACACTTTCTGTTGTATCTTCACACATTCCTCCTTCCACAACCCATCTGGCAGGACCTGCAACATACATTCGACTCGTCACATCTTTCGCTGTTTCTCTCGCTACTTCATCTACAAACGCATTCCCTCGACCCACATCATCTGTAACCTTCTTATGCGCACTACACTTTACTATCGCAATTTGGGTCGGCAAAGTAAGTGATTCAAGAAGTTCACTCACTGAATGTCCATTCTGAATTTTCGTTCCATGGGAAGTAAGAAATCCTCTCTCTTTCCACAAACGAGCAAAGCTGTGAGCTACGCCAAATGCATTTTGGCTGTCAGTAAAAACATTCACTCTCTTTCCTTTTGACAACACACACGCTCTAGTCAATGCTATCAACTCCGCCGCCTGTGCGGAATTCTGTGCAATACGTGCTGTTTCAACAATCGTATCCAAAGTTGTGACAGTATATGCTGCAGTCGTCTCTCCATTCGGAAGCTTAAAGCATGAACCGTCTACCCATAGGGTAGGAAAGAGGAGTATCTTTCGGATCATCTCTACCCTTCGTTTCCTCCTCTGTCCGGAGAAAACAGTCATGCTGTTCCTGAGCATCTGTCTCTTCAAAAATTGGCAACAATATAGCTGGATTCAATGTGTTGCACTGCTTGATGTGCACATGACTAGCCAAAAGCATCAACTCATAACCTGACAAACGTGCACTGGTAAGATGTTGAGTCTTTGTTCTGTTCAATAGGGTATCCACTGCATGTGGAACCATCACAATCAAAGTATTATCCAATACCAAACCAGCAGACTGTCGAATAGAAACAGCCGCTGCCGCTGTAGCTCTTAGACAACTAGGCAATGCCCTAGCTACCAGATATAAAGTGGCTGAAAAATACGCACATGGGCACTGCTTGTCTCCAAATTGTTGTGTCAACACTGACAACGCACAACCTTCTCTCTCGTGTACATAAAGTGTAAAAGGTTTACTATAGTCGGGGGTACCCAACACCGGAGCAGAACACAATGCATCACGCAATTCAGAAAAACTCTTCTGACATTCGTCAGACCAAGGAAGAGGGTGTGGTGTGTCCTTAAGAGTAAGTGCCAACAAAGGTTTCGCTAACAAAGAAAAATTTGGAATCCACTTTCTACAATACGAGGTGATACCTAAGAAGGCACGCACCTCTCTCTGTGTGCATGGCACAGTCATTTGGGCAATCGCTTGAATACGTTCTGGGTCAATCGTCTTCCCTCCTTCGACAAGAGATGACCTAAGTAGGTCACTTCTTGTCGGCAATACTGCAATTTCGAAGGTGACACTTTATGATGAAGGTCAGACAGGTCTCGCAACAAAGAAAGAGTAACTTCTTTACAAATCCCTTCATCATCAGCAGCAACCGACAGATCATCAACATACTGGATAAGAGTAGCACCAGAAGGCAATGCAAATGTATCAAGCTGAGTTTTCAAAGCCGGACTATAAATGGAGGGACTCTCACAATAACCTTGAGGAGCGCGTTTTAACCGGAAACTGTGACCTCCTAAGGAGAAGCCAAAAATATACCTACTTTCCTCAGCAATCGGAATACTGAAGAAAGCGTTCTTCAGATCAATAACAGAAAGCCAAGCAGCTGAGGCAGGGCTCATAGTCAATAAAGCAGTAATGTCTGGGACAACAGAAAACTGTGGCACCACAATCTTATTGACCTCTCGAAGGTCAATCACAAACCGATACACAGGTGACTGAGAAGGGTCAGTACGCTTAAGGACAGGCAGAACAAGACTATTACACACATTGCCTCTCGTTTCTTCAACCACACCATTCTCAACCAAATCATAGATAATCGCTAAAAGAGCTCTTTCGCCATCACTGGAAATTTTGTACTGAGGAATGCGAGGTAATTTAGCATTCGACTTAAGGGTAACAACGTAAGGTGGAATCTGCAAGAGACCAACATCATTAGGACCTGTATCCCAAAGTGTATCAGGGAGAGAACGCAGTTCCAGTGGAAGGTGCTCCTTAGACAGATACATCGGGGAAATCACTTTCTTACCCACTGTAAATGTACTCCCAAAGGAGAACAATGTAATGTCGCATGCAATCTATTCAATAAGTCCAAACCCAAAAAATTCTCACCACAGCCAGTCGTTAGAATAAGGGGAGTCTCCAATTCACAAGGACCAATAGAAAGGGGCAAAGGACAAGAAACCGGGTTACGAACTGGGGCGCCAGAAAATCCTCCGAAACATTAGTCAAGCCAGACAAGGGTGCGCCAGGGAGTTTAGAGTGCATGATAGAACTCTTTGCTGCACCAGTATCCAAAAGAAAAGGTTCTGCCACACCTGACGTAATCACTTCAACATAAGGTCCACTCTGGTCTACTGGAACTGACACTACTCCCTCCCTTTGTCCATGGCTGTCCTAACTATCATTAAAACCAACACTCTCACTTCCAACATAATAATCATCAGTGTAGTACTGAGCGGACTGAACGGTCGGAACATTCTGTTGGTCAAAATAATTTATAGAATTCTGAGGGGAAAAGGAACGTTCATTCTGGGGAAACGTACCCCGTCCCCTACCCCTAGGTACTTGCTGGAAACCACCACGACCTCTCAAACCAGACATACCATTCGCACGCTGTAGCAAGATCAGGCAACTAATTTTGAAGTGACCTTCCTTTTTACAATAAGCAGACTGATTAGGGCCTAGCGGGAGTCGCGAAGCAAAAGACTCCGGCTTCTGCAACAGTTTCTGAAACTGTGTGGGTTGCTGAAACTGACGCTGATTAGGGCGAGGCGGATAAGCCTGCTACAGAAGAACTTCCGTTTTTAATTCTCTAGTCTTCTTCTCTACTTTATCCTTCTCATCTTTATCTCTATTCTCATAGTATTGTGCAGTAGCCAACATCTGGGCTGAAGAAGAAACAGCCCATGAACTCTCAGAGTCCTTTAACTTATTAGAAAGATGAGGAAGTAAATTAAGAAACAAACTTATCTACAAACAACCTCTAACCACCTTCTGTACTCATGTCCAGACCACTATGATCAATGAATGTTTCCTCAAACCTAGTGAAGAAATCAGACACACTCTCATCTTTCTTTTGTTTGCATGCTGCTAACTTGTCCCAATTCACCCGCAAAGGAGGCATCATAGTTTTCATTAAATTAATAATCCTACCAGGTAGTTCTGCAACTAAGGGTTCAGGTTTGGCACCTCCTACCTGCCGACCATCTGCAGCAGTAATATTAACCCATGTATCTCCTAACTCTGGCGCGTGATCCTCATGACGGATCTTCGCCCACAAGGGTTGAGGAACTACATTACCCATCAACATATCTATGTCAGCTAAATTCATGACACATGCATTAACTGTCTGAGACAACTCCTTGTAATAACCAGCAGGATTTTTACGGGGGTCAGGCAAGGTCTGCCTAAGAGCCAGGACCTCAGCTCTCTTCCAAGGGACATGCGCCCTCACTCGCTGAAAATGAGCCGGTGCAGCCGCAATACCATGAGCGGCATCAGCCAAAACTTCTTCTCTCCATACAGGGGGAAACCTCTCTCATAGGATACTGCTTCACTTTTCTCCTAACAGAAGGGTCAGGTTCGAACAATAACTGAGGTGGAAGTCTAGACCTAAAAGTGAGTAGTGTCTCTACCGCTTCCTCAACATCGGAACCCACTATCGTTCCTTTAGCAAATTCAGACTGAACATTAATCAATTCCAATGGAATTGAACCCAACTCATTATCTTCCCACTCCTGACGAAGGAAGGTACACATGACATCAAAAACATACCTTTGTTTTGGTGCCTCCCACTGTAGAAAGCTATCCATAACCACTTGTGGACCGTACTTGGAGGCATTCGAAACCCTTCTACGAGCAAGGAGATCTAACACTGCCCGCTCTTCGGGACCAGGAAGCTGACTACGTCTCTGCTTACGTTCAGAAACAGGGGTCATATTTAGTGACCCAAAGAGAGGAGACAAAAGACTAGTGACAGTCTCAGTCATTCGTTGCCAAGCAGAAGGAGAAGAAGTTGACATGAGGACAGGAGACAAAGTGTTTTGAGGCAAAAGAGACGTAGGGACAGAAATAAGAGAAGTCGAAGATAAAGGATTGTAAGGCAAAGGAGTTTGAGGCAAGGCTGGTGACAAAGCTGCCGGCCCTGGAGGGGGCTGCGCCGCGGAAGGAAGAACCACCTGTGAAGCAACAGGTGGCGGAACAACAACAGGGGGTTGAACGACAACAAGGAGTGCAACGACTGGAGGTAACGGAGGTGCAGTAGCAACCTGCACATAAGGGGGTGGTAATCTCAGTAAATGTGACATCAAAGGATCCTTTTCAGGGTCTTCAGTCACATTTGAAAGGGGAGGTGGCAAAGCCGGGTAACATTTGTCAATGGCCATGCAATGTTGTCTATCTGACACTTCAATCGCACAATCTACTTCATCTTCCTTAAACTGCCTAGCAGCTTGCATTACCGACATATTCCTTTCCTTCCTATCTCTCTTAGCTTGCTTAATCTCTCGCTGTTTGGCTTCCTTACGCCAAAGGCGGAAAGAGTCAAACATCGCTGGCCGGGCTTTCTTCTTAAATGGCGCAACTTCTAAGTTATATAAAACATCTGATTCAAAACTACCATGTTGGGCCATCGTACAACACCATCTTTCCTTGTATAACGGACCCATACTTCATTATAGGTAATGGGACCCACACCATGCTTTGAATAGAGCTCATAGATTAGAGTTCCAACCGGAGGTATCGGACACGAGTCCTCCAATCGGGAATCCCTATTACAACTACAACAAAACCATTTCCTAATTTTGCCAAAACCAGGCATCTTGAGCTCGCTAGTCTTGCTTCAAACTTCAAGGGGTTATCAAAAATGATACGCTCGTAAATATACGAACCCCTCGGCTTCGATTATTGCATTGGCCGAATCAAAACCAAGAAACAAAACAAAGTCGTGGGAGCGACCCACTTATACTTAACCAAAATGTCGCCTTACAAATCATCACAAGAGGGTCCAAGACAGGGCAACAGTCAGGGCAGTCAGGGCAGCAGTCCTTTGCAGCTGTCGGAAAGGGGAAGCCTCGCAGAAAAAACCTTCGGTCCACGTCGACATACAGGGGTCAATGAAGTGGCGGCCGTCCTCCAGATTTTCCTCACGGGGCTCCTCACAATCTTCGGGCTTGGACCAGTCCCTCTGAAGTCGCCCCACGTTGGGCGCCAGTTGAAGAACCGGGGTTTAACCCAGCGGCGTCAGGGACACGCCTAAGATCTTCGAGTTCACCTGTCTTGGTATTCAAAGACACGGAATACTTCTGGAAGGTGTCAGAGCCCAAGTTTATTAGCTGCAGCTAGTAACAGTGATCCTAGAAATACATCACGGTGTAAATTCTCAGGAGACTGCTAATTTTACTAAGGCGAGACGTCTCCTTTTATACCCAATATTCACATTATAAATGTACACCCACTGCACAAAATTCTAGCCAATAAGACACATTTTCAAATAAAGTATCACATAGCAAAAACTTAATTTACAGTTTCCCAACCCAAAAGTTAATTATTAGGAATGTCCCAAATTCAATCTCCACAAGCCGGACAAACCTATAATTGAAAGCATAACCCATGCAATGAAGAAACATAAAAAAAGAAACAGTAACAGATGCTGAACAAGATAAAGCACGTGCAAGGAAACTAAAAAGTTAACGATGTCCTGAACATTGATTGGCAATCTCAGATAAAGATCGATCAGGGAAATTGGCTTTGCGTGGTCAGTTTCAGGTGAAGAGGTCAGTTTCTTACAGTTCATTTCAGAGTCAAAAAGAAACCTAGTTAATGTATACGTGAACTAAGAAGGCCAGGCCACTTCGCTCGCCAGGTTACCTTTACAGGCCTATGTGAGGGCAACACAAAATGGTGGCACAGAACGAAATGGAGTCAGACTCGAGAATTACAGAACCTCAAGTGAACGTTCTTGTTTTATGAGATTATCAATGTTGGTGATAATTATGAATTGATTATGGAAATGAGTATGTATTTGGTATTTTTTTTATTTCAGGTCCTCATAAAAAATTACCTCATGTTCTCTAAAGATCCAAGTCCCTGTTGGCTCACATAAAATATCCATTGGAGGATAAATAGCAATTTAGTTTATGTTATGGGCCCAGTGAATTAAATGATCAGATTGTAAATGAGTAGTGTGATAAGAAATGTTGCCCAGCTTTCCACTGCATCAACAGCAACCATCAGCATATGCAGCATTATGATACAACAATGACAAAGAGCCTTTACAGGTATTGTTAGATTTCCCAAGAGCTACCCCCTGCCTTCTGTCCTTGGTGGGGCTATTTCCCTTGCCTCTATTGCTCCACAGCATTCAGATCGAATCTCCCAACAGGTGTACACAGCATCCACCTGTTCTCATTTCATCGACCCACAACCTCGTCCATTTATGTGGATACCCTTTCCCCTCATAAACCACCTCCTCCGCTTGCATTCACCAATCCAGGTCAAATTCCCAGTTCCACAGTGTCGGTGCAGAGGCAGGTCTACTCATCCTTGCTATATTTTATTTGGCAACAGTGAAAGCAATGTTGACCCACAGTTTAAAGATGCTGAGAGATCAGTTGCTTCACATACATTTAACAAACACCACTTTGGTCAAATCTCCATGTCACCCATACATGTGTGCATCATACTTGTTGCCACTGCCTTCAAATAGGGCTGAGCACTGGGCACTCTCACTCTAGATGGAAAAATGTACCTTCCAGTCGCACCCTCTTGGGCACCCGGATGACTCAGCCCTCCCTATCTTAACCATGGAGGTGGATGAATAGTAAATTTGGAATAGGACTTCGATTGCACCAATCAAAATTGAGAACGTTTGGCCAACTTCCTTGGAGATGCCAGCGCCTCCTGCCACTCATCATCGTCAAGTTGTCCCAGGTCTTCCCCCCATTTATCTCTGAGGCATAGCAGAGGGTCTGCGGGGTTGTTCATAATTTTTAAGTCAAGGGGATGGCACGTCTATGCATGAATTCGTCGAGTAACCTGTCCTCTAGTGGTGCAGCCTTCGGTAACTTCATTCCCTTTGGTATCACTCCCCCAGGGAATGTCTAATTTGATGGTATCGGTATGACTCTGTGGGAGCCAATTGATATTCCCTGCTAAGGTCTTCAAAGTATTTCACCGCTCCATCTGACAACAGGTCCTTCACCTGTGAGATACCTATTAAGTCCCATTTCTTAAAGCCGTGGTATTTGATCAGTTGTGCAGTGTCCCACAGTGGTGTTGCCTGGGTAATTCCACCATGCCATCCTAGTCCCGCTGTTGTGGTATGCCAAAGTCTCACATGTAGTTGCTGTCGGGTTGGGACAAGAAGTGCTGTGCCTCTCCCCATGGAGTGCTCTAAGGTATCCCCCCGGCTGCATATTCCAATTAACCATTCTATAGGCTGTTTCCTCATTAGCAATGTAGACCCAGTTTTTTATCACCACCATTTGGCCCACCCACTAATATTGTTGTAGAGTAGGGAGCGAAATGCACCCGTCATACCAGTTCTGAGACAACTTAGCTAATGATATCATAGCAACCCAACCATCCCACAGCAGCATCCTAGTGAGTGTCTCTATCACTGGATCTATGACTCCCATATGTCCAGGATCCCCAACCTTGGTGTCAATCGCATCTGTTCACCCAATGTGTCTTGCATTTTCTTGGTTGCATTCTCCCACAGAGAAAGTATTTCGAGAAAGTCCCACAAGACATGGTAAAAGGTGCTTTCTTGGTGGCAGCCTCCGAGGGACCATGCATCTGTACGACTTCCTATTTTGGCCAATAGCACACCAGGAAGGTAGAACCTAGGTAGAATTTTAGTTGTATGAGGCGAAAGCAATGGTTTATTGCTGTCTCCCTGGGGGACATTAACGCTGCTTGCCAGTCTTTGACATCTATTGGTCCTATGTCTGCTTGCCAGCAATCACGAAGAGTCTGAAAGGAGTCAGGTTAGTTGTTACAGAGTTTACAATAATTACAGGAGACAGCCTTGTTCAAGAGAGTTTCTGAGGGCAAGCAGTCCTCTAAAGGGGAGGAGTGTGGTAGGGAAGTCAGGTCTGAAATCTTCGTAATAAGGACATGTCTAATCTGCAGATATCGAAATGCTTCCCCGGGCTCAAGAGCATATTTGGCTTTTCATTCCTTAAACGTGAGAAGTTTGCCTTTACAGACCAATTTGCCTATAGTTGATATGCCCATGGTGTCCCATTTGCCGAAACCTGTGTGGTGACCGAGCAATAGTAACCGCTGAGAGGACCACAAAGGTGTGGCTTTCGTGAATCTACCCGTCCAGCCCAGACGTTTAGTGGCCTTGTGCCGAATGGCTACAGTTTGTGACATGGGTCCCAAATAACGTCCCCTCCAGACATTGGTGTAGAGGGCGCCCACATATCCTTCTCGCCCTGTTTGTTACCATTCTAACTGGAAAGATGGACTGGACGAGGAGTCATAGACCCAATGATTAATTGCCACCAGTTGCAAGGCCCAATAGTATAAGCGCAAATCTGGAAGCGCAATCCCACCATCGTACCAACCTTTTGTCAGCTTCTGGAGGGCGAATCTAGGCACACTGCCATCCCACAGTAAGGTACGGATTTCCCCTTCAAAGGTGGCTGAAACATGTTTTTGAGGGCACTTATTGGTCTCTCCACCATCCGCCAGCGTCTTCCAATATCTGCGCCTCACCTCGCCTCGCAACTTGCGGCATCCGGTTGATCACTGCCCCGGCCAGTCTCTGCAACCAGTCCCCTCTAAACTTGGTGGGGCGGCTCCCGGATGCCCCCCCACATCATCAATTTTGCCCGATGTATAAATCAGAGCAATCATATCAGATGTTCAACACCTCGTGGAGTCGGTCTTTGAATCTTTCACCTTCAGGCTCAATCACCAATCCAGCCTGAAGGTGTCACACCCTCCAGCAGGCCTCTGTCAGCGGTTTTATCTCCGGAGCTCTGATTCTTCCAGTAAGGGCGCTGTCGGTCATCTCCCGGCTCCGCACATCTCGCGTTGTGGAGAGTGCTCGGCGGGGTCACGATAATTGCACGGATAGATCTGGGTTTACAGGACGGGTGACAGGAGCTCTGTTACAATGCCACCATCTTGCTTGTCTGCTAGCCCACCCCCCCCGAATGAGCTTTTTTGATCAGAAGGCAGCAAGGAATCAGAAGATCAGAAATTCAACTTAAGGTCATGACAGAAAGGGTGAAGTGTGCTGTGGTGTTCAACATCACATTCCCCACCAGACTGGGCGTCAACCTTTCCAAAGCAATTCATCATTTATATCAGTTCACTAATGACAGTAGTACTACTCATATTCTCTTGTCACTGCTTTGTGACTTAATCCAGAGATCCACAATCAGGCTACAATAATGCCAAAGACTATATGGAAAATTTACCATGTTGTAATGCTGAATCATTTACTCCCATTTAAGAGACGAGTGCCTCTGATTGCTTGCTGCTTATTACAATTGCAAGGATCATGCATAATTATATGACTTTCGTCTCGAGGGACAATGAACTTCACATTCAAAACCTCTGAATCACTAAAATTAAAGTTTAGAAACAGTGCAACACTTCAAGGGATGTATCATGCATTATTAGGGACAAATAACTCGGTATTTCTAAAAGTTAAAATACGATCTTTAGGCAAAGTAAGTCGGACACGGTGAGCAGAGATTGGGTCTCTGACTGTGATGTCTAAAGTTCATGCATTAACTCGTAGATATTACTGAGGTATATGTGTGAGCTTTAGACGCCTCGGATTGCAAAAATGGGCATTTGACTCCGCGGAGTCGGCGCATCTCGTCATGATATGGCCACAGGTTGTGACATATTTATACTTATGCAATTGACTTTTTAATTCTCTGCTTGATTACTGCATTGGTGGGTGGATAGAATGGAATACATAGGGTTAGTTTATGTATTTCCAAGGATTACAATATTTGTCACTTTAATTCATAAATGTATGGCTTCGAATTTCAAAGGTGCAGTATGCATTCTGGCGTCAACAGTGAATGTAATTTAAATGTACCTCTGGAAGTATGGTAAGAGAGATTCCAGACGTTGCTATAAAAAAGGAGTGACCATAGTATTATTGTTGTATTTCCCTGGCTAAGCTCTTTGTTTCGCGGTCTTCCGAACACCCCTATCTACAGTGCATCCAAAAGGCATCTCCAGGGAAAGAGGCCTTGAAAGGCAGAACCTCCGGGAGCCAAGAGCCAGAGCCGTAGACACTGCAATCAATGAATCAGCATAGAGCTGCCGAGGTAGCACACTGTTTACATGTGTTACACACACCCTGAAGGGGAATGTGCTCTTTCGCTCAGCCAAGATAGAATTGGTAATCGTTACTCCTTGGAGGATGTGTTTTTCATTTCAGTTCTGAAAACAGGATCGCTGCATATACGAAAGGTTCTGTATGTTTATTATACAGACATACTTTTAATAAACCTCGGATATAATATATGCATGTAATTAGGGAACGTGTGTACACAATGGAATTAAATCTAAATCGCATTACCTGAAATTGCTTTAATAGCAAAACTGCTTTCCTGCACATACATTCACGAATCCCCTGTCTTGTATTCCTCCTACTTTAAATGGAATACCTGCAAATCTGGCAAATCGCACTTGGCACTTTCATCAGCACCGAGGAGCAGATAAAAAGTGAATCACTTGTTCTGTTTTCAAGAAACCGGGCGGCCTAATTTCACCATATGGAGCCTGGTTGTGGAATAGGATTTCACCCGCGCAAAGTTTCTTTTGAACTAAGCGGCATAGTTTGTCATGGTTTAAACACAAAATCGTAATGTACCAAACAGACATTACGAGTTGCAAACGTCTTTTCAACTCACAATGTCAACATTCAGTTTCCTTGAGAATCTCAACGAATAGGTGGCAGCAAAGGCATGTGCCCCTCCCTTTGCAATTCACAAAAAAATGTGTCAATGATTTGCAATCCTTCTGCCCTTTAAAAAGCAGCTTAACTCTGTGACCATTTTCGCAGCGGTAGCTGTCCTTGAGGGAGAACAAAGGACACATGTGGGCACACAGAGGTAGGGATGGAGCATGATCAAAGCCACTTGGCCATTAAGGCCTTCATTTTGAAACGTTGCAGAGGCAGAACAGACAAGAATTTGAGGAGCTCGGATTGAAACGTGGTTGGATTTCCCTAACCCATTTTATACCAGGTGCTATGCATGGATTCTTAAATCAGTTAATGGAACTATTTCTCTTCCAGGTTTATCATTTCAGTTTGTCTCCCAGACCCTACCTGCTCCTCAGTGCATTGCAATTCTTCAAAGTCCCCTTCTATCTCCGTTGCGTCTTCCCTTCCCACCTGTATGACTCTCTTTCCCACATTTGCACACCTCACACTACAGCCAGAGGTCTTCAAACTGTGACCCTTCGTGCAGGGTTGTAGCTGTATTCCCAAGGGGGCACAAATGCCTCAGCAATACCTTCAAATATAGATGCCTGGAAGCGCGGCATTGTTTATTTGTCATGTATTCATGCAGTCTTAATTTACAAGCGGAGTTGAAGTTTATTTAAAAAGGTAATGTAACTGTGACACAGAGTGCCATCAGTGCATTTGATGATAGGATCAAAGTCATGCTGAAAAAAACACCATTTTTTGTGACTATTTTGTTGCTAATACACCTTACACGAAAAATTAATGCACTTTAAGTTAATCTTTAGGAAATTAACGCTTATCTTAGAGAACCTCGGGGAATATTACCAACAACTAGCGATAATTATCGCTATGTTGGTTTAGCGGCGATATTTTTATCGCCGAGCTGCGGCGATTTTTATCGCTTAGGAGCCTTGATATTATCAAGGTTTATCTCCTAAGCGATAAAAATCAGCCGAAATGCATGAATATCGATGAAACGTCAGCGATATTCATGCATTACCGAGCTAATGCTCTTAGCCATGTTATCCACCTACCATTGGATAACATGGCTAAGAACTGCTCAGGGGCAGGTGTTAGCTTTTGGAGATATTCGCGCTTAGCGCGAATATCTCCAAAAGTTGGTAATAGGAGATAGCGATGTTAGCGACTGTTTCCAGTCGCTAACATCTTGGCACGCCCACTTTGCATGTCATTAGTGATAAATATCACTGACATGCAAAGCGGGGCCCAAGATGGTCGCTATCTTCTACTAGCTGTCACTAACTGGTGTTAGCGACAGCTAGGTAATAGGGAGATAATTTTATCTCCGCTTTCTTGGCTTTTAAAGCCAAAAAAGCAGAGATAAACCCCCTTGATAATATGCCCCCTCATTTGGCTCATGCGATCACAGGAGATGGCTGTGTGTGTGACCAGAGAGTCACAGAAGTGAATCTTGGTTTGCTCTTTGGGAAACCATGACTTGGATATTTATAGTTTGTAACAGAAAACACTTTGAATAGGTAAGTCATCGTTTTGAAATTGTATTATACACAGTATAAGATGGGCTGCCACAAGATGGGGTAGTGCTTAGGACACAAGTGTTTTCAATAATTATGTTTTATAATACACAGTCATGCTGTACCTAGTGCAAACATTTTTATGATTGTTCATTAAAAGGCCACACTCCGGGATCCCCCTGGTAGCACACTTGCATTACCTCTAAAAAGGAATACATCTTTGTCACTATGAAGCTGCAAGTGAAGTGACTTCATCAATTGAACATCTACAAGCTCATTAGCAGCCTTTACAATTGCTGATTAACAAATTGAACACATGTACACATATATATATATATATATATATATATATATATAATATATATATATATATATATATATATATATATATATATATATATATCTCCATCCAACTTTCGCCCAACAAGGAGAGACCCAAACGGATTTTATATTTCTCAAACTTTATTGATAGGGATTAAGGTGTGCAGAACCGGAAAGGAAGCTTCACTTCTTAGTAAAAAGTTCAGCAGTTAACCATTTTATTCACAGCATGCCAGCAGAGCTGTCTTCAAGAGGACAGTCTCTTTCATTAGGCCAGACGCGTTTCAGGAGGTGAACTCCTTTCTACAGTGGCTTTTGACAGACAAGGGGAAGCATAAACAGCGCGGACCGTTCTTTAAACATCGTACCTGCCCCCTATGGGCGTGGCCACACAGAAAGGAAAGAGCCTGCCGCTTCCAGCTGGTCCCGGGTGACAAACTTTTGCTGCCGACATCGGGACGGAGACAAGCCTGCTCCTTTGCAGATGGGAACATGCTTGAGCTTTTAATTACAGCAGACAAAGCGAGGCAGAGACTATCAAGTGTGTGTGCAATTTAAATTGGGACATTTGGACTCGGGGAGTTGCACCCGCTGAGGCTGACATCAGCGCCGACTGCATCAACCAGAATGCTGTGTGGCCACGCCCATAGGGGGCAGGTACGATGTTTAAAGAACGGTCTGCGCTGTTTATGCTTCCCCTTGTCTGTCAAAAGCCACTGAAGAAAGGAGTTCACCTCCTGAAACGCGTCTGGCCTAATCAAAGAGACTGCCCTCTTGAAGACCGCTCTGCTGGCATGCTGTGAATAAAATGGTTAAAGCGCCACGAAGGTCTCCGTATGGTTCTTCCAAATTGGGTTCTGCAATGGTTGTGTATTTATATCTATATATATATCTATATATCTATATATATATATATATAGATATATATATATATATATATATCTATATATATATATATATGAAGCTCCACTGTCACAAAACAGAAGGACCAGCACTCGTGTTAGATTAAATCCAGTTTAGGATTTATTGCGCAAATCAAATATAAACAGACGCGTTTCAGCTGTAGCTTTCGTCAGTGTCAGCTGACGTCTGCGAGGCAGAAGCATTTACATATTTACAATGAGGTAGAGAGCGGACTCAACATTTGACAATGGTCGCCATGTTGGACCGTGCAAATCAAAATAGGGTAAAACGTTAATCCATTCCTTCAACGAAAATACGTCTTTACAATATTTACATATCCTGCACAAAGATACTGAGTGCTAGTTATCAGACCAAACCCTATAGGCTCAAGGTTGACATATTCTCTGCATATTGATTCACTTCAACACATTCTTAGTGCAGGTACGATCGCCATATTGGAACGTAAAATTAATTTGGAAACGTTTCATCCCTCACAATTGAAAATCATATCATTTATCAACAGACCCAACATCTATTTTCTCTGATTTCGTAATATTGGTTACAGTTCATTTATAGAAAGTGTGATTCAATATTTACAGATTCTATTTACAGGAAGTTAATTAATTAAGCCCTGGATGGGCTAAGGTGACACATTTCGCAAAAACTTCCTCTCATAATTGATCTTATCTGTGTCCAACTAGTAATCACAATATAACCTGTCGCATTATCACGTATCCATGAACCACACTACATCTCAACTAATTTAACCACATTATTTTCCTGATCGTTTCTCTACATTTTAATGTATTCATCATTAGACTCATTCTTGGACTATAAGTGAGTAATAAGGTCCTCTCCTGCATTCAATATATATATATATATATATATATATTTTCACGATTGATCCTGTCGCAGAGGGAACTCCACAAGTTGGTGCTGGGTTCGGGACCAGGACCGGATCCCGTGAATTATTTTTCACGAACAGAAGACCAGCACTCCGCACTTCAGAATTAAATTAAAAGTTTATTTCAGACACTGTTAGAAGCCTACGCGTTTCGAACCAGATGGTTCCTTTTCACGGCAGTGTTAGCAGTTGTCCTACTTCACTTACAATTATATAGCTTTTAATGCTTATCCTGGTGCATTATGGGACATGCAGTTTAGCATTCATTATGCATTGTTATCTACATTTTTACATTTCTAACATTTTTGCATTATTAATGTTTTCATGCGTTTCAATTGTGGGCTAAGTGCCCAATGTTCAACTTTATAGCACGAGGAAAAAGTGTCATGGCAGTGTAGTGAACTGCACAGGCGATTACATTGTTCTTCTCGTTAAGGCCATGTGGTCATCAGTCGGGCTGTGCAGTCTGATGCTATTTCCTCGGGCTGAGTGCCCTTAACACTGCCATATCTGCAGACACTTACATGTGCATGTGCATTGATTTGAGAAAGCAATTTGTTCTTTCCAATGATTGTTTGATAATGGCAAATTAGTGTTTTATTGTTATAGATCTCCTTTTTGGCAATTTACTCAGAGCAACGTTTGTTCATTTTTCCATTTTTCAGAGATGGAAATAGAGTTCCTCATTTTCGTTCAATCCCATCGGCTGTCTCGTTTTGAAGCGTATTATCAATCTTGATTCCATTCTTCTTAGATTTTGCTTCCTGTTACCACCCCGTTCATGTTGTTTTACCGTGGTCAACCCAAAGAAATGAGTATCTTTCCATGTTTTGTTTGTGTGGGTCATTAGATGTTTGGCCATGGCATACGTGGAGTCTTTATTTTGAATTGCGCGAATATGCTCCAACATTCTTTTCTTTAGGGTGCATGTGGTACTGCCAATGTATTGTTTTCCACAGTAACATTGTAGCATATACACTACAAAACTTGTTTCACATGTGATGTGTTCTCTTATGGTAAACGTCTTGCCTTTTGGATCATTGATTGTCTTCATATTCTTTCCTATCTTACATGCTTTGCAGGTATTACATCTGATGAATCCTTTCTTTTTCTCGGTGAGCCAGTCGGTCTGTTTCCTCTCTTCGTAATGGCTATGCACCAAATGATTGGCTAGGTTTGGAGGTCTTCTGTAAGTTATTGAAGGTCTCTCTCCAATGTTTCTGCCTATATCAGGATCTTTCTGTATTAAGTGCCAGTACTTGTTTAGTATTTTGCGAATTTTATAGCATTCCTTACTGTAGGTGATGATCATTCTTGGGGGCTCAGCCTTAGTTGGTTCTTTGCCCTGGGCGGTACTTGATGGTTTGGGTAACAGAATTTCTGCTCTAGTTTTTGTCCTGGCTTTCACTTCTCCCTGGTGAATGTCCTGGTATTTATAACCACGTTGCTCGAATCTCTTCTTGGTGTCTTTGAAGTTTTTCTCCATTTCTTTGTCTTCTGAGCAATTTCTCCGCATTCTTAATAGTTCCACATATGGGATGCTTCTCTTGAGGGTTTCAGGGTGGAAACTTTGTCCATGCAGGATGCTGTTTGTGGCTGTCTTCTTCCTGAAGGTAGTAGTATGTATTTGGTCGTCTTGAACATATACTTTCGTATCCAGGAATTCCACTTCCTTACTGCTTATATTGTAAGTGAATTTTAAGCCGACCTCGTTGTTATTCAGTTCATCAAAGAAGATCAAGAATTCAGATTTTGTTCCCTTCCATAGCAAGAAAAGATCGTCAATGTAGCGTAGCCATAACGCTACATTGCCCATGTGATGGTCGTTTTCTTCTCTCCAAGCTATGCTCCTCTCCCACCACCCCATCATGAGATTCGCATAGCTTGGAGAGAAGGAAACTCCCATTGCGGTACCGCACTTTTGCCTGTATACTTTCCTATTGAACAGGAAAACATTGTTGTATAGACACGTTCTGATCATGTCTATGATCATCTTGGAATGTTCTCTTTCTGTGATTGGTCGTTGCTTCAAGAAATATTGGACTGCTTTGATACCTGTTTCGTGTTCTATCGGTGTATATAATGAAATGACATCGATGGTCACGAGCATGTAGGTAGATTGCCATTGAGTGTCTTGTAAGATACGCAGAAAATCCCCGGTGTCCTTAATGTAGGAACTAAGAGTTGGTACTATCGGGGCAAGGAAATGATCAACATATTCCGATATGTGTTCATATAGGCTGCCACAGCTTGAAATGATCGGTCTCCCTGGTGGTTTGTTGAGGGTTTTGTGGACCTTGGGAAGAAAATATATGGTTGGTGTAATGGGGTGTTCCACCATTAAAAATCTTCTTTCCTCCTCTGTTATTAGTCCCATACGTTTCCAATTTTGTAATTTTGTTGCCAATTCTGTTTTAAGTTTCAACGTTGGGTCATTGGTTATGCGAGTGTAGTTCTTGTCTTCACCTAATTGTCGCATAGCCTCTTCCACATAATCCTCTCTTTGCATAATCACGATGTTGCCACCCTTGTCGGCTGGTTTGATCTCGATGGAATTGTTATCTTTAAGAGTTTTCAATGCCGCGCGTTCTGCTTTAGATAAATTTTCCTTCTTGTTGTTTTCAGTTTGTGTCATTTCCTCTAGATCTGCCAACACCAGATCATAAAAGGTGTCAATTTTGTTCCCAGGGTTTAGGATGGGGCAGAATTTTGATTTATTTTTGAATTGTGTTGATATACTTTTGTTAGTTGTCATTTCCATGTCTGTTAATATCTGTGTATCTGTCACTGAGGATGCCTGTGTTTGATGCGCTAACTCATACGCTGTGCGTAGACACGGAATTTCGTCAATTGTGAGCTCTTTAGACGTGTCAGTGGAATCTAGACTGGGTGCTTCCTGTATATATGCAGGGCCTGGTTGCTTGGACATTTTTGTAAAGTATTTTTGAAGTTTGAGTTTCCTCACATATTTGTAAAGGTCAATTTTGGTGTCCACAATGTCCTGATGCACTTCCGGGCAGAAGGACAGGCCTTTGTTGAGAAGTCTACATTCGTCGTTTGAGGGTGTGTATCTCGAAAGATTGATTATCAGGTCTGGTTGTTTCTGATCAAATGGGTTTGCACTGTTCACTTTTTGGGGGGTACGCGGTTGCGCAGGTTGTATCCACTTTTTTTCGTTGCGCTTTCCTCTCCTGGTTTTGCGTTTCGTCCTCTTGGCTGGTAAATACCCCTTGTCATGGGTTTTGCTGGATTTCTGTTTCTGTATCTTCCCCTTGGTGCTAGTTGTTCCTGGTGTACCAGGGTCAGTTCCTCTAAAAAAGAGAGCCTGCTCAGGTTTCTATTAGTGCGTTGTTCCCCCTCGCTGACTTCAGATTCTGGTTCGCTGGATGAAGGTGTGCCAGTCGGAGCACCTGGCTGTTTCCACTGTTGTTTGAAAGTATCATATTTCTTGGCAAATGTTAAAATTGTGCCAAATTCGTAGTCGTCTTCATCTCTGCGGAATTTTCTTTGTTTCCGTAGTTGCACTTCCTCCTCATGTTTGTCTAGGTTTTTTTCCATATCCACACGTAATTTCTTGATGCTTGCGCTGTCTTCTTTCAGGGCAGCAATTTGGTTTTCGATATCTTTTATTTTCTCATGGAGTTCATCCACGTCAATTCTTGCGTATTTAATGATAATTAGCATCATATTGTGTGAGCATTCCATGTTGTTCATGCCCCACTCCTCTAACATCTCAGGTTTGGTGTCGGGGTGATTGGGGAGAGTGAATATGCGCAGACCCCTTGGAACCATTTTCTGCTCGATATATTTTTCAAGTGTTAATATTTCCCATGACCTCGAGATTTCTTTCCTCATCAGCTTTTCTAGTTGCATAAACAACTGTTTGGCTGTGGTGATTGTGGGTTGTGGTTCCTTTCTTGCTTCCTCTCTGCCGCGTTCTGATCTGTCTCTCCCTTTTTGGAAAATGCTCTCAGCAAGTGTTGCTCTTTTCATAGCGCGTTCCTCCATTACAAGACAATTATAGGTACTGGTTCTTGTTTATCACTTGCTTTGCTTTCTCAATAATTGTGAGTGTTTTTCAGTCACTGTAACCAACGTTAATTTTTAACATCCAAGTTATTTCCTCCTTTTCGGGTATAATTGATTTATTAGCAGTGTCTCATTGGATTATGTAATTCCGAGTGCGAGGTCCTTTACTTAGAACGGAATCAGTTTCGTTCATCAGGTTTTAATTAAGAAAGTCAATATTTACTTTGAGACCTCACTTCGACATACATGCGGCAATGTTCTCTCACACGCCCTTTCCCCGCTTACCTGGGAGACTCCCGGTAGTGACAGCGCCCTCCGACCCAGCACTCCGGCGCTCAACCAGTGGGTGTGATGAGAGTGTTTCTCGATGCCTTTCGATCTCTCCTCCTGTGGGTGTCCGGGCGCTTCAGTTAGCCGGTAGCTGCCTCATTCCTCGCAGCTATGCAGCGTCTTTGCAGCCGGTTTCCCACTGTTTGCTTCGTCCGTTGATCGTCTCAGCCTGCCCGGTTGTGCACGCCTGCGCCAAGGTTTCACGGCGTTTCCCAGCGTTTCTGCAGGTCTTGGCGCTGTTGATCCGGGACTCTGGGGAGGATTCGTGAAGGTATGTCGGGTTCCCCTCTGTGTGCAATATTTTCACGATTGATCCTGTCGCAGAGGGAACTCCACAAGTTGGTGCTGGGTTCGGGACCAGGACCGGATCCCGTGAATTATTTTTCACGAACAGAAGACCAGCACTCCGCACTTCAGAATTAAATTAAAAGTTTATTTCAGACACTGTTAGAAGCCTACGCGTTTCGAACCAGATGGTTCCTTTTCACGGCAGTGTTAGCAGTTGTCCTACTTCACTTACAATTATATAGCTTTTAATGCTTATCCTGGTGCATTATGGGACATGCAGTTTAGCATTCATTATGCATTGTTATCTACATTTTTACATTTCTAACATTTTTGCATTATTAATGTTTTCATGCGTTTCAATTGTGGGCTAAGTGCCCAATGTTCAACTTTATAGCACGAGGAAAAAGTGTCATGGCAGTGTAGTGAACTGCACAGGCGATTACATTGTTCTTCTCGTTAAGGCCATGTGGTCATCAGTCGGGCTGTGCAGTGCTATGCGAATCTCATGATGGGGTGGTGGGAGAGGAGCATAGCTTGGAGAGAAGAAAACGACCATCACATGGGCAATGTAGCGTTATGGCTACGCTACATTGACGATCTTTTCTTGCTATGGAAGGGAACAAAATCTGAATTCTTGATCTTCTTTGATGAACTGAATAACAACGAGGTCGGCTTAAAATTCACTTACAATATAAGCAGTAAGGAAGTGGAATTCCTGGATACGAAAGTATATGTTCAAGACGACCAAATACATACTACTACCTTCAGGAAGAAGACAGCCACAAACAGCATCCTGCATGGACAAAGTTTCCACCCTGAAACCCTCAAAAGAAGCATCCCATATGGGGAACTATTAAGAATGCGGAGAAATTGCTCAGAAGACAAAGAAATGGAGAAAAACTTCAAAGACACCAAGAAGAGATTCGAGCAACGTGGTTATAAATACCAGGACATTCACCAGGGAGAAGTGAAAGCCAGGACAAAAACTAGAGCAGAAATTCTGTTACCCAAACCATCAAGTACCGCCCAGGGCAAAGAACCAACTAAGGCTGAGCCCCCAAGAATGATCATCACCTACAGTAAGGAATGCTATAAAATTCGCAAAATACTAAACAAGTACTGGCACTTAATACAGAAAGATCCTGATATAGGCAGAAACATTGGAGAGAGACCTTCAATAACTTACAGAAGACCTCCAAACCTAGCCAATCATTTGGTGCATAGCCATTACGAAGAGAGGAAACAGACCGACTGGCTCACCGAGAAAAAGAAAGGATTCATCAGATGTAATACCTGCAAAGCATGTAAGATAGGAAAGAATATGAAGACAATCAATGATCCAAAAGGCAAGACGTTTACCATAAGAGAACACATCACATGTGAAACAAGTTTTGTAGTGTATATGCTACAATGTTACTGTGGAAAACAATACATTGGCAGTACCACATGCACCCTAAAGAAAAGAATGTTGGAGCATATTCGCGCAATTCAAAATAAAGACTCCACGTATGCCATGGCCAAACATCTAATGACCCACACAAACAAAACATGGAAAGATACTCATTTCTTTGGGTTGACCACGGTAAAACAACATGAACGGGGTGGTAACAGGAAGCTAAATCTAAGAAGAATGGAATCAAGATTGATAATACGCTTCAAAACGAGACAGCCGATGGGATTGAACGAAAATGAGGAACTCTATTTCCATCTCTGAAAAATGGAAAAATGAACAAACGTTGCTCTGAGTAAATTGCCAAAAAGGAGATCTATAACAATAAAACACTAATTTGCCATTATCAAACAATCATTGGAAAGAACAAATTGCTTTCTCAAATCAATGCACATGCACATGTAAGTGTCTGCAGATATGGCAGTGTTAAGGGCACTCAGCCCGAGGAAATAGCATCAGACTGCACAGCCCGACTGATGACCACATGGCCTTAACGAGAAGAACAATGTAATCGCCTGTGCAGTTCACTACACTGCCATGACACTTTTTCCTCGTGCTATAAAGTTGAACATTGGGCACTTAGCCCACAATTGAAACGCATGAAAACATTAATAATGCAAAAATGTTAGAAATGTAAAAATGTAGATAACAATGCATAATGAATGCTAAACTGCATGTCCCATAATGCACCAGGATAAGCATTAAAAGCTATATAATTGTAAGTGAAGTAGGACAACTGCTAACACTGCCGTGAAAAGGAACCATCTGGTTCGAAACGCGTAGGCTTCTAACAGTGTCTGAAATAAACTTTTAATTTAATTCTGAAGTGCGGAGTGCTGGTCTTCTGTTCGTGAAAAATATATATATATATATATATAGATAGATATAGATATATATAGATATAGATATAGATATAGATATATGCAACACACTCCATTCACACAAACAAACTCCCAGTTGCTCGGAGCCTTCCGACGATGTAGGAAAGAGGAGCCGACCCAAAATTGCAAGTGAGCAATTAGTAATTTATTGTTCGTGAAGCTCGCCCTGCCAGCATAACGTTTCGGCCTGCCCAGACGCCTTATATATAGATATATATATTCACTTTAAAAAAAGCATACGTTTCAGGCACGTTATAGTTAGAAATTAGTATTTTAAAAACCTTTGAAATTCACTGAAAAAAACATAGGTTTCAGGCACATTATAGTTAGAAATTAGCATTTGAAAAACCTTAGAAATTCACAAAAAACCATAGGTTTTAGGGGTATTATAGTCAGTTGGACATTTCACTTGTACAAAACCATAGAAATTCCCCCGTTATAGTTAGTTCAGCTAACTATAACTCGCATGCCCACAATGCACTGCTGATGACGTCACATATCACATCACTCATGACATGGTCAGTAACATCACTCATGATATCTCAAATGACATCACTGATGACATCACTGAAGACATCATCCAGTGAATGTGTGTTTTTCTGAAAATTAAATATGTTTTATATATGTATATCTCAAGGTCGATGGAAGAATAAATGGGTATATAAGTGTCTAAATGGATGATTTGTTTTGTAAAATGGATTCTATCACTGACTGATTAAGTGTATCTCAGTGAATACATGGGTTAGCGAGTAATGTTTAAATATGTAAATATCTATATCAGTCTCTCACTTTGTGTATAAGTGGCTGCATGAGTTGGTGAGTAGCTACATGAGTGTCTATATGGGTTATTACTTGGTTGTTTGAATATCAATATGAGTGTCTGAGTGTCTGTATGGTTTGTTTGGGGGTATTACTTAGTGCATAGATGCATGAATGAGTAACTCACTGTTTGTATGTGTTGAAGACAGCATGTGTGCAGGACTGTATTGGTGGATGAGTGTGTGGATGGGTGTATTAGTGAGTGAATGACTGTCTCAATAGTGTATTTATCAGTAACTACATGTGTTTTAAACTAGTATATGTGAGTATTGGTGTATATAAATTAGTATATGTGAGAGTGAGAGATTGGAAGAGTTCCTGTATAAATAAGTGTGTGCTTCAATAAGTGATTGTTTAAGAGAGTAAGTATTAACCTTGGGCGAAGTACTAAGCTACGGTCGCATAGTTCGCGAAGTTTGCGCTACTTTGCACTGTGCAAATTGCATGTAGCACAGTACAAACATGCGTAGAGGTCATTTTTTGCTTGCTCGCGGACCTCAACATCAAGTTGGCGACCACGAGCGAGCAAAATGACATCCGGGCGAGACTTTTTCCTCCTTGGTGATCAGCAACATCAAGTTGCCGATCGCGAGCGTGAAAAATAAACCTCCTGGGGATATTCTCAACGCGGGAAGGTCAGGTTTCTCATTGCGAGTGGTCGCGGATGCTCGCGACCGCTCGCGATAAGAAACTACCAGTCCACGTTGAGAAAGCTGCAGCACGAGTAGAAATCAACTCAAGCGGCAGAAAACGACCGCGTGCACTGTGCAAAATGCAGTTTGCACTGATTGCACAATGCGGACAAGCATCCGGCACTGTGCAATCAGTGTGAACAGCATTTTGCACAGTGCACTATGCAGTTCGTGTAGCTCGCGTAGTTCAAAGTGCACTTCGCGAAGCTACGCATAGCACTACTACGCAAACTACGCCCAGGTTTAGTAAGTATGTGTCTGTTTCGGTAGAAGTAAGTGTGGTGGTGTGTGTATACCTGAATATGCAAGTAAATGGATGTTTGATACTTTGTTTGCATGTGTGACTATGTGTGTGAGTAACTCAATGGATGAGTGGCGGTGTGTAACAGGATGTCTAGGTCTATGAGTACATATGATGAGTGATTACATGCATGAGTGACTGAATAGGACTGTTGGTGAATGAGTGGATGTGTGTGTAGATTTTGGAATTACTGAATAGGTGTGTTGTAATAGGTATTGGTATGTCCATTGTTTTGAAAATGTTAGTTTGTATTTATGAGTGTGTGTATCGAAGGTTATATTAGGGTGACAAGAGGTACGCCACTCTTTCGCAAGGATGATGTCATCAGTGATGTCATTTGAGATGTCATGAGTGATGTCACTGACCATGTCATGAGTGATGTAATATGTGACGTCATCAGCAGTGCATTGGGGGGGCGCAAGTTATAGTTAGCTGAACTAACCATATCGGGGGAATTTCTATGGTTTTGTATGAGTGAAATGTCCAACTACATATAACGCCCCTGAAACCTATGTTTTTATCAGTGAATTTCTAAGGTTTTTTAAATGCTAATTTCTAACTATAAAGTGCCTGAAACCTATGTTTTTTTCTGTGAATTTCAAATGTTTTTTTAAATACTAATTTCTAACTATAACATGCCTGAAACCTATGGTTTTTTAAGTTAATTTCTAAGGTTTTTTAAATGCTAGTTTCTAACTATGCCTACAGAGGTAGGACATGTGAAGAAAGAAGAAAAAATACACAGAAAGAAGCAAAAGAAATGCAGAAAGAAGCAACAGAAGTCCACAAAGACAAAGAAAAGCGCAGGAAGAAGCAAGATGTGCAGAAAGAACAAACAGAGGAGCAGAAAGATGCCTTGTTGCAAAATCATCCTGTGCCCACATCTTTTTCAGACGGGTACTGGTGGGAACTAACTCTGACTAACCAGGCCTAGAGCCAGTGCTATGCTAAAAGACATTTAGAATACAGTGAAAACACCTACATACCATAGGGACCACTATGCGTTGGGGGACCACTGTGATTAGCATGACCTCCTCTGTAAGGCCCTAGTACATAATAGGGCAGGGGGATTAAAACTACCTCTAAGTCAGAGGTGCAGAAATATGCTACTTTAACTAGTAGTCGCGTTTGCAGAGTGGTGGAGAAAGGGTGCTGGACGTTCAACCAATGCTCAGGAATTCCACTGCGTAGGACTTACAGGAGGTATCAGGAGGGATTCTTAGCCCCTAAACTCCCTCAGGACTAAATTGCACTTCATCCCCATCCCGTAGTCTGCCAAGAAGGCACGTTTGCAAAGTAACAGAGAAAGGGGACCATGGCGTCCGAAGACGTTTTAGCAATCCCACAGTGTGGGACTTACTGGAGATAACAAGAGGGGCAGTTCGCCCCCGAGGACATCCTTGGGGGCCAACTTCCCAAACCATTACCTCCAGTCAGTTTTACAGAGCACCATTTGTAAGTACTCGTACCAGGCCAAGCCCACCTTACCACCACTCTACAAACGCACTCCCTGGGTTGCTCTGGGATGGGGATTGAAGTCCCCTTCACTGCTGAGGGTCCTTTAGAGGCCAACTATCCTACCTTTTATCAACAGTAAGCCCCACGCAGTGGGATTGGTGAGAGGTAGACAAAGGCCATGTCCCCTTTCTCCACCACTCTGCAAACGTGCCCGCTGGTGCATTATAATTTGAGGGATTACGTTCCTTTGAATCCTGAGGGTCCCTGGGGTCCAACTAGCCCACCAGGTACCTCCAGTAAGCACCAAAGAGCTGCGTTGCAGAGAGGTGTAAAAAGGGGCATGGCCTGGACCACTGCTCTGCAATGCAGGCCTGTGGCACTTACTGGAGGTACCTGGTGGGCTAGTTGGCCCAGGGGCCCTCAGGATTGAAGGGAAATGAATTCCCCAACTTAAAATATGCCACAGGGAGTATTTGCACACATGTCACCTCAGACCCTGCCCCTTCCCTTCACCACTGTGCAAAAGCGCCCTTTGGTGCGTTTTAAGTTGGGGATTAAGTCCCCTTGAATCCTGACAGTCCCTGGCATCCAACTAGCCCACTAGGTACCTCCAGTAAGCGCCACAGAGCTGCACTGCAGAGAGGTGTAAAAAGGGGCATGGCCTGGACCACCTCTCTGCAATGCAGGCCTCTGGTGCTTTTTGGAGGTACCTGATGGGTAGTTGGCCCCCAGGGGACCTCAGGATTGAAGGGGACTTAATTCCCCAACTTAAAATGTGCCACAAGTCGTGTTTGCAGACATGTCACCTCAGGCCGCGCCTCCTCCCTTCACAACTGTGCAAACACACCCCGTGGCACGTTATAAGTTGGGGGATTAAGTCCCATTGAATCCTGAGGGTCCCTGGGGCCCAACTAGCCCACCAGGTACCTCCAGTAAGTGCCACAGAGTGGTGTTGCAGAGAGGTGTAAAAAGTGCCATGGCCTGGACCACCTCTCTGCAATGCAGGCCTCTAGTGCTTTTTGGAGGTACCTGATGGGCTAGTTGGCCCCCAGGGGCCCTCAGGATTGAAGGGGAATTAATTTCCCAACTTAAAATGCGCCACAGTGCGTGTTTGCATACATGTCATCTCAGCCCCCACACCCGCCCTTCACCACTGTGCAAATGCGCCCTGTACCGTGTTTTAAGTTTGGGGATTAAATCCCCTTGAATCCTGAGGGCCCCTGGGGTCCAACTAGCCCACCAGGTACCTCCAGTAAGCGCCACAGAGCTGCGTTGCAGTTAGGTGTAAAAAGGGGCCTGGCCAATACCACCTCTCTGCAACGCAGCCCTGTGACGCTTACTGGAGGTACCTGGTAGGCTAGTTGGCCCCTAGGGACCCCAGTACTGAAGGGAATTAATTACCCATTGTAAAACATGCCACAGGGCGTATTTGCAGAGTGTTGCTGTGACGGGGTGGGGCCTCCTGCACGATCCCGGGTTTTGTTTTATTTAAATTTTTTAGAAGGGGGCTATGTGGCCTTCCTTCTTTTAACTTTTTTTGGGCCCTGGGTACACCATCCCCCAGGGCCTTACCCATATTTTTTTATTTAAAAAAATTGACCCCGAAAGGGGCCGTGTAGGCCCCCCTCCTGTGGTCAATCTCCAGCCCCGGGGACCCCATCCCCGATGGCATAGCCACATCAATAATTTTTTTTTCTTATAGAGGGGCGCTACCTGGCCCCCCTCCTGAGGCCTCAATTGCCCTGGAGACCCCATGCCCCGGGCCGGCCTTTATTTATTTTTATTACTTTTTTTTGAGGAGGAGGGCCACGGGGCCCCCCTCCTGAGCCACTTCTAGCCCAAGGGATCCCATCCCCCAGGGCTGGCCCTCTCCGTTGGGGACTATGAGGGGAGCCCCAGTGTCCACACTGTCCCTGCCGGCTCCCCGTGTCCTGCGGAAGCCAGCATTGCTTTTCCACATTGGGAGCTGCTGACATGCAGCTCCCCATGTGGAAAAGCAATCTGGTTTGGATTTTGAAAGAGAGATCAGGCTTCCTGCTCTCTCTTCCGAAATCCAAACCAAGTTTTCTATGACAGGGCGGGAGCTGCACTGCAGATGGACACCGTGCACTTGCATAGACAAAGCACGAAGATTAGATGATAGTACAACTGTCCAATTGCACATCATACATTCAAAGAGCAAGACGCCTTTTCCGATCTGCAAGCATTTGCCAATACGTGTCTAGTCAATTATGTACATGCCTGGTGTTGTACCGCAATTGTATTTACGCATTTATGTTGAAGACAGGAATATGACCAGGTATTTATGTATATGTCCATTTTTGTAACATAACTGCATTTACGCATTATTATTGAAAGGTGAAGTGTCATAGTAAACTGCAGTGTCCCGGGGGTAGGCACCCTGGGATACTGAAGATATTAGTATGTTTACAGTATTGTACTGCGGATAAACACAGGATGTAGCAGGTCATGAACAAATGGAAATTAGTTCCAAAATGTCCGCCACAGATCCTGAGTTCGGGAGAGACCTTGTTGTGCATATTCCTCTGTCTATATCAAATATTTTCGTGGAGGTGTTTGTGTATTTAATGGTGACTTGGTTTTTTCCTTCCATCGTGTGAACAAGGCTTCATTGCCAAAACGCGTAGCGTGGAAATAAACTTCCTGATTTACTCATTTCATTGGAACCTGAGAGTGTATTATTATCACATAGCAAAAACGGATTTGGATGTAGATTACCTACTGGCTATTGCCAGTAGGAATTATAGTTAGAACCTAGTTTCAAAGTGAAAAGCATTTTTTGATTTGTTAATAACTTTGGCGTAGTTTGACAAATCTTTCTGAAATTCTCCAAAAAAAGAGTCTATACAGGTCAGCTCCTATTCTGTAGGTTTGGGGGTGATTCGTCAAGTGGGGGCTGAGAAAAAAAGGGGGGTCCCAAAACTAATTTTCTCCATGTTAATTTCCATAGGAAATTTTGCGACGAGCTACAGCCCGAACTGCTGAAAGGAATCACACCAAATTTGGCAGAAAGGTAGACATTGGTTCAGAAAGCTACCCTTTTTTAAAATGGTGTAAATCCGTTCAGTAGTTTTTGAGTATTTCAAAAAATAATAGTGAAAAATCAATTTCCCATAGGAAACTTTGTGCAAGTCTACAGCCGAAACTACTCAAAGGAATTATTCCAAATTTGGCAGAACGGTAGTGCTTCGGTCAGAAAGCGACCTTTTTAAAACTTGTGTAAATCCATACAGTAGTTGCTGAGGAATTAGGAAAATAATGTTTCGATATCTGGGGGGAGCCTAAGTCACGTGCGCAAGCTTCACTGTGATTGGCTGCCAGCACTCCAAACCAGGAAGTGTTGGCAGCCATCTTGTTGCTTGGTAGAAGCAAGTGACCAGACCACTGTGAAACAAAGGTATAAAAAAAGAGAAGGGGGTGGGATATATAAATGAACTCCGAAGCACACGTTATAATTTAGACAAGGTTTTCCAATTCATGAGCAAGCAAATATAGTGATTCACAAGACAAAATATACACAATTTCTTTAGATTCTCTTTTTTTATCCCGTGCCTTATTCTGTTGATTTCAGCCACAGCCAACATGTGTTTCGTTGCATTCGGGGCGTGATCCCGCAATTTCCTCAAGGCTATATTATCCAAGTGTGATATTGTAAATGTGGTGATACTTCCGACCCACAAAGGGGTTCTAATTCGTAACGCAATCATCCAGCAATAAGTTTCACCGACCGAACACGGTGGTTACATCACGCTCCTGTAGGTGTGTGCGGTACTCTGCGGGCCGGTTATGAGATTGTAATAATCAACACATTGGAAACTTGGATGTGAAAGTGGAAAGAAACTTAATATATATTTGCTCGCTCATGAATTGGGAAACCTTGTCTAAATTATAACGTGTGCTTGGGAGTTCATTTATGTTTTGAGAGTTTGGCTCTCGTTTTGTGGAGGTTGGTGGTGCCCCACTTCCTTTGAGCACCGTCAATTACATTTCTGAATAAAAATAAGTTAGTGCAAATCAACCGTAGGCGCCAAATCCCCTATACTAATTACCACGTTCCGAAGGGGGTGGGATAGAAACACCCTGACCCCCTAGGCCTGCTCAGTGGGTCACAGAAGGAAATAAAATCATTTAAAAAAAAGAAAATTGGCGCAATTGGCGCAGGGTGGCGTGTTCCTGGGTTTTATTTTAATGAGGCCCCTGGGTGGGCTAGGTCCCAGGGGTATTTGTTAAAAAAATAATAGCTGGGCTCGCTGGTACCCCTGTAGTCCCTGGGGTTCACTTATGTTGGGAGGGGGTTCAGTAGGCTGTGGAAATAGGTCCTGGGGCTATTTGTTACAAACATAATAGTTTGGGCTCACTGGGGACCCCGCAGTCCCGGGGCTTCTCTCATGTTTGGAGCGGGGTTCAGTAGGCTGTGGAAATAGGCCCAGGGGTATTTGTTAAAAAAATATTAGCGGGGTGGCGGGTTCCTGGGTTTTATTTTATTGAGGCCCCTGGGTGAGCTAGGTCCCAGGGGTATTTGTTAAAAAAATATTAGCGGGGCTCACTGGGACCCCTGCAGTCCCGGGGCTTCACTTATGTTGGGAGGGGGTTCAGTAGGCTGTGGAAATAGGTCCTGGGGCTATTTGTGAAACAAATAATAGTGGGGGCTCGCTGGGGACCCTGCAGTCCTGGGGCTTCACTCATGTTGGGAGGGGGGTGCAGTAGGCTGTGGAAATTATATCGGGAAAACAACAATGCGCCGTATTGCGGCCTTTCTTTAATATAATGTGGAATAATGTTTATTTATTATGCAGTGTTCACTTTTACTACAGATAGAGTCACTTTGTTACAGGAAATTTATTAATATGGGGCAGGGCATGTTTGTATGTGTGCGCGGAACAAAATTTACGTTTAATTGGCTGAGGTGTTCCAACAACAAGCTTAATGTTCATTGGGTGCGAACCATCGAAAGTAGAAGTGTTTCCTGACATTCAGTTCTCCTCCTCAGAGTTGCAAGGACATCTAATTGGCTCACATGTTGTAAGGAGGACCTTCCTGAGCTTAATGTTGATTGGCTGTGAACTATCGAAAGTAGAAGTGTTGCTAGGTATTCCCTTCTCCTCCGCGGAGTACGAGGGACATCTGATTGGCTGACGTGTTCTAAGGAGGAGCTTCCCTAGCTTCATATTTGTTGGTTGCGAACTATTGAAAGAAGAAGTGTTGGCAGCCATTCACTTGTGCTCCGCGGAGCAGGAGGGACATCTGATTGGCTGACGTGTTCTAAGGAGGAGCATCCAGAGCTTAATGTTGATTGGTTGCGAACTATTGAAAGTAGAAGTGTTGGAAGCCATTTACTTGCTCTTCGCGGAGTAGGATCGACATGTGATTGGCTGATATGTTCTAAGGAGGAGCTTCCAGAGCTTAATGTTGGTTGGTTGCGAACTATTGGAAGTAGACGTTTTGGCCGCCATTCACTTGTGCTCCGTGGTGTAGGAGGGACATCTGATTGGCTGACGTGTTCCAACGGGGACTTTCCTAAGCTTAATGTTGATCGGCGGTAAACCATTGAAAATAGAAGTGTTGTCAGAGATTCCTTCCCTCTCCGCGGAGTATTAGGTATATTTCATTGGGTAACGTGTTCCAAGCGGGACCTTCCTATGCTTAATGTTCATTGGCTGTGAAGAATTGAAAGTAGAAGTGTTGACAGCCATTCTCTCCTCCTCTGTAGAACAGCATGGACATTTTATTGGCTAAATTGTTCAGAGCACACGTTTGCTCCTTATTGGGTGGGAACGGTTCACTGTTGTCAGTCATTTTGTGATGCACTTCCAAAGTAGTACGGGAAAACAAAGTAGTAGAGGGGAGGGTAGGAACACTATTAACTCTGTACAGTGGTCACAAGGTGGTGGACAGGGATTGTGAAGGTAAAAATAGTTTTTTATATATTTTAAGGGCCATTTATATAATTGCCGTGGGGTGTACAAATCATGGCGGAACAAACCTGTGTCTTGCGGTCTACTTTTTTATCAAGTTTGCGGGTGGGATACTTCCCAGGAGCACTATTTACTTATAATGTGGTGTTGACTTTTCTGACAGAGAGGTGTGGTTGCGCAGCAAAAATGTCAGTCTAAGTTTTTATTTAGCAAATACAATTAAGCTTTCTTCCGAAACTGATGCTGTATATATCAAAGTGGTGTCAAATAAAAATGGAATTTCATAAAAAATCATTTAAGCGTGGCAACACCCTCCTTTATTCTGCTATAGTTTGTACAAGTGTTGCCCCATATTCTTGATAATATAAGAGGGCATCAGTTACTTTTAGATAAAGTAGAAAAGAAGTGCTATAACAAACATTCCCGTACTACATCATCTGAGGTCAGAAGAACAAGCAAAAAACAGTTAAACACATATGACGTCATATTACATAGAAATGTATGCATTATCATTTTTCAAATTTGTATTCTGTAGATTTCGGGTACATTCTGTCCTACTGCTTAGAGGTACCACACTGTTCCGCTAACAAACCACTTACTCTATAAAGAATATATAGCACAGTACTATTATAATATACAGTTCTGGTAATATATATTCGATAGGGAGAAGGTGTATAGGAACGGCAACTGAAAAAAATTAAAATTTGACAATAATATTCAGAAATGTAGGGTTTATCAAATATTTAAAGTAACAAAGTATGTATGAAAGCTCAATTTTTTTAGACTGCAATTTCGTAAAATATGCTCACTGAAAAAATATCTGATCAAGTAACATATAAAGGTTAGTAAGCTGTATTACAGGTGGCTCCGACAAATCTCCAATTCCTCTTCTGTAACAATAGGACAGTCTATTACAATATAACGAATGACAGCATTGTTACACAAAAAAGAAAGGGAAAATAAAGTTATGAATAGAACAGAAGATCCATAACAAAATACTTTCGAGCTGTAATTATTTTCTGAGCTTCTTTTCTCTAGGACGTCGAAAAGTTTGATGTTCGTGGCGACAGGTCATAAACTCCTCTGAGATCATTATACAGTGAAAATTATAATATACATATTCACAGGATATGATCAAAAGGGGGGGGAACAGACTAAATGCCAGAAGCTGGTGATGTTGCTTATTTATATCTTTACTCTTTGTGCTGACGGGCCATAAACTCCTCTGAGATCACCATGACTGTTCATATTATAATATACATATTAACAGTATATGATCCCTAGGGGAAAACAGACTAACAACTGGAAGGTGGTGACGTTAATTGTAGATGTTTCGGGTTTACGCCAACGGGTCACCAACACCTCTGAGGTCAAGTACAGTGTCAACATTATAATATATAAAGTCACAGTATATGACCTCAAAGGAGCCAGAAAAGGAGAAATGTTTGCTGTAATCTGTCTGTTTCTGAAAACAAGCTGCAGACGTTACAGAAAAAAGGCAAAAACATGCGAAAACACTATTTTCTACCTATAAATGTTTAAATATTGACAAAAAGCTACGTATTATAAATATCTAATATGACATAATCGAACAACTTACAACTCCAGAATATGTTTTGTTGACTCAAAAGAAGAATATGATGCTAGAAAAAGGAAACTAAATCACAGAATGGACACGGAGAAATAACTCGCAAAAACGAAACTAATCACACAAAGGGTGTGGTTTATATAGTTTTTTGTTATTGAGTAGAGTATGGAAGAAAGATGCGGCTCCGCCCATTTAGATGTCATGTTTTACAGTTTACATATGCTCATGTTTTAACTGTTTAACTTTTGCACGTGTTGGGAAAAGTTGCAAACTGTGAAGCTGTAATGGTTTCGATTTCCACCGTAATACGTATATGGTCCTTAATATCAACATAAGTTGGAGAGTTTCAAAAGTGTTACCAGGCAAACTGTGTCATTTGCTTTCTCATGATTAAAAACATCTAAATAGAAGACATAAAAAAAGTATATTGTTCAAAATAGAAGAAAAAAAACATGCTAATATTTGTCATC
This sequence comes from Lissotriton helveticus, assembly GCF_964261635.1. Classification (NCBI taxonomy): domain Eukaryota; kingdom Metazoa; phylum Chordata; class Amphibia; order Caudata; family Salamandridae; genus Lissotriton; species Lissotriton helveticus. The sequence continues at coordinate 602,272,818 of NC_136061.1, read as the reverse complement.
ACTATGCGGTTAAATAAAAAAAAAATGGCAGTATTTGTAAAACGTAGAGCTACCCCCGGAAAGGTGTGCCTGCGCTAAGGGGCATTGGGAAGATTAAGCAAAGTGTTACCCACAGTGAGATAGTGGTGTCAGGTATTATAGGTGCTGTGTCACACTTTTACTACACTTATATGTTAATTACTGCTAATTAAGTTGTAAACATTGTTAAATTGTAAGTAGGGCTTTTTAGGGATAAATACAGACAGGAAAGTTTTTATTTTCCTCTCTGTATTTATTTTAAAATGTGAATAAAAACTTAAATTGGGTTATTTGTTTAGCGATTCTAAATGCTGTCAATTATGACTACAAGGCCAATAGGTCTGTCGGTCTAAAAGTAAAATGGTTAAAACAATAAAACAATTTTAGTAATGAGCCTTAAAGAGCAACATATATGCTCTTATAAGAAAACATGCACATTTTAACATCTAGGTTCTGCAGATTTTATCATCTGAGAGTGTTTATATGACTGAAAACGATCAGTTCTTCAGGCATGAGTGCATATTTGTCAGCCAAATAAATGTAGAAATATACTCATTTCAGATTACGTTTTTTACAAAACCCAAAATATGTATGGGTAAATACAGATAAAATTATTTAAAAAACAATAAGGATAAATACAGACAGAAATGCCCAAAACATAAATACCATAAAACCAGGAGCCATAATTATAAGTTATAAAAGACTACTGTTAAGTTAGTTTTCACTATAAAAAGTATACACTTGTTTTTAAAATTTACTTAAAAAACATTATAGGTTATAGGGACATTGTAGTTAGAAATTAGCATTTAAAAAAACCTTTGAAATTCACTGAAAAAACCATAGGTTTCCGCCCCGCTATAGTTAAACATTAGCATTTAAAAAACCTTAGAACTTCACTGAAAAAAACATAGGTTTCAGGATTGTTATAGTTAGCTGGACATTTCTCTAGTACAAAACCATAGAAATTCCACCGCTATAGTTAGTTCAGCTAACTATACCTCCGCCCCCCCCAATGCACTGCTCATGACCTCACATATTACATCATTCATGGCATGATCAGTGACATCACTGATTACATCACTGATGACATCTCAATTGACATCACTGATGACATCATCCAGTGACTGTGTGTTTCTGCAAAGTTTAAATAGGTTTTATATATTATTATTATTATTAAATTACACTTGTATAGCGCTATCTACCCGGAGGCCTCGTAGCGCTCATGACTGACACTTTATTAGCGCGGGCTCAGGGCAGATCAGCGTGCTTTCGCATACAAGTGTGTTTTAAGGGTTTTCCTCAAGGAAAAATGGTTAGTGGTTTCCCGGAGGGACAAGGGGAGGGCGTTCCAGAGCCTGGCCGCGGTATGTGAAAAAGAGCGGCCGCCCCATCGAGCCTTCTTGACTCTGACTATGCCAAGGTGTGTTGAAGAATCAGTGGGTGTATAACGGGCCTGAAACCTATAGTTTTTTTCAATGAATATATATATATATATATATCCAATTACCACTCCGGTGCTAGTACCACCCAAAGGAGAAAAACACGAACACGAAAATCTCTTTAATCACTGCTGGCTACAGTGACTTTTTATTCTGCCAGGTGCGCAATATTTTCAGTCAGGATGACGCGTTTCGGCTAACGAGTAGCCTTGCTCACATACCTGAGCTGCTCAAACGAGTGCGTTTAAATACATTGGTGCTTACAGTCATGTGATAACTGAACTACACAAATAATGAAAAGTGAACACATACTGCGTGCATGAAAACTACAAAACCAACATAAAACTGGGCTAGTAAGTTCAAACTATTTTTGTCCAATAATAAAATAGCATTCATATATGTTTTTAAGTCATTCTTGTACAAATACTTGGTATAGTTTTCCCGCTTAATATAAAATTACTGCATCTTTTATAGAAAATGTAAAAGAATACATATGACACATAATATCAATAGGCAAATATATAAGATATTTCAAATATCCGTTTGATTTTATGTACAAATACCTCAGATTACTTATATGTGTGGTATTCGATTACTGCAACCTTTGGAAACAATAAGTAAATGTACGAATACATGCTTGGGGAGAAATTGAGCCAACAACTGAAATTCATCCCGTTTCAATAAGGATAATAGTGGATGGTCTACGAATGTACAAATACCTTCCCCCATGGTGGTATACACTCTACTGTCTATTGTACTACTACAATTGAAGGACATATTGTTTTATTTGGTTACACAAATGCGTGATGGTTATCTAAATCGAATCGCTTCTAATGGGCTCGATTAAACTTCAGCTCCCTTTTCTACTTCCAAAGGTTATGCAGATTTCTAATTTTATCTTGGTTAAAAGATTTATATGCAGTCAACAATGCAGTAAACAGAAAATATGAGTGGTAAAGTGCAAGTGATTGAATCCCCTAGTGTAGTTAAAAAAAAAAAACAATGGGTTATTTCACATTAAGCTAATTTTTTGAAAAAAAGCTGGTATAAGGCCTGTTGTGCACTATATTCTCAAGTTTCAAATTGCATATAGCAAGATTTCCTAGGCCTCCCTTCTGTCCAAAGGTTAAAGACCTAGTTCTAGGGAGAATATACTTGTAAGTGCTCAACTTTTTTGGCATGCAGTATGATGATGGCGCAATGGTATAAATACAGAAATATTAATATTTACAACCGATTCATAACATCAATTACCAAACATGGAGAATACATCACTGTCTAGAGGGACTGGATAAAATATAAATACATTGATAGTTTTCATTTTTAACTCTTAGAGGAAATGATGTATATCTTCAAAAATATTCAATCCCCTCGGGGTCTTAGTGTCGAGTTTAAGTAAATATTTTGTTTCCAGTTGTCTAAGCCTCCTTTCACGGTCTCCTCCCTGCTTACTCGAAGGTACACTGTCTATAACGAAATATTTGAGCATGTTTAAATTGCTCGCGTGCTCTTCGTTGATGTGACGAGCCACCGGATATGTGCCGTCTGAATTTACAGTAGCACGTAAGTGCTGTAAAATTCATTGGTGGACCGGCAGCTTGGTGCTGACTACATAACGTAGGCCGCAACCGCATTGTAGCACATAAACCGCATATTCTGTGCGGCAGGTATAGTGTCCTTTCAGCTTGATAGGGGTTTCAGAAAAGCCTGTAGTATAAGTTTTGGTGTTGATTCCAAATTTGCATGCACGGCACGTGCTGCATTTATGGAATCCTGCACTAGCCGTGAGCCAATCCTTCTTAATGTCTAATTCTGGACAGGTTTTTACAAGATCGCTTCTCATGGAGCGGACTTTCTTATAGGTAAAATTGGGTCTGTTAGGAAGTGTCTGTGATAGTACGCTGTCTGTGAGTACAATAGGCCATTGGGCATTTATAATGCCCTTAATGGCTTTGGCCTGTCGATTATAAGTGGATATAAATTGACAAGGTAATTTGTCTCTGACACTATTCTCTAAGTCTTGCACGTTCCTGAGAGGGAATAATGATTCAGTATCTTCAATGGCCCGAGTTGTTTTTAAAAGTTCTTTCCTGTCTCTGGCATTAGCTTTCGCTAATACAGAATCTAACAACTTGGCATGGTAACCACGTTTTAGAAGTCGGTCTCTTGCGGCTTTTTGGGCAGATTCCATAGTTGACAATGAGCTGCAGGCTCGCCTTGTTCTAAGAAACTCCCCATAAGGCAAGCTGGTGACAGTGTGCTATGGGTGGAAGCTCGTCGCGTGTAACAGGGAGTTACCTGCGGTAGGTTTTCGATACAACTGGGTAGTGAGTCTGTTGTGCTCTACTCTTACAGTGATGTCAAGGAAATTTGTCTGACATTGATCAATATGCGCAGTGAACTGTAGGTTGAGGTTATTGTTATTGATGATATTAATAAACATCTGTGCCTCTGTGCTATTCCCTTTCCAAACAATGAATATATCATAGATATATCTCCACATATGTATCAGGTGTTTTTCTGCCAGGTCTCTATGTTGTCCCCTGAGTACATGCTCCTCCCACCAGCCCACGTGTAAACACGCGTACCTGGGTGAGAAGCATGCACCCATGGCGACTCCCTGCCGCTGCCTGAATACCTTCCCATCAAACAAGAAAAGATTGTTGTATAGACACCAATGAATCATGGAAAGTAACATTTTGTTGTGATTATACAACGAGATATCCCTCTTATGTAAAAAAAAAAATCAGTTGCTAGTAATCCATCTTGGTGTCTTATACTTGTATATAGGGAACAAATGTCCAGAGTCATTAGGAGATAATCATCTGCCCATGTTATAGAATCTAATTTACAGAGAAAGTCTTTGGTATCTCTTAAGTAGGTGGGTAAAGCAGTCACATGTTCTTGTAAGTAATAATCCACATAATTGGAGGTGTTTTCGAATACACTGTCTCTAGCAGAAATGATTGGGCGTCCGGGTACTGGGGTGATAAGCTTATGGACTTTGGGAATTAAGTAGAAGGTAGGCAAAGTTGGATATTCCTTGTGTAAAAAACAAAATTCGTCTTTAGTGATCAACCCTTCTCTTTTCCATGCCATTAATTGAATCTTATAGTCTTTATTTACCTTATTCACCGCCATCCCATTTGAATGTTCATAACATTCTGCATCATCCAAGTGTCGATACGCCTCTGTTTTGTAAGCAGCTTTATCCCAGAGTACCAAATTGCCCCCCTTGTCTGAGTTCTTTATGACAAGCGAGTTGTTGTTTTTCAATTTCTCCATGAGTTGAAAATATTGTTTGGACTTGTTGGATCTAGATTGTTGTTCAAATCTGCGCGTTTTTTATGCAGTTTTTCAATTCTTCCGTTACGCGGTCATGGAAAATATCCAGAGCATCGCGCGGCATCACTGGCACGAAAGTCGAAGGTGCCTTGAAAGGGCTCTTTCCTGCTGCTGAAATCGCAACCCCTTCTGCATCTGCAATCTGCTGTGTGTTTGCCACATGTTGGCAGTTGTCAGAGATATCTCGGCCCAGTGTGAACAAAGTTTTCAACAATGGAATTTGTTTAGCTGTGAGGCCGGTTGGAGCATTTTGTTCAGGTGGCTTGGCCCCAGGTTTGTTTTGGTTCTTGATTTTAAAGTATTTGACCAGTTTAAGTTTGCGTGTGAATTTATACATATCTATTCTCGCATCCACGAAGTTAAAATTACTCTCCGGGCAGTAACTTAACCCCAGGCTTAGTAATTTCAGTTCACTGTCATTAAGTTCAATGTTAGTAAGGTTAATGATGGTATTTTCGGTGCTTACATTTGTTTCTTCCACGTTTTCTTTTTGTAGGATTGACCTCGACCTCCTGCGTTTTGCACATTTCCGCCTCTCTCTCCTTGCGTGGTTCCTACATTTGCGGCTTGAGGGTTGGTATTCCGTGATCTTAGGGTCTATTTTCTCTGCTGCCTTATATAATCTATTTCCTCAGCATATGTTAGTGGCTCTGAGATGGCGGTGCTGCTTGCTTCAGATCCACTGTCCTCGTTGTCAGTGTTTGTGAGGACTGTGCTAGTTTCCGACAATGAGGCAGCCATTGTGTTGGAATGAGGTATTAGACCCTTTGTGATTTTGTTTTGTGTGTTGTTTCCACCTTGTTTCTTGATGAGGTCATATTTTCTTGAAAACGTGAACACCTGGCCACGCTCATAATCCCCGGGCAAACTTGTAAGCTTTTCTGGCCTTAATGGTTTCCTCTTGTTTCTTAATGCGCCCTGTCATCTCCTGCATGTATTTGTCGATATAGTCCTTGTTAGCTGCAGTTGTTAAAACAGTCAATTGTTGTTTGATGCGTGCAATTTCTTGTACATTTGTCTCCCTGTCGATGGTTGCATTTTTGATTAATAGGCAAACAAGCCGCATCGATGCTTCTAGATTACTATCCGCCCAATCTCTTAGTAACAACAGATTAGGGTCTTCGAAGCTGGGGGCTAGCATTATCTTCAAGCCCCTCGGTATTCTATTGACTTTGTGATACTTCTGCAACGATTTAATTTCCCACCATTTCGTGAGTTCTTTGCGGATGTTTTTTTCTAACGCTTTTAACAAGGATTTAACGTCGGAATTCTGCTCAACGTCTTGAATTTGTTTTTTGGCAGGTTCCGTTAACGTTAGCAAATTGTCAAATAAATCTGCGGCCGCTTTTTCTCGCTCGAGCAGTGCCTCGTCTGACATTGTTTCCGCACCAAATTATTTAGGCTTTTATAAATGTCTTGGGGTTATGACTACTTGGCAATTCACCCCGCCTGCAGTGATAAATACCTCTCCTCCTGTTGATGTGACTTATGTCCGCCGTGTTACGGAAGATCCTGGGCGCTATCCCCCGTGAGCTGAACTAAGAGAGAACACACTCGTCGTCTCCTCCGATCAACGGTTCCGTTCGACTCTTTGGTAATCACACAGGTGGCTTATCCAATTAAGCTCGACTCAGCTGCACTTCCTCACGGCTTGTGATCTGGATAGCCTGCTTCGTGGAGAGGGGTCCGTGTTGAGAGGCACAAGCCAGCCTTCTCAGGTAACATCCAATTACCACTACGGTGCTAGTACCACCCAAAGGAGAAAAACACGAACACGAAAATCTCTTTAATCACTGCTAGCTACAGTGACTTTTTATTCTGCCAGGTGCGCAATATTTTCAGTCAGGATGACGCGTTTCGTCTAACGAGTAGCCTTGCTCACATACCTGAGCTGCTCAAACGAGTGCGTTTAAATACATTGGTGCTTACAGTCATGTGATAAGTGAACTACACAAATAATGAAAAGTGAAGACATACTGCGTGCATGAAAAGTACAAAACCAACATAATACGGGGCTAGTAAGTTCAAACTATTTTTGTCCAATAATAAAATAGCATTCATATATGTTTTTAAGTCATTCTTGTACGAATACTTGGTATAGTTTTCCCGCTTAATATAAAATGACTGCATCTTTTATAGAAAATGTAATAGAATACATATGACACATAATATCAATACGCAAATATATAAGATATTTCAAATATCCGTTTGATTTTATGTACAAATACCTCAGATTACTTTTATGTGTGGTATTTGATTACTGCAACCTTTGGAAACAATAAGTAAATGTACGAATACATATATATATAATATATATATATATATATATATATATATATATATATATATATATATATATATATTATATATATATATATATATATATTCTTTTTTTTCTTTAACAATCCTGGCAATGGCAAAAGACAGGCACCGACTCCGTGAGATGATGACAAAAAGAAGTTCAATCCAACAACGACGTAGAAGCGTTTCTACGGCAAACCACCTTGATTACTACATCAGGTACATTTAGATATTCTGTATTTATGCTAACCACTCACTGTTGGTTGTCACAGCAACCTGTAGCTGAGCAATAGACATAGAAGTCTCATATGTCTGTACTTGCATGACAGTGCAATTTTATTTTATACAAAGAGAATTAATGCAACAAAGTAAATATATAAAATATCATTGTTAATAGATCAGTCCTACAAAAGCACAACAATATGTGAAACAATATTAAGGGATTAAACACATCTTGGAATTGAAATGTGAAAATTGTCTCTGTGACATAGATGGACATAGAAGAAGTAATATTGCTGGTTTTGGGCTAAATAATGTACAAATGTGAGAGCCGGTTTAATTGTGTAGATTAACTATCATGGTAGAGTCTGTGTTCCTCGGATGGGTATTGTGGCCAAATCTATGTGTGGCGCAGTCCTCTACTGTAAAGCACAAGTCAGTCACAACTCATCTATTCTAAGTCTGACGATTGACATAACATTTAGCATGTGAAACTCATTGGAGACAGGATACATAGAAGCTACAGGGGTCAGGCCCAAGTGGGCAGAGCGTTCCAAATTTCATTAGAACCGGCTCGTGAATGTAAAGTCACTACAAATATATATATTACCTACTGATGGTTGCCAGTAGGTAGTTATAGTTAGGATCTAATTTCTAATGAAAAACCTTTTTTTTCAATTACCAATTTCTTTGGCACTGGGTGACGAACGCTCATGAAATTTTCCCAAAAACATTTTACACTAAATTTGGCAGAAAGGTAGTTTTTGTGCCACAGATTAAGCTTTTTGTGATTTGGTGTAAATTCTTTCAATAGTTTTAGAGATATTAGCTGAAAAACAAATTTGTATGTATCGGGACGCGGATCCTCTGCCAATCCACCCACGGGGATCTGCAGATTCATGCACCAAAGCAAAGTCCTGATTGCCTGGCTGCACCTTCATAGAAAAGTTGTGTTGCCTTTTAGTTTGTCAGGAAACAGTCCCTGAGGCTAAAACGCTGTTTGCAAAGTGAATAAGGGTAAAGATACCCGGCCCCATGGGTGTGTTAGAGGGGTCCCAGAAGGACCCATAAAGGCCAATAAATTGCCTTATATCATGTTTTTTCTTAATCCGCTGATCTCCTGTGAAACTCAGCAAAACCCTTGTCCCCTGTGGAATCGTGAATCCTGATGCACCTCATCAGAGGCCCTACAAAAGGGGATGATGGACGGAGCGTGGATTCATAATCCTCATCAGCCAGGCTATCTTGAATCCAGTGGCCAAGTGAGCAAGGGACTCACCAGAGGCCCGGCCTCTTTGTCCACCACTCTGCTAATGCACCTCCTGACACACTACTGTTTGGGGGATGCAGTTCCCCTTGGATGCTGATGGTCCTTGCAAGCCACTAACCCCTCCTGTTACCTCCAGTAAAACCCACACAGCAGGATTGCTCAGACCCTGTCAAATGACCACTCCTTTTTTCAACCTCTCTGGCAAATGGACCTCCTGTTGCACTACTAGTTGGGATATGAAGTCCCCTCAGATGCTGAGGGTTATTGGGGGCAAAGAACCCCCTATTGATGCCACAAGTAAGTACCCACGGTGGGATTGCTCCGACCTTGTCTGAGACCCCACCCCCTTTCTCAACCACTCTGCAAATGTACCTCTTGATGCACTACTGGTTGGAAGGATTAAGTCCACCTGGCTCCTGAGGATCGCTAGGGTCCAAGAACCCATATTGTTGCCACAAGTAAGTCCTCGACAGTTGGATTGCTCAGAGCACATCAGAGGCCCCACCGCCTTTCTCAAACACTCTGCTAATGTGCCTCTTGGTGCACTACTGCATGGGGGATGAAGGAAGTCCCCTTGGCTGCTGAGGGCTGTCGGGGACAAGGCACCCCTATTGTTGCCACAAGTAATTCTACTCACACATCCACTTGCATACCTGTACAGTCAAATCAACACCCACTCACACTCAAATACACACAGTCACACAGCAACTCACATAAACTACATTATTAAAAGGAATCACTCATTAGAAGTACACAAAGTATACTACGTTTTGTGGTACCTCAGAATATATGTTTAACACATAAATTTTTTTAGAAAGCATTCACAATTACTGGATGATGTCATCAGTGATGTCATGATTGAAGTCACCGACCATGTCATGAGTGATGTAATATGTGAGGTCATAAGCTGTGTATCATGGGGGCATAAGTTATAGTTAGCTTGGTTAGCTATATTTACTGCATTTCACTGGTTTTGTGCAAGTGATATCTGAGCCTAACTATAACGTCCCTAATAACCTTTGTTTTTTTTCATTGAATATATATATATATATATATATATATCCAAACGAAAATCTGACATTAAGAGCGCCACAACCTCTCGAGTCGGGCATGTCTCAGGTGTGTCAGACACCTCAAATATACCAAACTAACACATGCGCACCTTTCAGCAGTGTAAAACAGGCCACACCGACGTCCTTTTCAAATTCTTTATTCCAGGCAAACAGCATTACGCGTTTCGAGGTGAAACACCTCTTAATCATATGCACAGTACAAGGGTGGGTTTGTTAGCTCTTAACACGTAACTCAGACACTGAAGTAGGACCACTGTCCATTTGCTTGCTTAAAAAGGCAGTCAATTTTTCTTAAGAAAAGGTGGTACGTACTTTTCTATTTTCTTTCGTGTTTTCATTTCAACAGTCTTTCTGAAAAACATTTGTGTGTTAGTTCACCTTTACCTTTCTGTGTGATTGTGTCTTCATTCATCACTACTCTGACTCCAATGTCTACAATGCCTCACATATATAGTCTACGATTTCTTCAGTGTAGTTCTTGGCAAAACTTCCCAAAGTGTTACTTTCTACCAAATGCTTGCAAAGCCTTTACTGGGTTAAGTACCATGCTGCTGCTGCATCCGATGATCACAGTAACAACAGAGAATTTTCACGACCACCCTGGTTTCATTTAGTTCATACTTGCCTTTCCAAAACAAAATTCATTGGTACGACGTGCTCCAAGGGAATCCCTTTAGCAGACTCTGTCAGATTCAAACGGTCACATCATAGGTGAGTTCATCACCAGCAGATTGCGAGTGCGAGAGTTACAATTAGTACAACAAACTATAACGGAGATATTTCATTAGTTTTGTATGAGTGAAATGTCCAGCTAACTATAACACCCCTAAAACCTAAATTTTTTTTCATTGAATTTCTAAGGTTTTTTAAATGCTAATTCCTAACTATAACCTGCCTGAAACCTAGGGTTTTTTCAGTGAATTTTAAAGGTTTTTTAAATGCTAATTCCTAACTATTACCTGCCTGAAACCTATGTTTTTTTCAGTGAATTTCAAAGGTTTCTTTAAATGACAATTCCTAATTATAATGTTGACCACTTCCCCATATCTTAACAACAAACCACATTTGTAATGGTACTTAAAAACCAGGCAATAGTTCCACTTACCACTAACAAATTAACATCAACATTTAATTAGTGTAAAGATGTTGACTATGTACTGCGTTAATTACATCCAACTCACACCCATATTTAAAGAGCAATATGTGATAGAGATACTAATTTTACACTTCCAACACCCAACAAAATCACAATACCCAGCGCCACTACCACTATAACCACCCCTCCTGACCCCTCCCCCTCTACTACTTCAGAGGCAGCACAAAACAGGACAACGCACCTTCCCAAAATAATATATCCCCTCAACAGGACACAAGCTCAATGTTCAGAGATGTGGCAACCAACAATGTATAAGGGAAGGAATTCGCACATCAGCAATAATGTACACAATGCTAACACTACCGGTGATATTCTATACACAACTCACTATACAAACCAAAACCTTTTCTGCGTGTAGATATACCATTGATACGTGTAGAGTACTGCACAGTGGACGCAACCATATTATCTCAGACTCTGGGAAATATCTCGGTCATGTTGCTGTGTTGTCTCCCCCTTTCAAGCAGAACTGAAGTGGCCTGATCCAACATACGCAGCGTAAGAGTATAAATAATTAGCCTACGCCTTGGGCGTGGTTCACTTCTGCAAAGAGAAGAGACTGCCACAGCGAAGGTCCTCACCCTGCCATGACCACATGCCTCCTCGATACAGGCCGATTGCGAACTCAGCGCCGCAGCACCGCAGACTTACGTCTGTATCAACTACTGTCTTCCATCTACACTGCTGACAGCAGGGTTCACAACTTGACTTCAGCTTTGGATCTACACTAGGCACAGCATTGAACTTATCCTTCATTTATGTAAGGCAGAGACAATTTTCTGAAAGTTTGAACAGTAGGAAATTCAGCCTTCATTTATTTAATGCAGAGACAATTCTACTATATGTCTTCAGATTTTGTTTACATAAGTGACAAAAAGCATTCGTCCATGTCTGTCTCAACAACTGACTTCAATCTACACTGCATAGAACAGGGTTCACAACTTGAATTCAGCTTTCTATCTACACTACGGACAGCATTCAAGTTAGCCTTGATTTATGTAAGGCAGAGACAATTTTGTTAATGGATGCCACAAAAAACATTCCTCAATGTCTGTACAAAGTACTGCCTTCAAATGTACACAGCGATCAACAGAGTTCACTACTTGATACAAGAAGCGCAGAAGCACTACAAACAACATTTAATTCAGTCTCGATTTATTTAAGGCAGAGACAATTGTACTGTGTCCTCAGATTCTGTTAACTGTGACAAAATAGCATTCATGAATGTTTGTGTCGACTACTGTCTTCAATCTACACTGCGTAAAACAAGGTTCACAACTTGAATTCAGCTTTCCATCTACACTATGGACACCATTCAAGTTATCCTAGATTTATGTAAGGCAAAGACTATTTTGTTAAAGTATGGCACAAAAAACATTCCTCAATGACTGTAGTGAGTTGTGTTTTCAAATATACACTGCGATCAAAAGAGTTTACGACTTGATAAAAGTGGCGCATAAGCACTATAGATAAAGATAAAGGCAAAGTTTTATAGTCAAAACACATTTTTACCAGTACGGTATGCCTGGACCATGCATCATCGCAGGCTCCACATAAACCGCCCCTAGCTCAGTGCACCACAACTCATGAACCCTTTACGATAGAATCTTCTGTGTATTATTTCACATACAATACTCCTACCTTTGTACAGTAGAAGTCATAAACTGTTTATGACTAAATATCTGTATATGATATCATGATACCTATTCTACTTGTTACCAACAACGACGTAATAAAATGGAGTCGTGCCAGTACCCACTTCAACTATCTTTCTGTGTCTGTGTATTTATTGTGTTTGTAAAATGCTGCTCCTCTGCCCTACCTCATTATACTGTGCTATAAATAGCGTATGCAACCATCTTACCTGTGACAGTAAGTGTAGGCTATACCTCCTTTTTTTTGTTTTTAAGCATATTTATATAGCGCAAAATCAACCCAAAACTACATCAGTTATTTACATGAGCACCGTATTTACAATACATTTTCAGGCACGCGTACATAACGTCATTACTTTACAATAACAGGTTGTGGACGCAACTCCGAGACTCGAACACTGATTTCTAGCATCAAGTTCTACAGTCTACCTGAATGACCACATACGTATATATATTAGCTTCCCTTCATGTGCCAAAAACAACAACTTAAACCTTTCACAGCCCTGTATTACTACAGCTACAACACAGCACTGAATGTACAATAAACATTCATAATCGCAGAAATACGTCATGTCCACCATCCTTTATGTATGCAACTATGAACGAATATAGAGTCAGTGATACCCGGTACCTTCCATGTTGGCCAAGTTGTGGAACTTTACAGATATAATGACACATTTGCTATATAAAGTCATAGTATATGAGCTCAAAGGAGCCAGAAAAGGAGCAATGTTTGCTGTAATCTGTCTGTTTCTTAAATAAATATCTACTATGACATAATCAAACAACTTACAACTCCAGAATATGTTTTGTTGACTCAAAAGAAGAATATGATGCTAGAAAAAGGAACCTAAATCACAGAATGGACACGGAGAAATAACTCGCGAACACGAAACTAATCACATAAAGTGTTTGGTTTATTTAGTTTTTTGTTATTGAGTAGTGTATGGAAGAAAGATGCGGCTCCGCCCATTTAGATGTCATGTTTTACAGTTTACACATGCTCATGTTTTAACTGTTTAACGTGTGCACGTGTTGGGAAAAGTTGCAAACTGTGAAGCTGTAATGGTTTCGATTTCCATCGTAATACGGATATAGTCCTTAATATCAACATAAGTTGGAGAGTTTCAAAAGTGTTACCAGCAAACTGTGTCATTTGCTTTCTCATGATTAAAAACATCTAAATAGAAGATATAAAAAAATATATTGTTCAAAATAGAAGAAAAAAACATGCTAATATTTGTCATCACTATGCTGTTAAATTAAAAAAAAATGGCAGCATTTGTAAAACGTAGAGCTACCCCCGGAAAGGTGTGCCTGCGCTAAGGGGCATTGAGAAGATTAAGCAAGGTGTTACCCACAGTGAGATAGTGGTGTTAGGTATTATAGGTGCTGCGTCACACTTTTACTACACTTATATGTTAATTACTCCTAATTAAGTTGTAAACATTGTTAAATTATAAGTAGGGCTTTTTACAGATAAATACAGACAGGAAAGTATTTATTTTCCTCTCTGTATTTATTTAAAAATGTGGATAAAACGTAAATTGGGTTATTTGTTGACCGATTCTAAATGCTGTCAATTATGACTACAAGGCCAATAGGTCTGTCGGTCTAAAAGTAAAATGGTTAAAACAATAAAACAATTTTAGTAAAGAGCCTTAAAGAGCAATATATATGCTCTTATAAGAAAACTTGCACATTTTAACATCAAGGTTGTGCAGATTTTATCATCTGAGAGTGTTTATATGACTGAAAACGATCAGTCCTTCAGGCATGAGTGCATATTTGTCAGCCAAATAAATGTAGAAATATACTCATATCAGATTATTTTTTTACAAAACCCAAAATATGTATGGGTAAATACAGATACAATTATTTAAAAAAAACAATATGGATAAATACAGACAGAAATGCCCAAAATATAAATACCATAAAACCAGGAGCCATAATTATAAGTTTTAAAAGACTACTGTTAAGTTAGTTTTCACTATAAAAAGTATATACTTGTTTTTAAAATGTACTTAAAAACATTATAGGTTATATGGACATTGTAGTTAGAAATTAGCATTTAAAAAACCTTTGAAATTCACTGAAAAACCATAGGTTTCAGGAGTGTTATAGTTAGCTGGACATTTCTCTAGTACAAAACCATCGAAATTCCACCGCTATAGTTAGTTCAGCTAGCTATAACTCCGCCCCCGCAATGCACTGCTCATGACCTAACATATTACATCATTCATGGCATAATCAATGACATCACTGATGACATCACTGATGACATCTCAATTGACATCACTGATGACATCATCCAGTGACTGTGTGTTTCTGCAAAGTTTAAATAGGTTATGTATATATGCCAAGGTGTGTTGAAGAATCAGTGGGTGTACATATATATATACATATATATATATATATAGTGTATGGGTGTACATATATATATATATGTACACCTATATATATATATATATATATATATGTATATATATATATATATATAAATATAACAGTGGGTGTATATGTATGTATATATATATAAGCAACACTCCTGGTTAACTTTCCTTTTCACGAATTGACCAGAGTCGAGGCCCCAATGCAGTTAAATGGTGCTTCAGGTTTATTAGGCAAGAAAAACCCAACGAGTTTCGAGATCAGCCGATCTCTTGCTCACGGGTGGAGCTTACGTGTACCGTCATTCTTTTAAAGTGAACATTACCGTGTTTACACATTCACACGTGATCTACAGACATGAAAGAAATATTTTCATTGCTACAATGTCCTTGATAATTCTCAATTAACAATTATAAATTCATTCAAAGCTTCTCTTAGTATTTTTATCATGCTGTCATGAAGGAACGAATTGGATACAAATTATAATACCACAAAAAGGCAACAATGTACATTTAGCCCAAGTGGGCTCGGGGCTCATAAGTATTCGAGCCAGTTCTCCATAATAACATAGTGTCTCTGATATCAAAATATGGCCCCTGTGGGCTAATATCCAAAAGGCTTTGGATATTAGCCCACAGGGGCCATATTTTGATATATTTGTTAATTCAGAATTATCAAGGACATTGTAGCAATGAAAATATTTCTTTTATGTCTATAGATCACGTGTGAATGTGTAAACACGGTAATGTTACTTTAAAAGAATGATGGTACACGTAAGCTCCACCCGTGAGCAAGAGATCGGCTGATCTCGAAACGCGTTGGGTTTTTCTTGCCTAATAAACCTGAAGCACCGCTTAACTGCATTGGGGCCTCGACTCTGGTCATTTCCTGAAAAGGAAAGTTAACCAGGAGTGTTGCTTATAGTAGGGGCTGGCGAACTCCGTCGGGAGCCCGCCGTTCCAAGAGGCAGAAGCACGCCATCACAGTGTGTGTTTATATATATATATATATATATATATATATATATATATATATATATAAAAAATATAATATATATATATAAAATATAATATATATAATACACATATATATATATATATATATATATATATATATATATATATATATATATATATATATATATATATATATTAAGTTCCACAAGTTACCTTTCTTCAGAAAGCACTCACAGCAAGAGTTTTCCAAGTGCATTGAGTGTCTGTGTCCCTCTTGAGGCGGAAGCCGGGAGGTTTTGTAGCTCTGTGTGCCTGCACTTTAAACTTATTCGTAATACCGAAATACTGCTTAAATTCTGTGTTTTTAAATTTACTTGCAATATTGCTCTAACTGCTTGATTTAATAAGCTTTTATTGCTATCACCTTCCCTTTCCTTTCCGCTGCCCAGGGCCACTCCCAGCCGAGTATTGACGCTGTGGAGTTGGTCCCGGGTACAGAACAACGGAGGCCATTTTGAGTCGGTTGTGATTCTTCGCGCTCTAGTTGCTGATAAAAGGGGCATCCCTCGACCCTACACTCAATCGTATTGAGTGTCTGTGTCCCTCTTGAGGCGGAAGCCGGGAGGTTTTGCACCTCTGTGTGCCTGCAATTTAAACTTATTCGTAATACCGAAATACTGCTTAAATTCTGTGTTTTTAAATTTACTTGCAATATTGCTCTAACTGCTTGATTTAGTAAGCTTTTATTGCTATCACCTTCCCTTTCCTTTCTGCTGCCCAGGGCCACTCCCAGCCGAGTATTGACGCTGTGGAATTGGTCCCGGGTACAGAACAACGGCGGCCATTTTGAGTCGGTTGTGATTCTTCCCGCTCTAGTTGCTGATAAAAGGGGCATCCCTCGACCCTGCACTCAATCGTATTGAGTGTCTGTGTCCCTCCTGAGGCGAAAGCCGGGAGGTTTCGTAGCTCTGTGTGCCTGCACTTTAAACTTATTCGTAATACCGAAATACTGCTTAAATTCTGAGTTTTTAAATTTACTTGCAATATTGCTCTAACTGCTTGATTTAATAAGCTTTTATTGCTATCACCTTCCCTTTCCTTTCCGCTGCCCAGGGCCACTCCCAGTCGAGTATTGACGCTGTGGAGTTGGTCCCGGGTACAGAACAACGGTGGCCATTTTGAGTCGGTTGTGATTCTTCGCGCTCTAGTTGCTGATAAAAGGGACGGACATGCCTCCGCGCAGCGGACGCGATCCGCACAGGAGTAGTGCCAGAATCTTGCCCATCTGCGCCCGTCCGCGGCCGGACGGGTCCAGGGGCCAGGGATACTGTTACTCCCCTTACCTACTCACCCTCTGCTCTCAGGAATCTACAATCTGCACATTGCATATTACCTCCGGTGAGCCAAGATCGTATTTCATCACTCGGTATTGCGCGTAAAGCATCTCTCCCACGTTTTAGCTGTAAGCCCTCAGCCAGCCCCAGTACTAGCGAAACGCACATCCGTTTATTATATTTAAATACACGTTCATTTGTAAAACACCAGGCTGATCTCTTTCTTCTTCTTATCGATGAAAGCCCTGATATCCTTCTAATCACCGAGACCTGGCTGACTGATGATTCTCTCCCTGACATCCTGGCAGCATTGCCCCCCGACTACTATATGCTCAATATGAACCGACCCTCGGGTCTCGCTGGTGGAGGGGTGGCAGCTGTCATACGAAAGGAGCTTAAATTCATCTCCACGTCCTCTTTCACCCTCGCTGATGTGGATAACCTTATCATCAGTCTTGAAACAGGGAAGGGAGCTCTTACCCTTATTGTTCTCTATCGCCCCCTCCCCATTCTATGCCTCTTTTTCCTGTCGCTTTTAGCGAACAGCTAGCCAACTTGATCACTTCATCTGCCCGAGTCGCTATCCTTGGTGGCTTCAACTACTGGTACAATGATAGCGACGCTGGCCCGCATGCGTCCGAGCTGTTTGAAGTTCTTTCCAACCTTAACCTGACTCAACTTGTCACTTCTCCCACCCATATCAGGGGCCACATTCTAGACCATATTTGGACCCACAACCTCATGCTCTCCTGCCCTGTGATTACTCCTTGTATCTGGTCGGACCATTATATGATCGACACCGCGATCACAGTCAGGGGTCGTGTAAAGGTCCCTCCTTTGGTGGGTGGGGTCGCTCGTAAATGGAGCGCCCTTGATTCTCAAGGCTTTCTTTCCTTCTTGGCTGAGACTCGCCCCCCGCCGCATAGTGTCGCGACTGTCCACACACTGGAGGATGACTTGTTGGGTCACCAAAGCCAGCGACCATTTCGCCCCCCTTTCCAGATTCCCTCGCTCCCGGCACCGCAAGTCACAAAGGTGGTTTAATACCACCCTGAAAACTCAGCAACTCGAACTGCGCCAGATGGAGCGTAGGTGGAGACGTAATTACTCGCCCATTGATAGAGAGGTATACGTCACTGCACGGAAAAAATATAAAAGTGCAATTATAGCAGCGAAATCCTCACATATCTCTGAAAGGATCCTCATTGCCCCTAACAAGTCCAAGGAGATTTTCAGAGTCATGAGTGAGCTCACGTCTGATGCCAGAACCCTTCCTTCTCAGGCCCCTACCCAAGAGTCCTGCAACGCCTTAAATAGTTTTTTCATTAAAAAAATTATTAAGATCAAGAATACTATTCCTCCCTCCTCTCCCGCCGCCATATCAGCTTCCTCTCCTGGAAACCCACTTTCACTGTCATACTTCCCCGTCCTTGACCCTGCCACTCTGGCCAAACTCGTTGCCCGAGTCAAATCTGGCTCGCCCAATGACTGTTGTCCCCCCTCTGTCTTCCATGACATTTGCCTGGCTTTGCCGGATTGCATTTTGCCTCTGTTAAATACCTCCCTTGAGACGGGAACGGTACCCAACTCCTTTAAGGAGGCTGTTTTGGTGCCCCTGCTGAAAAAACCTGGAGCCGACCCGGTGGACCTTGCCAACTATCGGCCTATCTCCCTTCTGCCCTACCTGTTCAAACTCTTGGAGGCACATGTCACCAGTTGCCTTTCGCATTTTATCGAGTGTTCCAACTACCTCGAACCTAATCAAGCCGGTTTTAGACCAGCCCACTCCACCGAGGCAGTGATCCTGGCAGTCATGGACTCTCTAAGGGGTAATGCCGATAGAGGGGCGCCTCAGGCGCTCGTTCTATTGGACTTGTCGGCGGCGTTCGACACGGTGGACCATAACATCCTTCTCCACCGTGTCGAGCAGGCCGGCATTCGGGGCCTGGCTGCTGCCTGGATCAAATCTTTCTTGTCGGGCAGAACCCAGGCGGTCCGTTTAGGCCCTTTCACGGCCGCTAAGGAACCATCCACCTGCTGAGTGCCCCAGGGATCATCCTTGTCCCTTCTGCTTTTTAATCTCTATCTCCAACCGCTTATCCACTCTTTGAAGAGGTGGGACATTACCGTCTTCAACTATGCGGACGATCTGCAAATTATCTTCCCCCTCAACACTCCCAATGCAGCTCTTGATTGTCAAGCGGTTATGTTACACATCCGGCAATGGATGAATCATAACCAGCTCAAGCTGAACCCGGGGAAAACAGAGCTAATCCTCCCGGGTAACAGCCCCATTCACTGGGGCCCACAGTTTTGGCCGGTGGAGCTTGGCTCCCCGCCTGCTCTGGCTAAGTCAGCAAAGAGTCTCGGGGTTATCATTGACACAGAGCTCTCCCTTAAGCCCCAGGTGGGTGCCATTGTGTCATCATGTATGTTCCAGCTAAGAAAAATCAGGAAAGTCGCCCACATCCTTACATCTGAGGCTCTGATACAAGTCCTGATTGCCCTGGTGCTCTCCCGCCTGGACTTCTCAAATTCTCTGTACTATGGCCTACCCAAATTCCTTCTCCACAGGCTTCAAATTGTGCAGAACCAGGTGGCTAGACTGGCCTATAAAATCCCGAAGTGGCAGTCTGCGAAACCGTTACTTCGCAAACTCCATTGGCTGCAGGTTGAACAGAGGGCTGCCTTTAAGATCGGCTGCCTGACATTTAAAGCTATGTTCGGGACTTCTCCCGCCTTCCTTAAATCCCTGATTTCCCTCTACTGTCCGGTACGCAACCTACGGTCTTCTTATCGTCAGCTTTTAGTCGCCCCCCCAATCAAGCTAAAAAAATTCGGCAGCCGTAGATTTGCTCACTTGGCCCCCAAACTCTGGAACCCGCTGTCCCCCCTGCTTAAATCTTCTAACTCCCTTCTCGAATTCAGAAAACTCCTGAAAACGAGTCTCTTCACACAGTCTGGCTAGATTCCCTCCTTCGCACCTCCCAGCACCCAATCAGCGCCAGGAAACTTATGGTGTCAGAGCGCTATAGAAATCCCCCTTAAGATAAGATAAGATAAGGGACACCTTTAAATGAAAGACAAATGCAATCTTCTCGCATGCCTCGCCTGACGCGTTTCAGAGATAGACTCTTTCCTCAGAGGCCGCATGCTCTGCAGTGATTGTTTCAAATCTTCACCAACTGATTATCCCCTCTTTAAGTATCACGCCCATCCGGGCATTTGAAATGTTGCATCACGGGCGTTGGAGTGCAGATTAAACCCATGTGGGCCAGAAACAAAGGACACTTGTATATTTATAAGCAGCATACCTTCTTTATTCAGTCAAATGTTCTTCCATTAAAAGTGCTCCTATAAGTAAAGCACATCTTGCTGTTCCAAGGTAGCGCAAAATCATCTCGCGCCACAGGACTTGCCATGAATCCTGCAAAGGTGCAATCCCCAACCTGGCAGGGCCGTACACATTAAGTTCCACAAGTTGCCTTTCTTCAGAAAGCACTCACAGCAAGATGTGCTTTACTTATGGGGGCACTTTTAATGGATGAACATTTGACTGAATAAAGAAGGTATGCTGCTTATAAATAGACAAGTGTCCTTTGTTTCTGACCCACATGGGTTTAATCTGCACTCCAACTCCCGTGATGCAAATTATAACGTTATTACCTACCGTCTTACCGTTGACAAGAGATTGTCCTGCGGAAATTGCAGGCCTAAAACAATTAATCGATTTATAGGAGAGACCATTGTCTATATTAACGATAGGAGCCTCCACGGGATCCAAGTTCCTCTCCATGCACCAACGAGACCATTTTCTCCAAATGTTATTGTATCTGTAGTGAGTTCCAGGTGCCCACGATTCTCCGAGGAGAGTGAGAGCAGATGACGAATGTCCAGACAATTCGTTAGATTGCCTGACACTTTCCAGGCAAGAAGGTTCAAACTCCCTGAAAGAACCAGGTGGTGATCTTCTCCGTTTGCGTTTAGAACCAGGTTGCAGGAATCAGGAAAGGGATGTTGCATGAAAGTTCCAGAGCTGTGGGAAACCACGCTTGAGAGGGCCAGAAAGGGGTCACCAGGACCAGAGAGCACTGGTCCTGTCTCACTTTCTGTAGAACCCTGTGAATCATTGCGAACGGGGGAAAGGCGTAAGGTCGGAGAGGAGCCCATGGTTGGAGAAAGGCGTTCACTGCCAGAGTGCCCGGGTCTGGCATCCAGCTGAAATACTGAGGGAGTTGGAAAGTTAACCGCTGGCAAAAAGGTCCACATCGAATGGGCCCTAAAAAAGAGACAAGGAATTGAAAACATTCACGTTGAGTTTCCAATCGCTGAAATCTTGAAGGAATCTCGAGTTCCAATCCGCTGAGAGATTCGATTTCCTGGGGAGGTATTCTGCCCTCAGCGAAATCTTGTGTTCCAAACAGAACATCTAAAGTTTCCTTGCCAGATTGGAGAGGTCCGCAGACCTTGTTCCGCCAAGTCGGTTGATATAATAGACTGCAGAAACGTTGTCCATTTTCAAAAGGACGGATCTGCCCTGACGAGAGTGTCTGAAACTCATTAGGGCATAGAGACCGACAGTCAATTCTAAGAAGTTTATATGGTGGGATGACTCTGTCTGAGACCATACCCCACCAGTGTCTTCGTCGAGGAGACGTACCCCCCAACCATGAAGGCTGGCGTCTGATTCCAAGACAAAGTCCGGAGTCGAACCGAAGATAGCTCTTCCGTTCCAAGCATCCAAATTGTCCAGCCACCAAGAGAGTTCCAATCTCGCTTGATGATCTAAGGAAACAAGGTCCCCGTACCACATAACGGACCTGAGGGCATTGGCTTTTACTCTCTGGAGGGCACGGTAGTTGAGGGGTCCCGGGAAGATTTCTTGAATCGAAGAAGAAAGTAAGCCCAGGAGTCTGGCCAACTCTCGGAGAGTGAGGGATTGCTGTTTCAAAGCAAACCTGATCTCCTCCCGAATTTTGGCGATTTTCTTTTTGGGAAGTAAGAGGAGACATCTGGAGGTGTCCAGTGTGAAACTTAGGAACTCTAGAGATTTGGGAGGGGAAAGAAGGGATTTTTCCCGGTTTACAATGAAGCCAAGGTGCTCTATAAGATTCATGGAGATCCTGAGATCTTCCAAGAGCTGAGAATGAGTTTGAGAAATGATGAGAATGTCGTCTAGGTAGATAATAAGCCGAATACCTCTCACTCTCAGGATGGAGACTATTGTTCTCATGACCTTGGTGAAGCACCAAGGGGCGGATGAGAGGCCGAAAGGAAGGGCCTGAAATTGAAAGAGAAGTCCGTCCCAAATGAATTGGAGAAAGGGTTGGTGCTCTATTGCCATAGGGATGGTAAAATAGGCATCTTTTATGTCCAACTTGACAAGCCAATCTCCCTGAAGGAGAATGTGTCTGAGAAGATGGATGCCTTCCATCTTGAAATGTCGATAAACAAGGTATTTGTTTATTTCCCGAAGATTTATCACGGGTTTCCAACCTTTGTCTTTCTTCTCGACTAAGAAGAGCGTACTAACGAAATTTCTTTGAGACCAAGGGACTTCGATGATAGCACCTTTCTTGGGCATAGATGACATTTCCTCTTTGACGATTTTTAGATGTTCTAAAGGAAGAACCAAAGGTTTGGGGGCAACACTCTGATATGGAATGTCTACAAAATCTATCTTGAACCCCCGAACTGTCTCGAGAACCCACGGGTCTTGAGTCAAGGATTTCCAAACGTGACAGAACTGTTTGAGCCTTCCCCGACCCTGGGAGGGGAAGAAGAAAGAGAAGCACTTACTTTGGGAGTTGTTGTTGGAAGCTCCACGGGAAGGGAAGCCTCTGCCACGGGAACCTCGTCCTTTCTGGGGGTAGAATTGTCGATTCGAGGGGTAGAAGCCTCTACCAGTGGGACCTCTTCCTCTACCGGATGAGAAGGGCCGGAAGTTTTCGCGGCCGGTAGAATGGCCCCTTCTCCCGGCCTTCCCAAAAAGGTTATTTGAGAAGACACGTCTCATATTATTCTGTGCCTTATCGAGAGAGGTGAAAGTGGCAACGTACTTTCCAATGGTCTTAATCATATCTTCGCAGAAGAGCAGACCTTTAGGTTTGTTAGAAGGTTCCTTCTCCGCAAGGTCACCTAGTTTAGGGTTAATCCTAATCAGGATAGTCTTCCTCCTTTCGATATTAAGTCCAGAGTTAGCGTTACCAAGAAGGACGATCGCTCTCTGGCTCCAGCCCCTAATTAGGTTAGTATCGAGGGGTAGGTTTGAGATATGGGATTCTTCGGCCAGATCGAGGATTTTAGTGAGGGGGCCGAGAACATCAAGAAGGCGATCCTGACAAGCCTTTAGGGCCCTCTACAGGCCCTTTCTGGGGTCTTTGCCTAGCTTGAATAAAAACTTAATGAGGTCAGGGTCTAAGTTGGGGGTCTGGCAGACCTTGTCTTCGATGCATGGCCTAGGACATTCTGATCTCATGGTATTTCATGTTTCTCTCTCTTGAGAATTTCTGAGCCATTTAGTAATAAATTTAGCGACATGGTCATGTGGGAACCATCTAGAACTATTAGGGTGGGAGATGTTGTTAGGGGAGAACATTTCACCACCCAGAGGGTCAAAAATGGCGTCCTTAGAAGAGGGGGAAGAGTCAGCTTCCGAGAGGGTATTAAAATCCAACTCGTCGAGATCCTGGTCATCCAGGTCAAGAACGATCTAGTCATAGGGATCATTGAAGACTTCATCTTCATCTGAATTAGAGTCTGTGTTAACACGTGCACTATCAACAGTTGTGCCGCTGAGGGCACCGGCCAAGTCTGTGCCGCTAGGGACACCCATCCTGATTGTGCTGCGAGGGGCACCATTACCTTTTGAGGCACAAGGGCCTCCCATAGAGTTTGAGGTGCTGGGACCTCCCAGGTCATGTGAGGTAGCGCGACCTCCAATAGTGCTTTCACAGGGTTTCACTTTTTTAGAGGGATTAGAGTATGCAGATTCAGGATCACGAGGGGTGTTGTCTTCGTTTACTAAGGACCTTTTATGCGACATGACCTCTTTCAGTGTGTCCAGCATACATGATCTCATCTCCCTCTGTAGAAAGGATTTAAAGGAATCGCTAGTGTGGTTAGGGGAGCTAGCGACAGCGTCATCTGATTCCATGTCAGACATAACAGGTAAGTAATTCCGGGTAGGTTAGGTAGAATGTGGGAATATAAAGCCCTCTTTATTTATTTTAGATATATATTTTTTTATGATTATGTATAAAATCAAACTAAATCCCCTTTGTTTTTTTTTAATTAGGTTAATCTAAGGCAATTTAATAATAGATTAGGAAGAGAACGAAATCCCCCCTTTTTTTTGTGGTTATTTAGCTAAGGTGTCAGGTTAAAGCACAAGTATCATTAAAAAGTGCTCCATATAAGTTATTGGCCCGAGGAATGGGCAGGAAAGGGAGCAAGCAGGCAAGCGAGAGAAAAAACAGCTGATCGTGACCTCGATAGCGCTCGGGAATCACAACCGACGCGCTCGAGGCAGGCGATCTCTGAGGAGTAGAGGAATGGGCCTTAGAAGGCAGGGGGCGTTGCGCCGGCGCTGCCGAGGCCATTCCTCTACATGCGAGGTGGAGAGAAGGACGCGCTAGCGGCTGAAGAGCGAGCGTGTCAACAACCTTAAAATTAAAGCTAGCGGTAGCGGAGCCTTGAAATTAGAGGTCGGTGCCTCCCTGAATAGCGCTCTAACCAGAGAAGCCCCAGGCGTGGGCAAGGAACTAATCAATATGTTCCGGGAAGGAGCGAAGAGGGTTACGAGGGCGGGAGAAGCGTAAACATCGGTGAGGAGTGGAGGGCGGAGGGACGGGGATGACTACCATAAATTGGAAGTCTGAAGGAAGAGTGTTACGGGAAAGGTAACCAGAAAAAACATGAAGGGGTCAGAGAGAAACAAAGCTTCAGCTTCAGTAAGCAATATAATCAGCATACAATTGGTATACATAGGATAACAATTAGTAATAGAAAAATCAATAGGATCAACAACAGTAATAATTGCACCTTTGCAGGATTCATGGCAAGTCCTGTGGCGCGAGATGATTTTGCGCTACCTTGGAACAGCAAGATGTGCTTTACTTATGGGGGCACTTTTAATGGATAAACATTTGACTGAATAAAGAAGGTATGCTGCTTATAAATATACAAGTGTCCTTTGTTTCTGACCCACATGGGTTTAATCTGCACTCCAACTCCCGTGATGCAACATTTCTAATGCCTGGATGGGAGTGATACTTAAAGAGGGGATAATCAGTTGGTGAAGTTTTGAAACAATCACTGCAGAGCATGCGGCCTCTGAGGAAAGAGTCTATCTCTGAAACGCGTCAGGCGAGGCATGCGAGAAGATTGCATTTGTCTTTCATTTAAAGGTGTCCCTGCGCTTTGAAAACTCTTGCTGTGAGTGCTTTCTGAAGAAAGGCAACTTGTGGAACTTAATATATATATATATATATATATATATATATAATATATTACCTACTGGCGGTCGCCAGTAGGTAGTTCTAGTTAGGATCGTTTTCCATAGGAAATCCGCAACATTCTATTAGGAATAACTTTGGCGCCGAATGAGGGATCTGCCTGTACTTTTCCTTAACTTTGCCTCGCTGCGCTCCGCTCCTTCCCTGAAAGTTTCGGGGGGATCCGTCATGCGGGGGCCGAGATAAAAGGGGGTCCTAAAACGTGTTTTCCCCATGTTAATTTCCATAGGGCGGTTAGACTCACTGTTAGCCCGAACGGCTGAATAGATTTCCACCAAACTTGGCAAAATTGTAGGGACTGGTACCCCGATGTGCCTTTGCTATGTCTCAAGATATATGCTCCAGTGGTTTTTACGAAAATTAACTTTGAAAAAATATATATTGGGCTACATTGGGCTATATATATGTTAGAGCCCAAATGTAG
The DNA here is from genome assembly GCF_964261635.1 of Lissotriton helveticus. Classification (NCBI taxonomy): domain Eukaryota; kingdom Metazoa; phylum Chordata; class Amphibia; order Caudata; family Salamandridae; genus Lissotriton; species Lissotriton helveticus. The sequence goes on along the minus strand of NC_136061.1, from coordinate 602,246,721 downwards.
CCCAATGTAGCCCAAAGATGGCCACCAGAGACAAAAATACAAATGTAGCCCAAATATCAGCCAGATGTAGCCCAACTATAGCCCAATGACAGAATGTCCCAGAGTGTTCTAAAGAACAACTAGAGCGCTAACAGTCTTACTTATGACAAAAGTATGGCTCACCTGAAGTCATCTTGATTGGAATAAAGTGTTAACACTTAAAACATTTAATTTGCAAAGGAGCAAAATGAGGGGGTTCATTTTGCCATAGAAATTATGATTAGTGCTGAAGAAAGAAAAATTAGGGCACATTTTGAGTGACTTCTCAAATCCTCTTATATTTCATTAAAAAAATTCTGATATGCAGTCTCCCAAGATGGCCACCAGAGACAAAAGAGCCTAAATGTAGCCCAAATATCAGCCAGATGTAGCCCAACTGTAGCCCAATGACAGAATGTCCCAGAGTGTTCTAAAGAACAACTAGAACGCTAACAGTCTTACTTATGACAAAAGTATGGCACATCTGAAGTCATCTTGATTGGAATAAAGTGGTAACGTAATACATTTAATTTGAAAAGGAACAAAATGAGGGGTTTCATTTTGCCATAGAAATTTTATATATATATATATATTCACTGAAAAAACCATAGGTTACACACCAGTTATAGTTAGGAATTAGCATTTGAAAAACCTTTGAAATTCACTGAAAAAACCATAGGTTTCAGGCCTTATATAGTTAGGAATCAGCATTTAAAAAACCTTTGAAATTCACTGAAAAAACCATAGGTTTCAGGCCTTATATAGTTAGGAATTAGCATTTAAAAAAACCTTTGAAATTCACTGAAAAAACCATAGGTTTCAGGAGTTATATAGTTAGGAATTAGTTTTTTAAAAACCTTTGAAATTCACTCAAAAAACTATAAGTTTTAGTGGTGCTATAGTTAGCTGGACATTTTACTCATACAAAACCAATGAAATTGCTCCTATATAGTTAGTTGTACTAACTATATTTCGCGCACCCGCAATCCACTGCTGATGATGTCACATATTAGATCATTCACGACATGGTCAGTGACATCACTGATGACATCTCAAATGACATCACTGATGACATCACTGATGACATCATCCACGTGACAATCACATACACCTTTTCATACACTATCACAATTTTTCATCACTGTTTGTAAAATACAGAGTATCATATTTAAATCCATTGTCACAGCAATACAAGTATCTAAAAATCCACTCAGTGATTCATAGATGTATACACACATCTAATCACTTACCTATGGATTCACTCATACATGCTGTCAATGAACAATAGAACACTATCAAAAATACTTACACATCTATATCAACATTAAACAACAGCACGCATCCTATTCACATATGAAGTCATCCTACTCACTTATGCAAACAATGGATCATACTTACATATTTACTTAGCAAAACACTTATACAAACACCACTTCTTCTATTCATTTAGATAGTAAGTCATACTTAGTGAATTATAAAATCATTATTACAAGTATACAGTTATCCATACAGTCACTCACACAATCATTGTGTCTTATGTATACTTATTTATATACAACAACTGACACATACACTGCCTTTTATTTTTCTAGTTTGTTGGACCTGTACCTTTGAGAAATATATTTGCTCATCACCACACCCATAAAGAGATTCCCTCACCCAAACTGTTAGCACCCCCACTAAACACTCAACAGTGCCAGGCTTTAGCATGCTTTTTCACCGAAAAAATTGATAAAATTATCCTTGATATTAATGCCAAAAACAAAGAACCATCCTCTTACTCTGACTCAGAAATAACTCCCTCCTGTGCCAATACATTGGAATCCTGGCCTGCCTTTTCAGTAGATCAACTGAAATTGATTCTTAAGACCATTAAATCCGGCTCTCCTAGGGACCCTATTCCAGTCAAAATCATTAAGCAACTTGATGACAGTGCCTTGGAAATCATTGTAAATCTTTTGAATTCCTCTCTTGTCCTTGCCACTGTCCCAGCCCTATGGAAACATGCCATGGTTACGCCTCTTTTAAATAAACCTACAGCAAACCCAGATATCCTTGCCAACTACAGACCAATATCCCTGCTTCCTGCCTTCTCCAAATGTATGGAGAGACATGTGCATTCAGCTCTATCAAATTTTGCAGAAGAAAGTTCACTTCTACACCCCTCTCAGTCAGGTTTTAGGACAGGCTTCTCTACAGAAACCACCCTGCTTGGAGTTACTGAACATATTCGAAAGCTTCTTGATCAAGGTCAGACGGTCGCGCTCGAGCTGTTAGATCTGAGCGCGGCCTTCGACACCATTTCTCATGAAATTCTCATCAGGAAATTGCATAGAAATGGTGTACGCGGAAAGGCCCTTGAATGGATCCGTTCTTTCCTGACGGAACGAACATTCCAAATTACTTCTTCAAGAGCCTCTTCGGACACCCTGCGAGCACCCCACGGAGTGCCTCAGGGATCTATTCTGAGTCCGTTATTTTTTAATTTATATCTCAGACCCCTGGCCAACCTTGCTGAAAAATCTGGTCTCACCCTTATGACTTACGCCGACGACTCCCAAATCATCTTTTCCCTATCCGAATCCTGTCCTAACTCCCCCTCTCTACTCAAAGCTGGACTCCAAAACATCCTGCATTGGATGACGAGAAACCAGTTAAAACTCAACGGGGACAAGACAGAGATCTTGGTCCTGGGAAAGCATCGAGAACTGTGGAATCCTCTACATTGGCCTGATCAGATGGGCGCCTTTCCTACCCCGGTGACCCATGTTCGAAATCTGGGTTTTATTCTGGACAACCTTGTCCATGAATCAACAGGCCAATAAAGTCACTGGTCTATGCCTCACCATAGTCAAATGGTTGAGGAAAATCCTCTGGATGCTGCCTCTTGCCACACAAAAGACCGTAGTCAATGCCCTTATAACATCTCGGCTTGACTACGGCAACATTCTGTACCTGGGCGCTAACAAAGCAGTAGTCGGCCGACTACAATTGGTCCAGAACGCAGCAGTCCGCCTATTATGCAATATTCCAAAAAACATCGGAGTCTCAAGTCATCGCCGGGAACTCCATTGGCTCAGGGTTGAAAACAGAATCCGCTTTAAAGCACTGAACTATATGTTCAGAATCAAAGCAGGCACAGCACCTAAATACCTCCTAGCTCTAGCCCACCCTTATACTCCTAAGCGTAATCTTCGGGCCCAATCAGCAGCCAACTTTTGTGTGCCAAGATTCAAACTGGCAAGAGTAGGTGGCAGATCTTTTGCACACCTGGGACCTTCCCTCTGGAACACACTCCCTCCCTTTATCCGAAAGGAGGAAAATTACGCCAGGTTTAGAAGGCATATCAAGACCTGGCTATTTGATCAATAATTCTCAATAGCCACCTTCCTTCTCCTGTCTTTCTACTAGCTGAGTCTAGGCGCTGGGAAACCCTTTTTGGGTAGCTGTTGCGCCCTACAAGTTGAAAAAATAAATAAATAAATATAAATGTAGTTTTAACTTCATATATCTTCTGAATCAACTATTCACACATCTTTGGACAGTCACACACCCCCCACCGAACCACACACACTTTCACACTCCCATACAAATTCTCAGTTAACTAATCAATAACTAATATAGACTTTCACATAGCTAGTAACCAACTGTAGAACCAGTTTACACAACAACTGACAAAGTGATATAGATATTCACACAGTTTAGTCACTATCCACTATATTTAGTGAGACATTATAAATTGGTCATGTAAACAGTCAATTACACTGCTACTAAATCCTCCATCCAAATATTTATTTATATATATCCACTCATTCTTCAATGTAAATTGCTATATATATAATGCATATTTAAATAACGAAGCAAACCACATTCACTGGATGATGTCATCAGTGATGTCATTTGAGATGTCATCAGTGATGTCACTGACCATGTCATGAATGATCTAATATGTGACATCATCAGCAGTGGATTGCGGGTGCGCGAAATATAGTTAGTACAACTAACTATATAGGAGCAATTTCATTGGTTTTGTATGAGTAAAATGTCCAGCTAACTATAACACCACTAAAACTTATAGTTTTTTGAGTGAATTTCAAAGGTTTTTTAAAAACTAATTCCTTACTATATAACTCCTGAAACCTATGGTTTTTTCAGTGAATTTCAAAGGTTTTTTTAAATGCTAATTCCTAACTATATAAGGCCTGAAACCTATGTTTTTTTCAGTGAATATATATATATATATATATATATATATATATATATATATACATATATATATATATATATATATGTATATATATAAATATATATATATGGGTTTCACTTACCTTACCTACCTTGCGTTGTAAAGTTGTGTGGTAAAAGTATATGCATGGTAAAGACGTGTGGTGAAGGCATTAGATGTTGAATGATGCGTGGCAAAGGCATGCGTTGCTCTGTCTTACAACCATTGTGTTATCGACATAGTCCTACCTACACTTAACATTGGATCACAGTGCTTATTAAGCTGACTTGCACTTGTGAGTAAACGAATAGGACTCACTTTCCATATGAAATACTAGGTCCTACTCACAAAGGTAAATTTGGTCGTAAACAAACCTGGCAGGAGTTCACAAAGGAATTTCTGCCAAACTTAGGCCCATTTACAGATAGGTAGATGTACGCCATGAGTGCGTATGTCGTCAAAGTCATGAATCCTTTTCTAGGGGTTGAAAATGATTGTTTCAAAATCATGATTAGCTGTGGACCCGGAGAGTGCTCACAATTGCCCGCCTCTGAGCATATGCAAACTCCTCTCATTCCTCTGTATACCCTGGAAACTGTAGGATTTTTACCCCAGCTAAAGTTTGGTGTAAATGTTTTAATATCCTACACCCCCACCCCCAGCTCCATAGGGGAAAACATTGAATTTGCAAATAGGATCCTATTTCTTGGTTTGGGAATCTCACTTATGGAGAACTCCGTGCAGGAAGAATGGAACCCTACATGGAAAGTCACATTGGACCCTACATGGAAAGTCACATGACCTACCGCACAGTAAGGGTGGGAGCCTGTACCTTGCGCAGTCTTACTCTGGGGAATGTTTGCAATTTCAAGAAAGTCGGAAACTTACTTTGGTGTGGTGATATGTTTGCGGAGTTACTTTAGCTAAACAACGAGGAAGCGTGTGAGGCTGCGTGTGAAATAATAAATGTACTTACTGATGATGTGTCCACAAACTTCTCCTCGCTTTTTACCCTATGTGCCATCATTACTCCTCTCGCTGAATCCTGTTGCATTGGCATACTTACGAATAAAGACATTTTAAATAGCGATTGTGACACTTTGTGCTCTTGTGCAGTCAACAGTACGATGCCAACTATAGACATAGCTCTTTTAAATGTACACATACAAACTATATTTTAATAGGTTATGCTTTCAATTAGCCTGTATGATTTGTCTTGTACTTCGTACTTATTAAGTCTTATTGTTTTATAAACTTGAGAGGGTGAAGAGGCAGTGATACTTTGAACCTCCAGCCAAAGCCTCGCCTTAAACCATGCACAACATACGAGGTTTACAGAAGGTCAATCTTAAACAGCAAATTGAACCTCCTTTTACTCCAAGACCTACATTACTTGTCACGTATAAACTTTTTTGCAGACAGAAGGTAGAATCATTGATTTCCTCCACTACACCGCTGCATTTCTTGAACCACGAAGTAAAGCTCAAGATGACAAAATCGCCTTTATTGCAGAGGCCGCCGCACCCCGCCGAAGGGGGGGGTGGCTCAGGGGCCGGCGCCATAACATGTGCCGTGCCCTCAGTGGCAAACCCGGTTCTGGGCGCTTTAGAGCGCCCAGAAGCACAAAGAGGGGGATGTCTTCCCGCCAGAAAGGTGAGCGCCCGAAGGCGCCAAAAAGGGACCAATGGTCAAGAGGCACGAGGTACGAACCCCCCAATCAGGGGGGCACTACCTGACCACCGGAATCGAGAATTGCGAATATAAGTCGCCGCTCTCCCAGGTGACTCCCAACTTCGTGGAGCAGGGAGAGCGGCGCACCGATGGTTCTTTCTGCAGAGACGGTCCAGGATCTACAAGAAGGCGAAGCTCTGTCGGAGGGACAAGCAGGAAGAAAAACTTCGGACATCCACCGGACCTCAAGACCAGCGGAGCGCCGGCGGCCTCCCCTCGGAAGGAGACACGACGATCTCTCCCGGCATCGGCACCACTGAACTTTGCGTGACGACGATTGACGAGGGAACAAGGAACACCCCCTGAGCTCCGCACAGTGATTGCGACCTTACTGGGGGATTCGAGGATCTGCTCAGGTGGTTAGCAGGCATCCGCCACGTCCGGCAGTGGTAAGGTGAGCAGAGAGAGAGCATCGCGAGCGGCGGAGAGCCCTGGGCACTGCGCACAAGAAACGGAGAGCGGCGGAGAGCCCTCAGCCTGACCCGGTGCTTCCCCTCGGCGGCTGCGAGAAAGGAAGATCCTGCAAAAAAGGGGGCAAGCATCGAGAAGGCGTTCCGTGTTCCCCGTACGGCGCGAGCGGCGGGAAGCCCTCGGCATCACGGCAACAGAAACGGAGAGCGGCAGAGGGCCCTCAGCGTGACCCGGTGCTTGCCCTTGGCTGCGGCGAAGCAAAGTGCCCGGGGCTCCTTTATTTCAATGAGCAGCTCTCCGAGGCCACGTGGGCCACTCGGAAACTAACGGGCTGAAGAGCAGACGTAACGAAAGTGATTTAAAAAAAAAAAAACCCTGCGAAAGATTTCCTTTGTGTGGCGACAGGGAGCCTTCGGCAGAGATAGCGCTTTTGGGGTCATCACGAGCGGCGGAGAGCCCTCGACCCCCCCCCCCTCGGAACAGCGGACCTAGAGGGACAGCAGAGCCGGACGGCTCGGGCCCAAGAAATTAGCCCAGCAATACAAAGGGGGAGGGCGATATTCATTGGCATCCTAAAAGGCAAGCAACACCCGCAAAGCCATGGCTGAGGGCCAGCCAGAAGAAGTCGCGGAGCTGCTCAAGAGGATCCGCGAGGTATCAGCAGTCCATGGCAGCGAGTGGCTGCAGCCACACCTGGATCAGGCGGGGGGCAAAGATCCAGAAGCTCGAAAGGAGGACGTGGCCGGCCCCTCCTCGCCCAAGAAGCACACCCCACAGAAGAAAGCCACCAGGAAGAAGCCCCAGAGAAAAGACCGGCCGAGCGGAGGCGTACCGACGAGGGAAGGGAACCACAACGAGGTTAACAGCAGCGGGGCGAATGGTGAGCATATTACCAGCATTGTGAAAGAATGTATTAGAGCATTGGTCCCTACATGGCCTAATGGGGCAGGGCAGGGGGCAGTGAGTGCAGATGAGCGGCGCGCAGAAGAGACATCGGGTTTGCCATGGCATTTGCTTGACCCGGGTTGTGCACGGCAGGCAAGAGTGCAGGGACAGGTGGGGCAAGCTGCCCAGGGCGAGAGAAGTTCCCCAGTAGCAGCATGGGGGTACAATAGTACGGCAGGTAGTACAGCGCTGGAGGGCCCAGTTACTGATCCGTACACCAGGCCATCCCCCGGCCCGGCGTCCTTGACCACAAGAGCTACCGGGCTAGCCTGCCTCATCCCCCTGGCAGTCAAAGAGAGAATTTGGTGAAAAGAATTCATAGATATTTTCTCCCTACTTGAAATTCAGCTGGAAGGACTGGATCTCACAACTTGCGATAGAAAAGAGGAGGACAGGAGGGAAAGGCGCAGCGCTAGAAAAGAAAGGAACTTTGATAATTGGCTGGATGCATTTAGAATTATGGCATGCATCATAGCAGAAAAAATTCCCGCGCTGCGCTCCAGATTTGTGGCTCTATGAGGCCAATATCCATTGGGCAAAGAGGCAGTTCCCCGGGGATGCATGGTTGGAGTATGACAAGGGCTTCTGGCTTAAGATGCAGAGACACCCTGAGATGGAATGGAATAAGGAGGATGTTTCTGGTTTTATACATAAGATGCTGGTGGCAAAGGAAGTGAAGGCTTGGGCGGGAAAAAGCGACCAGTCCTTTCGTAGCTCCTTTCACAAGGGGAGGGCAGGACATCCCACAGGGCAAGGTATAACACAGGGAAACCCCCTTCTCCCAGTGAAACCACATCTATCTGTTGGAAATATGAGGCCGGGGATTGCTCGTGGGGCCCAGCATGTAAATTTCAGCACGTATGTTCAGGCTGCGGGGGGAAGCACCCAGCAACCGCATGCCGGAGAAAGCGTGAGTCCAAAAGTGACAAAAAAGACAGGAGTAAGAAACACTAGTCCCGGGTCAACTGGTGGGGGGGACAACGTGGACATCCAAGACTGCCGGCTGGCCAAATCACCAATTAACACACACCAGCTGTGCAGACTAGCTAACAAGTACCCAAATAGAACAGACGCCACGGTGATTGTAAAAGGCTTTGAGGAGGGTTTTGTGATTCCTTTCAGGGCCTCTCTGCCATTAGAGGGGGCAAATAATCTAAAATCTGCAATGCAACACCCAGACGTGGTGCACGCCAAGTTGGAAAAAGAGAAATCTTTGGGCAGAATTGAGGGCCCCCTCCCACCAAAGTAGCTCAAGAGCATAGTTGTCTCCCCTTTGGGCGTGGTTCCCAAGAAGGATCCAGGCCAATTTAGACTAATCCACCACCTCTCATTCCCTGAGGGCACCTCCGTAAATGATGGGATTCCCCCTGAGGCTTGCTCGGTAGGCTATGCATCAGTGGATGACGCAATAGACCTGGTAAAGGCAGCAGGAAAGGGAGCATTGATGGCCAAGGCAGACATTGAATCTGTGTTTCGCCTATTGCCTGTCCACCCTTCCAGTTTCCACCTGTTGGGCTTTCAATGGGAGGGGGACCTGTTTATCGACAAAGCAATGCTCATGGGCTACGCCATATCGTGCGCATATTTCGAGCAGTTTGCCACCTTCCTGGAATGGGCCCTACACGACAGACATCCGGGAGGTATGAAACTGCATTACCTGGATGACTTCATGTTTACGGGCCCAGCAGGGTCCTCCACATGCGGGTCCACACTTGCGGGATTTGAGGAGTCGGCCAGGACACTAGGGGTTCCCTTAGCATCGGAAAAAACAACAGGCCCTACCACAAGACTCACGTTCCTGGGCATAGAGCTGGACTCAATAGCTGGGACAGCCAGCCTGCCCGCGGACAAGGTGAAGGACTTCAGGGAAGAAATCAGGAAGTTGTGTGGCCAGAACAAGGCCACACTCCGGGAATTACAGGGCGTGATCGGGAAACTCAACTTCGCAGCCAGAGTCATTCCTGCGGGGAGAGTTTTTGCTAGGCGCTTGACGCAGTTGACATCAGGTATCACCCACAAACACCACCACATCTGGCTGGGTGCTGGGGTTAAACAGGACCTGCTCATGTGGGATGAGTTCCTCCAAAAATGTAATGGCATCCTGATATGGAGAGAGGGCTGGGTGACAGCCAGACAGATAGCCCTTTTTACGGATGCGGCGGGGAGCCTGGGCTTCACTGCTATCCTGGGGGCGCGGTGGTGCGGGAGCCAGTGGCCGGAAAGGTGGCACAGGCAGGGCATCACCAATAATATCACATTCTTAGAGCTCTTTCCAATAATAGTAGCGTTGACAATTTGGAAACAAGAGCTGAGGGACATGAAGCTGACCCTTTGGTCTGACAACAAAGGGGTAGTGCAGGCCATTAACAAAGGTGCAGCAAGGTGCCCTGACACGCTGAGGCTAATGAGACAGTTGGTTAAATTGCAGCTGGAGGGGAATCTGGAGCTGAAGGCTCGCCATGTGCCAGGGGCAGAGAACACGGCGGCGGACGCCTTGTCGCGGTCTCAGATGAAGCGATTCAGAGAGCTGGTGCCAAGGGCAGACAAGGAAATTACCCCTTTTCCAGCACACCTGTGGGACCTGGGGGGATAGACATCCGCACTGATAAATCATTCACTTACCCCCGAGGCAACTAGAAGATACAAGAGATAAGCTGCCACGGTGATGAGGATTGGGGGTATACAGTCACTGAGCGATAGGGCTGGCACACAAACAGCGGTGGAGAAATTCATACAGTGGGCGTTTCTTAACAAGAAAACAAGATCTTGGGCACAGGCCCATTTGGCAGCCATTGCCCACTATGCCAAGATCCTCACAGGGGAGGACCCCACAACATCCCTATACCTCAAGACAACGTTGAAGGGGTGGAAAAGAGCCGAGGGGGTAAGGGCTGACACCAGGCGCCCCATTGATTTTAAGAAATTGGGCCGGCTACTTGACTCATTGGTAGGGGTTACAGAAGACTACTTTGAGCTTCAACTCTTCAGGGCAGCATTTACCACAGCATTCTTTGGCGCTTTCCGCATCAGCGAGTTGGTAGCACCTAACAGGTGGGGCCAGGCCCACCGGTGCCTCCAGGCCACAGACATCAGACCCTTGGGAATGGCGGTAGAGATACTATTGAGAAGATCAAAAACCGACAAGACAGGAAAGGGTGTGACTATACGGCTGCAATGCATCCAGGAGTCAAGCGTATGCGCAGTGTGCTGTCTGATTAAATACATGGTGTCCCGCCCGGCGGGCGAAGGCCCCTTATTCAAACACCAGAATGGGAGTAACTTGAGCAAGTTCCAATTCACTGCGGTGATGCGTCAGGGCCTTAATAAAGCCGGGCTCCGCCCGGAGTCCTTTGCCCCCCACTCTTTCAGAATTGGCGCTGCCACCTCGGCATCGCAGCATGGCATGCCAGAAGAGGGAATTCAGGTGATCGGGAGATGACGGTCCTGGGCCTACAAGACATACATCCGCCCACAACTACTGTAGAACAGATCAGGACTTCAAGGGGGAAAAGGGGGGATAGTTTAGTCACTTTGGGATGCCGCACGGCAGGGTGAGCACAGGCAGGGCAACCTTGGGATGCCGCACGGCAGGGTGCCCGATGTCCTCCCTCCCCCCTCCTGCAGATGACTGATCCGGTGCACAGCAAGCCACCTTTATTCTACTTATTTTCTTTCGGCAGGGAGACGCCCGCACCTGGTATGGGTACTGGGTCATTCCTTCGTGTCCAGGATGGAGAGCTGGTGGCAGCAGTCGGGGCACAGGTTGGAGAACAGACCCAAAGCAACATGCATTCGCTGGCTGGGGCAGCCAGGGATGAAGTAGAGGCAGCTGCCGACGACATTAGACAACCTACTGGCAGATTCAGCATGGCATCCTGACGTCCTGATCATTCACCTCGGCGGCAACGACCTAACACAGATGGGACGCAAAGCATTGGGGCAGGCCATCCAGGCGGACCTCACCAGGGCGGCTATGTGGTTCGGCGGCACGACAGTCATATGGTCTGAGATGGTGAGCAGGAAACACTGGAGGGGCACAGACTCCAACAAAGCGGTGGACAGCGCCAGGAGAAAACTGAACATAGCAATGCACAAATTCTACAAGACCAACGGTTTGGAATCTGTCAGACAAGGACTGATTCACCCAGGGCGTCCGGAATTATATGGACCAGATGAGGTCTATCTCTCTGGCATAGGGATGAGAGTGTTCTGGGATAACTTGTGGGGCGCAATGGCTCTCGCTGGTTGCAGATAAAAAAATAAAATAAAAAAAAACTTTTCTTGTACGGGGGGAGCCGCAGAAAGACGTTAGCCTCCCTGCGGCGTGGCGGAAAATGGTACAAGGATTGGCTACGGAGACACACCGTCGGGCGGTGTGTAGGATGAGGGCCACTCACTTTTGTATGCCGCACGGCAGGGCGAGGTGGCCGCGCCAAGGAGAGGAGTAGCAAAAGGAGACGGCGCTCGCGGCCCAGACCCGGCCAGACGGCAGAGCGAAAAAGGTAGCGAGCTGGGGGGCCTAACTCCAGAAAGAAGCTACCCTCCACTACACGCAGAGTGCGTGGGTGACCAACCAAATGGTGATACCAGAAAAAACCAACAAAGAGAACTACCAAGGACTAGCAAAAGGAACTGGTTGGTTGGTGTGACATTTACGAACTGATATGTACCTCAAGAGTATCGGCCCAGAAGCGGCCCAGGATGGTTATGTATTATGACAAGTAGTATTTATGATTAACCTACGACAGTTCGCAAATGACATATGTATACCCAGCATGATCTACAATCTTAATAAAACTGCGGCCAACAACGATCACAACAGATCCACGTAGTGTTGGCCAAGTTATTGTGATGTTATGTTGGGGGGCGGGGATGGGCATACTTATGTATTTCACGGGATGGGCACGTGCGAGGGTTATGACATTCCCCGCCCTTCACTTGCACTTCGCAGCTCCTTTTAATGTAATTTGTGGTGTGCAGAAATGTGGGCGAAAAATGCACGGTGAGAAACGAATGAGATACAAACGCCTATTAAAGTAAACTGGGACGTTCTCCTAAAGGGGCATTTTGTATTTTTCCCAGTAGATATAGATTTCCGATAATGTGAGCTCCCATAGGCTGTTACCATAATAAACCTTGCAACACGTGTCAATCTTCATAGACATAACGCTGCCAAGACTTATCATCTCGGTTTCGTCTACAGCAGGGATTGCCACCTGTACAGCCACTGGAATGTCTGACGCGTGTTATTGCTTCTCTAGCGCCCATTCCTCCTCATGGGGTGGGACATTTCATTGCCTCAGTTCGGGTGAGTGTATTAAAAAACCATTGAAGCAACACGTGGCTTTCCGGCACACTAAAGGCCCGTGTGTTTATTTTTAGTATGCCCTTAGATACACCCCCTTGCAAACACCAACACTTTCAAAGAACATTAGCAGCAGGCTCTGCAGTGCCTTTCAGATTACTTTCGAAGCACTTGTCTGCTTTGACTTTTAGGACAAAAGCTACAATTATTCCCCTACTAATAATGTCTATTTTATATAGTGCTTCAAATGGCACCTTTGCCACTTCTAGTACTGTTCCTTCTACGATGATCATGTGCCTGACAAGAGAGGGCAAACGAATAGCACGACCGAATTTACTTTGTTCATTAGTTCCAAAGGGCTTTGTCACGGCATATGTTTACAGTACAAAATAACACACACTGAATCTACCTTGAACAATCTGACGTTGTGGATTAGCTCCGTAAATGGGCAGCGATTTGCACTCCTTGAAGTTCTACGCGCATGTGTGCATTTACAGCTCCTCTTTCAGACAGGCAATATGAGCCCCTGCAGTGGTCGGGAGTCACGGGCCCAACTTCTTCCGGGTCAGGCACCTATTAGGCCCAAGACTTTGACAGTACGTTTCGCACTAGCAACCAATCTGAGTGGCATATTCAGGGTTTCTTTCTCATCAAACTTTGTTGCGTCTCTTGCTGGGGTGCATGGGATGGCAATAAGGGGACACGTACAGACGTACTGCCTTGTACGTCAGCCCATGAGGCGGCCCAATGCATTCTCGTGCACTGATCCCATATCTCATTGTGGGCGGACATGACCATGCGCTATAACTGAACAGGTTCCTTAATGCTCGACGTCAGAGCAGGCTCAGAATGCGCTGCCTGTCAAAGCTTCAGTGCGCGTGCACTTTGCGTTCCTCCAGCTATCTTATGCATATGAAACACATGCATGTTATGAAGGGTAAGCACTGGGCGTGTACCCACTACAAATGCCTCAGGAAAGGGGATCTGGAGAGACAGCGAGTGGCTTTCCCCACCGTCCTCGGTTAGGTGCTTGTGAGCAGCCCCTGCAATGGAGTGTTCAAGAGTGCACACCTTGCTCCCTAAATCGGTTTCGAACAATTTGTCAATCTCTTCGCCTTAGGTGTGCATGGGGCACGCACACCGTGGCCTCTTCTATCACGTGTATAGATTATAAGGATGCCCTGCTTTACACTCGTACGTAAAAGCTTGCATAAACGTAGGTCTCTGACCTGTGCCCTGTGTAAAACTCAGCAGGACCACACCCAGGGATGTACCCCAAGAGCTGAGGTGGGACACCATCTTGCCCAGCGGCATATTGTTGTTGTGGGGATGCTTAAAGTTCACACATAACTCAGAATTTAGCAAAGTGAATTCGACTATGTTAGACAGAACAAGTATTAAACAGAGGCACTGATTGATTTTCTCATTGTTTTCTACTGGTGCAAGTTGTGCTATCAGAATTTCCTTCCTTAGCTTGAAGAGTTGCGAACAATATGTATGAACTTTAGAGTTTAGACTTTTCAAACGCAAAAAGCAGGCGCTCGTCTCAGCGCTGAGTCAGAGCAGGCAGGTCTTCATGATACGGCCCAGAGTTCGCTTTGCACTAGAAGACTGCTGAAATGTTTCAGCCTTTCTTGCAAACGTGCAGTTGCGGACCACGGGCGTTGGCCTAAATATAGGCAAGGACAATGGGCTTCCGTTCTCACGTAACGTCACGGAAAAAGTCAGCGATGAGGAGGCTATTCAAAGACCGTGGAGTCGGCCCGGTGTCACTGCACCTGCTGTACGCTTAGCAGCTACGCCTTAGCACCTGTGCAGATAGATGACGGGGCTCGAGATCGAAGGCACATGCGTCAGACTTCTCCAGAAGTGCATCAGATGGACAGGGTCACACTCATCGCACCGCAGAAAAATCATCATATTGCACCGTACCAGGCAGTCGGTTGCACCGAACTTTTATTTCCTATATTTTAACAGCTGCAGTTTTCCTTTGAGGATTTTAAATGCAATATCGAGTACAGCATAATGTAAAAGAAAACAAAAAGAGTGCGCTGATCCACCTGGTTCTGCGGTTCCAATCTCACACGGCGCAACTAGAGAGAGCATTGATAATTTCACAGCGCCTGTGAGCGTTTGCAGCTGCATTCCCTTCACCTGTGCATGAATCTTGCAAGTGCATGGACTCGAAGCGCAGTTCTTAAGATTCATCACACGTGGTACAGTTTCCACCTCCTACACCCTTGCCTGAACCACGGACAAATACTTATAAAATCACAGCCCGGGGTCAAAAAGAGCGAGCCCCCAAAGCTTCGCCGCACGTGCTGCTGTGTTTACGTCCCGTGCTTCGCCCCGACAACTGGGGCGCTTTGCGAAGCCGTCCAGCTTCTCCACGCGCTCAGAGAGCTGACAGGTGCCTTTAGAAGGCTGACCTGTCATTCTTCCTCGAAGCTGGGTGGCGGAGCCAATGGAGTTTGGGGACTGACATAAAATGGGCGGAGTCAAGACGGAAGGGAACCAATGAGGATCAGGAAAGGGTGTTAGTGGCCGTACCCCGGTCAGCGGGGGGGATCGGGCGGGGTTGGAAGCGCTTCAGTCTCTCCTGAGCAGGCTGAGTGTAAAGGAATGATTGGGGAAGGCTGACCGGGGTAAGACTGGGACATTGCGACCGGCGAGACAGGAGCACGCACCGAGGAGCAGGGAGGCTTTTTGCAACAAGAAAGTGCCTGTGGAGGTGTGAACTCAGGGCAGGCATGAAGTAAATCTCAGCCTAGCACGCCGCTGACGGACAGAAGAGCCCGAAAGAGGGAACACCTCTGAGGGGGACAGGGGCACGCTGGCTGGCACCCAACTCACCTCTGGGAGACGCAGCTGGTTTAGGAACCTGGACCCACCGGAGGGGCTTTGGAGACTGCCCGGGGAGTCCTAGCCGCCTGGGAAGCAGTTGTGGAGTTTTTGCACCCGACCGAAAGCCCTGTCTGAAGGGGCACCGCGGGGGAACCGGTGCGCCCGAGGGGTCGGTGAAGCCTGGGCACCTGTCTGGGGTTTGTTTGCCCGCGGCAGGTTGGAATGAAGCCGGTGCAGGGCGCCGCCTGCGCTGGAAGCTGAAGCCCCGGGAGCTGACTTGTGTTTGGAGACCTTTACCCTTCGTGACCCTTCGCGCCAGGGCCAGCATGGAGCCGCAGGCCGGGCTCCGCCGCCTGCCACTGGCGCTCTTCGTCGTGCTGTGCGCTGCGGGGTCGGTTCTGCTTGCCTACGCCCAATCAGGTAAGTCCCTGGCTGTGCTGGCCTTTTATTGGTTGCTGCCCTGGCAGTGCCCTGGGGGGGGGGGGGGGTTGTCTGGCGCGCTGCTGTGGACCCTGAGTGCTGGCTCCGCGCGCCTCTTCCACTGGCTGCTCGCCACCAGGCTAGTGCCTAGAGTTGGGATAGTGACTCTGCGCGTCCGTGAACGTGCCCTGGTCTGTCCCTCCAAAAGAACCCAGGGCGCTGGGCTTTCGAAGACAGTGAGGAGGTACCCACTGGCCACCCCAAGGATACACCGGGCACTGCAACACTGCCCATTGTTTCTATCTTTGGGAGGGTCACTGTACGCTGATCAAGAGGAGTATTGTTGTTGTATCATTACGCGTCAGCATGGCCACTGATGTGCCAACAAGTACAACCGAGGTACTTCTGAACGGGGGCGGAGGGGGAGGGAGGCGTACTATGTCTGAGACTGTTAATTTTTTGGTAGGGAAGCTCATGTTGAATTCTTCTTTACAAGGAGGCTGACTGGGCGCTGCTGCGTACGATGGTGCCCTCTAGGCACTACTGAGCCTCGTAAAAAATACACTTGGCACTTCTGTCCTGAGGGGGCGGAGGGTGCAGCGGCTCTGCTGCCTCTGCCATAACAAGCGACGCACACTGCCCCTTGCTCCGTACCTTGGCTGCTTTTTGTTCCAACAGGACAATGGGCACTCCTGAACGGGATGCTACTTGCTGCTAACTTTGTCTTACCGGGACGAGGGAGGGGGGCGTACAGTGTGCACTGCATTATTAGGAAGCAGACTCTGGCTTCTCCTTTAGGGAGGGATGCACGAGGGTAATTACTGAAATGGGGGCGGATACTGTAATGTGTACACGGAGTGCGCATAGTGTACTAATTTAACAGTGGTGCATATAGGTGCAGCGGCACCGTGGACCCCTTGTATACCAGGGATGGCTAAGCTAGTCATTTGCACACGGTGGCAAACACAGGGAACTGCCATCCGCTGCGGAGCATAGGGGTCAGATCTGTTTCGGAAGATGGGTACCGGGCAGTGCTGTTTCACATAATGCACACTGATTACTGCTAGAGGGCACACCTGGCGCTAACTAGGCACATTGCGTACCACATTAACATGACGCATGTGCACAGTTGACAGTCCCAGCAAAACCCGTGCACTGTCTATTACTAGAACTGACGTTGCACGCTCTTCACCGCTATATCGGGGAGTAACTTGAACTTCTCCGTAGCCCAAAGCACACAATGGGCACTGTGGAGCAGCGGGAGACACTTACAGACTTTTTACACACTGCAGTGGGTGATAATTTCATTGTTACTGGAGTTAAGTGCTGGTACACTCCACGTAATGGGTGAAGTGCGCTTTACAACTGTTATGATTGATTAATTGATTGATTTACTTAATATGCACTTCTGCATTAGGGCATCAGCAGTACCAGCGGCTGGAGCAACACTTTGGAGCACTTCCCCTATGTGAGACACCTACAGACCTTTTACACACTGCAGTTGGAGATAATTTCATTGTTACCGGAGCTAAGTGCTGGTACACCCCACTTAATAGGCACTTCTGTATTACGGCATCAGCAGGACCAGCGGCTGGGTCAACAACAGTGAGCGCTTCCCCTGTGTGAGGGAGGGGTGGAGGATCGCACGGGAAGCTTTGCTGTAACATGGGCCGGAGCGGGACTGGGATTGCCCATACTGGCTATGATGGTTCTGCCACTGGATGGAGCCTCAGCCACAACGGTGTTCACTCTGGCGGGGGAAGTAAAACAACTCTCGCAGCATCACAGCTGGTCAATGTAAACACAGCTCCACGTTACTCACAATGCCTGTTTCTGCAGCAGGGGTCTGAAGCAACAGCGGCCAGCGGGAAAGGCGTGCAAGCACCACGCTCCCTGGCAGACTGCACGCGCTTGGAGGCTGCTGCTGTTCCCTTCGACCATAGCATGCCATAGAACATTTGACTGTAATAGTGGTGTACGAGACTGTTTGATATGGTGGTTTCCTTTGAGCGTGAATGCACTGTGGACATGAGGCCTTGGATTGTGGCACTGGCGCCTTAGACTTACACATCTCTTTTTAGAACGTTTTACCTGTCGCCTTTCAGGAAACTCTGCTTTTGTAGTCTTTTGACAAGCTACTTGGAATATTTGTTAACAATACCTGTTAACAATGTGTTAACAACTTAGTGTAAGAACACATTCGGTATTTTGCAAGGAACGTACATAAATAATAAATGATGTTTGTTTAGGGCGGGCATAGCCACATGGCCAATGGAGCATCTGCATGCTACTAGAGGAAAGGAAACAGCATTGCAACCACAGTTCATGAAAATAAGTGAATTGAGCGTTTTTTGGCACACCCTGAAATTGTGAGTTTTCAATTCTTTCCAGAAGACTTGTTTTGAGCATCACATACAGCCTTGGACTGTGGAAGTGCTGTCTTCAAATTTGGATATGTAGTGTGAAATGTGTGACATGTTGTCCTTCCACTGTGATGGTGCGTCCCTAGTCTGACGTGATCCTTTCTACTTCCGTAATCTTATGACGTCTTAAGCGGCAGGTGGGCATGCAGCTTTAGACTAACACAGTGGCAGTTGTGTACCAATCATCACTGGACATACCCTTCCGGTGCGTTTGGAGGAGGTCCTCTGTGCAGTGCACACAGTACATACGAGGCACCTGGAGAGGCAGAGCGTAGGCCCGATAATACATATTTATTTTTTGAGAGCTGCACATGTGACAATGCACACATGACATTTCGTACTTTCCAAAGAGCACCAACCGTCCTGGTCTTTTTAAGACCTCTTTGATGTGGATTTGTTTAACATTGCGTCTCGGCACACCCTGGAGAAGCCTTGTGGTTTGTGCTACTGTGGAGACATTTTCTATTTTTGCACAGATGTGTACATGTTAGAACCAACCACTGTATTTGCAGACCTCAAAGTATGTAGAAACATAAGAAGGAATGGAGGAGTTAAGGTGCTAGTTATTCATTTAAACTACAAAATCAAAGGTGCGATAGAGTAGCAAGGGCACCATCGGCACAGGTACAATGACTGCACATGGGTCCCCTGAGTGCTGTTTGGCCGGAAAAACAGAGTAATAATTGAGGTTCATAGGATTCCTTAGGCCTCGGTGCCCCTGTGCCACTGTACCTGCTGCACACCGATAGCTGTGCTCCTCCAGGACTCATTGATTTTAGCAGCAGGTGAGCTGGAGTGCAGCAGGGCCTGAACAGCGGCCCCTGTGTAGTGATTTGTTGTATGGGATGTGCGCGCACATGCCACATAGTAGTGAAGGCAGAGCGAGGCCTTGCGAGCCCCCATGCACTGTTGGTGGCACACACATGCAAATATGGAGGGGTAGCAAATATCCCAGTATAAGGACACAGTAAAAGTTGCCAAGAAGTGTGTGTTGGAGATGGAGACTTGGACATCAATACTCACTAAGGGCAATTGCAGGGAGATGCGTGAGGGATAAACACATTGTACCTATTCCAATTAGCTTACTTTCCAAATATTAAATAATGTAGGAAATAAATACCGCAAGCTCAGGCTAATGTACTTTTTTTCATTAATCTAAGAAATAATATGTTTTCACTTTTATTTCCGCATATTTCGTATGATTCGGTCGCAGATTTTTGGAAATATTTCTGAAACTTCTCACTTGATTTCCAGCAGAATTGGACTGCCTTTCTCATAGATGTTGCAGTAGTGCTGCAATATATATTGGGAGGTGGTCGCGTTACTGGATGGTACAGGCGTCTGTCAATTTTACACCCAGTGTGAAGAGCCCTCTTACAGAGTCGGGAGAGGCAGTGTAGCATTCCAAGGAGCCTTCGGCAAAGGGCATTCAGTAATCCCTAGAGATAACAGTGGTTGCCAAAATGTGACCTTACACATGACGGCAATACACCCCTGCAGAGGCAGGCCAGTGTGACATTGAGTGAGGACAGTGAATACAGAACCCTTGCTGTGCAGTGACGTATGAGTGAATGTGCATTGTAAGTTCAGGTCGACCATATTGGCCCTAAAATGAATATTGAACTAAAACAAATCTGCAGATTTTCGTCGATTAAAACTAAATGGAACACAATTACATAGTGGATATCCTGAAAATGTAGCATTGATCTAGACGTCCTAGGCCTGCGTTAGACACCCCTGCAGGAAACTATTCCACTGTGAACCCTACAACACGACTACTCATGGATTGAGGTCGTGTTGGAGAATGCCAGATGTGGAATGCACCCCGTTATCAATTCTGTTATATTAGTGCGATTCCTTCCAGAGTCACCTCGAGACTTATGCTTATCTGGGAGGAGGCGGGAGTACGTTCAGGGGCAACTGTGGGTAGAACAGGAGTGATAATGGGGGGCCCTGTGAGCCCGTCTCTAGTGAATAATGAAAACAAATGACACATACTACCGGTATATCAAGTACTACAGACACGTCTTCTCTGAACTATCAACTACTAAAATACTGTGCATTTGACTGTGTGTGTAAGTATTTATATAATATTAAACTGCTTAACTCCGCGTATATGTACATTGAGGATTCTTCAAGTTGGTAGGTGTGGCATTAGGAAGAGCAAATCTCTATCTATGTTCACAAGATTTGTGAAGTTGATATGTTTTGCGTTTTGCTATTCAGACATACAACCCGCTCAAAGCGCAGGAGCTGGCCGCTTCAGGACGCCGTGGAGACACTTATTCTCCGCACAGCCATCTGAAGTCTGCTCCGAGTGTAGTGCATTGACTGAGCGCTGCAGAGCGCTAGCTATTTCTGTAGCTTTATGATTTCAAATACCAAGCGTCTTCATTCACCCGCGGGTATGTTCCATGCAAGCCGAGTGAAGTAAGTCCTGACCTCCTCGTGGGCGCAGTTTCCCACCCCCTGTAAATATCCCTGCTTCCATATTTACCTCCCCGCCCGCCCGCGCCGTGCACGGTGACCAGCTGGGAAGGCTCTTTGGCCCGCCATGTATGCTTAGCTGATAGCAATTTCTAGCAGCCAGTCCACTGGGGTTTGTTTCGGCGTCAGTCACTGTCGCCCCGGCCAACGGGCATCGGTATGAAGAGACCTGCAGTGCTTGGAAACTCGGGGGAGGATTACAGTGAGCCGAAGCAGCAGCTACTGGTGCCTCCCCTCCCCCCCATGGAGGGAGGTCAGCGGCTCCCTCAGCACTAGCCTTCCTCCTCTCTTCCAGCCCTAACCTGGTTGCTTGCTCGAACGCTGTGCTCTGTAGTCCTGTTCTCTGCATGAAAACAGTAGTGCTGTGTGCAAAGGGAGGGTGTAAAGCAAGGGTCACGGCACAGGCCTCTCTTTGCACACGCAGGCACGTTTACATTCCCTTTGGTGTGTGAATATCACTTCTTTGTTGGAAAACGAGAAACCACGATACACTCTGCGCTTCTCGGCGCTACACCGGCACTCCACCTCTTTTCCCCTTTCGCAGGCGACAGCAGTGTGCTGAGCTTGTTTTGGGCCAAATGAGAAATTAAGTGCGGATAAGTAAACTGAGCTGCCAGAGGGCGACAAGATGTTGAGTGAATTGCTTTTAGATGAAACAAATTAAGGAAACGAGGGAAGACAATCTGCTTCTCGCATTATTAGACACGCTTGGAGTCCAGGGGATGGGGCATGTTTTGGTGATGCTAATTTCTGGAGGAGCAGAAGGGATGCGCCTTGTTTACTGGTCTGCGTGGTGTGTGGGGGTATGTGTTGGAAGTGAGCTCGGCTAGCCCCCCACCCCAGCTGACGGAAGGGGCTGGCTGCAGCCTTAGCAGGTTCCTCGCCTCCTTTGGCTCAGTCGCTCGCCATGCACCGCTGCCCTAAACTCGCATGTATATTTGTATTCCATTTTAAGACACCGAAGGCACTATTTAAGCCACCGGATACCGAGAAAATATAATGAGCGCACCTGCTAATCCACATTCTAATAAATAAGGCACTTGCCTTCTTTGCCGAGGGGATTTTTGGGTTGTGTTTTTCTTCCTAGGTACATTACCATGTGCTCAGCGTGACGACATTGTGTGGTTTTCACTTCGATTGTGTTACCTTCGTTGTTAACATTTGCATTTTCTCAAAACCTGACTCGAAAGCCACTTTGCATTGCCTGCGCAGGCAATGCTTTCACACGGATTGTGCAATTGGTCATACTGGTAGGACCGATTGCACAATCGTGTGGAAGCATTGAACCGCACACTGAACCTGCCTCTCTCGAGTGCTGCATCTACCCAACTCCACAAGATCCTGGTGGTATTTTTGTTGCACTCACTGCCCTAGCCTGCAATGCCCGCACTGGCACATGGTGTCGCCACATTGCTTTTACATGTTCAAGATTGTGCCTGTGAGGCCTGCAGAGGCACCGGTCCTTCTATATGTGGCAGTCTTTGGCAGCCACTGAGTTCTAAATATACATTGTGCCGATGAATGTGTGACTGCGGCGTGTTCCCCACGCGTGCACTTGCTTAGATGCACAGTCTCTGGAGGCGCAGCTCTTAGCCCCTCTCTGACTTTGATGCGATGCCGTGGGACCACAGAGAGGGCTCTGTGTGTGTGTTGTCCGGGGCAGCCTGTGACTGGTGCTGCTGTTTTCAGAGCGATGCGTTGGTTTGGGCCAAGTTTGTGTGTCATCGCTGCGCCTAGCACGGAACAGTGGAGCACTGTTATGGCTGAGTGCAGTTTCACACACATCAGACCCGGCTTATCGAACAGGGTTACGGGGCAATACCCACAGCATGACACCCTTAAATATTTAGGTTTTCATAACGCTCTGGCATTACAGCTGGAAACTATATATATATATATATATATATATATATATATATATATATATATATATATATATTCCTACTCTTTCGTTCTTTTTGTTTTGTAAGTAGGCCTGAAGGAATTGACATTTTTAACATTGCTTTTACATTGAGCTTCAATGGCACACTCAGTACCCAGGACACTTTATTTCGGCTGGCCTCTGTTTCCATTACCTTGCCTATTCTCTGCTGCTTCAATCACGGGTTGCAGCTTGCGTGAAGACATTTTCTATTCTTCCCTCTAATTTATATGTTTAATTTCTCTAAAGCCTGCTTCTGCTAGCTTTGCCTGCACTTCCCATCCCCGCTCGCAGATGAATCTGATATGGTTGACCGAGTGGACAATTGTACATTGGCCAGATTTATTTCTGAAAGGAAGTGAGGAGTCATCGATCCCGTGTCACTGGTGCATCCCAAAAGCGCAGACTATCTCTCTTTACAGCAGGCTCATCGCTCCCCAGAGCGAGCCAATCCCTTTATCCCTCTGCCCGGGGCAGCCGGGAGAGGGGTGCTCTTCGAACGTTCGACGACAGACCAACCTCTTTCATTCTGAACATCTATTGAGCCACGGCGAGGCATCCCATTGGATGTAGACTGCCTGGCCTTGCTGCTGGCGGGAGATAAGTGATCACTGGCTGGACCATATACTTTCCGATTCAGCAGCCTCGCTTTTTGTGGCATCTAAGTGGAAACTGGTACACTCGTGCATTCCAGCGCACCCACTCAGACAGGAGGCCCCTCGGCATCACGTGAGCGCCCAGGTGCCTGCACAGGACTGGCAGAAGGGCACTTGGGCAAGGCATATTTGCAACTGTGCTAACAGATAGGTGTGCATATGTGAAAGCTTTCTCTGTACAAGCAAACAAACATTGTGATCTTCAGTAATTAGAATGGGTAAATTACGGTCATTATTTTAATTAGTATTCATTTTACAGCTAAGGCTTCCCATCAGAAATCTTTTGATGCCTGTAACAGTCCCTTGTGCTCCCAGGTGCTGCTTAATGTTCACGAAAAAAATAACTTCTCTGCTCTGAGAACAAAAGCCCTTTCATTTTTTTGTCATCTTGTGCCACATTGAGAGCCTGGCGTTCTAAACATCTTTTAATGCTGAAAGTAAATGGCACAGGTGATTTTTCTGAAACGGCATGATTTCTAATTACATTCCGGATTTACATGGTATCGCTTTTTCAGTGGAGGTGACGATTAGCTATGAAGTATCGATGATGAGCACGGTGTAAATACAGAATGTATTGTTATTGTCGACTTTCAACTCTATCATCAATATCATTGAATCAAGAGAGGGGCATCAACACACTGCTGACTTCTGAGACCACCAGGATTCTAGCAGGCTGATGCTCTTTCATCACTTTGACCGTGGAGGGAAATTGATGTGGGTACGTGTTAGCCAGGAGTGTCTGTCTTACACAGGCCTAATCATCTCTCTTATTCATTCTTGTATCTGTGGCCTCTCTATTCAGAGGCATTAATCACATTTGTCCAGTGTTTTCTGGTCTCCTGCTGCTCATGTAAAACTTTACAATTTCTATATGCAAATTAAGCTAATGTGTAATTTATGGACACAAGGTTAAATCAGGCCAATTAATTATGAGTTTTTGAGGCAATGTTGAGCACCAAACAATCCATTTTTTGATGTTGCTTTGTATTCTTATTCATTACATAACATGCAGCTAAGGTAAAGAATTTGCCACAAGGCTCGCCCCCAATGGGACTGGCCACATGTATGTGGGGCAACGGCGGGAGTGGGTGTCCTTTTCGGATGTGGTGGGCCACAAGGAGGTTTCCCTTGGGTTGAGGGAGTGGCCCACTGCACTGTATTATCCAGCCCTGCCAATGTCGCAGGTCTTGTGATTGTAGTGTGGCAGTGGGCGGGACCAAAGAGGTGAGATAGGGGCTCAGTCTTTTCCTTCACTATTGCATCTCACCCAGGAGACCTCCCAGTGCTATGCTGCAGCCGGAAATCCTTCTTGCCCACCCACCCTTCCCTCTTCCTTGTCTTTTTGATTGGGCTGAAAATAATTTACTGTTTGTTTCTAATGTGTTCGTGATTAAACTTGCTAGTGTTTTTATAACCTTTCCTTTGCCTTCTTAGGTTCGATCAAGTATTGCAATTTCGTTTTGTCCTATTGGGGTGAGGTGATTACATGGTTGGCAGGGATTCTTCAGGTCACCCTTGCAAGTCACTAAGTAATATACTCTAGACATCAGTGTCAGTGGGACCTCAAAGAGGTGTGTTTGCAGAATTCGGTAGAGAAGCTGCAATTGGAGGAGTTGGAATGGGCGCTTACGCAGCTCCAGCCTAAGTAAACAAGTGCTTGGCACTTTTCGGATACTTCGGCCCTCTGGGGTTGGGGGTGCTGTCTGCGCCACGGGATCAAGGCATGGCCTGGTTGGACGGGCTGGCTCTCCAATGGGCGCCCGAGGTGCGACTGATCTGGGGTGAGTAGGCCTTCCGCTTTGAGTTAAGATCTACCTCACAGAAGCAGAATTTAGGAGAGGCTTAGGGATTTTCAAGCAAGAATGATAACCTCGAAATGGGCAGGGGTGATACCTGCACAGGCCAAAAATGAGCTCACAAAAGCAAGTTGCTGGGGTGGTAGACGGGTTAGGTGACTCAATGATTAGCTGACTCTGTTGAAACATTTGGAGCAATGTAAAGTCATGTAAAAATATTGGTTTGAACTGTGATGGAAAAGTTTTTTCCAAGTTTGGTTTAGAAATGTAAATAAAACATGGCCTGAGAAGTTTGCAACCTCTAACCTGAACAAAAGTTGCATCTAAGGCTGTCTCATTGGGACAGGTACACTGGTTGAGGGGTGGGGAGCGTAGACTTATCTGGTTTGGTTGACCGTGCAAAGAGGAACTCTTTGTGTCCCGTCAAATATAACCCTATTGTTCCGGTTACTTTATACTTGGTTCCTACTGATATTTTACCTGGTTTTGGGATTGGGGCACACATCATTCTTATTGCAGAAAAAAATAACCCCAAAACATGAGATCTGAGCTTCAGTCAAAGAAAGTTTAGAGACACCCACTTTCATTCTGTCACACTATTGTTTTCAGAGAAAGCCAGAATGTGCTGCTTTCTAAAAGCCCAGAGTGGCGCGTGCCTTGAAGCATTGTCTGAGACTATTAATTAAAGGGTAAAACTGATAGAGTTTACCAATGGCATCATACTTCACTAAGCAGACATTGAATTAGGGACATGTCTGCAAGTCTTCTAGACTTTTCGAAATGCATTTCTTTTACGCACCCTATTGATGATTTTCATCCTGTGATCTAGGTCATGTTTTTTCAGTATATTGCTCTTATCATTTCTTTATAAAAGCCTGTAATGTCTCTTCTCAAAGGTCTTTAAAAAAACAGAAGCCCGTTTTTTAGACCGGAAGTTAAGTACTCATCTAAAAAAGTCTACAAACATTTTCAGGAGTCGGATCTATTTTCTGGTAATTCACCCAGAGTGAAATATTTACCAGGAAAATCGTGTGTTTATGGTGTCTGACAAAACTCAGAAAATATGCAGGCCCTGAATGCTCCTATTGCCATCTCCTACCTTCTAAGCTCTCCCTTCCGTGATCACCAGGCTGGACAAGCACCCTAAGACTTAGATGTTTTTGTCTTTGAAAGAATTTAAAATAAATATGAAAAAACTATTTAGCAATTCGACCGAAGTTTCCCTGGGAATAGCAGAATACATTTTAATCACCAAGTGTTTGGAAAGTAATTTTTTTATCAGTTTTTGTCACTCGCTAATTGTAAGACAAGGGGACTGTTTTCCTTATTGAGTAGTGAAAATTCCTACACAGGATGTGAATGGAAGTTACATGGACCTAGGTGTGCTTTAAAAAGCTTTAGCACACCAAGGTACGCAAAAACAGTAATTTACATGGGCAAAATCGACCTACTGAACCACAGAATCAGGACGCGTGTAATTTCTTTGTTGCCATGTGTATTTTTGAAAGTGGAAACTTTGCAGTGTGGGTTTTCTGCATTCACAAAAGCGGAAAACTCAGGAATGACCTTTCTGGTAGCGGCACATTCCACAAGTAAATGAATACCCCCAAAAACTCAGAACTTTGTGGATGTTCACAAACTAATTACCAGTAGTTTTCTTCTTAGGAAAGGCATGCATATTTGGGAGAGGGAACCCCCTTATTTTATTGGAAGTAGATTTCCAGGAATTCTTCAGTGATTCTTTGTGAAAGTCAGGAAAGTGGAACATTTGCTTCAAATATAAGAATAATACCAGAGGAGAAAGTGTGTGATTTTTTTTCTTCCAATCTGTTTGTGAATCTGGACATCTTTGGTTTTGCTGGAAGATAAGGAAGGTGTAACTAGGCCTAAGTGAATTTACAATAACACATGCATAATTCGCATAATTTTAGGAATTTTGTATTATGTTTGTTATGCAAAATTCTAAAAATTGTCATTACACTGCATCGCATAATTACCCACCATTCATGGTAAACATTAACATTGAATGCTCCGTACGTGGTAAAAATTTACCGCAAATTTACCGGAACAACAGAATGTGAGAGTAATGTTCTCTGCGCTTTTGTTTTTTTGCGTGAAAAGCATCTTCGTGCTGAAAATTGACAAAGGGATGAATTTTGTGATAAAATATAGCACTATATAATATGCTTCATATAATTTCACTGACATTTAGCAGAATTGTGGGAAGGTAAATGACACACAGCCTTCGTTGTGCCATTACCACTTGTAAGCTTAAGGTGGGTGGTCCTTTACCTAGAAGAATTCTTGTTCATCTCCACACAAATCCTTTGGGCAAAAACTCCCTCTCGAACTAATAAATGTGGATCATTAATGTTGTTGTAATTCCTCGAGATCATTAATCATGTTCTGTCAGAAAGATTATGATTTCATTCTGCTCCATTACTGAGTTGGGGTAACTGCTGTTTATTGAACGAAAAATGCTACCTGCTTTGAGTAGTGCCCACTATGTGAAGTGAAATTCATAATTTATGTTCGGACATAGGCTTAATATTCACAGACTGTAAAAGAGAGTCTAGTGCACCTACGTAATGTCTGTCTGGGTAAGGCCTTTTTCTAGATTCATAAAAACTTTCTAAAATGTCAAAATATAGCAAGGCAGCATATTCAGGGGTGCCCCTCTGTTTCTTCTGCTCCATCTAGACCTTGGCTCTTCTGCAAAAAGTAATTTGTTTGCCAACTATAACAGGGATTCACCAGATCGTGCTTGCAGCAGGGCCGGACTGGGAACCGAACTTGGCCCTGGCAAAGAGCTCAGCCGGCCCCCCTGGGATTGGCTGAGCGGTTTGGCAGGGCCAGTTTCGGTCGATTTTGTTACAGGGACTGATTTTGAAGTTATGCTGCAAAACGGCCGTGTAACAAAAACGCCCCCCAGGGGCCCAAAATCGGCCCCCACTCTAGCGGCCAGCCGGGGAAATGCCCTGTGCCCGCTATGGCAAGTCCGGCCACAGTGGGCAGAGACTGTGGGAAAGCGTTTATTGTGGGAATATACACACGGTAGGACTGGAGCAGACCATAACCACGGAGACCAAAATAGAAGTGGCCCACATTAGCTAATCAGATAGCTAAAAAGTGGCACATGTTTGCAATTTAAGACAGTTTTGAACTTGTAAAGATGCGCTGTGTAAGTGGTTTGAAAAGCATGGAAGACTGCATGGATTTGAGCTTGCATTGAATTGGCCAAGACCCAGCAGACCATAAAACAGGCTCAGAAACAGCCAAAACACTGTCCAGATACTGACAAGTCAGAGTAGCCCTTCAAGCACTGCCTGATTGCCTTATAGGCCTCTCCCACCTTGATATATTAATCTTGCAGGCCTCCTCCACTCGGTTTTCACACCAGTATTAAGACTCCATACCGTGCACTTAGATTATACTATTGTGCCATGCTCCATGGATAGGATGACCATATGCCCAGGGTCAGACTGGGACAAATAAATAGTCCCAAGAGCCAGAATAAAAGTGACCTTCAGTAACGAACAAGATGGCTATAAAAGTCGCCCACGATTACAAATCAGGTTAGAATTGAAATTGTGAAGACATGCAGCATTGTGCTTTTTTAAGGTAAATGAGACTGCATATATTTGTGCTTGTTGCTTGCAATGTTTGTGGTGATATCAGGGAAATTAAAAGTAAAAATAAGCCCACCTAGCCATAAAACAGGCAGACAAATTGCTAAAGAAACAGCCCAAGCACTGACTGACGTGTCAGACCAGCCCTTCGGGCCCTGCCTGATTGCCCGGTGGGCCAGTCCGACCCTGCATAGATCTGGCATTTGCTATAGCAATCCAAGTTTCTCATCTACTGTCTTGGTGTCTGACACTTTTCTCCAAAGATAATACATCTCAGATTTGGAGGAGTCATTGGGTGTGAAAGAGTACATTAGTTTAATTGTAAATGCTCACAGTTCCACTGGCCGCCTCTTGTACATCGCATCTTGCACAGAGCCTAAATGCTTTAGACTTTCTTGCTGTGGTGCCTCGCATAATTCAAGCAGCATAACCAGATTTAAAGAGGGATCCTCCTGATACAAGAATGCCCAAAACCTAAGCCTAGGCCTACTGTCTTTCCTGTGGGTATTATCACAACATAAGTAAGGTGCAGGCAGTATTTAATAAATACACTATTTTGCACTGTTTTCCTTTACCGGGTTTTAAGAGATGTGCCTTTCATTAGGGGTGTGCGAAATTCACATAATTTCATTTTGTGTAAACACATGACATTTTGGAAAAAATTCTGATTGGCTGATGCGAGGCCCAAGCCAGGCAGAACCTACTCCTCCCATCAGGGGTCGGTGATTACACTCACTGTGTAATGTACGCTCATAATTAGGTAGCTTGGCATAGAGCAGATAGGCTTATCACAGAGGGAATGGGTAAAGCATTGGCACAGCACCCCGCACACAACATATACACTGAGTGTCACAAAGTAGACTTCACACTTTGTGTATGTAAATAAAGTTTACATTAATTAATACAACGTGATCATCACGTATTTCTGGGCATAAATCACACCTATAAATATAGCTAGCACTACTAGGCGCACCGTGTTATCAGCAGTATGCACTTTTGGGAAAGGTATTACTTTAGACTCTAGTACCCATATGCGATGCAAAACGTTGTCAAACTTAGGCTCACCTTGGCAATTCTTATAATTCAATAGCACATAGTTATAGGGTACACCCCAGGTCACAACAATATAACATTTTAGCAGTGCTGCAGGCCGAGGCTGCACAGGTGAAACCAATGTCAAACGTATGTTCTTCTGGCAAGAAATCAAGGCTAAACCGCGGGTGAGTGTTATTAATTACAGGCAATATGCAAACTGTTACTCCCACTTCCACACATACACTCACTCAGCACAGATACGAGGTTCAATGAATATCAGGCAGGTCCATACGGAAGGCGCTCTTACACATATGTCCACAGCACTGTAATGTGAAGCAACTGATACCCAGCAGGTCAATTGACAGCACACTGCACACCCCGTGGACCAAGCCTCCCTTCATACTCCAACTCACGTGGCCGAAGTACACTTAGGGTCCTAGGGTCACAGGGAATTAGGTGGGGATAGGTAGCTGGACTAATTAGGAGGCAGTCATAAAATGGGGGTTTGACTACCACTCTGGAATTCACCCACAAGATGCATAGCAGAAGCAGGCTGAGCGCAATAGTAAGTCACTCAAAAAGGGTTCCAGAAGGGCCTTATGGCACCAGCTCAGTTCTGCAAAGCATAGGGTGTGGTGGGTCACACAGTCTATTCAAGAACGGCGCACAGTCCCTCTAATGTGCAGTAATCCTCCTTGAGTACAATAGATTCCCCAGGCAGTGTGCACCAGGCAGTTCTAGGTTCTCCGGTCCTACTTCCTACCTTTAACGTGCTACCCCTCGTGTGCTCATTGTCTAGATTTACAATGTAGCTGCCTGTAAAATGATTAACTTTGTCCGCCTGCACCTTGAAGGTAAATTGAGTATTAATTGCCACGTAGCCCGACATGGAACTGATCCTTTTGAGGCCAGAGTGTAGCCTTTTGATTTCATTGAGGCTTATTAAGGTATGTGATTGTTAGGTTTAGAGATGAAGGACATTACAAGGCTTGGGAAGGACACTGTAGTCCGATGAGTGACACGATTTCGAACCAGGTCTTGCAAACTCGAACATTACTTAATAGTGGGCAATAGCCATACAATTTAAAGAGTACTAAATAAGCAAAAATGTCACCTGGTCGCTGAAATTGAAAAAAACTTTTTTTATTGTAAACAATATGGCACTCAGTCTTTCTTCACTGTTGAAGATCCAAGTGTATTTAAATCCTGGTGTAACTGACCCTCGCATTAGCATATGATTAAGACCCATCTGGGGGTCAAAACGCGTAATGCTTTACCTGCTGAAAAATACATTTACTTAACTTACGTCTGACTGGAGGGTTTGTTTTCGCTCTGTGGAAATTGCGTGAATGTTTTGTGTTGTGTATGTTGGTTAGAGTCCCAAAACGCGTTTTCCCTATTCATTCTTCAATAGAAACTTTAGACACTGTTACAGCCTAAACCATTGAACGGATTTGATCCAAATTTGGCAGAATGCTAAATCTTGATCCAGAAAGAGTGCTTCTTGTAATTTGGTTTAAATTCATTCAGTAGTATTGAGCAATCAAAACTCAAAATTTTTATATATGTGGGGACTCTGTCACTGTGGATCTGACGGATCTCCAGCTGAGATATGATTGGCTGCCACCATATCAACAAAGAAGTGGTGGTAGCCATCTTAAGACTGGGAACTCAGAAACAAGTCCTAAAAAAACTGAAAAAAGTGCATAAGGGGGCAGTGTCGTGATACCCTGACCTCTTAGGCCTGGTGGTGTGGTCCTAGACAGACCCCTTCATTGGTCCAAAAATGCTTTTTAAAAACAAGAATCACACAGATTCATGGAAGATCCGTGAATCCTCAGCAACATGTTAAAAAAAGTGTAGACTCCTGTCCTTTTTTTTTTTTTTTTTTTTTTTTTTTTTTTTAATTAAATCTTTGGGGTAGGCTAGAGCCCAGTGAGGAGGGCACAATGCTACTTTATTTTTTTGGGGACAGGGGGGCATGTGGCCCCCCTCTCCAGGCCATTTTCCACCTGGGTACCCCAAGGGCCGGACTGGGAACCAAAACAAGCCCTGGCAAAGAGCTTGGGCGTAGGGTGGGGGTTGAGGGGGCAGGTCTGGCCACGCTGTTTGCTAAGGCCGGTTCCTGCCGATTTTGTTACTTGTAACTTGTTGTAGTTATTTTTAAGTGAAGGGGGAGAATGGACCCCCCTCCCACGCCGTTTTTGGCCTCAGGAACTCCGATCCCCAGGGCCCACTGTATTTTTAAGGGGAGGAGACCCCCTCCCCGAGCCTTTAAAAGGCCCTGGACCCCTCCCCCTTCCCACAGGGCCACTACTGTTGAAAACCGGGAGGGGGCACCAGGCCCTGTGGCCAACTCTCCTCTACACACATCCAACAGCCCTGTACAGTGTGGGGTTGGCTGCAAGAAGGAGGTTGACAGCAGGCCCTGTGGCCAAATCACCCCCCTGCACATGACCGAAGGCCCTGCACAGAATAGGGTTGTCCGTCTTTGGGCACTCGTCTTGCACTGCTAATTACCCCACATATTACATCACTCATGACATCATGGCTGAAAACTAAAGGCCAAACCTACAGAGGGTTACCAGTAATGGAAAGCTTCACAACACATAACTCCCACAATGTCCATATAATCCATCTCACACACAAAATGCAATGTTTATTATCTCAACCTTGATGAGTCAGAAGCAGCTGCAATAGTATAAATAATCTTATACATGATATTAAACAGCACATTTCCATTAACACTCTGAAAGATGACTAATAATATAGTATTATAGATTGGTTTGTGCATGTCTTGTTCTTTCATGATGTGCTTTTAGGTGTTGTTACCTACTGTTATAAATATTGTGAGGTCATTAACATGGCATTGTTGTGCAAGTCATGGTTTTCCACACATACTGTAATGGCGGCTGTAATATTTTACTTGAAGTTGCACCCAGCCAATGTGTTTGATTTTGGGTTTGTGGGCCAGGGTTTGGGCTCACAAGCCAAAAATGAACAATAGGAGATAGAGCTCCCATGTCCAATCGGAATTGAGTACTGTTCTCGAATTTGGTTTTGTGAATGGTCTCTGTCTTGACTGAATGCCTGGCTGAATTTGAGGACTACAAAAACACTCTTCTAACATTAACTACTGAACGGATTTACACCAAACCAGGCACTTCCATTAGAAGTGTTTCATAATGCGAATTGTGGTGTATTTGTGTTCCTCTGTGCTTTCTATATCAGAGAACAAAGTATCCCATGTGTGTTAAAATGGGAAATATAACTTATATTTTCCATTTGTCTTGTTTTCACATATGTTGAATCCCCATATTTGCTACGGTTGAGTCACTATTTTTTATGATTCTCTGTTCTATCAAAATATACCATTCATGATAAGTCAAATTTTGTTCGAACATTTACACTGTGTATCCTATTCTTGACATAGCAACCAGGGGCTGTATCGCCGGAGTGCCCTGGGGGCACAATAGGCGTTTGCACCCATTTTGCCCATCCCCCGGGCACTTTGGTATTACAGAAGGGGGCTGCAGCCGCTTGAGCACCCCTTTCAGTTATGCCAATAGTGCTGGTACACATAAAGCGCCAGCACTATCATCAGAGGTCATACCCTCATTTTCATAGGGGTGTGGCCCCATGCAAATGAGGGAATCTCTTTGCCTCTGCGCCGTATAACAGACTTGGGCGCAGAGGCAAAGAAGACGTCAGGAGGTGCTCTGACAATTGCGACACCTAAAAGCTGGCACACTTTCAGTGCCTCTCCTAATGGCATCCTTCTGGAGATGGTGCAAGGTGTCCCCTGGAACACCCCAGACATCCCCGTGCAGGCGGGGGCAGTTACTCACTGCAGCCACCTGCAAGGGAATCTATAATCCCCCTCCGAAGTTCAGATGGATTGCCACCTGCATTGTGAAACACGACGCGGGTTCTAAGCAGTCACTCCGTTTTCCACCTGAATTAGCTGCCCAAAGCACATTTTCCTGGTTAGGCCCAAGGCGCACCTTTTGGAAATGTGCCCATACCGTAATACAGTCCCAGGATGTTATGTATCATGATATTGGCATTGCAAGGATTGTAGTGCTTTCCAGCACAAGTAAATAAATTGCCCGAAACCCATTTAATGCCACTAATACGTCAGGTTCCTATTAGTTAAGGAGGTCATGATGCTACAGTCCGAGGGCGTTAAATGTTTTATGTATAATGCTTTTGAGGATCTCAAAGGAAAAGACACAGGAAACTGTGTATTTTCCCTAAGGTTAGGATCACCGGAGAAAGCTAGTTGTGACTGAGCGACAACTTGGCACAGTTTTGTAGGCGCCCATAAGGAAATCCGTAGGAAATGCTTTGGTAACATGCATTCATAGCATAGTGGATCCAGGTTAAAACTGGATATGAGTTAAACAATTTTACACAAGAGGTCTTGAGTGAATATTAGATGTTTTCCTTCCAGGAATTTTCAGAGGAAAATGTCACACGGCTCATAAAATCACACTGGCGCAGGAACATTGCGTCACCCTATTACTTTTGGAAACATTTCTGGCAAATTGGAATTATGAAAATCTATTATCATAGATTGTAGTAGGATGGAGTTAACAGGCAATTGTGCACGAAGCACACAAGAGAGTAACTGACTGTAGCATGCCCCTCTACCAGAACTACACACTGACAGCAATAAACGTATTTGTCCAATGTCCACAGTGCTGTAGTTATAAAGACGTGCTGCCAATTTTCTCACAATAACAGACTAATAAATGCATTTTTAAAATTCCACATTGCTGCAATGATGATGTGTGTAGAACCTGCTAACTTACAAAGTAGCACGAATGTTTCCAGTTTGCAGAAAACTCAGAAATGGCCATTTTGCAAGTTTTAAAAATCCTGAAGGAGGGCACACTTTGATGCAATAATACTCATATTAGTCAACGCTTCACAAAGCAGAAGAAGAACAAGCTTCCCAGCCTCACAATGCAAGTCACAGTTCGTTTGCACGGTTTCCAGATTGAAGCAGGATGGCAAATAATCCCCTTTTCCACAATTCACCAGTAAAGCCGCATTAATGTACGTACGTACATACAGACTGACACTCAAGCTGTAGCACCACAGGGATACATAATCCGAATAGGCAGACCTAGAGTGACCGAGGACGACACACAAGCACATAAAAAATCCAGCCAGATGTAAATACATGATTAAATGCCAGCAACTAGAGAGGAACGACAGCTGTAAGGCACATGTGGACGCACACCTAGAAGCGCACATGCAGGGACTGACAGAGAAAGGCACACACAAACAAGCATACATGCACATAGTGTACAGATACAGTCCAGATACCACAGACCGCGTGCATGGCCACCCATAACTTACTTCCTAGCTAGGCTTCACTTGCAGGTTATCAGATGGTTCGATGTTGCCGTGGACTCAATGCTGTCTGGCCTTTTCTCTTCCAAGTCATTGTCTTCAGGTGCCCATGTTCATTTGAATCAGCTGCGGTGTATCAGGCATACAACTGTATCACAGTATTCTTGGTGGCATGCAGTCATCCGGCATCCTTAACCTCTCACTAGAGGCTCTCTTCTGAGGTGCCGCCCTACCCTCGTGCTCCTCACTTGTTGGTAGCCCTGATAGGAGTTTCCTGTCTGCCTTCATTTGATTCTCAGCCCGATGGATCGCTAGCCCTTCTGCTGAGCTGTCACTCAAAGTTCTAAGAGGGCCCAGCAGTAGAGCAGTGGATGCATTTCTTATCCCAGACACGACATTGCAATGAACACAAATATTCATTTATTTACTTAATTCATGTAAATTAAATCATTAAGGCACCTGTTCACAATTCATCCTGCTAACCCCAGTCCACTTCTTGTTTCTAATTATGTAAATGAAAATTCCAAAAGTGTTTGCGTGCAATAGAGTACTGTTACCCTAACAATAATGCTAATCCCAAACAAACTGTAATCATTTTTTATATTATATTTACATTTAAATCTAGTAATTTTCATTTATATTACTTTAATGTCTTGGAGCAAGTAAGTCTTGTCTTAATCCTAATGCTCTCCATAACCCGTATGATAGCCCAATCTCAGGCAACAATTTGTATTCAATTATTATTAATTTAATGAGTGCTACATGTCTTTTAACGTAGTACATTTACCCTAACCTTAATAGCAACCGTAACCACTGCCACCAATGAAACTATGTTATTATTATTCAATAATAATGTATCCATTTTATGTACCGTACCTGAGCTAATGGTCCACAATATAATTGAGATGAGGTTTACACCCGTCTAAAAAGACGGATTCACCTTATATTGGACGCAAAAAACATACTGACGTTCAGTCACAACTACTGTACACTCAGTATCCCTGCTGTTAAATAATTATTGTCCTGCAAAAAAAAATTATTCGTGCTTTGCTCCTGTGTCATGTAAAAGCAAGGTTGCAGTCCTCTTCAAATGGTATTCCAATGAAAGGAACAATATATATATATTTACTACTTGCAATATGAGATGGTTCTCTGTGTGTAACTGTTTACTTGTTTGACGTCATCCTCCGCTGCAATAACGAGTTTCTTCTCTGGGAGCCGCACCCACCATGCAATGCGAACACACAGGTCAGATGTTCACGGAGCCGCTAACGAGTCCTGCTCACTGAAGTCATGATAGGGCTCTGGGAAAGCTGCACAGCCGGAGCATCAGCATCGCATGACGCACACAGCCTGTTGATGTAGCCTTTTCTCTGCATCTACTGCAATGTGCCAGCTACACGGCAAACCTAAATGAGCAACTGTTTTTTCAAGGACTCCATTTTAATGAGAAATGTTTCCTTCAGCGGTTTCAACTTTGCATATCAAAAACGTTTTGACAAACTTTCAACTGCACGTTTAACCTTTGTAACCGATCAAGGTGCTTTCAGTGATTGTTTGTTAGTAATTATTGGTGACTGCAAAAGATGTCAGCACCTGTTCTGCATCTGTATTAAAGAAAACGAAGCAGTGGCTGCTTATGTCTAGTGACTTCTACATCAACAATGAAACGAAGCTAATGTAAGCAAACATTCTTAAAGCTGCTTGCAATGCGCAGCTCCATATCAAAATGCAATAACCTTTGCAACATACAAAATTACAAGCCCTGGATTATTGACTGCAAAGACAGTCAGTTGAATCACTAGGATTGTTTTTTTTCTTCTGTACATTACTTCCTCGTCCATCTTCCGCACCACAGTAATTACACCATGAGTTTTAGTTTACCTACAGAAACTTGCAAGAAAGTCAGCACACTAGTTGATCATCCTTCGTCTTCCTCGATACACTATAAATAGGAAGACCACCCAGAGCCCCACATGTTTTTTAGTTTCTGCAAAAGAGTTTCAAGTGATACGTCAAACAAATTTGCAGAACAGTTTTGGGGCAGAGGTCTGGCTTTAGCAGACTCACAGGGCCCTGCAAATGTCAAGGTCTTGTGTTAGCAGACCCAGCACTTTACTGTCATATGGAGATTTGTTGGGTATGCCCGCTAAGCGTGTGTATGGCCAGGAGTAACACTGTTGTGCGCAGGTGCCCCCCATTACTGCTTGAGTGGGCTGGGGATCATGGGTGCTGATATGTATTTTCCCCTGCT
Source organism: Lissotriton helveticus (assembly GCF_964261635.1). NCBI lineage: Eukaryota > Metazoa > Chordata > Amphibia > Caudata > Salamandridae > Lissotriton > Lissotriton helveticus. The sequence continues at coordinate 602,209,260 of NC_136061.1, read as the reverse complement.
CGGCGAGGCTCACGCAGTGGACGCTTGCAGGAGCCGGGGTCCTCTGGCAATTGTTTCAGAGCTACCGGCAGGTTATGCGGCTGCTGTTTGTGTGCTTCGGTTATATGCAAGCCTTTAGTTGTTTTGGCTTTTTTATGTTGTGACGTGTGTCTATGCGCACGCATGTCTTTCTCATATTGCTCGGTGGGAAGGTGTGCACGCACTATGGGGCGGTAGCTAGGTGATTCTATTGTTTTTGACTCCATCATGTTGAATTATCAAGCAACTATATAAGCTGAAAGCTCAGGGTTTTCTGTAGCATTTCCCCAACGTGATATGGAGATTGGTGGCAAGGCTATGGAGAAGTCCCATCATGTGATGGAGCCTGGGGTCTCAGAGGTGGCTCCTTCTTTAGCAGTGATTCAGCAGATGGTCCAGCAAGCGGTGGCTGTGGCTTTTTGTGAGAGGGAGGCTATCCTTTCTGCTAAGAGGCCTCGTTTGGAGGCTGTCTACCCTGCTGCCTCTGATACAGATGAGGATGCTGAACTAAAAGGGTGATATGCGCAGGGTCTTCAATTGAAAAATGTCCTTCAGCGCATTTGCTGGAATTCGGTATTTCCAGATTATGTGATGCGAGAGGAAAATGGTGATTTTTTTCTCTCAGTATCAGCGTAAGGAACCTGGATCCTTACTGCTCCATTCCTCTGTGAAAAAGGTTTTCGGAGAATGTATGGAAGGTTGTGGCAAAACGTTAACAATTGCAGGACTTTGCTGAAACATTTCTGACATCCATAAAGTAGACTCCTTGGTGGCTGGGTTGGCATCAGTACGTACTACCATCTCTGAAGACGCTTCACCAGCAGACCCTGTAGATAAGCGGGTGGATGTGGTGGTAAAATGCACTTTTGCTGCATCTAATTTTGCGATTAGGGCTGCAGCTTATTCTTACTATATGATTCAATCCTTCCTCAAAGACTTCCAATCTCTGGCTGAGCTTCTGGATGAAGGGGAAGAAATTTCTTCTACTCTGGCTATGATGCAGCAACAGGTCTGACTTTTGTCAGACACTTCTTCTGACTCTAGTTGCAGCTGCATGAACTGCTGTATCTTCCATAGCGGCTAGCCGTCAGATATGGTTGAGGTCCTGGAAAGCTGATCTAGCCCAGAAAGGACTGCCGGTGAAAATATTTTTTTCTGGCCTTAAATGATTTGATCGTCCTTTGGATGACATGGTCAAAATTTTGCTGAGGATCGTAAGCTGCTTGTTCCTGATATGCCTGTTCATCCTAAATTCTTTAGGAGCAAATGTGTATTTGGTCCACAACTCAAGAGAAATCAGAACAGCTCTTTCGTGGTAGGGGCATTGACAAATCCCGGTTCCAGAATTCAACTTACTCCTCACGAGCCACATCTAAACCCTGATTAAATGACAGTGATGCAGTGTCTGGTAGGGGGGTCACATATATCTATTTTCCAAGGTCTGGGAGCAGACTGCGACAGACCACTGGGTGCTTCAGGTGGTTACAGAGGGGTTCAGGATTGGTTTCGTGGAGTACCCGCCAGCTATTTTTCGGGTCACACCTTGTCCACTGGGGCAAATGAAATATCAGGCTCTCAAAGACAGAGTCCAGAGCCTTCTAAATAGGAGATCCATCATTCCAGTGCCTTTTGTGCAGGAAGGGCAAGGCATTTATTCTATTCTCTTTCTAGTGGAAAAACACTCCGGCGTTCTCAAGCCTGTAATGGATGTGAAGTGGCTGAACCAGTTCATCCCCACTGTTAAGTTCAAGATGATATCTCTTTAGCTGATGCTGTCATTAATCAATCATGGGGACTTCTTGGTGTACCTAGACTTACAGGACCGGTTTTGTTTTCTAGGTCTCCATTACCAGTTCAAGGTATTGCCTTTTGGTCTGTGTGCTCCGCCTACGTTGTTTACTAAGGTTTTGGCTCCATTGATTAATATTATGAATGGTCTGGGGATTGGAACTTTTCCCTATTTGGATGATTTACTGATATTTGCTTCTTCTTTTTCCAAGGCGGAGCAGCATGTCACCGACGTCTGCAGCGTCTTACAGGATTATGGCTTTTTGATGAATCACAGAAAATTGTCTGACACCTACTCAGGATCTGACTTACATTTGGGCCTAGTTCAAGACTCTGGTGGGGAAAGTCTTTCTGCCCGTAGACAGGCAGTAGACTTTGATAACGGATATTAAGGGGTTGCTTTCGCAGGAATGCCCTTGTGAGCCATTGGTTGAGGATTCAGGGGCTTATGTCTGCTTATCTGATGGTGTTACCTTGAGCCAGTTTACATATGTATCAAGTGATCAATCGTGTGTTGTCCCTCTGGGTCCCGAGTTGCTGGAATTGCCAACTGGATCCCAGTGACTCCTTGTGTCCGGGAGGTTTTGAATTGGTGGTTTAGCAATGTGAATCTCTCCTGGGGACATTGGTTTCATGTGGTACCAGCCAAGATTGTGACTACAGACGCCAGCTTATTGGGCTGAGGAGCCACTCTGGAGGGTTTTTCTGTCCAGGGGAAGTGGTTGAAGGTTCAGGCTGCTTCTTCTACCTACAAAGAGTTGAAGGCTTTTCATCTGGGTCTCTTGGCTTGTGTGTCACATTTGGCAATGCAACATGTGCAGGTGGGGACAGACAACCAGGTGGTCATGGGGTATCTGAATCACCAGGGGGGATCTAGATTGAAATTCCACAGCTATCTGAGCTAGGTGATTTGCAGCTGGGCAGCGCAGTCTCTGGAGTCTCTGTCAGCAATTTACTTGCCCGGCAGAGAGACTGTGGTGGCAGACTTGCTAAGCAGAGTGATTCCATTTATGGGCTCAATCTCTTTGACACAGTATGTGTTCCTGAGTTTACAAAGGAGGTTTGGGTCTACAACGATTGATTTGTTTGCATCCCTGGAGAATGCCCAAATCCCTTGTTTCAGCACAATTACTCCCTGTGAAGAGGCGTGGAGGGTGGACATGATGTCCTTCATTTCTACCAGTTCCATTGATTCCTATGGTGTTGAGGAAGATCAGGTTGGACACGTTCTTGGTGATTCTGGTGGTGCCAGGGTGGCAGAAGCGCCCGTGGTTTCGGCATGTGTTGGAATTGACCATTTACCTATGCGATTCCATGTCATCCCTTCCCATTGTGGGTTCCCAGCTCACTCTCAGAACGTTTCAATGAATCGATGCATTGGTTATTGAACAGAAGAGTCTGATGAGTAGCGGGTGTTCCCCTATGATTGCAGAATTGATTCAGCAATCTCGGCTCCTATCTTCTCTGCGTTCTTATGCTAAGCATTGGTCTAACTTTTTTGCTTTGTGTCTGCCTAAGGTTTCCTTTTAGTGATGACATTGGTTCTATCAGAGTCCTGGATTTTTTAATCTGATGGGTTTGGTTTCGGTCTGGCCCATTCCACACTTCAGGCTCAATGGGCTGCACTTAGGTCTTTTAAGAGTCCTCTTTTTGATCTGGTGGAGCATTAGGTGTCTTCTTTATTGTTAAAGTCCTTGGTACTACAGTGGACAAAACCTATGTTGTGTGCTCCTCCATGGGACTTGCCCTTACGACTTTGCAGGAGAGTCTGGTTGAGCCTCTCAAATCTGTGGAACTCAAGTTTCTGAAGTTCAAGGTGGTCTTTTTAGGGGCCATTGTTTCAGCCAAACATATTGGTATATTTGGGATCTTTTTTGAGAATGGCTTCTTTGTTGAGGGTCGTTGAGGATAGGGTGATTTTGAGGGCTCATCCCTCCTTTATCCCTAAGGGGGTCTACTGGCCACACTTACCTTCTGGACAGCACGCCACACGCAGCCTCTGTCCCTGGGTCTGGAACGCTGTAGGTCTCGCCGCCATCACCATTCTACGGCGGCTGGAGACTACAGCTCCCAGCGGGCTTTGCGTGGACTTCCGGTTTCCCGCTGTCTTCGCGCCCGGAGGCGCTACAAAGGCGGGACAACCCTTCCGCGTCACGGGACGCGCGCGGGCGACGCCGGGCGGAGCCCGGGCAGAGGGCGAGCCGTCTGAGGCCGTCAGAGACAGGAGGAGGCTGGGCCAGAGACCTTGTAAGTAGCAAACCGTGCTTTCCAACTTTTGTGGAGCTGTGTTGGATAAGGCTGAGGGATTTCCTGGCATATATCTCGATAAACTGGTCGTATTTCTCTGGGTGACACCTAGGCAAAGGCAAAGTTGTAAATAAACACCGTATAAACTTCCCATATGTCAGGTACAAAGAAAGATAAGGTGGTCACGGGGGCAGGCTCTATGAACAATTTCCTCGTTAAAATGGTGAACAAAATCAACGATGATAGAAGGGCTTCATTGGGCAAAGGTGGTTCTCTAGAACATGATCTTTCTTCAGTAGGATTATCTACGGCGGAGGCGACACCAGAGACTGAAAATAGCACTGAGTGTGGGCTAGGTGGACCTAATGTAGCTAGTATAGTAGTAGCTTCGATCCATCAGGCCCCCGATACAATAACGCTTGACAAATCATCTTCTGACTCTGAGGAAGAGGTAGAGGTAGCGGAAGAGAATAAAAGTGTGAGACCTGTTAGAACCTGTAGAAAGCGGCAAAGCAAGAGGGGGGCAAGATCACCTATAGGAGAAGAGGGGACACTCACTTGCCTGATAGTCACACCTCCCCTAAGGTGACACTGAACGCAGAGAGTAAAAAAGAATCATGTATTACCTTGAGCCCTGAGCAGTTTGGTTTGTTAGTTAAAACCATAGAGGCCACTATTGATCTAAAACTTAAGGATTACCACAACTCCCTAGCAGTCAAACTGGACACCGCTTATGCGGAGATAACAAGACTAGGAGGTCTGTTAGAACAGCGGCTGGCCAATCTAGCTAAGGTTAATCCCCCACTCCCTTTAACTAGCACAGCGAGCTCTGGGGCTGTAGGGGAAAAATGCTGTTAAAGACTCCAAACCATCTCATATGATCCCTCAGGTTAACAGGGCGGATAACAAACTTATTGCCCCTTCAGCTACTTGTCCCTTGCCAGTAGACACGGCTGCGAGACAGCAGAGGCCAGGTCTTTCACATAATACAAATGCCATACAAAGTAGGCGGATCAACTCTACTAATCTACCCCCGGATTGCGCCCCCTATGTCGTTGTGTTGGCAAATGCCCCAGTTTATATCCCAGGCTCAACCGAACCACACGAGGAAGCTCATGATTCCCTCAAAAACAAAGTGGTGGCTTGGCTGAGTTCCAAATGTGGTTTCCCTACTAAATTTGCCGGAGACATTATCACAACCAGGAGGGTAAATTGGATTGGTCCCTCGAGGAAAACTTGTAGAGGGGATTGTGTGGTTGTGAATTTTAAATACCCACAACATGTGGCCACAGTCCTCCTACGGGCAGCATCACTGATGGAGGTCAGCAATGGTATTCAAGTGCGCCCGTTAGGGTATTTTTACAATCATATCAATTCAGCCTCTTCGCCCAGGCAAAGACTGAGTCCATTTACCCCGGTGGGGCCAAGATCGGCTACCCAAAGACCGTTTCAGGGATGCGATAATCTCTTTACTTTTGGACCCCCCATTGCAACTCACAACAGATTCGACGCTCTCTCAGGTCTCGATCTTTGCGACTGACGTGGTGCTGGAGAGGGTACAGTGGACGACGTTTCAGTGGAATCAACACCTACGGTTCCTGTACCTTCTTCTGTTGTGGACTGTAATAGTTCAACTGAGATCACAACAGTTAAAGGGGATACGGTCAGATTGTTATCCTGGAATATTGCTGGTTTACGGTCGAAGAGGGGAGACCCAATTTGGGAGAACTTTGTAAAGCTCCATGATATCATTGCTATTCAAGAGACTTGGGACATGGAGTGTGACTATTGGTTGGATGGCTTTACTTCTTATTTTGTACCTGCCTTGCCTTCCCCCGCAGGCCGGAATAAAGGAGGACTTTTGACGCTGGTATCGGTGAACATCAAGGGCAAAATTACTCTGATTGACTGTGCCTCTCACAATTTCCTTATCCTAGAGATAAATTTGGATGATGGCTGTAAATTGCTTCTTGTTAATTGTTATAATGCACCGAATGGTCACCCAGAAACTGTGCATTTTGCATGGTTAGCAGATTTTTTAAGTCTTTACAAGGACAAACAAACCACTTTGTGTCGATTCATATTAATGGGCGATTTTAATGTACATTTGTGTTCATATTGTGCCTTAGCGGATGAAGATGGGCCTGATAGTGTTTCCCCCCCTCACCTAGAACATACACAGAAGGGTTTGGTGCTCGAAAATTTATTACGGGAAAATGAGTTGTGCGAACCAGAGTTCTATGATAAGAGTACACGGGTTGCCACTTACACGGGAAGGGCTAGTGATTCGATAATTGATTTTATTTTTGTTTCATTAGGTTTCCTTAATTATGTGATTTCATATAATGCAATCGCTATGCCAATGAGTGATCATAATCCTGTGGGGTTGGATCTAGTAAATAGCTCTTTCTTGTTAAAATCATCTGATACCCCCCGGTCTATATTGCCATTAAAGGTTAAGGATCAGGGGAGAAGAATCAAATGGGAAATGGTAGTACCTGAAAAAAATTTCTTAAATTTATCCTCTTCACTTTCTGAAGAGCTTAATGTGTGTGCCAACCCGTTAGCCGGGAACAAGGAGGTTATATCCTCCTTTGAAGGTATTTGCCGGTTTGTGGCTACTAGCCTCACAGCTAAAAGCCAGGGGGGTAAACATAAATCGGTGAAAGGCTGGTTCGATAATAATTGTAGTAAAGCACATAACCGCCTTAAGAAAGCACTGAATATTCGCCCAAGGGACAAAGCGCTAGTTGCGCAATTAAGAAAGGATTTTACTATGGCCACTAATTTGCGCAAAAACGAACTAAAGAGTAATGCTTGGGAAGAATTAATGGATAAAGCCACCCTAAAAAACAGTGCTAAGTTGTGGTCAATTATTAACACTCCCCTACTTTCAGGTGACCAAAACTCTGCACTGGAACTTAATATATCCGAGGAAGACTGGCTTAGCCATTTTGAAAACATTTATGTTAGTAATAGGGAGCTGGAACCCTTTGTAGTCCCTACTACTGAGATTCCCCTGGAGTCTGTGAGTTTTGATACAATTGAGGTACTTAGAGCCATAGAGGACACGGCAGGACGTAAGGCCCCGGGTCCCGATGGAGTGCCAGCGGATATGTTTAAGGCAAATCCGCTGTTTTGGGCCAATATTTTAGTGAAAGTTTTTAATGCTTCTGCTGCAGTGGGATTCCCTCAGACCTGGTCTTTAGCTACGATAGTACCAATATTTAAAAAAGGGCAGAGAGCAGACCCAAGATGCTGCAGACCAATATCGTTGCTGGACTCCTCGGTAAAATTTTTAGGGAAGGTTGTCCTGGCGAGAATAGCCGCTTGGGCCAAGGGGAATAATATTCTGTCCGAGGCACAATATGGATTTAGGACAGGGAGGATTACAGAGGATCAATGCCTCAATCTCCACCTCATAATTTCCAAATATACTAGAGCAAAAGGGGGAAGTATATTCCTTGGCTTCATGGACTTGTCCACAGCCTTTGATCTTGTCAATAGATCTAGACTGTGGGCAATGCTTCTGAAGATGAGCCTCGATAGCTCCTTGGTACACTTTCTGGCGGAGCTCCATAAAGATCTGAGAGCCCGCATCAGAATGACAACTGACGGAAAGTGTACGGAGAGCTTTAGATCAACTAGAGGGGTCCGTCAGGGATGTATACTGGCGCCAATGTTTTCACGTTATACGTGAATTCTTTGGAGGATGACTTAATGGCAGCCACAAAGGATATTCCGAGCATGGGGGGTGCACCAATTCCGGTGCTTCTCTATGCCGATGATGCGGTGCTAATAGCCAGGACCCCAATTGCCCTGCAAAAGTTGCTTGACTCATTCGGTAACTTTATGTCCAGTCTTGACCTGGTGGTAATAAAAATAAATCGCACACTATGTCAGCAGGATGCGGCAAATTTAAAGAAAAAACCTTCTTCTGCGAAGGTGAGGTCATCACAAGCGTTAAAGTTTTTACTTATTTGGGAGTTATTTTTGATCAAAGGGGAACTTGGACACCGCAGTTAACATCAAAAGCGAACGCGGTGAGAAGTTCATACTCTGCAATCCTGGGGTTCGCAAAGAGATTGGGTGGAAAACCAATCGAGGCTATCCTGGCCATTTACAAAGCCAAGACCGCCGCGATTGCTAGATACGGGGCTGCAGTCTGGGGATATGTTAATTCTAAATGCATTCAGATAGAGGAAAACAAATTTCTTCGTTCTTTGCTGGGACTACCCCAGTCGACTGCTACTCATTCTTTACATCTTGAGCTGGGTCTGGGTTATATTTTAGATATAATTAATCTATCTCCGCTTCTGATGTGGATTAAGCTCTGGCTAAATCCGAACCTTAGCCTTAACCACAGGATCATTAAAGATTGTCTTAAATTAGACCACAGGAGGGATATTCAGTGGTTGTCATATGTTGAGTCCCTGGCCGCAAAGCTGGGACGCCCTGAAATCTTTGATAGTCCGGATTCCCTGTGTAAAGCTGACTTAATGTGGGTGAAGACCAATTTCATCAGGTTACGCATGGCCGAGCGCGAAGCGGATGAGCTATGTAAACCCTCAGTGAGGGCACATGTAATGATAACCCTATCATCTGAATTGGCTCCTTACCTGGCAGTGGTCACTAATTCTTTTCATAGGTGGTTACTGTCTAAGTTCCGCTTTAATCAAATTTATATGGTTCTGTGGGACGAGAAAGATTGGTGTAAGCTTGAGGAGTCGTCCCCATGTAAATGTGATGGTTTTTCAACCCAGGATAATGCGCATTTTTTGTTCTTTTGTTCTTTTTATTGTGAACCTCACATTCGATATTTAAAACCAATCCTGAAGGAGATGGGTTTCACGCAGTACAAGCTTGCACTGTTATATTTACAGATGATGAATTCCCCTGTAATTATGTATTGCACTGCTAGTTTTTTGGCTGCATCTGTTAGATGTAAGAGATCAAGGTTAAGATTGGAATTACAATTGAGGACAGATACCTAAATTCATGTCTACTGTACTGTTGAGCGCAAACTGTAATGAATTTTGTGTAAATAATGCCCTTTTACTTGCTTTTTAATTCCACTTAATGTTTAATACTGTATTAATTGATTTTAAGACATTTTGAATGTATGATATATGTTTGTAGAATACTTTTATGATTTTAATTAATCGAATAAAGTGGACTTTGACTTGACTTGACTTGACCCTAAGGTTCCTTTGTTTTCCATTGGTGGAATTAACTGGTGCTACCTGTTTTGTGTCCTGATCCTCACACTGGGGAAGAGTCCCTGTTGCATCTCATGGATGTGAAGAGGGCGTTATTGATATACCTGTGCATTTCTGTAAGGTGGACTGTCTCCTTGTCAAATGTGGACCAGTATGGAATGGGTTGAAGCCTTCTAATTCTACCCGTAGCCGATAGATCAAGCAGACAATTTTGTAGGCATATGTATCTCGTAACAGGGTGTTGAAGGCCCCTGTTCAGAGTCATTCTATGAGGTTGTGGCTGCTTCTTGGGCTTCCTTCAAGGGAGTGTCCATGTAAGATATTTGCATGGCTGCCACGTGGGCTACTCCTTGTACCTTTATGACTCATTACAGGCTAGAGGTTGGGGGGGGGGGGTGCCTCGGTTTCTTTTGCTGCTTCTGTACTATATTCCAGTGTGGATTAGTGTACCTCTATGTGTACATTTGTTTTTGTTTTTAGATTAAACATGCTTTTGCATTTTAAACTTGTTGCATGTTTTCTTTGCATATTGTCATGAAGCCGATACTTGATTTGGTATCGGCTCATTGTGTTATTACTGTGGCGAGGAAGATGAAATAGGTGGTAATGCCCCGGTTATGTACCAGTTATTTTCATTACTCTGAGTCCTAGTCTTCCTAGCCACAGTATGTTTCCCATTCCTCCATTCCCTCTTATGTATGGCGTTATGGGGTGTTTAGTTTTGTTTGCAGGTGGAGCTCTGAGTGTTCTTCATATACTGTATGGAGGAAGAGAAAGTCGGCCATATTGGAGGGATGGGAAATTAGTGTGATGACATTTTCTTGGAAGTTTCTGAAGGGAGACTAAATGTAATTCTGTTCTTACTGTGGTGAGGACGACTAGGACTAAGGGTAATGAAGTAACTGGTGCATTATGATGCATGTTTTTTTCACAACGTCTTTCTCAGAGATTTGAAAGTTTTGGTGCATATACTTTCTTCTTGAAATCTTAGTGCTAGGTTAGCTTATATTGAAATTTTGCTTTTTATTGCCCTGTTGAACATTGCAGGTTGCTATAAGAGGTGAACATAATTCATATTCACCTCCAAACACTTTTACAAGTTATGTATAACACTGCTTGTCTTAGTCAGTGTTCGGCATGCACATTTTGCTATTTTAATGGACTTATTTCCTCATCTCCTCACCTCAGTTTACCACCTCAAAGATACTGCTGATTTCTGATCATTCTGTTTTTTACTAGCTAATGTTCTTACTGATTGCTAAAATGGACTATATTTCGCTAGTCACTCCACATCATTCTCCTTGTCACTGTGACTTGCATTGTCGATCAGTGCCATATTTGCTCACTGTATCATATGGTGTTTTTGGTCACTACTTCATGTATTGTAGAATGCACAGTTCCATTGCCAAATCTTGTAATAGATAAAAACGGAGAAGATTTCAATTGTACAAATATCTGTAAAAGTATGCAACAATATTAGGAGTGGGCAGCTAACTCCACTCCACCAGTGAAGTTTGTGGAGTTTTGCCACTCCACGCTCTGCTTGGAGTGCAGAGATCAGCAAAAACTCCACCGTTAGCCGCATAGCGGAGTTTACCAGCTCTGCCATCCACCCCTTAGCTCCCCACGCCCAGCCTGAAGTGGCAGTGCGTTCCCTTCCGAGGTTACAGGGCGGTGCTTCCAACTCCACTGAGTGGCATCAGATACATTGGGATGTGGTCTGGGAGGGGTAGGGTGGTGTGTGGCCAAGGAATGTGCACAATCTCTATAATTCCATTAAGAACTAGCACGCTAACTTTTATTACTGTAATGTGTGGTTACAGTCCACCATGCTGATGGATGACATTAGTGATGATCGTCTTGAGATGATCTAAATTCCACCATTCCAAATAGCCCAAACACTAGTCTGTTATTGTTGTCTATACTCCTGGATGGATGTATGACGATTCAACGCAAAAGTCTGTTATTGTTGTCTGTACTCCCGGATGGATGTATGACGATTCAACGCAAACAAGCACAACGCACACCATTACATCGCATTCCTCATATCGCACACACCATTACATCACACGCATTCACCACGCAAACCATGACATCGCACTTGCATTCACACGCATGCAAATGACTTTTTGATCGCACACTACGACCACGCATTCAATTACACCGCAAAAACCTCCCTTACGGCCCCGCAAAGCAACCTGAGAAAAGCAACCAAAGAGGGCAGTACATTCACCTTCCATCCTCTTACATGTAAATATCTACGAGATGCCGCAACACCCCTTAAAGCCCAAGTTCATCGAAATACGTAATCCCACATATGCACGATTTTGCCCCCTAGCCCCCAAGCCTAAAAAAAAACCCATATGCGACTCCTAACCCTAAGCCTTAGCCCCCAAGCCTAAAACACCCCCATATTCCACTCCTCACCCTAAGCCCTAGCCCTAAAGCCTAAAATACCCCCATATTCCACTCCTAACCCTAAGCCCTAGCCCCAAAGCCTAAAGTACCCCCATATTCCACTCCTAAGCCTAAGCCATAGCCCTAAAGCCTAAAACACCCCCATATTCCACTCCTAACCCTAAGACCTAGCCCAAAAGCCTAAAACACCCCCTCCACTAAAGTTCACCGTACCTGTCTCTCGCCGTGTCCCCTCGTGTCCCCCCGTCCCTGCGTTGTAAAGGCCCCTGCGATGTGATGGCGCCCGTGATGTAGCGTTGTGCGTCGTGAATGCAGGCGTCGTAATGTCGCGTGCGTTGTGACATCACGTGACGTATACGATGCGACGGGTGTTCCCCCTCCTGGATTCTTGCATGTCCTAAATAGCCTGTGCTTCTGACTCACTTGCAACTATTCGCTGTTTCTATGGACACGAACTGAGTAGCACTAGACAGAGAAGCAGGTATGGCGAGTAGAACGGGCAAACAGGATTCAACACTCAGAACTCCACCAGGTATATATGGTTTGGGTTGTACTGCTGATGAAGAGCGGGATAACCAACATACTGAGATTTGGGGCTGCCCTCATGCCATCTACTGACTTAATGAACAGACCATGAATGCAAGAGAGTGGCTCAGAGAGAAGCCTTTCTGTACATGAGGGCCACCATGGGCTCTGTGAACCTGGACACCTACAGCCTGTCCCTATTAATTGCCAAGGCATTCATACTGAGAAGGAGATGCTTCACCAACTGGTAAGGAGCCTGGTGGTGCTGGAGGGAAAGGGAGTGAGGAGTAGTGACGGTGCAACATCTTGTTAGAATAGGGGAGGTTAATTAAAGTGACATGTGGAAGTGGGGGTGGTGCTTTTGAGAGACTGCAAGGAGGCCCACAAGGTTTGATTGGATGGACTCGGACCCTGGCTACAGCTGCAGGAGCTGTGGTGCCATGGTGAGTGAGTTTTGGTGGCAGCAGCAGGAACAAGAGAGGGTGCGGATAGAGCCACAATCACGCTGGGCAGGAAATAAACTTGTACCAGCTGGTTTTGCCCGGTCCCAGACGATGTGCACGAGCGGTGTCATGAGCAGGAGAGGGAGTCAGTGCAGCCTTGAGCTGCGGTGAGAGCGGTTTGGTGGCAGCTCCTACGATATTAAAATATTGTTTTATTTTACAGCGGCTAGCTCTGAGCCAGTGTGGTGATGCTCGCCCACTATTGTGGAGGAGCCGCCGCTGGTGGAGACATGTACGTTTACACCAAGGTCTAAATCTCCACTTGGAAATGATGAATAGCAAACAAATTAAATTTAGACTTTAGGCTAGGTGTAATAGTATGTGTGTATATATATATATATATATATATATGTGTATATATATATATATATATATATATATATATATATATATATATATATATATATATTTATTTATTACCTACTGGCGGTCGCCAGTAGGTATATATAGTTAGGATTTTTTCTCTATGGGATTTTTGAAAATTCTATGTCTTAATAACTTTGGCGTTTCAATCAATGACATCACTGATGACATCACTGATGACATCTCAATTGACATCACTGATGACATCATCCAGTGACTGTGTGTTTCTGCAAAGTTTAAATAGGTTATATATATATGCCAAGGTGTGTTGAAGAATCAGTGGGTGTACATATATATATATACATATTACCTACTGGCGGTCGCCAGTAGGTATATATAGTTAGGATTTTTTCTCTATGGGATTTTTGAAAATTCTATGTCTAATAACTTTGGCGTTTGTGGACGGAATTGGCTGAAATTTTCAGGAAAATGGCACATTTTGTTTCTGAGCAGCCCTTGAAAATTTGGGGGGGTTCGTCAAGGGGGGGCCGAGAAAAAAGGGGGGTCCCAAAACGTGTTTTTAACATTGAGTTTTCCATAGGGCGGTTGGCCTCACTTTTAGCCCGAACGGCTGAATGGATTTGCACGAAACTTGGCAAAATTGTAGGGACTGGTAGCCCGATGTGCCTTTGCTAGGTCTCAATATATGTGCTCCATTGGATTTTGAGAAATTAACGTTCAAAAAAAGATATATATCTGTAACAGCGCTCCGCTTCGCGTAACGGAGGTTTGCGAAGCTGATTGGTTCTCCGGCGTCTGTAAACATTGCAAACAGTCCGTAGCGGCCGCCATCTTGTCTCTCGGTAGGATCGAGAGACAAGAGGAGGCCAAAGCGAAGGGGCAAATGACCATAAGGGGGCATAGTAGATCCTCCTTGACCTCTTAGGTTTGATGTGGAGGTTTTAAAAGGGCCCCGCGGGGTAAAAAAAATAATAATAATCGAACGGCTGAATGGATTTGCACGAAACTTGGCAAAATTGTAGGGACTGGTAGCTCGATGTGCCTTTGCTAGGTCTAATATATGTGCTTCAGTGGATTTTGAGAAATTAACGTTCAAAAACAAGATATATATCTGTAACAGCGCTCCGCGGAGATAAAATTATATCTGTATTACCTAGCTGTTGCTAACACCAGTTAGCGACGGCTAGTAGGAGATAGCGACCATCTTGGGCCCCACTTTGCATGTGAGTGATATTTATCACTAATGACATGCAAAGTGGGCATGCCCCAGTCGCTAACATCGCTATCTCCTATTATCAACTTTTGGAAATATTCGCGATAAGCGCGAATATCTCCAAAAGCTAGCACCTGCCCTGAGCAGTTCTTAGCCATGTTATCCAATGGGAGGTGGATAACATGGCTAAGAGCATTAGCTCGGTAATGCATGAATATCGCTGAGTTTTCAGCGATATTAATGCATTGCGGTCGTTTTTTATCGTATTTGCGATAAACCTTGATAATAGCAAGGTTTATCTGCGATAATTTCTGACGATGCTTAGCGGTAAAAAAATCGTTGCTAAGCATCGTTAGGGATAAATATCGCTTAACTTTGGTAATATGCCCCAACGTCTGTTAACGTTCGATTCGAAGGAAATCAGGAAGTGTTGAAAAACATTGTCTGCGCCATCTTGTCTTTTTTCAAATGCCACACTTTTGTCGTGCACGGCAGTCATTTTAGATGCCTTGACCAGACCCACTCTGTGCACGCTGTCGATCCTTAGCATGGCTCCCCACCCTCGCAAGCATCTCCCCCAGGCAGTGGTCACCCCCGCTCTCTGTCTTATGCATGGGTAATAAACCTCCCCCCATCTGCGCTGCTCTTCCCTGAGAATCACACCCTGTGCCCGCCCGACACCTCCCTTTCGCCCTATTCAGTACCGCACCCTCTGACACTCCTTTTCCTCTGTGTCCGATTGTCCAGGCCGGTCCTAGGGTATCAGCTAGCCCTGCAGATGTAGTTTATAACCCCAGCTGTAAAGAATCACCCCTCTTCAAAGGAGTTATAGTAGATCAAGGCCCACACTCGATGAGATCCGTCACAGCAGACGCGTTCCTATTATCTGAAAAACATCCTGTATTGTGATTGGGGAGGGGACCGAGCCTGAAGCGGAAGATTCCAGGGATGACTCTTTGTACATCAAAGTTTTTACAATTATGTGTCACATTAAAAATATATAGCACTCCGACAAAGTAGTAAGATTATAAAACTTTAATAACTTATAAATATATACAAGAAACCAAAAACAGTAATAACATATAAACATTTTTAGGGAAAAACAACGAAGTAGCGGTCGGCTGTGCGAATAGTCCCAACGCAGCACAACGTCCAGATTTCCGGCGTGGGGCGTCGCGGGGGGTGGGTCATCAGTAGCAAACTGTTGTGCGAATAGTTCCAAGGCAGCAGAACGATGGCACCAAGGTGATGTCCAGTAAGTTGCCGCACTGGTTTTGGTATCCTACAATGCTGCTCCGAATAACGGCGTGGGGCGCCCCGGGGGAGGCGGCGTGAACGGGCCTCTCCAGGTGGAGTGTCATCTGTTGTAGTGGGGCACCCCTTTACTGTTTCAGTTGCCATTCCGTCCGTTTTTGGTCCACTGTGTCAAAAGCCGCAATTCAGCTGAGTTGCGCCCACTCTTGCGGTGCAGCGATAGGCGGCTGTCACAGGACTCTCAAAATGGCGGCAGGCTGTTTCCTTTTTGGGCCTGGTCCACTGAAATGGCCCTGGGACACCTTGGAAATCGGACGCTTGTCTGCTAGGTCTTGGACCCCATTCTCGAAAGCGTCCCCTCCGCCTTGAGGATTCATCAAAAGTTTTGGGGGCCCCCGACTCCTGTAGGCTTCTGGTGGGGAGCGGCTGCCATGATTGCTCGCGGAATGACCACGACGGAGCTACGAGATGGTGGTGCTCTCATGCTGACGCCAGCTTCAGTCTGAAACATCCAGAAACAAGGTGGGGCTTTCATCGTTTGGGGAAAAAAAAAAGTTTTCATCCAATTAAAAGTGTTGTTTTTAGGTCATATGATCAAGCCTTCCATCATTAGGAAACCAAAAGTAAAATGAACCAATGAAAAGTTTTATAAACAAGTCACATGACCTGTTATGCGGCATAGGGTATAAAATGCGGAGAAAATACGTTGGCACGTGAGGCGGCGTCAGTAGCGGACTGATGTGCGAATAGGCCGAAGGCAACACAACGCGCCAAGATCCGGATGGCACCGAGGTGGTGTCCAGCAAGTTGCAGCACTGGTGTGGCCATCCTACAATGCTGAAAGTCGGCGTGGGGCGCCCCGTTGGCCTGTGAGTTTGCGTCAGTAGCGGACCGATGTGCGAATAGGCCGAAGGCAGCACAACGCGCCAAGATCCGGATGGCACCGAGGTGGTGTCTAGTAAGTTGCCGCACTGGTTTGGCCATCCTACAATGTTGAAAGTCGGCGTGGGGCGCCCCGTTGGCCTGTGAGATGGCAGCAGTAGCGGACCGATGTGCGAATGGGGCCAAAGGCAGCGCAACAATATTTTCGGAATAGAAGACACCACAAGGCGCTGAGATGCCAAGATCCGGATGGCACCGAGGTGGTGTCTAGCAAGTTGTGGCACTGGTGTGGCCATCCTACAATGGTAAAAGTCGGCGTGGGGCGCCCTGTTGGCCTGTGAGATGGTGTCAGTAGCGGACTGATGTGCGAATGGGGCCAAAGGCAGCGCAACAATATTTTCTGACTGACACCACAAGGCGCTGAGATGCCAAGATCCGGATGGCACCGAGGTGATGTCTAGCAAGTTGCTGTACTGGTGTGGCCATCCTACAATGGTAAAAGTCGGCGTGGGGCGCCCTGTTGGCCTGTGAGATGGTGTCAGTTGCGGACCGATGTGCGAATGGGGCCAAAGGCAGCGCAACAATATTTTCTGTATGGAAGATACCACTAGGCGTTGAGATGCCAAGATCCGGATGACACCGAGGTGATGTCTAGCAAGTTGCTGTACTGGTGGGGTCATCCTACAATGCTGAAACTCGGCGTGGGGCGCCCCATTAGCCTGTGAGATGGCGTCAGTAGCGGACCGATGTGTGAATAGGCCGGAACCAGCACAAGGCGCCAAGATCCGGATGTCACCGTGGTGGTTTCATAGTTGAGAGGCACTTCATCTGCAGTGGGGCGCCGAGATCCGGATGGCACCGAGGTGATGTCTAGCAAGTTGCTGTACTGGTGTGGTTATCCTACAATGCTGAAACTCGGCGTGGGGCGCCCCATTAGCCTGTGAGATGGCGTCAGTAGCGGACCGATGTGTGAATAGGCCGGAACCAGCACAAGGCGCCAAGATCCGGATGTCACCGTGGTGGTTTCATAGTTGAGAGGCACTTCATCTGCAGTGGGGCGCCGAGATCCGGATGGCACCGAGGTGATGTCTAGCAAGTTGCTGTACTGGTGTGGTCATCCTACAATGCTGAAACTCGGCGTGGGGCGCCCCATTAGCCTGTGAGATGGCGTCAGTAGCGGACCGATGTGTGAATGGGGCAAAGGTAGCGCAAGAATATTTTCTAAATAGAAGACCCCACAAGGCGCTGAGATGCCAAGATCCGGATGGCACCGAGGTGGTGTCTAGTAAGGTGCACTGGTGTGGTCATCCTACAATGCTGAAAGTCGGCGTGGGGCGCCCCGTTGGCCTGTGAGATGGCGGCAGTAGCGGACCGATGTGCGAATGGGGCCAAAGGCAGCGCAACAATATTTTTGGAATAGAAGAGACCACAAGGCGCTGAGATTCGGTTAGCACCGAGGTGGTGTCTAGCAAGCTATGCAGCTGAGTTGCGTGCGCACTTGCGGCGAATAGGTCGAAGGCAGCATAACAATGTTTTCTGAATAGAAGACACCACAAGGCGCTGAGATTCGGTTACCACCGAGGTGATGTCTAGCAAGTTGCCGCACTGGTGTGGCCATCCTACAATACTGCTCCGAATAACGGCGTGGGGTGCCCGAAGGGGGGGGGGGAGGCGGCGTGAACGGGCCTTCCTAGGTGGAGGCTCGTCTGCTGTAGTGGGGCACCCCTTTACCGTTTCAGTTGCCATTCAGCTGAGTTTGGGCTGCTCTTGATGCTACAGCGACAGGCGGCTGCAACAGGACTCTCAAAATGGCGGCCTGTTCTTTGGATTTGGGTCTGGTCCACTAAAATGGCCCTGGGACACCTTAGAACTCGGACGCTCGTTTTTTTTTTCCTTTCCTGTACATGCAAAAAAAGGTAAATGCCCGGTACGTTACACGCTTCATCTGCCACGATGAACTCTCCAGAGGAACCGAAAAAAAATATAGTTATGGTAACTATACCATGCATCGTCATATGGAGAGGTGGCACCAATTAATTATAGTGCTGCATAAAAGAGAGATTTGGAGGAGAACCCCTGACCTGCTAGTATATTCATAAAAGAAGTGGCACTGACAGCATCAGAGGCAAGGGAAACGGTCCCAAATATTTAGAAGGACTTTGGAAAGATTAAAATGACATGTTTAGATTGTGGCAAATTAATTTCATGTGGACAGATGAGTGTTACTCTAATAAATACAGCATATGAACATCATCATAGTCGATGGTTGGTAGAGACATTTTGACTATATCCTGGACCTGCCCGTCCTCGCCCAAAATGGCGCCGGAATAAATGGGACTCGTAACTCCTTGTTGTGTACTTGTTGTACAACCTTGATATCACGAGATACGTATGCAGTTTTGAAGCACATGGCGGGCGGGGACGAGAATAGATTGAATATTTCGACATCTCTATTGATATTAAGTTGTGCTGTGTTATTGATTACTGTACTATTGAAAGTTCGAAGTTATTGATTACTGTACTATTGAAAGTTCGAATTAACGTCACCCATGGTACTTGCCCGCTAATGTATATCTAGATAATTTTATTGTAACTGGCCCTGTCGTATTTTAATTATAAAATGTACGTCCACCGATTCCGCAACTGTTAGACACCTTAGTTCTTGCAACCTAATGGCCCGCCCGTTACGTTCCTATACAATGTAAATGTCTCCTCATCATATACGATTACAGTTTGCTCCGTGGCCGGCGCACGTGGTTATAGGCTCGTATTTGTATAATGAAATTTTCACAATAAAGGTTTTTAAAAGAAAACATGGTAGTAGTATATACATTGGTAAAGTTTTTAATAATAGTCACTGTTTTAGAATCATTAAAAGGCAAGTGAAATAAAGCAGACCAATTACATGAAGGGTAAAAGGTATAATACGAAGGAACGCAGTAAAGATAAATGGTCAAGGGCTGTTGTGTTTTCTATTCCTGCAACATAAAGTGATCGATAAGAATCTCATATTCAGGCGTATCGGCGACTAAGACAGCAGGTCGACCCTCTTTTGCTCAACGGCTCCGTCATGGGACGAAGAAACGCTCTTTTTCTCGAAAAAAGAATATATTTTACTTGCAGGACAGTTGTAAATTTTCCGGGAAAGTACATTAGCCTGGAACATTATAACATATATTTAAGAAAAAATAATGTTCGGAAGTAATAAAAAGGGTAATTTTTAGGTCATATGACCAAGCCTTTCATCATTAGAATAAGAAAAGTAAAATGAACCAATGAAAAGTTTTATTAACAAGTCACATGACTTGTTATGCTTACGTTACGCGCTGCGCGCCCCGGATGACTTCCGGATGCGCTAACGCGGCGCGTCATATGACGCATTACGCGACAACGCAGGTCCAGAATATAGTCAAAATGTCTCCACCAACCAGCGGTCGGAACACAACCCCTTTCAGCAGGCTAAATAGTTCTGTTAAATGACAACAGAAGGGACAGGCAACAAGAACCATTAGTCAAAGAGGGGAGGGCTAGTTCTTCTCTACCGGGTTACATTGGGGCGCTACCGGAACTGATCGAATTGGTAGTCTACAGTGTTTCTGGATGTTTCAGACTGAAGCTGGGGTTAGCATGAGAGCAGCACCATTTCGTAGCTCCGTCGTGGCCATTCCGCAACCAATCATGGCAGCCGCTCTTTATCGTTATTTTGGGCGGGGTGGGTGGCGGAGCCGAGCTGTTTTGCAGCCATCATTGTGTGGAGTTCAGTTCATTTCACTAGTTTTGTATTTGTCATGAGGGGTTGTTTCTAATGTTTCTATTTTAGCGAGGTCAAAAAGAGATCCCATTAGTGGCCTACTGATTTTGCTCGATTCCTTTTCTTTTTTTTTTTTACACGATTTTTCATTATCTGCAAAGACTAAACAGAGTATTGCGACTCTGTGTTTGTTTGTAAATAGAGAATGAACCAAAGAGAACCAATTCTAAAACAGTAAATACTTGGATAACAATCAATCAAATGGAGAGAGAAGCAGGCACGACGTATTACAACGGGGGCAAAGGCCTGCGTTAACTACCCTTCACTATGTGCAAAGAGAGAGTACTCCTAATAGAAATGAGGGGGGGGGCACCATTCAAAGCAGATCAGTGTGCATAAACACGAAAATGTTTTCACTTACCACGTACTTGACATTCGACAGCTTATGATATTTGCTATTAAAAAACCATTGAAATTCACTGAAAAAACCATAGGTTATAGACCATATATAGTTAGGAATTAGCATTTACAAAACCTTGAAAATTCACTGAAAAACCATAGGTTATAGACCATATATAGTTAGGAATTAGCATTTACAAAACCTTATTTTACTCACACAAAACCATTGAAATTCCATATATAGTTAGTTGCACTAACTATATATCGCGCACCCGCAATCCACTGCTGATGATGTCACTTATTACATCATTCATGACATGGTCAGTGACATCACTGATGACATCACTGATGACATCTCAAATGACATCACTGATGACATCACTGATGACATCACTGATGACATCAATGACCACTTCACTGATGATATCATTCATGTGACAATACAATGCATCTCCTCACATTTTAATATAACCTCTGTTTCACCCAGTGTTAAATACAGAGTATCATTTTTGAGACCATTGACACACCAATACTAGTTACTACATATGTACTCACTGATTCCTACGTCTACACACACATTCACTCATTCACCCATACAATCATTCATACATACAATCACTCATCTTTACAACACTATCATATGCACTCATACACCTATACAGACACTCACACTCTGCCACTCATCCATGGAGTTACTCACACACCTAGTCAGTCCTGTAAAGAATCAATCACACTTCCATTTTCTTGTCTATACAGTTAAACATAGAGCACCTTACATTTTCAAACATATACTAACACATACTTACCTTGTTATACAATCATTGATATAAGTACACATTGATCCGCACAGAGTCACACACCTCCCAGCCAGCCACACACACACTCAGTCTCCCATACAAATACTTGGACAATCAATCAGTAACCCATATAGTTAATCATATAGCTACTGATCAACACATGCAGCAGTTTACAGAACAACAGACATAATGATGCACAAATTAAGACAGTTTAGTCACTAACCCATGCACTCAGTGAGACACATTTAATCACTCACTCATACAGTCAGTCACGCACCTACTAAATCCTTCATCCAGACACTTATACATCTACTCATTCTTCAATATGTAAAACATATTTAAACTTTACAGAAACACACAGTCACTGGATGATGTAATCAGTGATGTCATTTGAGATGTCATCAGTGATGTCATCAGTGATGTCACTGACCATGTCATGAATGATGTAATATGTGACATCATCAGCAGTGGATTGCGGGTACGCGATATATAGTTAGTGCAACTAACTATATATGGAATTTCAATGGTTTTGTGTGAGTAAAATAAGTTTTTTTAAATGCTAATTCCTAACTATATATGGTCTATAACCTATGGTTTTTTCAGTGAATTTTCAAGGTTTTGTAAATGCTAATTCCTAACTATATATGGTCTATAACCTATGGTTTTTTCAGTGAGTATGTATATATATATATATATATATATAATATGTGTTAATCTATATTCATGTGCATATTTCTTTGGGAATATGCCCCTTTGAGTTGTAAAGTGTTGTTGTTCATATCCTACATGAACGGCTAACATATGTAAATACATTGTTAGTTTAAAAGTATTCAACCTGTAAAACAAACATCGTAAAACAACCATATTTTAAGACTTCAATGAGAGTAATGCAATAAATCTACGGCTGAATATGAATGCCAAAGAATTCCAGTCCATGGCCCCCCAAATATAGCATGAGGAATGTTTAAGAAGTTGGAATATGAGAAAAGGGGATAGTTCATGATTTTATAACGTACAGAATTGTTTCCACAGCTTCTTCCCCAAACTATTTACAAATCGATGTGCTGCCCACCAGTCATTGGAGAATCTATATTTCCTCCACAAGTGCTTTTTGCTAGAGGAAGGAGGAATTGGCACTAGCATACTTTTCATTGTAAATGTAATTTCTCAAGCAGAAATAACATTTTACTACCAGAGGGTAACACTTGGGGAGTAAATTATGTTATCTCATTATTTCAGAAGGTTTTTTTAAAGACATGAAGGCTACCTTCTCCAAGTCGGCTCATGCTATTAAAAAAGAGATGCTGACTGGTAACCAATGCTTTGATTTCAGAAGATCGATCGAAAATTCAGTAGATCATAAATAATTTTACGAGAAGCATTTAAAACCTGCAGTCATTTTATATGGCATGGTAGTTTACCGTGCAACACAGTATCATATAGTCAATGGATGGATTGACCAGAAACCCAACTGAAGCAGCAGGATTAGAAAAAGAGAGCTTTTAATAATATTGGAGTTCAGAAATGAATGGAGATGGAACAATGACCTATGAAGTCAACCATTCGGTTTTAATTCATGCTTTGCTTGGAAAACATCGGTGTAAAACTTTGCACCGTGCATCCAAAAGGGGGACTAAATGCCTTTTTGACCATGAGTGAGAAACGGGTTTGAAACATGGCACGCTCAAAATTTCATGCTAAAGTATTTTCCGCGTCTTTTTATTTCGTCGAGAAGCAATTGATTATAACAGGTTGATCTTCCGCCTATTTTAAGACCGGGATAAAAAGTATATCAGACTCCACTTTGTGCACTGACCCCTTCCTGTTTCATGACGGGTGTAAATGTACAGAAATATTGACTGTCAAAATAGTAGCTGTTGCCCTAGACACACGTATGTTAACACCAACAAGAGTTCATTAGAGAGGGGTCAGCTGTACAAGGCAGCAGGCCAGAAAAGTGTGCAGTCGTTTGCTACCATACAGGCTGCGTTTCACTAGTTACCAGTCAGAATTTTCATGCCTCCCTCCTTAGCTATTCGTTTTGCTTTAATTATCTAGAAGAAGGCAACTCTTACAGCTGCCTCACAACTACAGCTGCTGTTATTTTATCTTTATGTGCAACATTTTCTGTCTCTATTGAATGCAGCGTTTAATTAATACAATAGATTCGCTCGGTTTGCCAGCAGGAGGCCCTTCAGAAACAAGACGAGGCATCTCATTCCCATATAACTACAGACAACTGTTCATGTTTCATTTCAAAACAGAGCAAGAGTAAGTGGGATAATGCCAGGGCTGTCTCCTGGTGTAAAAATGGAAACAATGAAATAGCTGCATTCTGTCAGTGACCTGAAATAAATAGCAGCGCAATGAGAAATGACAGCCTCGTTCACCTTGCATCCATGCAGAAATAACTAGAGCCGCCTTCCCATGCCTCGAGAAAGGGGGGAGAAGGAGGCGGGGCGGGGGATTCAAGAAAAGAATTGACCTTGACTTGCAGCCCCTGTCTCCTACTGACACAGGGATCCGCTGCTGAAGTTTGTTGATTGAAGTGTACAATGGCGTTTGTGTATTTTACTGCACATGACTCCTTCATCTCGAGTCATTTAACATGGAATTGGAAGCCGAGGGGGCTCGTTTTCTTTGCCTTTTTGCCATGTTCCACAATGTACCTCGAAGCCACAATCGCAAGAATGCAGAAAACGACTTCCTTGCCCATCAGGACTACAGCTTTTGTGATGTTGAGACATATCTGTCGAACAACGCTTTAGAAAGTGAAGAAGCATAATTTGCGAGGTATCTGGGGTCATGGGCATGGCTAGTTTCCACAGTGTACCCTGGAACCACTGAAGGTGTATTCCAAGACTGAGACCAAACAATGACTCTCCATTAAGCATCTTCATCTCGGGCAGATACACGAGAATCTTAGATTCACATTGTGTAAGAGCTCACAAGGTTCGAACTTTAGCAGCTACCAGTGCAGTGGTGCTTGCACATAGACTTTGCAAAAGAGATGCATGCTTCAATAATAATCGCTTTCCTGACTTTAACAACAATTACATGTTTTGCTGAGCTGTTCCTATAACACCACGAAGGCTTACAGAATGTTTTATAAAAGCACATGGAAAAAAAGAATAGTCTTAGGTCTGAAATGCTTAGTGGCTTAATAGGAGGAACATAAGAAAGGGCAGAGGAGGCTGGTGTGTGCAATTGTGATTCGTACGTGTATTTTCCAGTGGAAGTCGATAGCTTCTCAAAGAGTGCACCTACAATATTCTGGAACCTACTATAAATTGTTCCAAGGAATTTAATACCAATGTGTGCACAAGTGGACCTGAAGTCACCCACTCTTCTCTTACGCCTGATGAAGCTGGTGATGAACCAAAAAGTGTTCTCTCTCCAGCCATCTAGCAGCTCCGAGGTTCACGACCTTGATGACTGAAGAAAACACCACATAGGAACTCAGTCAGTCTCAACATTACATTCGCCGTTTAGATATGAAATGCCAGGTTCCAATGTTTCTAGAACCATTATTAAGGGGGAAAGTCATATCTGTGTTTGTTTACCTGCACAGATTTAACAATTCCTTAAGCACGAGGACCAAACACTTGATGCAGTTGGAAATATGTTATAAAAAGTCCCATAACATGTTTTCAGAGGGTAAAATTCTGAGAATTTCCAGTAGTACAATGTAAAATGCTGTTCCTGTCTTTTACATCTTATTATGTCCCCTTATGTATTATTATGCATAGTCACTGTGTTTCTCTTGAAATAAAATTGATACATCATTGTTTTAACATATTATTTGATGTAAAATACTGAACTGGTATGTAAAGAAAAGTTTGCAAAGTACCTGCTTACTGGCTTAACACTGATCCCCTTCACACGCTGAAAGTATATGTAAAATAGACAATGATAAATACAAAATTTGTCTTCTTTTGATTCTGTTGTTACTTTATTTTCTTAGCTTCTGTGGATGGTGTCATTACACACCCCAATCAAAGTTTTTCTTTCCTGGCCAACATGTGTTTTGTCGCTTTACAGGGATGAACCCGCGACTTCTTCAGGACTATTCTGTTGTGTGTCCCTTGATTTCGGTGATAATTCCAACCCAGAACCTCAAGCTTATTTCTTGTTTATGTTATAATTGTTCATCATTTTCCGTCAACCAAATGCGAGCTTTCAAATTTCGTGAAGCTTCCAAGCTTCGTGGAGCTTCATTATAGTGCCCTATCCGGCACGATTCTCATCGGAGAGATGGCTTCCACACCTCGCGATTACCTGCTTACTGGTATACATTGTGGTCTCTCTGACACGTTTTTTGTGTCGGAATATGAGTAGGAGAAGAAGTGGTTCGGAAAGTTCTCTTCAAATAAGAATATTAATTTAAATTTGAACTCCCCTTTTTGATTGGTTCCTTTCATTTCGTACACAAAGCTTACTGTGAGTGATATTGTATTGTATCTGATTGATATACTGGTCACGAAAGTATACTCTACCATGGAACAAGAAGAGATCAAAATAAGAGGTTCTTTGTGTTTGGCGCTGTGCTCACAAGATTCTCTTTGGAACCATAGTATGAAGTCATCAAGCAAGTTTTCTGCTGAGATAGTACTGGGGGTGTTGGGTGGAGGTCCTGTATTATTTTCCACTGTGAACTTGTTTATACTTTTAACGGCAATAACCTTTGTGCATTTTGCAGTTTGTGAATAATTGCAAAAGTGTAGTTAATTTCAGTGGAAGCAGGTTGGCCGAAAATGGCCAACCGCATTATTGATGACCATTACTGACAATGCCTCCTTCATACTTTATAACAGCAACAGCAGTAGAATGAAAAGAAACTCCACATAAATGCTAATGGATCTCTCTGATCCACTTGTATTATTAGAGAATGCCAGATGTTTTACTATTGTTTTATTAGGGAGCTTACTTTTCGTTTGCTAATTGTTAGTGGTTTTAGGTTGTCTGTGACATTTGAGTCCCGTGTGAGGTGCTGGATTATGCTGAATGCTGTACGTGTAAAGAACAAGCCTCTGTACTGGAACTCCCGCGCATTGATCTTTTTTGTCTTGTCCTGCTGGGAATGTGTCTGTGCCAGCTCATTACTGTATATATTTACACCACAGGGGTGAAAATAAATTACCTTGCATGAATTCTAGCTTGTGTTTCGTTCAACCCATCTATTGTCACATTAAAATTCACACTGTGAAGAGTTTATTTTCCAATTGTTGAAATGACTTACATAGTTGCTTTGTTGACATGTTCTTTTACAAGTATTCCGCTGTTACATTTTCTACTTTAATACAGTACTGGACAGGGAGAAAAGGAGTGGAATGTGTTAATACTGAAATAATGTGATTGTGGTAATGGGGAATAGATTTTCTGTCAGACAATTTGTGGCAAAGAGTGTTTGACGCTCGATTATGTTGTCCTTACTAAATGAAATTTACATTTTTGAACTTCACTTGTAGGTCGTTTGGGAGTTTTCTGCTAAAGTTTACAATGACTTAGCAGGTTTACAAAATGCTCTGCTTGGATGTTCCACAAAACACTGTGCAAGAACAGTCCACTTCCACCTCCAGGTGGATCAAAATTACCATAACACACGTTTTACTGTGCATGCCTCCCCAGGCCACACACGCTTGCGGCTCCTGACCGGAGTCCAAGCCTTACCTGGGGGTTGCTCTGCCTTGCCCTCTCCCTCCGCTCGTTTGACATCCTGCTGGGTGATCCCAATCATGTTGCAGCTCTGTTGCTAGCTGATGCTGTAGCCGGACTGGTTACGGCGCTGCCTTCTCCTTCGCTGGTGGTCCTTTCGACGAACAACTATCACAATCCCTTTCACTTTGTAGCTTCCTTAGCTTCAAGAAATCCTTTAGCACATTGTGGCTCGAGCCGGCGGTGGCGATCTTTCCTCACAGCCTCAGTTACGATGATGGCAGGGGCTACAAACAGCTATGCAGCAGCGTGCATAATGTTTCATGCTGTGGGGGAAATGCGGTCACGGGGCACCTCGTAAACAGCACCATGGAGCATACGGCAGTTTCAGGCATGCTAAAAGCACACGCACCAAGCGTCGCTGAGACACACTCGGAAACATTTATGTTCCTGAGTTTCCACAACTGGGGACCTGCTCTCCTCGAACTCTTGGAGACAAATTACTTCAGGACACAGCACACAGCAAAGTCTCCTCAACCAGGGGGACACAGCACAGAGCAAAGTCACTTATCCTCTCCTCAGTCAAATCAGCAACTGCAGGCCAGATCAAGAACACACAGCAAGGGAAGTCCTTCTCTTCAGTCTCTTCAGCAGTTCTTCTTTGGCAGAGGTTCCTCTTGACCACAAACTAGTTTCAATCCTTTTTCAATCTGGATTTCAGGGGTTTCAGCTCTTACACTTATACCCATAAATGCCTTTGAAGTCTTTGTGTTCATGGGGCTCAGACCTTGGTCCAAACCAGACCCGGGTGTCTTCCTGCCAGTGCACACCCTCTTTCTTTGATAGTCAGGCGCTCAGCAGGCGGTGGAGCCGTCCTTTTGTGGCAGCAACACAACCCTCTTCACATCCAGAGGGCTACTCCTTCCTCCACATCAAATGCAGGCCAGCTTGTTGCTGTCTCATCTTCTCCCCCCTGGGGTCAGGACACTTCCCAGACCCTGTCGCATCCAAATCCAGATGGTCAATACACAAACAGGCAGAGGCACACAGGATGGTTTAAGACAAGAAACCAGCCACTTTTAAAAACGTGGTTTCTAAGCACACAATTTAAAAACCATCTTTACAAAAAGATGTGTTATTAAATTCTGAGTTCAGGCACACTAAACTCCACCTCTCCATCTTATGCCTATGGGAAGATATGCTGGAAACATGGGACACAGCATTCCCTATTCTGTCCTAAGGGCAAGATGGCCTTGTAGCAGTGAAAAACGAAGTTGGCGTTATTTCACTGTCAGGACATGGTACACACCTCAGTACATGTCCTACCTTTCACATACACTGCACCCTGCCCAGGGGGTACCTTGGGCCTACTACAGGGGTGTCTGATGTGCATAAAAAGAGAAGGTAAGGCCCGGCAAGTGTGTGCACTTATCAGGACAACAAGTTAGTTAACAAACTGCGTGCAGACACTGCAGTGGCAGGCCTGAGATCTCTTTTTAGGGATACTTGTGTGGGTGGCACAATATTGCTGCAGGCCCACTAGTAGCATTTGCATTACCAGTCCTGGCACACATAGCACACTTTACTAGGGACTTTACTAGCAAAACAAAAATACCAATTATGGACAACCAATTACCATAACACTTTATACAGGGAAGACTTGCACTTTGACACTGATCAGGAGTGGGAAAGTGCCCAAAGCATCTAAGTCGGCAACATTATGTCAGAAAAATGTCTAGAAGAAACGCAAAAAAGTTTAAGGAACTTTAGCCAAAAAGAGACAAGTCCAGCACAAATAATTATATTTTTTATAGTGATCTTTAATTATTTGGAATAAACCATCCTTACTGGTATATATCCTGGTGAAAAAATGATGCTGGTAATTAGTAAATCATTGTTAATCATCAAAAGGCACAGGCGTGCCATTGTTTCCTGTGGGTCACAGTTCATTGACATTCTGTCCATGAGTCATAGATCTGTAATTGAATTGTTGTCTTCTTTAATTGTGGTGGACCAAGTCCTTTACGTCTGAAGTGGCCTGTGTGGTTGGCTTGGCCTCCTTCTTGGTAAGAGTTTTTTTAAGATACAAATATCTATATGTGAAGTGAATACCAACGATTGGACACACGTCATGAATGGCCTTGCCCGCAAAGAAAAATGAAGGCCCTCCCCTCTACTTATACACAATACATTTCATTATTTGTTCTTATTTTTAGAACTAGGCATTGACAGTGAAGTTGTCAAAAATACCTATTGCTTTCAAAATAGATTTAAAATGTTTATCCACTCTGTCCCTTTTCAATCATTCGACCATTGGCTTGCTTCAAACAGCTTCTTTCAGCCATTGGCTTGAAATTTGCCAATCCCTTCTTGGCAAAGCTCAGTGGAAAGTTATTCTCTCACATAATACTTTTGGCTGTTTCGGGAATACTTCCACAGCCATTATAGTGCTTGCATTGAAATACACACGAGTCTATTTTACATCTATTTCCCTCTCTCTCCAGTCATGCTGGCTCCCTCAAATATGTCTCTCTAAAGTGCATGTGTAATCGCATTGTATTCAGACCCATTGACTTTGCCTGGGCATGTTGTGGGGTCCGCCATAGTGAAGACCATTATTAGCATGTTGCATCTTACTCTTTCCTTTTGTTCTTCTCTTCCTTCACCCCCTCCAAACCCACGTTCTTATTTTATGTACACCGATTTCAGACATTCGCACTGTACAAGGCAATGACCACGTATTCATTAATACCTTTGAGTTGATAACGGTAGAATGTTCACCCAAGCTAATCTTTTTATGTATTTTTCATTCCTGCAGGTATATATTGGCTCTTCTTAAGTAAAATATGGTGAATAGCAAATGAAGAAACTGTTCTAGTTGGCTTACCGTTTGAATTATGTATTCTAGACTTGTATTTCATAAACTAACAACAAAAACAAATAATAACCTGTAGTGGTACATAAAGTTTTAAATAAATGATTCCAGGCTTATGCAGTGATCGAGTGTGTTTCTAGGGAGCTACAGTAGTCAAAGTCCGCTTACATTCACTAGAATAAAGAGTGCCACGATCTGTGTTCCTGAGTAACTTCTTGACCAGGGATCATCTCTCCAAGTTTTTCTGCTTGAGCGTCTCAACACAAATAATGATTTTCCAGCAGTATCTATTCTTCTTCAATGTTTACAAGGTCACCACAGCAGACGCTCTTCATTGGCAGAGATGAGGAGGTTAAGTGCCAGCTGTCTTCTCATGTTACCACTGAGTGCAAGTACAACGTTTATTTTAGTTCCTGCACATTCACGTTCCCGTGTGTGTTTCTGAGTTTCAGTGCTAAACTAATTTTGTTCTCTCTTTATGTATTCATTCTAACACAGCGGTGTTGTGCAGTGTTACGTGCTCTGGGCCAAAGGCGTTAAATGACAATTATTTTTAGTATGAAATACACTTCAGTTTTGAAACCTTTGGTTTGAGCTTGTTGGGGCGATGAGGACAGAGCATCATGTGGACAGGTGCTTCGAGGACAGCATAATGCAGCCGACTGGAGAGCTTGCAGATATAAAGTGGTCTTAAGCATTCCTCTGACCACAGTCCTTTTTGTGGGCACTGGAGTACCATGCACTCTAATATAGCAGTAGTTCACGTGTGTCTTTTGTAGGACACTCTTTACTCAGGTAGTTTTTTAAGTCCCTACTGCAAGTATAAGTCCCTACTTCCATTTTAAATCCCTACCTCCATTGTTTTTTTATCTGTGGGAGGGTGTTGCAGTAATGGTGGTGGGCCATGTATTGTGCTTGACGTACTCCATGTCTGAGCTGTAGTATATTTACTACTATTTTTGGTCCTATCTGGCTGTAGTAGCTTTAAAAGTGCAGTTTGTGAATAGAACTCAACATATTCTTTTGTGGGTGAGTGCACTTCCTTCATTAACACCCCCACACACACTAGCCCTACTTAAACCCCTCCCTACTCCTTCCTAAACACATATTGTTTAGCTGTACCTGCTCTCCTGTTCCAGCTACTCTTCCTGGTCCTTTAAACATTTATTACTAAGTAGTAAGCTTAAATATGCGAGGATTCCCCCATAGAAAAAATATGGGAGAGGTGGAGATGGAAATGTACACTTGTAGATTTGTGAATTGCATTTTGAAATAAGTAGTACTACTTTATATATTACAAAATGCTGTTTGTAAATTGGGCCCACTGTGTTCTTTCTTAGTAGTCTCTATTTCCTTTATTATTTTAAATCCTGAGATTTTTTATTTTAAATATTTGTGATGCTGTGCAATTTTTTTAACGAGGGAGACATTTAATGTTTATCATAGTGTCGGAGAAAAAAAAATAGTCTTGGAAAAATACTAGTCTGCACAACGCCTCCCCTTGCGCAATCTACGACATGCGGGAAAAAAGTGAAGCTGCTGTGCCTTAAACTGCTGTGAGTTTCCAAGGCAGATACTCTCTGCTGCCAAATGCAGTCACTAACACATATACTGCTTTGGGAGACAAAAAATGTAATGAGAAATATAAAATACCATAAAATGAAACTTACATTTTATATCAGTTTCTCTTAGCAGCATCACACGTCAGATACCTCACTTTTTGCTAATCATGTGTTTCACAGGAACGGCTTAAAGAGTGAAAGAAGTGTAGGTTATTTTGAACAACTCTTCAGTAACTCTATCCAGTTGAGCGTTATCACGCACACTTTTCATCTCTAGGCAGCATGGATTTAAATATGGGTTATGAAAGCTGTCAGCGTGAGCCTTCACACAATAGAATGCCCCCCACTGTGTCTGCACTGTGCTAGCTTTACTTGGCTTGCACAACCTTCCAACATGTCCACCTTCCGCAGCGCTTACGTGGCTGCCTTGTGTTCGAGTAAGTCTGTCTGTATTAGGGTTATGGTTTTAGGAACCTCTCGGTTCTCAAAACTTGCTTTTTTCATTTTACACATTTGTGGTAGCTCTAGCTTTGCTTTCTGTGTTTTCTAGTACACATTTTGGCAAAAGCTATTATATGCGTTGTCATGAGAAATGCAGCATTTTAATTAGTTCCATGCTGCTGAGCCGCTCTCAGACTGAAGTACAGCGAACACTTAATTAAGGTAGAGCCTAAAAATATATATCAATACAACGTGCACATTTATGGACAACTGCTAACCATGCCACTGACTCACTGAGTGGCTCAGTCGTGCTTCAGCAATTAAATGTTGCTTAGCTCAGACCTGCCGTCCAGAACCAGGGTTGGGCTTTGGGGTAGTTATTAAGGCCGGTCTGGCTCGTAGCGTTGCTATTCTCCTATATAGAAAGCAAGCAATTAGTGGAAGTGACTCCTGATTTGTAAGTGGAGTTTCGAGGGTATCTGTCTTATCTTGCTCCCTGACTCAACCCAGACAATGTTGGGGAGCTTTAATTAGCAATAAAAGAAAGGACTGGGTAACAGCAAAGCTTTTCTCCTCTGTTACACTCCAGCTCTGTAAGGATGCCTTTCGACAGCTAGTTTGGTCAACTGCCATTTTTCACTTTGCCACCAAAAGTTCCACAACATTTTTTTGTATTCGTGCTAGAGTGGCTGCTGACCTAGGGAGCTTCGTACATACCAGCTCCAGTGTTCTCCAGCTGCACCCTTAGCATATACTTAGAACATATTTTAAACTTCCCAGCAGCAACAGCTATTGTCCTAAAGAGCCTTTCAGAAGTACCTTTTTTCACCATCTCACTTTATGTTCCTTATTGGTGGAATTTCATTAAGTCTACACCCCACAGAAATGCCTAATGACCCCATAATTGCCTAAGTAACCATTTCATTCTCCATTGCTTCTTTCATAAGTTATCTCCCATTGTATTGCTGATTGTGCATGAGCTTGAAAATGGAGGATGGCTGCTCCTAGCCAAAATGGGTTTGGCCCATTTCCCTCTCCTTTGTCAAGGAGAGTCTTGCAAAGCTACATAAGCATTCCTGCCAAAGCAGCTTCACTGGAGTCATGATGACCATGTTACAGGGACTGAGTTGTGCAAACCTAAAAATGGACTTCATTCATTTGAATTACCTGTTGGAAGATGTGTCCCTCAGCCAAAATTGTGGGTCACTATGACCTAACCCCTTACCACTTTGTTATTTAGGTCTGGGGGAAATATTAATTACGTCAGAGTAATTGGAATAATTTTGGTCATTTCAGCTACCAAATCTATGCAACATTACTGGGATAAGCTATTGCTCCATATCGTGTGATTTCGCAGAAACATTTTGATGCAAAATGTACTGTTCAGGTAATTGTTGAACGTGGGTAGCATTTCAGATAGATTTTTTACCTAAGAAGACAGTTTGAGTAATTTTGTACGTGAAACTAGAAATTTGAATGTGAGTGGCAATGTTTTGAATGTGAGTGGCAGTTCCTTTAATGAAGGTGGCCAACAAACATTTCAGGTAGATTTATTTTCCACCCTAGTGGACCGCTCGGGTAATTTTTAAAGGCAAAACTGCCCTTCCAAATGCAAGCGGATTTCTTTTGAATGTGAGCAACTTGAAATCAACGCCAAATTTCATTTTTTAGTTTATTTTTTACCCAAATGGACTATTCAGACCTTTTTCAGTGCAAGATGTGTTTTGCATAACTATGCGTTATGTTGTATACATTTTGATAATTTCACAGAATTATGATACCCAAAATTACGTGAGTTACGCCCACCTCTACTAGTAATCCTACGGAGTCTTAGCTCATGCTCTTCAGGAGCTGCATTGTCTAACTTGATTTTGGGACAAAACCTTATTTTGACCATGCTAGCATTTAGAGTGACTCACTTACTATCTGCTACCATTGTCCTAATGTTCATATTGAGACTGGGCCCTGATCTATACCTCATGGAGTTTCTAATCCTTAACTCAATTACAACCCAGGCACTCTGAGCTTTTTAGTTCTGGATTTATATTTACTATGACTAGTGGGCTTCCTAAACTGGTAGGGATGTTAGCCGGAGAACCCCAAGGTCGTTGCAGCTGTAATTTTTAAATCACAACCAGGAGATCCTGAAATATAGGTATGAAAGTTCAGGGCCCTTGGGGCATCATTGAAAACACATGTAACAATTAGACTTTGAGATACTGGGGCTCCTGTAGAGTTATGCTTTGTTACTTAACCTCATGCAAGCCAAAAGCAAATGTGAAGATTAGTAATCAGTCTGCTGTGAGTCACTTTCCTAAACTAACAATTGAAAGTTCCCTGAAATCCATTTCAGGGGCCCCTGTATCGACTGTCATTTTAAATTAATTCAACAGTCTGGACAGTTCAAGAGTTGCCAACAACAGCTCCATAAGATAACACAAATCAATGGTTTCCTATGAGATGTTCCTCAAACTAGTTCACAAATTCAGGCCAGTTATCTGGAACCTAGACCGTAATAATTCTATTTGTGATGTACATTTCTAATGGTCAGTGCTAAATACATCAGAATACCATCATTGTTTCCGCTATTTATTAGTTTACAATATTTATCTAAAAATTATACCTTTTTTAAAGAAAAAACTTTGATTGGTCAGTCCATCTTTAAAGTGATTGTAGTAACTATATTATTTGGTATCTGTCTCCTCCTTCACATCATCGCCCACGAGCTAGTCCATGACTACTCAACCAAGCCAGTAAGGAGAGTCAGGGAGGCTCACCTTTCTTTCAGATGCCAATACCCACGAACCTGGTAAGTCCTATGTGCCCATGTGGGCCCCCAGTTGGCACTGCTTGGTGTTCTCCATAACTTTAACGCTCTTTAAAAAGGCCCGGAACAAACTGTCAAAATAGTATGCAGTGTGAGACGAGGTAGAAAGAGGTTCCAGGTACTTACGGTGAAAATAAGACCTTTGCATCCACTGATATCCCTACAACCGATAGATCCCTCTGAGAGCAGATTTCTTCCTCTGGGTAAAGTGGGCCATACTGTGGAAAGGAGGATTCCTTCTTCAGTTCCATCTTTCTGCTATTCACCAGTTCTTGTCACTTTATTCCTCAGGGACAGTTCTCAAGAGGTTGTTTGTTTCTCTTAAACATGCAGTATTTTGTTTTGCACTGTATTCGTGAAGACAATTTGACCTCCTGTCCCAATTTTCTTGCTTGACATGTGAGTATTCGTTCTTCAGCCTAAAATCTTTCCTAAGGGGCAATCTCATTTGGAATTATTTCAGAATCATAAGGGGTAGTATTTTGGGGACTCATGCTCTCCTGAGGTTCTACTTCATAGTGTTTTAATGAGCATTACATTTCCAGTCCCAACACCACTTCATAAAGATGATCCTTTTATAACCAGATAGCAATCCATGGCAGACGCACAATGAGTTGACACTATCTGTGCATACATGATGCATATATTGGAAAGTCCCAAATAAAGCTGAAGGGCCACTTTTCATACTTATTTAAATTCGAACACTAATTTCAGAACCAGTGTTTTAAAATCTCTTTGACTATCAATTAGAAGACAGCATGGTAAACGTTGACTACTGCCAGATATAACGCACGGCGACAACACATGAAAGTTTTAGAGCATGTTTCAGTTCATAAGCTTTCGAGACTCCTCGAAGAGGCGATGGATGTGAAGTGAACGCCTTCCAATGCTGGCCTTCTGTCACTCGTAGGCACGCACACAGGAGCATTCTGTTTACGACCGGCACGCGGCCGCTGTGTTTGCAGACAGAGTCGTGAAGTCCATTTATAGTGCAGATATTTTTGGCGCTTGTACTGTCAAAACATGGAGTCATGGTGCATTCATGTAGGAATGGCCTGTGCTCCCCCAGCGAGGTCCATTGCAATTTAAAATTAGTTAATGGGCGCTTTAAACGAACTTGCAATCATGCCATTCCAGGGGGTGTTTCCCTACTCTCCAGAAGAGCAATTTTACTGGCTCGGTGCAGATTAGATTGTGGTAGCGTGGAGGCTGAGACACAGCAGACCCGTGCTGCACGGATGTACATAAAAATACAGGGACAATTCGTATCCATATTCGACTGTTTTCATGAAGTTATTAGACACCATTGGTACATTGCTGAAGCAATGTTTTCTAGACGTGCTTTCTAGACTTGCCTTCTAGCCAATGCAAGACTCAATCAACTTTCTTCTTTAATGCAAGGTGGTGGGATACTATACCTTGATGTACCAATCAAATTAAAGAAATAGTGAGGACACCTCTAATTACATTAATGACAGGCATAAATAAAGAAGTCTCTAACTGCAGTTTTAGGGGGAGGAAAGACATTAGCCCAACAGACTGCATTTATAGATCTGGCTCAAAATAAGAAGCACTACTTACAATACTAGTTGAAGAATAATGGAAGGGAATGGTGAGCACACCAGATATAGACTGGAAAGGAGGTTGGGCCTTTTTATTTATGACCGTTCCTTTCATACCGTTGTTCGCTACTGTAAGAAGGGAGATATTGGCAGCTGCAGCATTTGCTCGCAGATTTTTTATAACAGTGACTGGAATTTTATATTTGACGTGCTGCTAATATTTGTTTCTTGCATTCTCAACACCTCCTACGGATGCAGTATCCTCCTGATACTCCCCCAGGCTTGGAATGTAGGGGTCATTTTCATAAATAGCGCAAAAGCACAGATAGTTGCAAAGCCTTTAGATTAGTCTTAAATGATGGGGATACAGGAGTCAATTAATCACCTTTTTTATATAGGATTTGCTGCTGTAGTATTTCTATACCGATATGCTGTAAGTAACTGGCGTTCCTATCTGTGATGGTACTCAATTTCCCAACCTTAGATGAATGGAAGGCTGAATGAACTTAGCCCGGATTCCAAATTTTGATCTGCATTTCATAGCAGATGTTAGAGTTTAACTAGGTGAGCCACGTAAATCAGGGATATTGACTTGGTATTCAGCAGTGATATGCCAAGGGTAAAATCCATCTCATGTACATGGGCTGTCATCAACCTCAGTTGGCTTACAGCCCCTCAAAATGCCAGCCAGAACCATTATATACCCGGGCAGGGGCATCATATGCCAGACCACAGGCTCAAATGCCCAGTCATAGTCATTGTCATTACATGTTCACGGGAAACATTACGTGCCCATGCAAAATCAGCAAATGGAGAGGTATGGCATCATAGATTTAGGTGTAGTGACGTTTGCCTACTGCAACCTGACAATGACAGTAATAGGCCTAGGTTCTTAGGGACAGCATCCTCTGCTATTGCAATCTCATTCGACTCTGCTATAGCATCGATCCATCCTCTACGTTCTCATGCTTTGCCTTGAATTTCCATTGCTAACTCTCCATTAGTAAGTTCAGATTTGGATGGCTAACGGGGCCTGGGGGTACTTTGTTCAGCTGAACCATAAGCGGTCCTTCAAGTTCTGAGTGCTATAAAGTATATTAAAATTTGTGCAAACATTGAAGATTTTAGTCTTGGCCAACATCTGCCAGTGCAGCTCTAGCGCATATTCAACTTCTCCCATGCCCTCTGCTTCCGTAGAACAACATACCTATTTGTTATGTTATGTTAAGGTTTTATTTATATAGCGCACGGCTACTCAACAAGAGTGTCCCGGCGCTTTCAGAGAGCGACTCAGCAGTTAAAAAACATAACAGTCAACAAACAAAGAAGAGCGAGTAAAATAGAAGAAATCAGCCTAAAGATTAAAAAGCCAGGTCTTCAGGTTTTTCATGCATCCTTGCATTTGACCTTTTCATACCAGCAATTCTGTTTGTTGATCTGCAAAATATGTGAGCTCACAAAGAACAGCATTGTCTTTAGGTAATATAAAACACTTTGTAGCCTATATTTTCTAATATTTCGCAGGGCTGTATTACTGTAAGGTTTCTTTTAAATAGAAAGTGAACAATAACATCATGTTCCTCTTAGGTCCTTTATGTTGTTGAAAAGTCTACTTATGTAAGCACTGGTCTACTAAAGTGTAAAGTAGAGTGAGACCAATCGTCTGCATTGATATTTGCAACCTGGAGTAACCGTGATGGGCCTGTATGAACAGTGAGTACATTGCCTGAAGCCAAATGGCCACAAAGACACTGCTGACACACATACCTCTTTAATGGTGCCAACTTGGTATTGTTTTTAGGTCGAGCTTGGGCAGTGCATGCGCTGCTGCGAGGCATGCAGTATTGGAGTATGGAGTTGAAGCCCAGCCCACTCTCTGCCCTTATTTTTAATTGGCTTGTGTCATTGTCCTTCGTATACTCTGGCTTCCGAGTCGTTATTAGGCTTGTTAGTCCCTTCTTGGTACCGCCTTGTCTGCAATTGTTACCGCCCATAATGACTGGATCTTTTACTTGTCTTGTTACATGGTCTGCTTTATCTTGGCTGTGAGCACTATTTTGTTTAATGCTTTGCCCCTATTCCACCTACTAGGCTTCAGCACGCCGCCCACTTCTATTTTATTTACTAATGGTGGTCCCCTTTAACAATAGTGGCCATGTTTCTTTCTTACTTTATTTTAGAAACGAGGTCCGTTTTAAGTATAGCGGCTGTTCTTACTTATTATTATCATTATTTATTTTTGTTTGTTTACTAGCGCCCATGTGATGCTTTCTCATTCATGAAAGCCACACCCCCTTCTTTAGACAAGCCGCACGTGGAAAAAGTTTTTGAAGGCTTCAGACCGCTGCTAGTCCTTCAAAAAAAGCTCTTCACCATTTTAAGAAGGAAAATATCGAGCTGCTGCCTTTAGCTTGGGGTGTGCTTTAGGTGTACCACTATGAACTGGAAAGCATTTTTTTAAATAATGCTGAAGGTATTTACGATTAATTTTTAAACGGATTTAGTTTCAATATATTGTAAATCTGTTTGTTATGCTACCTGTTTAAATTTGGAAGCATTTTGAAACTTGGAACCATCCATTTTTTTTCTTGTTTCCTTAGCTTTACAGTGGTCGCACGGTACTTTGTTTCCAACTTGAATGAGTCTTTGTAAGTACCATGCTGAAGCTGCAGTTGAGTCTGTGATTGTTCTCAATGAATCTAGAGACCCTCCTTCCTTCCCTATTTTCTACCTCGTTCCTTCTTTGTCTGCCTTATGAGCTGGAAGGTGCTAGTGATAGGACGCTTGCTTCCAGTACACTCCATCATATCACCTCTCAGAGTAGGCAACTTTGCTTGTCCTATTTTTTATTTTTTTTATTTAATTGTGCGTTTTTATATAGCGCAGACTTTACCCGAAGGTGTCAGAGCGCTTCACAATAGGAACAGAACTGATACATGAGAACATTACAAGTGAACAAAATACAAAAGCAAACGTTACATTAAATGAAGCAAAAAAGACAATCGTGAGCCGACAAAATACAAGAGGTAGCAAACGGTGCATTACAAAAGTGACAATCGTGAACCAACAAAATACAAAAGGTAGCAAACGGTGCATTACAGGAGGAAAAAGTGACGTGTGCAGGTTACAAAAGCGTACAAAGTAAACATAGAGGTATAATACAATATATGGAGGGCACTCAAGCACAAGAACAAACATTACGTAGGCCATGGTGGCACTTGTGTAGGTATCAAAAATAAATAAATGTAAGAGGTAGAAAATAGTGTGTTACAAGAGAAAGTAACGGGTGCATGTTACACACGAGTACCAAACACAGGAAGAAAGATAATACTGCAACCTGGCAGACTCTCAAACCACAAGAACACACTGGGAAGACACTTCCATAGTCTTGTAAAGTAGATTTTTCTATAATGGAAGGGCTTCCTTCAGATAATCGAGAGGGCATGGATTACATTTGGAAGTGTCTTTGAAGGAGGAGAACTTTGAGGTTAGTTTTGAAGGCCTGGGAGGAGGTGGTGGTCCGGAGCTGCGGCGGAAGGGAGTTCCAGATTCTCACCGCGTTGCCTGAAAAGGATTGTGCCATCGTTCTTTCCTTCTTGAAAGTGGGCGGTTCAAGCAGAAGATTTTCCGCATTACGTGATGGTCTAGAGCCTCCAGAGAGTTTCAGTTTATTCGCCAGGTAGCGAGGAGAGGAGGAGTGCAAGGCTTTGTGGGTGATACAAGCAGTCTTGTAGATGGCTCTAGCCTCGATTGGAAGCCAGCGGAGTGTGGATAACATTGGTGTGATGTGGTCGCTTCTTTTGGCCCCATAAATGAAACGAGCTGCTGAATGGAAAACAGATTTAAGGGGGGACAGGTGGGATTTAGGGAGGCCAGTAAGAAGAGAATTGCAGTAGTCAAGTCTGGAGAGGACCAGCGATTGCACCAGGGTTATAAGGTCCTGCTCCGGGAAGAAGCGACAGATTCCCCAAAGAAGGCGCAGATGGTATCGAGCAGACTTTGCAATGGAATTGATGTGGCGGGTTAGATTGAGTTTTTTGTCGAGAATGACACCCAGGGATTTTGCGCTGTCGGCAATGATGGGTTTAGTGTTCAGTAGATTCAACTGATCCATCCATGATTGCACCGGGGGAGCAGAGATTGAAGAGGAGAAGAGGAGGAATTCGGTTTTGGAGGGGTTCAGAATCAGTTGATGAGTAAACATCCAGTTATGAATGGAGTCGAGAGTAGAGCTTAGGATAGAGAGATCGTGAGTGGAGGCAACCTTGAGGTAGATTTGAGTGTCGTCAGCATAGAGATGATAGTGGATCCCGGATTTACTTAGGGGATTTCCTAGTGGTTCTAAATAGAGGTTGAACAAAGTGGGTGCAAGTATAGAGCCTTGAGGAACACCTTGACCTACTTATTAGCGTTACTCAGTTTTACCCCCAACACGCTCCTGGTCTAACAGTATGCATTTTTTTTACATTGTGTCCCCTTCATCAGCCACTCCTTTCCAATAATGTTCCTGTATATATGCCTTATTTTGCACTTAGGTCCCCTAGTGTTCTGTCAGTGCATACGAATACAGCCGGTACATTAGTCTTGTAAAATACCAGCTGCCGTTCTTTTCAAATTGACAAATGTTTTAGAAATAATACATCTCTGTTTCTAAAAAGTCTGTGAAACCAAAACGGCTCTACTTTATGAATCAATACCCACTTCCTTTCAATGATCTGTAATCAGTAAATGATTTGTGACCACAATTGCAGTCCCAAAGCATTTACCATATCAGAAGTAGGCCTGAACGGAACTCTCAGAGTTTCGCTCCGTGGAATGCTCCGTGGAATGTAATGGAGTAACAAAAACACTCCATGATTTCCCATGGAATTCTGCAAATGGGCAGAAATAGGCACATCGCGCTGCTCGTGCTGTGATTTAGTGCTGGGAGCTTATTCTGTGCTGAAAAATCATTGCAAGTGGCATGCCAGAAGGTGCATCTTCTTGAGTAGAAATTGCTGCTGCTTGAGTAGATTTTATTCTCGAGCAGCAGCTTTCTGACAGCGAATAGACACAACCGGCTGCATTAAAAAAATCTCACCAGATGGCATCTTAATGACCGAAAATCACATTAGAGGATGCCAAATCTTGCTCATGATCACAATCTTACCGTTTTCGAACCGTTTGTGAGCAAAAACTCCGCCATGCAGCAGTTGGTGGAATTTGTCTAGAACTCCACTTACAAGATAATGCAGAGTAGCCAAAATTCCACATGTTTTGCCGGCAGAGGGGAATACATCACCTACCCTTAAGGGAGACTTCACTTTCTAACTTCCCTCCTCTTGTCAAATTTCAATGAGTTTCAGGGAGCAAGCTGTACCCTCTTGTAATACACATTTGGAACATTGTGACTTGCGCATTTGTGTGCAAAACCTGTGAATTTGATAAATGTTGACTTTTTTCTTAAAGGGTGTAATATAATGTATGATTCATGGGTGCTTGTATCAGGACCAACATCCAGCCCTAACAAAGGCATGCTTAACCAAAAGGAAAAGACAACTTGTCCAAAATAACTAAGTCAGTTTCACAACAACAAGGAAAAGAAAAGCACTCGTTTAGCAGCATATATTTAGTTTGAATTTCATTGACATTTCTTTGAAGTGGCCATTGCTCATGCCCTCTGTTTCAGTATAAACAATTCCTCAAGAAGTTGAAAGATTGCGTTTTTAGCAAATCTTCTTCCCAGCTGTAGTAAATCAAGCTATCTTATCTCTTACTTACAAAGAAAGGTCTCCAACTGAATTGCTTAGCCCTCCGAAAACAGTGTTTTTCGGTTGAGTCTCTAAACATTGGCTTTGTGGGTAGACTATTGATGAAGGAAGGAGGCATAATAATTTCCTGACACCGTGGTGATTGCATTGACACACTCTCCTTTCACTGCCCATGACATTGCACCTCTCCTATGTCACTGTCCAAATCTCGGGTTACTGCCCCTCTACCATCTCAGCTCCTCTTTTGTTACCTCTCATACAGCTTTTCCTGTCATTGTTCATATTTCCTGTCTCTGCCTCCTCAGCCAGATGTTATACATCGGCCATGAATTTCACTCTATCTTGCCACACTTTACTTACTACGACCCAACTCTCCTTTTGTCACTTCCTTTCATTCTCCTGTCACTCCCTCTCTATTGTCACTCCTTTTGCCTTTCTCCCCTAAGTTCCATTAATTTGTTAACTATTTCCTATAACTCACTTCACTGCATTCCATTATTTTCTTTGTCACTTACACCTTCTGGACTTTTCTGTTATTTCCAGCTCCTCAATAGTGCCCATCCTTCTTATCACAGCCAGTTAGACTGGTCAACAATAGTGTTCTTCCTCCAAACATTTTGCATTACTCCTCCATTTTCTTGATGATATAGCTTTTGTTGACCATAGGACTTTGTACACCTTACCACTACAAACCAGT
Source organism: Lissotriton helveticus (assembly GCF_964261635.1). Classification (NCBI taxonomy): domain Eukaryota; kingdom Metazoa; phylum Chordata; class Amphibia; order Caudata; family Salamandridae; genus Lissotriton; species Lissotriton helveticus. Next base: position 602,166,553 of record NC_136061.1, on the reverse strand, counting down.
GCTAAAGTCTGTGAGCTCTCTCCTTTCAACATGGTCAAATTGGCTTACACCCAATTTGCACATTTAATTTACTTGTGTAAGTCTCTAGTAAAGTTAAACTATGTGTACCCCGGGCCTGTAAAATAAGTGCTACTAGTGGGTCTGCATGAAAAAGGTAAAGGCCAACAAGGGAGTCATTTATATACAATAATGTGGAAGTGATTTACTTGAATTATCTGTCCACGCAGTAACAGTAGAGACTCAATCAAAGCCATGCGATCATTCAGAGTAGACTATTCCAACATTAATCTTTAGTCTTATTTTTCAGATATTGATTTTGACTTGATTTACAAGATTGTTAGTGTGGAATTATGTGATTTGTACCCCTGAATTGTATAAAGTGAATACAAGTACCTGTCTTCAATCCAAACTTGGTGTGCACCTGTTCCTTACAATTAATCCCTTTATCGACTTTACTTACAGTTTTGCTTTGACTGAGTCTTGACTGTCACTGTGTGGACAGATAATTCAAATCACTTTCAAATTATTGTATATAAATGACTCCTCTGTTGGTTTTTAATGTTTTCTTGCAGTTTATACTCCAGCTCGCAAGATATTTCTGGGTTGCCCATCTTTACATACTAGTGGGTCTGCAGCACTTACTTACTACTACCCACTTCAGTGGCCTTTTAAAAATGTCCCAGGCTTGCCATTTCAGCCTGTGTGTGTAGTTTTAAACTGCCACTTCAACCTCCCAAAATGACCTTTTGCCAGGCCAAAACCTTCCTTTTTAATACACGTACGTCACTTTGAGGGTAGGACCTACACAGCTCATAACGCAGGGTGCAGTATATTTGAAAAATTAGACATGTACTTTAAGTTTTACATGACTTCGTAGTGAAAATCTCTTGCATTTGTTTTCACTACTGCACGGCCTACCTCTCCGATAGGTTAACATTGGGTTAACTTGCATTTTTGTAGATGATGCCTTTCAATTTGGAGCAGGTTGCACTGTAGAGTTTAGTGTCTAAAGAATTGTAATTGTAAACCCTCTAAAATCAGATTTTAAGTCCCAATCCTGGGAATGCCACTTTTGGAAGGTGAACTTTTTCTAGCTCCAACCGTTTGGTGCCTGCAGTCCTTAACCTGAGTCACATGACTAGGTATAGCTGACAGTTGCTATTTGTGTATTGCTCCTAGACAGTGAGACAAAGGCAAATTATAGCTGGCAGGACGGGCCATCTCTGACCTGATGAGCGGTAGGAGCTGTCACCTATCACACTTGCACATCACAAAGAGTTTTGACACTAGTCGTTTGTGACCATGGACCAACTGTGGCCAAGGCAGGGAGGCAGGAAATGTAAAACACCTCTAGGGGTGGAAACCTCCAGAAACGTCTCCTACTTCAAAGTAGGTGCCAGGTATCATTAATGAATCCTCAGACCCAACTCTTCATACACCTCTGGAACTGTGGATGACTCTGAAGGACTGATATGCAAGAAGGACTGCTACTCTGTTGCCCTGCAGCTCAGGACTACCAGAGTGACTCCAAGATCTAGTTGGCTGGCATTCTGTTCAGAACCTCAGCAATAGAAAAGGCTCCAACCACCTGGAACCCAGCACCTGGACTCTAATTACTGTGAGTCTTGCCTTCCAAGTGCTGCCACTCCATCCCTGGACCTTTTGAAGTGGGCCTAAAGATGTTCTACCAGCCCAACTGTGGTCCTGTGAGCAGAACCAAAGCTTTGCAACGCATTTGCTCACAGCCGCTTAGGAAGCACCGCTGTGCAACACATCCCTGATGTAAAACTTTGCATCACAGTCCGCAGCCTCCACGGAACTGCTGTTGCATGATGCATCCTTAACACAGGCCTTCTTATTGCAAGCCCCTCATCAATGGCATCCTTGACAACGATACAGGGCTCCGCATTGCAGCCCCACAGCATCGCTGGAACTGCTGGTGCGTTACTTATCTTTGATGCAGGATTTCTAATCGCAAGCCCCTCCATGATGATGACACAGAACTCTGCATCGCAGCCCAACAGCTGCTCTGAACCGCCGGTATGCTATGCATCCTTGATATGGGATCTCACAACACTCCGCACACAAGGATTTATGGTACTTTGTTCAGTTGGCCTAACTTGATCCCTGTATCCAGCTCATGTTCCATCGCTGTTGACCTCAACCTGTGACTTTGTCTCAGTCCGGTGCAACCAGATAAACACAGTTGGCGCATTGTGCTTCTAGGCACTATTTTCACTTAAATATTTAAAATTGCATATCTCTGGTTCTACTGATTGGAATTTTGTTTTGATTCTATTATATTTTTCCAAATTGGTGTGGGATTGTTCCTATGTATTGTTTTTACTTTATTACTGTTTCGAGTGCTGCACAAATACTTTACCACTGCCTCTAGGGTAAGCCTGACTGCTTTTTTGCCAAGCTAACAGACGGTTAAGCACAAAGTAATTTGGGATTGCTTGTGACTTCACCCTGACAGAAATTGTGATTGCTGCTTGTGTAGGATTACACACACCTCAACCACTTCCATCTGTAATCGCAATGACCTCTGACATAACTGTTTAAAATATAGTGCTCCTATAGTGTCGAAACAGTCGAGTTGACATTTCACTGACAGTTCTCGTGAGGCTATTGGCCTTCCTCTGTCTGATGTTGAGCCAATGTATCTCATACTGTCCCCATCTACTCTGGTGCACACTAGACATCCTCTTGAACTATACATCAACAGCAGAAACTGGGGAACATGGCACTGCCACCTATTTGTCACACACCTCTATTCGACCCCTTTGAACTGTTTTCAATGGAATTTGCAGGAAAAGCAAAGGACCCTTCTAACACAAAGAACAAAGCTGCCTGTAAAGAGTAAGATAAAACAAGCATTTACAATGCAACGGTTCCACTTTTGCCAAAGTTAGAGCTATTGGCATTGTAAATGACAACATTTTTATTTATGTGTTGGTTTTGAAAACAAATAAATAAATGGCATTGTCATTTACAATGCCAATAGCTTAATCTCTCGCAAATGCGAGACCTATTGCATTTGCACCCACACACACCCACACACACACACATAGACTCACACACAGACTCACACACACACAGAGCCCCCCACACAGAGCGACACACACACACAGCGCCCCCCACACACATACAGTGCCCCCCCCACACACACACACACAGAGCCCCCCACACACACACACACAGAGCCCCCCCCACACACACAGAGCCCCACAAATGGCAACAACAACCTCACCATGGGGCACACAATTAACCTTGTACAGTTAAAAAAGACCGCCCCCCGCCCAGTGCTCGAAGGACACTGCAAGTCTGATGACCTATCCCAAGCTTATCACGACTATCGCCGTATAGTGAAGGGTGAGGGTCGGTGGGTCAGTTCTGAGGTGACAGCCACACCTTGATGAATGACAAAAGTCTGCCCCATCACTCCCCATATTTTGGCGGACTCTCCACTTAAAACGCCAAAGGTTGAACAGACCCTGGCCAGGACGGACACTTACCTTGGGTTTGTGCGGCCACTTTCTGAACCTGCTGTGTCCTGCTCCTGCTGACAGGGCTCTGATCCTGCTGAGCCCGGGCTCTCCCCTTTGGCTGTGCCGTCCCCGAGTTAAATCAGCTGTGAAATATTTCCCTCCTGCCCATGCCTCGGGTTTCTCCGGGGCTGCCGAGCTGGGACAGGGGGGAGGGGGAGCCGCTGCGGTATCTCCGGCACTCCAGTGACAGCCACACTCCTGCCGCTGCAGCAGAGCAGTTACAGGCGGCTTACAATACTCTGCAGTGAAAGAGGTGACGGACTTCACAGTCAAGTGCACTCAGCGTAGGCACAAAGAAAGGACTAACGCATAAAATGTATTCATAAAATCCGATATCCACGGGCAAGCGTAAATGTTACGTCACAAACATTATTTACATCTTTTTGTTTAAATGCATATTTGCATTTTTTACGTGTTTCAATTTGTTCTGAATTACTGTGCTTAAAGCGTTTATTGTTACGAGAGAGTACCGTTTGTGCATCCTTGGAGAGTCGAGCGGCTTCCTGTTGCCATGGAGACCAATAAACATACCAAGCCATTGCTTGTCTGGGGCTGGTAGTTCTTCGATTTCAATGAAGCACTATAATGCTAGGGGCAGTCTTTTGAAGGAAAACTTCAACTCCCAGATGTGAGACTTCAATGCGTCCACAGATGACCAGCAGAGCGCCACTGCCTTCAAAATAATTGACTAAAACATCTACAGAGACACGGACAGCGGCAGGGGGGGCAGGAACATGCGGCATGATGAAAAAAGGGGCGGGACTTACAAAAAGACCCAGAAACGCCCCCGAATCGCATCGTGACGGGGAAAGAGTGATTGACAACCAATCTCTTCCAATGGCGAGCCTCCATTTAGGGAGCTAGCCAATGGAAGAGAGAGGCGGGACAAAGCCCCATACTGTAGGATCATAAGATTTTGCCTGCGCGAGCACTGCTGCGCAGTGCTACGGCCAGGTGAAACCTAAACAGCTTTTACACACACAAGGATGTTGATGGGTTATGCGTTCAAACTCTGAAAAGCACTAGCAAATTGTATGATATTTGTTACAGTGTGTTTCCAGACCCATGGATGTGTTGTTACGTCCCAAAGGAGTAAACCTGAGAGAGCTCTGTTCTTTAGAGTTGTGTTATTGATAACCTGGACTCTCACAATCCATTCACTGTGATTTATATATCCGTCTCAATCTATTATTAAGTGCTGGGATGGTACATGTAGAATATAAAACATACAAATAAAGAAATTAAATAATCATATTTACTCCTACAGTTTTTTTTTTTGCTTGTAAATTATAACCTGTATTCTTTTCAACACTTTTTTTTGCTTATCAACAGAAAATACTTTTCAGGACCCACACTCTAACTTAACATTAAACAAAGCTATCTCAGTTAATGTTTCCCTCACCATCTTTAAGACAAAACAAAAAAATGAAGTTGGAAAATAAAATGGCTGTGAGGCGTTTTGATGTTCGTCCGACATGCTGAGCATGTTTATTCTTCTGACTGCTCTAGTCATAATAAGATAACACACTAAGATTCTGAATACTTGAAATTAGTACAGTCGGCAAGCCTCAATAGTTTATATTTGCCAGTTCAGTGCTATAACCTGCACCCAGTTTTTGCAACGCAATCGGCAGAGAAAGTGGAACATGGAATAGTTAAAGCAGCAAAGGCACAGTGCGAATCTTGCATACAAAGCAGACCTATGAATTGGAAAAAATAGAAGTTGAAGAATACAGCATAAATTCAGAATTGTACCACCAGAGGGCCACAGAACAAACCCAGAGTCTGCAGACTGTCTCGCCTGAGAGCTATCTTCCAGGCGCATCATAAGCTTTCAAGACACATTCACTGCACTTCGAAGCATGCTGCATCCTCTGTTTTCGGCTTCTCGCTGCAGCTCACTCTCAAGATATTACAATTGTATTACAATAGTGTTTGTGTCCTCTGCCGTCTTGTCTTGTACTTGCATGTGTGGGTTTTAAGGTAAAACAAAACGTTCTGAAGAGTGACTTCATTCAGTTGGCAAGCAAGGCTGTTAACAAAAATGAAACTAGGGTTAAAAAGACCCCAAGGTCTTCACTGCTGGGAGAGAAGTAGAATTTAAAAAGTCACAACAGGTTACAAATTGCGCTCCATAACTGGTATTTTCTAGTCGCACATCATTTGTTTTTTTAGGTATATGAAACATAAAATGCACTTATACTGTTGTGGGAATCAAAGAAAACCTTTTTTTCCTGCGTTTCCGTCCACTCAACACTCTTTCTCCAAGTTAACATTTAGCTGTTCAAGAGAAGCCTGCTCATTACGGATATGCACATTACATGATTTAAAGAACGGTGCTCTTGATGTAATGACTTTAATTAGCAAAAGTAGGTGTTTCTCTGAAAGTACTAGTCTTTCTTATACCGTTGATGTGAGATTCATTTAAAGAAAATTGACTTATCGTGGAACACCTTGTCCTTTTAGGGACACTTTCCGCCCTTCACAATACCATTGCTAAACTTTCAAAGTCGTCACAGGTTAGGTGCATGGTGAAGTTTACATCAGTGGCTGTTCAATAAATGAGAGTATTAATATATATCCAGGGCGTTTTGGAAATAATTGTATTTTTAACTCCAGAACATTTCCAGAGCCACAAAAATGTATTTAAATGTGTGTCGTTTTTAATAAAAGAGTAATGCATCGTTAATTAATCAGCCTCCAAAATGTCACATAGCTTTCCATTATTTTAAAGACATGGGGTTTACATCACAGAAAGCTGGTCCACCAATTGGATGTTTTGATGTGCTGCAGATTGTCATGTTTATTTATTTCTCCTATGTGTCTGTCTGGAAAGATATCAAGGAGAGGCTCCGTTTTTATATGTTGAGATGCATTCCCAGTATAATTGCATATATACATTTACTATCAATATTATTTCCATTATTAGAGTTGTGGTGTAACATTTGTCAGTAACACGCGGTGAGAATAAGCATATTTCACAATTTATTTCAACGGTGTAGTCAAAATACTTGACACCGTTTCATGTTTTATAATCTTAATCCAAGTGTTTGCAAATAGACGGAACATGCTAATGTTCATAAAGTATTTGGTCGAACCTAAACCAAATCTCAGGAATTAGATTATGGCCAATGTATTTTTCATTTGCCTGTTATGAGTTTAATAACTAGTAAAAGTGGTTATTCACGTAATTGCTTATTAGGATAAGAATCTGTATTTATCCCGAAAAGTTTTATTCTATGAGAAATACATTTCTTTCACAAAATGAAATAGTCTAGTTTGTAGAAGTTGTATTCTCTGTTTTACTTATGTAACCACCCAAGGTACACTGGTTGATAACATCAAATAAAAGAAACAAAGTAAGACACACACATGGAGATATTTTATTGTTTTCATGAAGCGTGTTTACTACGTTTAAAACTTTAATTATATAAAAATGTTGACTTGTTAAATTTTTAGATATGTCTAAACAATTGACTATTTATTCTGTGTTTTGCCTGCTAATAAAATGTGTTTCTTACTACACTTTTATGCCTGTAAAACGTAATACTATCCAAAAGCCCATTGCTTGTTAGAACTCAAGCAACCTTGATTAAGGCCAGGGAGAGAAACGAAGGCAGTCAATGAGTGTAAGAGCAACCACTGCTCATGCCTGACATGGACTAATGATCATTATTGATGAGGTCTCATTTGTTGATCGATTGTTTTAAGGAAGTTGCAGGAGCATCTGGCAAAATTATTCAGTGGTCAGAACTTCCTGTCTGATTGGGTGTTCCGAATCTGTCTTGCTCAACACAGGGTCTCTTAAATATCTCTATCATCTGTGGCGTCCCATACAGGGCTTCAAATCTATGTGTACATCTCAGTATTTATATTTAATGCCACCTGGTTGTCTTGGTAGCAGTGTTTCATTTTGTAAAATAATAAATGCAGGGTTCCAAAGTTTTGCTCAGCAGACTCCTACTGATGCTGCTGAATGTCAGGTTGCTATATACCAAATTTGCATAGCCTTGATTCCATCGTATGCCTCTTTTACCATCAACCACTCCCTGCCTCTTTATCTGACCCTTGCTCTTACTTTTTCACCTACTATTTCTCCATTTGTCACTGTTTTCCCACCATTCTCCTCTTCCTTTTCCCAGTTGTTTTTTTAAAATTTCTTTTATTAAGTGGTGCTGATCCTCCAAAAGGAGTGTCGGTGGCCACCTGCAACCAACGGCTCAAATTAAGCACTGCGGGGCAGATGTATCAAGGGAATTTTTAGTCGCAAACCCTGCGATTCGCAAAAAAGCAGCATTTGCGACTAAAAATTAGCAAAACGGTATGTATGATGCAAATTGCCTAGCAAAATTAAGAAATCGCAAAATTTCCGATTCCTTAATTTTGCGTAAGCATTTAAGGAATCGCAAATTGCGATTCCTTAAATGCTATGCATCAAGCATTCTATTTTTGCGATTTCTCATTAAGAAATCGCAAATTACCACCAACTTGAAGGTGGTGGTAATTTGCGATTTCTTTCACAAATGCACTTTTTTGCATTTGTGAAGGTGCCATGTGGCGCACATACATGCCCTTAAGGCATGTATGTGCGCCATATGTGCACACATGTGAATTTTCAGGGGTGCAGCAGGGTGTCCTTATGACACCCTTGCACCCTTGAAATTATTCTCAATTTGTGATTCTCAAATTGCGAATTGCAAATAGAGAATAACTTCCCATTCATTCCTATGGGCCTCCTGGCCAGTAGAAATGAATGGGAAATTATTCCTTAATTGCGAATTCGCAATTTGCTATTCGCAAATAAGGATTAATAAGAAATCGCTAAAAAAATTGAGATTTTTTTAGATACATACCATTTTGCAATTCTCAAATAGCGATTCTCAAAAAATCGCTCTTTGAGAATCGCAAATAGGTATTTTGAAACATCTGCCCCTATATGGTTTTACTTGGTGTGTAGTTTTAACATACTCCAATGCCATGGGATTGACTCATGAGTCTTACATATTCATTGTACTTGCCTTACATTGTCCTGGTTTAATAAACCATATTACTAAGTTACTACCTTACTGGAGACAACAGCACTTACCACTGTGCCCTACAAATATCCACCTGTTTGAAACCTGTTGACACCACTTTTGGTGGGCCACATGCATAGCATTTCATCACACCAGGTAAAAAAGGAGGTCTTGTTGTGGTTAAAGCTTTACAGTGGAACAGTATGTCAAACAAATGGCAAACCAATAGTTTTGTTTTGGGTTTATAGCTAAACAGCCACCTTATTTATATGAGTAGCTGGAACTGCTAACCTACTGTTAACCTTTCAAAATTTATATTGGCTGTCTCTGCCATCTAAGGTGAATATTCAAATATTCAGGCTTTATATTTATGTACAATATTCTAGGTCATCCTCTCTAATGCCCTCTATCTTGAGGGAATCAATTTCTCTGACCAGAATGAAGTCAAACTCGCACAGTTAAGCAAGGTGAAAGTCCTCCAACCGGAGTCTGCACATTGTGAGTTCACAGCCAGCTAACAGAAGAGCTATTCATTTTCATGCTAAAGGTGGAAAAAAAGGTGTTGAAAATCGAGCTGATGGATCAATTAATTGTTCCAATTAGCCCTCTGATCACTCACAGAACCATTGCTAAGAGCCAATGGAAATGGAAATAAATATCACACTTCCCTCACTGAGATGATTTGAGATCAAAGCTGAATGTTGGGATCAAAGTACTACCCAACACCACCACGTTCAGGGTCAACACGTAGCACGCTCTAGCTTTGCAGTTCTGATCCACTACACGCTTTTACCACATTTAGTCTGTGACATAAGAGAACTGATTCTTTGAGACGAAAATGTTATCAGAGTTCACATAATAAGTTTCACTGTTAACACAATAATTTGCTTTGCTCGGAATCCCATCTGGGTTGGATGCAGACATTGATTGCTCACCAGAAAATCAAACAAGTGTCTGTTCACTTGTTTTTCTAGCAATTTGCCTGCATTTGGTAATTGGGATATTGGTCGAAAATTTCCCAACTCTCCCGGATCTGCATTAGCTTTCTTTAGTAGTGGTTTTATTACTGCATGTTTCCACGTTCCTGGTACTTCACCTGATTCTGGGGATTGATTCAGTATTCTCAGTAGCTTAGGTGTGATGATGGGTGCTACGGTCTTAGGTTATTGTGGTGGGGCTGGGTCTAGCGGAGAACCAGACTTCACCTTTTCCATCCGTGCTATAACCTCCTTCAGTTCCATAGGTGGGAAATGTGTCAACACTTGTTGTGGGGGTGTTGACTCTATGTCTTCATCCCCCTCTGAAGCTGTGTCTCCCAAATTCTTAAAATTACTATATATGTTCATTTTTTTTTCCGAAAGAAAGTATGTAGCTAACTCATTACATCTCTCTACCGATGTTTCAGTGGGGCTAGAGGTAGGGTTTGGGTTAGATAGTAATTTAATTATTCAGAATAATTATTTTGAGGAATTCTGGGTGTTATTTATTTTTTCCTCAAAGAAAGTTGCTTGGCTTAGTTTAATATTCTGGTGATAGTTCCTGATAGCCTTTTTATACTCAACTTTTAATGATGGATCATAGGTTTTCCTTCATTCCCTTTAAAGCCTTTTGCACTGCTTTTTTAGTTCAAGGAGCTGAGAATTAAACCATCCCTCGGCTCTTGTTTTGGTATTGAGTTTTGTCATTAATTTAGGGGCTACTAGGTCCAGAGATTTGTCAATCCATGATTCCCATCTTGAGTAACCTTCTTCCACTGTGCCTGGTCCACCTGTATCTAGACTTGATGTGTTTATTAGTATTTTTTCCCATTCTGGCTGATTAATCTTTGCCCAGCATCTTTTTTTCGTCTTTTTGGGGCTAAGCTTTCATCGTTATATCTTCAATGCTTTAGAACAAACATTGGGTGATTAAAATGTTACTATGAGTAAGACGATGTTGTCTTATGTAGTATAGCAACGTCATTCTTCCTAGTTAACTTTGCTAATGTAGAGTGCTTCTAATTAGGTACTACAGCTCACTTTTCTTCCACATATGTACCACAGCTATAACTGCCTCTGGTTTAGTCTGCACCCAATGTAGAAAGTGGGCACTAATGGAAAAATAAACATACCTGAAACACCTAAATCATATAATGATAACATATTATTTTGTGTCCAGAAATGTTGGGCAAAGGGTTCTCATTAGGTATAACCCACCACACCGTACTATAAATCCACATTACAATAGACCAGTAACATTTCAAAAGTTCGTTTTTACAGTGGCACTTATCCTTAATATTGGAGGGCTATCTGGTTTTATTATTGCAAACATTTGGTTGGCAAATTTATGAGCTCAATTGCACCTAGGATTGGAGGAATATGGTTTGAAACGTGAAATTCTACCTACATATTGTGGAGCTTCATCTAGCAAAACATTATTAGCATTCAAACAACTTACTTAGCCACCAGAGAAGTTAGAAAAGGATATGTGAAATGAGTTCTACTGCAGCTATTGACTCAGGCCATTTGTCAGACCCCACAGGATTTTGCGATTTGCAATAAAATCGCGTAATCAGCACTTTTGTAAAAATGCCCCGATCTTTACAAAAGTGGCGCCAAAATATGGAGAAAACACCGGCGATCACCCTCTCTTTACTGGTTCTCTTCTGCCACTGAGCCATTAAAGGGGGGGGTGAGCAACAGGCAGGCAGAAGAGGTGATAAATTCTTATGTCGCCTGCAAAATGCATCTCACCCCCTCCTGAACAATTATCCGGCAGGCCATCTCACACCTTTGTGTGCCCCTTGGAAACCCTGCAGGCCATTTGAAAGCACAAGTCTGCAGTATTTTTGTGGCAGGCACATATTTTGCCCATCGCCAAAATACAGCGACTTTTGAGGTTCAGGACTGCAAATCTTGCTTTTTTTGTCCCAGAAATTTGCCACCCAAAGCCACTAAATCCTAGGTTGTCTGATTGGTATTGCGTTACTTCAAACTTTAAATTTAACCTGGCTATAAAGTATCGAACCTGTGTTTATAGTTTTAAAGAAGTAGAACAAAATACATGTACCCAAAAACATTTGTTGTAAATATTTTTAACATACACTTTGAAAATATATTTTGTTGAATGAAAATAACATTTTTCAGCAAAACAGGCTTAGGCACATCCCACTGGGCTCAGTGCTTTGTAGGACTGGCTCAGTGTGCCAACCATGCCAGTGGAATGTTTGGCAGTCTGAGCAGGTGTGGCACACCAACACTTTGTCTGGTATTTCAGTGCAGTTACTTAAAGCAGCATGTATGTGTTTTAAAATGACTGTAATTGATTTCCATTTAAACTATTTAACATAACGTGTATTTGACAAACACAGCTCACCCAAGGGTATCTTGACACTTAATAACAAATGTTTATTGTTACCCAACTCAATGATACTGATTTTTATCAACTTCAGAAGGATGAAAGTCTGAGTGAACCTACCAGCATTTGAACCTCTGACCATGAGGTCTAACACAGGCCACTAGATTGGATGCATTAGTCCACTAAGCCACCAGACCCGGCCCTAAATGCGGGAATTGGGCTGTAGATATATCGCTTACAAAGGACCTTTGAAACATGTTCAGTTCACAATTGTGAACTGTTGAAAAGTGGTTTACTGTTCGGTTGCACTTTTAACTGGCATACCTAATGTTTCTTAAAATAAGGGGAATGTCAAAATGTTGAGCAAGCTCTTGATACTGCCAAATTTGAGTATGGGAATGTTCCTTTCCAGGGTCATTCAGAGAGGGTTTTGTTACTATGATCGGGATTTTAAGACTCTGCAGCTGAACTCATTTAGAAGGTCTATTTTTTTATTTTTACCACGTTAGCGATCCTAAGAGAACTCATTTACAGTCTTATATAAGTATACATCCAGGTGACCTGTTTGACAACTATTTACAAAGCAACCCTCACCTATGTACCCTCTACATTTTATCTTTCAAGCAATTGGGGCACTCACATGCTCTTTTTTAATGGACAACTACTGTATTCCAAATTTCCATAACTGTTTATCTGGAAAATCGACTGCAAGCTGGAATTTCAATTTCCTAACCATATTCCCCCTATTCTTCATGCAATTGTGTTCAATTAATTTACCACTCAAATGTTTGCAATAGAAATAAAACCAGTCAGACCTCAAATATTAAACTGCAAGCAGTTGATTAACCAGATGGGCAGTTATGACAGTTTGAAAATAGAGTTGGCCATTTAAACATAGCACATGCGTGTAAGGTTTGATAAGCCGACCTTAGCCAGTCTAGAGGTTAAATCCACCATATGCCCAAAGCAAATGAACGAGGTGCCCATTGCCAAAATGATGGCTTTTCCACAAAGCGTTTACAGAAATAAGTATCCTAAAGTAGTCTTTATATCATCAGGGGCCTTAACCAGATCCAACATTTTTTTTGTACACGGGCATGCATACACAAATATTGCCCATTGGGTGTATCAGATTGATGTCACATTTGGTGCATACTTGATAACATGATGAAAAATAACGCCAAGGTATTTCTACCTCTTTGCTCCCATTGTTCAAAGCACACAGGTTCCTTTACATATTTTGTGTCCAGACCTTGGTGTGCATCTGACTATGCCTCCAAATCACGTTCTTTACATCTTGGAACCTCCCTTTCTCTCGGACCTTGAGCACCCAGGCCTCTGAAAAAGTCCACCACGTCCAAACTGTGAATATTGAGGGACAGCAATGGCTCAAAACCTCACAGTGGTGATACCTTTTTTATTGCATTTCAAATGTGAGATCATGGGAAATAATTTGCAGTTCTTTTAAGGTATTGCAGTAATAGCAAATATAATGTCTGAGCTAGAAAAAGGTAAAGTATTAAGCTGCATCCCACATTAGATCCCCTTTTCAAAAGTAGTTTATGATTTTAATTTTAGGAGGCCTATTTTAGTACTGAGATAGTGTTAAATGCCCTGTAACTGGGTGTATTCTTTATGAACAAGTCCTCGTGCCAGCTCCCCCTGCGACAGTTCTCCTATCCAGCTTGTCCCTAGTCTGCTGCCTCTCTGCCTGCTGCCCTCTGACTGTGCCTCCTTTGCTAGACTCTTGCTCTGTTTTGCCTTTTCTGCTAGTTTTTCTGCCCTCTGTTGTACCTTTTTCTGCCCTCTGTTTTGCCTTTTCTGCTTGTTTTTCTGGCTCTTTTTTTGCTTGTTGTTTTGCCCTTTGTTTAGTCTTTTCTGCTTTCTCGTTTTTCTGCCCTCTGTTTTGCCTTCTCTGTTTGTTGTTCTGCCCACCATTTGGTCCTTCCTGTTAGATTTTCTGCGCTCCATTTAGCCTTTTCTGCTTGTTTTTCTGACCTCTTTTGCCATTGCTCCTCATTTTCTGCCCTCTCTTTTGCCTTTTTTACTTCTTTCTTCCCTGTGTCGTCGTTTCCTCAAGACATGACTTTTCGACCATAAGCTCTGGTGTAACTGAACAACTGGGAAGTGGGGGACCAGGTCACAGTCTTTGAATCTGATTCCTATTCAGCTGTTTCAGTGGTTCGAGTGTCATCTTCTATCTCTGCTTGCAGTACATATTAGAGGGGTAGACAATGTAGTGGCAGAATATTCCCCTCCTCTCAGGAGATATCCTTGACCAAACCAATTTTAAATCAAATATGCAAATAGTTTGGGATGCCATTCTTTGATCTGTTTGCTTCGAGGTACAATGCTCAGCGTCCTCGATTTTGCACTTAGGAGGAGTCTTGGGAGATGGATGCATTGACGATTCCCTGATCGCTGCCTCTTCTGTATGCATTCTCCCTTCAGTTCCTCTGATTCCCAACCTACAAGCCAGGATGTTGTGGGAACAAAGGGGGTTGGTGGTAGTAGCGCTGCTTTGGCCAAGACGGTCATGGTTTCTCCTGCTAAATCCATAACGGTTCAAGGTCCCTGGTGAGTCCAATCTACTGAGCCCCTCTGAGGGTATTCCATGTTCCTTCTACCCAGAAACCTCAGCTCTCAGTGTGAAAGTTGAAAGGTGGGTGTTACAGAGAAAGTGGCTGTCCAGACATCTAGTAGTTTCAATTCAGCAACCTCAAAAGCCTTCCAATTTAAAATCTTTTGGAAGGTATTGGGGCAGCTTTCAGAAATGATGTACTCCTTTGCAGCTCTCCCGATTAGATTGTTCTTTAAATAACATTCTACACTTTCTTTGAGAAGGGTTTTAAAAGCATCTGTCAATGTAAACCTTAAAGGCTCAGTCAGTGGTGAATAGAGCATTTTGGGGCGCTTGGGGAAATGTATCAGATTATTAGGATCTCCTGGCTAGATTGTTGAGAAGCTTTTCCCCTTTGGGCCACTGTAGTCTGCAGACTTGAAATTCATGATTCTCCTAGTGGTATTCCTTATGGATATCACTTCGGCATAGAAAATTGGGGAGCTCTGTTAGTTAGAGAACCATTCCTCTCTTTTATTTTTTAACTGGTGTGGTGCTCGCGTTAGACACTTCTGTTTTTTGCCCTAGGTTTCCTCTCAATTTCACAAAGAGCAGGAAATTCTTCTTCTTGCTCTATTGATGGGGGCTGATACTTCTCCAGAAATCTCGTGGCATTGACGGATATCAAAAGAGCCCTTTTGATATATGTGGAAAGATCAAAAGACTTTAGACAGATCTATACTTTGTTGTGTCCTTTGGGGCTTCTAAAAAGGGGGGAAAAGATTATTTTTTTGTCTTTCAGATGTTGTATTAAGCGAGTAATTTCTTTGGTGTAATCCTTAGCTGGGACTAATTCTCCAGTTGGAGGTCAAGGTTGTACCATCAGATGGGGTTCAGCCACTTGGGCAGAGTTTAATGGAGCTTTAATTGCTGAGATTTGTCGATTAGCTACGTGGGCTACTCCAAATACTTTACAGGTTACAGAATGTGTTACGCAACAGCGCTAATTCTTAGGGTGTAAGTGCTGCATTCAGTTCTCCATTAGGCTGATTGGATTTGTATAATAATTCACCTTTGGATGGAGCAGTCAATGGTGGCTTGTGTCTTTTTTTATTTATTCTGAAGGCCATTCTGGTGACGCTTTGGTATTCCTCATTACTGATGAAGGGGGCGAGGACAAGTGGGACGTTATGTTTAAATACTCATTGGTTATCTTCATCACTCCTGGTCCTGTTGCCCTTGTCCCATTCATCTCGCCACTCCATCCCTTTCACCCGGATTCCCTGTCTTCCTAGTTGCGAGGCTGGTAGTTCAGGAGGAATGCTGAATAAGTATTGCCTATATAGTCTCCAGCCTTCTGGGGATGGGCAAACGCTTCATGCATTCTGCTTGTTCTATTTTCTGCCTTGCCAGGTGGATTCACCTCATTAGTAATGAATTGGACGAGGACAACAGGAACAGTAGTAATGAAGATTACTATTAAGTAATTAGTCTTTTTATCAATTCACCATGTGAACTTATCATGTGGACCTTGTCCACTTTTAACACATTTTCTTAAGTTGTCTTTCCCCATCCTTATTACGTTTGTGTAACAGGCACCATGCTATATATTTTTTATTAGGCGTTTTCAAATTCTTGACTCTAGTTTTACATTTATTTAAGCAGGCAGGGTAATTGTAATGTAGCCTAAGAGTCTCCTATGTACCTGCATGCTCAATTTCAAATCTTGTACAGCTCGTTTTATTGTTCCTTCACTTAAGTATCACAAATTAGGTGAAGGAAACTGCAAAGGTATTTCTTATTGAACTATTCGTTGATGAGAATTATATATGAATGCATTGTCATGAAATCTCAATCGTCCTCCACTTTAGTGGCTCCTGGAATCAAAGTGCGTCATTAATCAAAATTGCTGCTTCATAGGGCATGTTTTCGGATGAAACACCTGACTTCAAGGTGGCAAAAGGGTTCAGAGGAGGGCAATGCTAGGGCCGCATATAGATGAGTTACAGCAGGAGGAAACTTGTGTTTGAAAAACTTATTTTGCTATTATAGAAACTAGCAAGTCTTTTGGGAGGCTATCGTAATTGAAAGAGATTGTTTTCCCCATAACTCATTCCACGTGACATATGGACCACTGGGGAGCCAAAGTTTCAGGTTTTAAAATGCTTAACTGGCACACCAAATTTGTGTTTAAAAATGAAAGCGTGTTTCTTAATAGGAATAGATCAGAAGGCAGCATTTTGTTCATGTAAGCAGAATCCAGTACGTGTTTTGGGTGTATTTTGTTTGGGGCGAGCGACTACTATATATTAATGGGTAGCTTTGTAGAGCAAGAATCTAGAGAGTCAGCTTGCCTGGCCTGTATGTGGCATGATCAAGTACAAAGGCACAAGGACTAGTTTAATGTGTGGTAGCCAAACACAGTTCTGGGTAAATAAATCATCTGATGTATGGGCGTTCTGACTGTGAGAATATCCACTAGAAAGATTTATTCATTCTCAAAGTTGCAATTTTCCAAGGAAAGGGGGATTTTTCTTTTTTTTTTACTTCATGGCCCCGTTCCATCGTGATATTACTCCTGTTTCTCAACAATATTAATAAATAGCAGAGTACTCTCTGTGCATCCACAGATATGGTTTATGCCATGTTTCTTTGTGATGGGTAGTAGTTATAAACAAAATATATAACCAGAAGTAGGATAAAGAGGTTTAAAGATCAAGACACTGGGGTAAAAAGGGAATCGGCCAGAACACTGCGGCCTCAGCCGCGCATGCTCCGACATCGCAAGCGAAACCTCGCTTACCTTAACCGCACATATGCATGTCTAGTTGCTGGCTGGCGGAAGCAGGAAGAGGAAGGATTGAGAGAGGATGCGATGTGACTTGGTAAGGTAAGTGGGGTTTTGGGGGTGGGGGTAGTTTGTATGGTTTTGGGGTAGTTTTCAGGGCAGGGGGTTGGGGTAGTTTTCAGGACTGGGGGGGTCGGGGGTTTTAGGGCTCAGGGAAGTGCTCACGAAAGGGGCAGGTTTCAGGCAGAGGAGGCAGTTGGGGTGGGGCAGGGGTGGTGGGGGTAGGTTTAAGGGCATGGGGGTTGGTTTGAGGGGTCAGGGAGGAGGGCTGGGGTCGGAGTATTTTTTAGGGGGCTAAGTATTAGAGCTTAGGGCAGGGGCCGGTAATGGGACAGTTTTCAGGCCGAGGGGGCACATTGGTTAGGGGGGGTGGGGGTTAGAGTAGAGGTTGGTTTTAGGACCCAGGGAGAGTGGCTGGGGTCAGAGTAGGTTTTAAGGGACTGAGTTTTAGGGTTCAGGGCAAGGGACAGGAAATTAGCAGGTTTCAGGCTGGGGGGGCAGTTGGGCTGTAGCACAGGGGAGGTGGGGGATGTTTTAGAGAGTATAGCTTGGTTTTAGGGCTCAGGCAGAGGGGCTGGGGCAAAGTATGTTTTTTGGAGCTAGGGTGTCGGATTTAAGGATCCAGATAGGGGGTTGTGGTAGTTTAAAGGTCTGGGGCGGGTAAAATATGCAGCAGGAGGACCAATTGTAGGGCTCAGGACAGAGGAGCAGGTGTATTATCTTTACCACATATGTCCCTTTACAAATCATATCCTTCCCACAAAATTGCTTAGTAAAGACATGCATGGTAAAGGCTTGCGTGGTAAAGACGCGGTCGTGGTTAAGACGGCATGGTACAGGCATCCGTTGTTGAGTCATGCGTTGTTCCATTATGCAACCAGCTAAAAATTATACTGTTTACACCGTGTTTCTTATAGGAAAGTTGTTTTCCTTTGTCAAGTCATTGTAACCTGCCTTCTGTGAGACAGTAAGCTGTATTTTCTCTAGGCAGTTACTCTGTATTGTGGTAATAAAGTGAAATTTGACATTTGTAATATAATAATGGATCTGTGAATGTGCATTTATGGGTAGGCTTCTTCCAAATAGCATGTAATTGGGCCACATTTATTTGCACTCTGACGGCATACAGTTAATCGTATCAGTGAAAATAAATGAAGCTCAGTAACCTTATTTGGAACAAATATATTAATCAACACGGATTCTTGATTTTAGCACTAAAGAGCGAGGGTCACATTTCACACAATACAGCTTTACTAATTCGAGAAAACAATGCGTAATAAGGAAAGATTCCATAATAGAATCACTAAACAGAAGAAAACAATTGGTATAAGCAAATGGGGCCTAGTTTCTGTGTTTCTCATTTGCTGCATGGATTTATCTCATTGTGCTCCAGTTCTGTTTACATACTTTGCGCCCATTTCACAAAGGGCATTTATGAGAATGTGTAGTCCTACCCAACATACTCATGAATGCAATTCTCATACCTACAGTTCTACATCTAGGGCTATATATGTCTTATTCTTCATGTGTAGAATTTCCGCCACAAGTTTGTAGAACTGAACTCAAGTCGTACTGTATTTTAAGTGTAAATGGGAGCTTGGCTGAAAAATAGAGAATATTTACTAAAAAGCGTGAAGATGAGAGGGAAATTTAAGAAGGGGATTAGGAGGGGCAGGCAAATACAAAAACACACCTGCAAAACTCAAGTTGCATTTCACAAAAGTTGCATCCCTTGCTACTTCATTAGTATTACAGCTCAAACATGCTTTAGTTAAGCCTTGGAGTAAATATTAAATCTCGCATGGCCGCTCACAAGAATTGTAAGGGAATCGCATAGAAATCAACAAAGTTACAGAATAACACTACCAACACGGAGCCCAATAACAACAAATGAAAAAAAAGGAAAACCATAATATATCATTAAACATTGCCTGTAGTGCCTGTAGTGTAGACTGAGGTGTTTTTCCTTGCACTAACAAAAAAGCAACACTGCGCTTCCTGCTATATTTGACTGGCCTTGAAATTTTGGAGCAGTTCTCGGATACTAAGTTGGTGTGTTCACTCTACTCTCCCACTTCTCAAGCCCTGCAGGAAAAATAGCACCTATTGTATTTCTCCTTGGCTTAAACATAGTATACAGACAGGACACAAACCTTGAATATATTGTTGTGCAAACGACAATAGACAAAAAACAATCAGGGAGAACCACATATATAGAAGACTGATGCACTCTTTATTCACTCTTTTCTTTGGCACAGAGATGAAAGCACGAGCCTGGAGAATGCATAGAGAGATTTCAAAGGCAAGCAGCAGTATTTAATTGTACTTCTGTGACTTTTTATTTTCTCTCTCACTACCGTGGTGCTAATAGTTGTAAATAACCTGCTAGACTTAATTATTGCGTGCATCATATTCCTGCCTAATAAAATGAAAGTACTGTATAATTTTCCTCATTTACTGCCATCTGGCTGTAGGTCTCCTTAATTGACTTCGAATACAGTGACAGTGTCAGCAGCAGGCACGGGTTGACAGCGAAAATAACTAACCTCGTACTGGTTTCCAGCATTCTGAATATGGCAGCAAGAGGAGTGCGTACTACATTTATTTAACTTCTCTTCTTCCAGCAATTATTTCATAAGGAAACATATGTACATATTGGAATGCTTTCTTAGTTAAACTCCCAAGGACTGTTACCCAACTGAAAATCGGTGATGTTTACCCCTTAACATTTGAAAGGCTTGTCTGATGTACAAAGTCTGATGGCACCTAAAATGCCAGGGCGGTAGCCAAGAAGCAACGTCACCTTTACCAGAGTTATAAGGCACAGAAGTTATTTAAAACCTATATTTCGTCGAAAATTCATTATTTAACTACAAACTTGTTAAAATGCATTTATGGCACTTAAGTCCTACATTATCATATTTAGTTCCCTACAATGTACTCCCTGGACATACACACCTGGAGAGTCAATTAGATTAGAAGTTTTAACTCCCTGTTGGCTCATTCTTTGCCTGCTGTGTCTCTCTATAGGAGAGAATCTAAAATATTGATACCCGTCTTGAATAAATGCCTCCATCCTTAGCCCCTCTGGATCTGTCACTCATGACACGTCAACTGTAGAATTTTGTGGGGATACCTGGTTAATCTGTTCACGCTTAATAGTCAAGTGAGGACAGTTTCATACTAGGATATGGGTGGGTGGAACTTGCAGAGTTTCACTTAATGGAATAAAGCAGAGTTACATGAAAACTCCACGAGATTTCGCGGAGTTCCGCGAATAGGCAGAAAGCAACACTTTGTACTTCTCGCACTGAATTTTGGCAATGGGAGCTTGTTCCAGGTTAAAAAGTCAAAGGGAGAAGCAAAGTGCGGCTTGTCAGAGGGTGCCACTTCTTGAGTTGATTTTGCTGCTGCCCTAGTAGATTTTCTATTCAAGTGGCAGTATTCTCACCGCAAACGGCTGCAACCACGAGCGTTGAGACCATCCCACAGGGTGCCATTCTAGTGCCCAAAAAATGCTCTATGTAATGTGGGATACTTGTAAAGCGCACTGTTACTCTACCCGAGTGTCCTGGTGCTGTAGACAGCTGGGGAACCCGTCCTGGTTTTCCCTGTGAGATGGTCCCTTTCTGGGTATCTCCAAGGTGAAACCAGGCATTCCCGGCGTCTGTGGGGGGCCTTTGTAGAGATGAGGCAAGCTTAATGGCCAGAGTTACCGAGTGTGATCCCTGGTTAGAGTAGGCACTGAGGCGAGAATTATCGAGTCCATTGACCCTGGTCCAAGACCCTGCCGCGTCGGGAATTGAACCCTGGTCCTGGGCCGTTCTCTGCTTACAGGTCTGCCGCCTCTAACCAGTGAGCCACACCTCTCCACATGGGATTACAATTCTAGCTTGCACTTGCAAAATTACTGTTGGTAAGCCACACACAAGAAAAAACTCTGCCATGTGGAGGTTGGCGAAATTTGGCCGGAATACAGAGTAGCCAAAACTCTGCAAACTTAGCAAGTGGAACTGAATGTATCTCTCACTCCCATTCCATACTAATGTGAAACCAGTGCCAGATTGGCCTTTTATTCTATTGGGCACTTTCCCAGTGGGCTGGAGAAATTGGATACCACCTTGTTAAGTCCAAGGTCTCCTCTAGTGCTTTGGTCGCTTTCCCTAACTCTCTCATCTTAATTGCAGCAGGCACAGTGAGGCTTCAAGACAGAGGGAGAGGGGATGAGAGTGCAGGTGATCAGCGATGGTGAAGAAAGAGATGAGAGAAGGAGAAATAGAGGAAAAATGGAAAGACACATATAAAGTAAGGAGAGGAACAGAGTGGGACTGGTGTGAGCATTTTTGCCATAGTAGCTTTTGGTTCCCCAGTCTAGCCCTTAAAGTTAAATGTGTACTGAATTAACTAGGAGTTCTTCAGGTTTTCCTATACCTTCTGCTGAAGAGCTTATGATACACAATACCTGTGGTACTGAAAAGACAGGTTATAAAAATCATCAACAAACCACAAAAAAAGGAGTCTAACTTCCAGGTGAAGGAACGCTACCATGAAAAGCTCATAACATACTTCAAATGGAAAGCTGTTAAGTGCATGCTCATCCCACTGAAACAAAGTAACCTATGTGAGGCTTTGGGTCTCGTCGCTTGCATCTGAATGAGTACACCATCATTTCTCAGTCAAAGGGTTCATTTATGTTTTTTTGATCTCTACAACACTTGTTCCAAAAGATTTAATTGACTGTTCCAGACCTGCATAATAGTTATTTATGTCAAACAAATTCCTGCCGAAGGTTACAATAGAGGAGTTATTTTACCAACCGCAAATTGACCACTCCCTAACTCACCAATGAAAATACATGTCATTCCCCACAACAGACAATGTAAAAAGAACACCAATAATTCCATCCTATACATTTTCCATAAGTTATTTTGGAATAAAGGTAATTTAGTTACATATTTTTCTGCATAGGATACATTCATTTAGAACAGTAATTAAAATGTGGTATCATACAGATTGGTCCACATATTTTATGAATTACACACAGGTTGTGAATTTGAATGACCCTCATACATATTCTGTCTCCTCTTTAGACACAGTCCTAAATAATAGATCATGTTTTCCTTTCACTTCCCAGTGGGCTGTATTTACAATGCTCTCATAGTAGGATAGTTGTGCACTGTGCTTGCATCATGTCTGCATGATAAACTTTATAGCAATGATTTACTCTTTTATTTTTGTTAGTGTTTCGACTTTAGTACTCTTTTGCATAGAGGTGTTACCAAACATTTACAAGTTCAAATTAGGTTTTCAGACTCCCAGGATGATTTATTCTCATGGTGACATTTCTGAACCTTGTCATATGCCTGGCACTTGTCTCTGAATTTATAAAACATAATGACGCTCTCACAAACCATATAAATTCCTAAACAAATTCTGCAGAAATTCAAGCCATTGCTGTCCTGTCACTTGTTCCTGCTCAGCTCAAGCATTCTGGGTACAATAAAAAGAGGTCCGGTGTCTGTATAAACAATGAGTGTTGTAGGGCGTTTACTACATGGTGCATGATTTAAAAAAAAAGCTACACTTCAAAGGATAGGCCCTACTGTGTAAACAATTACTCAAAATAGCCTTGATTGTCCAAAGCAAATAACTATAGAACATGTGACTTATTGAATAACAAATTAAATCACTATTTGGGTTTTTGCCAAAGGCATTGCCAATACTTTTGCCTATCTTGCAATATTTCAATTACAAAGTTGCAAACAGATTGGAGTAGACACAACAACAAATAGGTATGTTAATATCAGAATATAAAAATGCATGGCATATATAATGGAAGCAACTTGTAATGTTCCTCTGCATGTCTCAACACGGCTGCCAAGTTGACACTTCCACATATCTTTGCCAATAATCCTTTATGCAAATATGATAACGTTTCATGATGGAATTAGTGTTATTGCTTTCACTGATCTTTTTCACTGCCCCCAAAGAAATTTGTGGAATGAGTTGCGGTTAAGATTCACAGTGAGGTGCTATGTGCCTGATGCCTTATTATCACTCTGAAAATGGCTTTAAGTAAAGCGTTTGGCTAGAACACTGACAAGGTTTAGATGATGGTCATACTGGCCAATGGGGCATTTAATCAGTGCCTGATGGGCTGGTTTGACAGATCAGTATGTGGGTTTCTTTTTTTTAGCAGTTATGGGCTGGTTTTATGGCCAGGTGGACCAGTTTTTCCTGTTGATTTACCTATTATTATCACAATTGTAGCTATTTGCTGCACTAATTGGGACACTTTTTTTTGTGTCCACGTCTATTTTTTGTCACAGTCCGAACCTGGTTTGGACAAATAAGTTGAGGTGTAAAAAGCAGAAAGAGGACAATTGTGTTGCTGTTGGACATGTCTCTGGTATTAGGTCATCTGAAATATGGACAGGTGTCTTTAGATTATAAAAAATGTTGTGAAGAGGTCAGGGAAGTGTTTAGACTATAATTTGGTTACAATGGTAGTGACAGAAGAGCCTAGTGTACGAAACTATAGAGACAAATGTGAGGCCAGAGACCAGAATAGGCAGCCAATAGTAAATAATAGCAAGGCTGCAGCTGGACACTGGGGTTGGTTTATGAATGAAGGAGAAGTACTAAACTTAGACAGAGTGAATACAGTGATCCTGATTTGTCACTACATTCTAACTGAAGTTGCTATTGTGACAGTCAGAATATACTTGTATAATACTATTGCACATGGTTGTTAATTTGTGCAGCCTTCTCCTACCTCTGAAACAGATCCTTTGTTTAAAGGCAGCAATTTGAGGATTTCCATTCATTGTTCGAGCTGAAGACCAACTCTAACTCCATGTTCTCTCACGGTAATGATGTCTGATGAAACGAGAGTACTAGGTAGGAAAATATATTTTTCAAATGAAGCTATAGGCCAATGATATGTATTCCATATGAACAAAAAAACATTTGAAAAACAAGGCTGATGGCTAAAAACATTTGCCCAATCATCAGACTGGGGCAAAGTCCTAGCCTGGTTCAAAGACTAACTTTACCACTTATTTCAACATGTTCTTATGTGTATATCTTTGTCACTGTTTACACTCATTGGCAGTTCGCCATTTATGTTTAGTTTTAAACTAACAGCACTCAAAGTGTCACCCCTCAAAGGCACCCTTAACAATATTTGAAGGAAGAAAGCAGCTTAGAGACCAATGCTCTTCAACTTAACAAACGCTAACCGGATATTCTACTTCTTGGTTAAGTAAACTATGTGATAGTTACTCCATGTGCATTGCCTAATTTCTTCCCTCTGAAACATCTGCTTTTTTCCTCATCCATCATTCAGGCATGATATTTAAATCTAGACTATATTACTATATCCATGTACTGTTAGCTCCAACTTCTCAGTCTTATTTTATTTTTCGTCACCTCACCGTTTTACACCATAGTTTGTGAAGTAGTAAACACATGACTCGTCTATGCAAACTTGCTCTACTTTGGTCTTTTCACTCTTCAAGTCACGTGATGAAGAAGGTGCAGAATGGTGAGACATGCCTACTCTTCAGCGGAAGGCAGCATGGCTTTGTCCCAGTTTCCAGGCTGTTCACTCAATTTCTGTCTTTCTCTGCCTAAAACACTTCTATGATGCTTTATCTGATGCATAAATATTACCTAGTTATCCTTCGGACGTAGTTATCCATTTTATTCCACAGCATACCCTTGTGCACCAAAAAGTCACATTCTCTCTGTTCTTTCGGTCTCAAAACACTCAGTGGGCTTCTACATCTGGGAAGCCAGTTGATGGAAGAACCGGACCCTTTTTATCTGGGCAAAAAATTATCTTACCTTCTACAAATTGAAGGAACATCTCCGCTCCACCAAGTATCTGTTTCTCCTTCGGGTTCGATGCCCAGTGCCAAGAAAATGGTTCTCTATGCAATTGTTTGAGAAAACACGGAGGATACTTCCCCATCACTGTGTCAGTGGTATAAGGCAATAATTGGCCTTACGGTGAGGTATTAGTTACCTACCGGCAAAGGAAGTCTCTGATTGAGAAGCTTCTGCCACTGAGAAACTGTCTGGGGGATAACCTTCTAACTAATTCCAAGGTACCGGATATTCCCTTTTTAACCATTCCTGTGATAGTGATTCACAGGAATACAGAAACAGGTCATTGTGGAACGATTGGAAAGGATTGAGGTGTGTGTGTATATATATATATATATATATATTTGTCATGTGATCAAGGTCTTCGGACTGAAACGCGTTATGGCCGACTGAAAATAAAGAAGGAAAATTTGCACTCACTCTGTGGTGTGTGCCTGCTTTTTCCCCGCCGGAAGGGGCCTTGAAGGAGGCAGGTTCTTTGGATATATAAATATATCCCTACTCTGACCTGTGGATCTTTTTTATCTCCTGTGAGATTTGCCAGGAATTTTCTATCGGTGCTAATAAAGTGAAAAAACTGTGGCTGGGAGATATCTCTTTCCCTGAAGAAGGTGGCTGTCAAAATGTTAATACCCACCGAAACGCTTTGATGCTCTGCTTATTTCTAAAATGCTAGATCTTTGCGACATTTGTGAGTCGAAGAAAACTAAAAGTCCGACTGGAAACAAATGATCTGTTATAGACTGGTGATAAACCTATGACATGATACAATGTTCTAATATGTTCTTCCATTGTGTTGTCTGTTTAATGAAGGTATACTAGTTTGTGGATTCCGTGTTATCTGCATCGTAATCTGTATGCTTTTACGCTTTTTTAAACTAAATATAACAAATGGTTGTTTTTGTATAATTAAATTGTTTGCATTGATTTTTTTAAAGAATAATACATATATTATATTGTTTTAATAAACTTGGCTCACATTGAGTGTATATTTTTTCTCCCATTTTTAATTTATGTTTTGTGGATATGGTTTGCTTTTGGGCAGGAATGTATGCAAATTAAGTGATTGATCTGGCCAAAGAGGATTTTATTATTTGACCTCTCTATGCAATATAAGCCATAAATATGAACAGACTTGCTCAGTCAGTGCCAGAATAAAGGCTTTCAGCTTTTTTTGTCATTTGAAGACCTACAAGCAAAGAACATTACTTAGTACAGATAAAATATGAATACAGTGTGGCAGATGGTTGTGATCCATTGTCTGTATGCTTTTAGGAATTGAGGACACAAATCTACTTTAAAAAGAGCAGGCTTGTTTATGGATTCTTCAAAACCATTAGCAACAGGTCATGCAGGTCCTTTATAGAAGTCAGCCCTTATGTCCCGAAACACTATCTCTGCTGACAAAACAAGCTAAAAATAAAATGAAAATGTCAGGATACATAATTGCCTGCTTCTGTCACTAGGTTTTCCAAATTACTAATTGAAAAAACGATATTTCAAAGTATGCCAGGCGTTTGTTTGCTTGACACTGTTGTAGATTACGTTTTCACAATTGTTGCAAGTCAAGTCAAGTTAACTCAAAGACACTATATTCGGCCACTAAAAAGCCATAAAAGCAACATATAAAACATTTAGGAATACAATAGCTTTAAAAGGTTCCACATGTACATTTAAAAAGGTAGTTGGGCTAGATAAATATAACTAAGGCTAAACATACAAACAGAAAAACGTAAACTGATCATTAAAAACAGACACAGGATACCGCTCTAGAGAGAGAGTACAACAGATAAAGAGCAAAAAATTAGCTTGGTAAACGGACTGCATGGTCACAAAAGCAAGCACAAAAATGATATATGTATTTCACAGAAAGCATTATATGACTACAGCCTAGCTACTGCAAAAACATTCTCTTCCTTAGTCTTAGTGCCCCTTTAAAAAAAGACTTGCAACCCCAAAACAAGCCATGGGGAAGGAAAGCCTCTGTAGGTATGATAATACATGCCTTGCTTAAACAAATTGGCCAGTCTGAGCTGCGGGAGAATATATTTTTTATGCAAGGGGTCAAAAAATTCACAGAAGAAGGGAAAATGTAAAGTGTCCTGTTCAGAGAAATTGTCACAAGGACATGGCTTTAAGGCACCAGGCTTTGTGTAGCCTTTAAGAAAGGCTAGTAGCCAGTGTACCAAAGCGATGGTGCACGTTAATGGCCAGTGACAAATAAGGCCGCACCTGTGGGCCCAGGCACAGTGTGACAAACTTCCTCACCATGGGCTTAGCTAAATCCTTGCCCTTCCTTATCCCTTGCTGCTTAGCCAAAAACAGATGTTTAATATTCCTGATGGCTCCTGGTCCTAGATGCCTGATGTTGGTATGCAAGTCAAGGCAACCTAAACACCTCATTTGCTACATAATGTACTTTAGCCAGGGGATACATAGTGCCATCTCAAATGCCATGCAGTCTGCTACGACAAGTTGATTTAAAGTGGTGGATGGACAAGACCACATTTTCAATCTCAACCAGAACAGTAGGGGTGCAACAGCATTAAGGTCAGAAATGTATCCCATGCCAAGCTCCCCATGCAGGAATGCTGGGGGTACAGCAAGAAGCCCATGCATAAATTTGTTTTCTGCCTCCTGGATGTCCCTCACGTCTTCATATCCCCATACATCACATCCATATGTGGCCATAGGGACACATTTTTCTCTATACACCTTTAGCAGGGTGGGTACGGGCTTTGACCCCAGTCTTTTTGCGAAGTCCATGGTTGCCCCTACTGCTCTTGTCAGAAAATTCTTTTTGGGTATTTGTAGCGCTACCCAGGTCCTTCGGTCATCAAACAGTACCCCAATTAGGGGATAGTTGACACTTTTGTTAGTTCTTCCCCCCTACAAAAGGCCTTGCACCTGTCAGCCTTCGGAGTACCTATTGTCATATTGTGGTATTTTGAAAAGTTAGTGGTTAGATCAAGTGAATCCCATAAAATCAATAAAAACATTTAAAAGTTTTTGGAGGCCTACAGCAGTTCTGGCAAACAGCACTGCATCGAATGCATAATGGAGTGCAGGGATCAATTTCGAACCAGATCTCAGAATATCTTTGCTGCTAGATGAGAGAAGGTCCCCTAGCTTATTAATATAAAGCGTATATGAAGCGTGAACAGCAGGGGAGCCGAAATGCACCCCTGCCGGACCCCTTTTGACAACAAAGTCTACGAGGAAAATCAGTTGATACCATGCTGGTTCTTCACTTGAACCCTTTGAAAAATAGGCATGATAATAGACTTGGCCCAAGAGGAGGGTAAATCACACATGCATTCTGCATTAAAAACCTGTGCCAATATCCTGGCCCATACCAGAGGGTCAGCCTTATACAAGTCCTAGGGGACCCCAACCGGGCCCGGTGCTTTCCCCCCGACTCTGGCCAGGATAGATTTATGTACCTCATCTGTGCCAAAGTGATGTGGTGCGCTAGCTGAGCCGGGGTCCCATACGTCAGGCCCTTCTAGATCATCAACACTATACATTCCTTCAAAGTGTTGAGCCCATCGCTCTTCGGCCATTGTGCAGTCTGTACTAAAATTAGCTGTATCAGAAAAAAGGGGGCTGTTGACCACGGCCCTAAATTGGTGCTTCCTGACAGTACGCTTGCCTGCCCAAGAGCCTTCCAAGACTGTTCCCTAATGTACTTCTTCCTCTGTTGGGTTGCAAATGTATAGGCCTTCCTACAAGACCTGACCTCCCTCTCATCCCTTAGAACTTGTTTTAGTGCCAACAATACATTTCTATGGGCCTTGGAGCAGGTACCATCAAATCACCTCCTTTCCTTGGCACCTTTAGTCCTGATCGTGATAGTTATACTATTAGCTATCTGCTTAGTTAGCTTGTCAAAAGCATCTAAAACAGCTCTGTCCTGCACTCTAGTATCTGTACATAGTGAGATCTCTGCTGCATACTCACTATCAAATTGACGAGGAAGGTCTCCGGTATCGCCTTCTCCCATTTCAGCCTGCTCGTTTGATCTTTGGTGCTAATAACAGAATTTGGAATACTCCTGCCCTCTCCTCCATGTGGAGCGGAGGAGAAAACCAATTCAAGCATAAGTGAGTTGTGATCGCTATGGCTGCTCCAGGAGACACTCCTCTTGTGGGCTGCGGAAACTAACGCTACAGAGAGCATTATAGAATCAATAATACTAGAGCAACCACAACCTGTAAAGGTAGGAATAGTAGTGTTCACTCCTGTTTGTTCTAGACTGCACAGGTTATTAGCTGAAAGTAGCTCTTCCATATAAGTGCCTGATTCCGAGTGCTCAAAGTGAGTCGACATTGATGAAGAATCCACATGGCCCATTGGCAGAGTACAATTAAGGTGACATTGAGTATTAAAATCACCTAAAATTATAACCTCATGGTAAGAGTGTTTCCTCTAAGGATAGTGTTCAAGGAACCCATTTAAGGCTACTAAAGATTTTATCTCCAAACTTCTAGCAAAGGAGTTGTAAAAATTAACTTCTAGTGGGGGGGACGATTCCTGAACAGCAAATCTACTGCTAAAAGATGGGGTGAGAGACGTTCTACCATTCTAGTTTTACATGCTAGTTCTACGTAGTATTCCATGTATCCTGTAAATCAATTAAATGGCAAGATAAGAGAGACCTCTGCCATAGCACATCATCTCTTGTAGATCTTAGACCTGCCATATTCCAAGACAGGATATTCATACAGGAGAGGCCAGGATGATAGGTGCTAGCTTGGAAGGTGGACAGAAACTGACTTAGGAGGTGAAGTGAATATAATTCCAGTCTGGCACAAGGACCTTGTTCCCTGCAACTTGGCCTGAACTGGTGATAGTCAGTCATAGCCATCTAACCCCTGTGAACGTAACAAGGGTTTGAATATGTTAGCTAGGTTAAGTACAAATCTGCCATTGCTTACCTGCGCAGGCTTAACTAACCTAAGCGCAAGCTGCCCAGGATGGCTTGGAAAAAAGTGAATGGGAGGATAGAAATACTGAAGGGGATAATCCTGATCAATGTTTTGGAACTTCCCCCAAACGGACACTCAATGAGCTCTTCGACTTGGGCAGGGTGTCTCATGTTGACTATACACTATGTCCTACCCATTCCACTCTTCTAGCCATGATAATATGAGGAGACAGGTATTGACCATTAACACCAGTGGTTACCTTATGCATGAGATTCAATGTGGACTCTTTCGAACCATGCTGATTGGTTGACCTCCCAATAAAATTGCAGCTAAAGGCGCAGATTGTAAGGGCAACTCTAGAGTACTCTGGTTTCTGACTTGTGCAATGGCGGGTCTTTTAGATGTAGATGTGTGAGTTGAATTCCCCTTTGGTAATCGAGCCCCTTGTATATGTACTACTTGCGTTGGAGAGACCAGATTGTTCATTGCACAGGCAGTCCCAGACCTTTGGGTCACCACCTGGCTCAATGACAGTATTTTGTGTCTCCTGTGTCTCCTGCTTTTGACAATTAATCACCATGGGTAGTGCCCCTGTACCAATCAATCCCATGGTAGTGGGCATAGCAATACAGTTAATCCCCTCCGCCGCTGGCTCCATGGCAATAAATTGACAGGGAAAGAGAGTTAAGCTTCGCCTCCATACCCTCCACCTGTTTCCACATAGGTGCTATTAGTGTATTAAGCAACGATTCCAACCTAGATAAAAGAATGTCTAAAAATTGTTCAGAGACAGTGTTAGGTGGTGGTATCATCTTTTTCGGTGGTATAATCCGTGGGGCTCTTTTGCAGCCAGTCCTCTTCCTTTTAATTGGGGGACCATCCGTGACTGAATCATCTTGCCCCATTGTCAGGTCAGCCTTGGCGTTGGGGACCACAATAGATGAAACGGCAGCAGGTGATAAAACTAGGTCAGGAATTGCCCCTTCGGCTTTGTGATTCTCCATCAGGGTTAAGTCATGTACAGCTTTTCCAGTGTCCAATGAGAGCCTCCTTTCAGTCATACTATCTCCTTTGAAATAACGCTGTCTACCCTAGTTAGAAAGGAGTCTAATGTAGCTGCAGCATTGCCCCCTGAAACGCCAACAGTCACTTTCCTTTATGGTTATGGGATTTAGGTCACACGTCCCAGCCACAGATTATACAAGCTCCTTGGGTAGACCAAAGAGGGCAGATCACTCACTCAACTATTTGGACACTATTAGCAGGGTGTGTCAAACATGTGTGAGGCAGGTCAAAGGGGGAAATAAATATGGAAGATACAGTACCTTGAACCTTGTATCAAGCCAGGAGGCCAAGAGACCGTGCCCAGCCCTGCCTCTGCCAGTCGCTGCCGGGCACAAATGGACCAACTCTTGGCCCGGTCTTCACCCGTGCATGCACCCGGGCGCGTCTTGAACAGCGGAAAGCCCAAGCAGCAATTAAGGCACCTCTGGGCGCAAGAACAACCGGGGTGAGGCGCGGCAACGGCCGCAAGCATTGCTGGGGCCTGTGGTCTCCTGCCCCCTCCTCCAAACACAGTCCAGGCTTCCCCAGATGTTTCAATAACATTTTAAGTAACAGACAGCCCAATTGATATTTGTTTTTAAACTATTACACAGAGTGGCTACTGTGTGAAAAGTGATACGTCAGTTGTCATTTTGCCCTGGATGAAAATGTGATGAATGATTTTTTTGCCTCTGTTCAGCATGGTAATTCTTAGTAGCCTTATCTCTTTCATTTATACTGAATGGTTTTAGCGTTCTAAAAGGTTTGTGCCCGATTTAATCTATATCAGAATCTATATCAGACTCTGTGTTGGACAATGTGGGCCCTATAAACGAACCTCTTACCAATTTGTTCAATTGCCAATTGGAATGCATGTCTGGGCATATTAACCTTTTTGTGCATAATTGTGCAAAATAATTGACACAGAGAGTGTCCAACCAGGTTGCGGTGAACACAAATCCAGATGCAGCCCTAAGGCACATAGACATGCCCCAGGCTCTCAGTTCTCTATGTTTTTTAAATCGTTTAAGTTCTAGTCTTGAATAGAGATCACAAGGTGAAGTGCAATGCATACAACCCAAGATAAGTCTGAAGAATGCATTGTATATTTACGTACACCAATGCCACTGATATGCCAGATTTCTTTCGGTTTAAGAATTACATTCTCTTTATTTCTTGGCTCAATCCTATGAGGCCATCTCAATGAACTATGCTCCATGAGAAATCTCAAGGACAAGATGATGTGAGTAGCTCCATCCTATCTCATGCTTGACTCACAAGAGCCACTGAATACTGTGTCCTAGATAATGCATATTAGCTGCCCTACTGATGCTCCAATGAGACCATCATTTCATAGATCCAATTTTCAAATCTATGGTCACAGAGTTGCAAGAAGCAGTCCCCGTTGTGTAAGTGGATATCTTCCAGATAACTTTTTCTGCTACACAAAAGAAAAGTGGGTGGCTTAGAAGGGCTGATCTAGCCATGCAACTGCAGTGCAGCCTGTCGAACCCAGCATACTATGCATATGTAATGGCATCTTGGCCCTACCACCCCTGTTCCATAGCAGCCGCCACTGCTCAACACTATGGCCCTCCTTCAAGGACTGTGGGAACATTGTGCAGTAAATACACCACAGGTGAAAACCTGTTTTTTCTAAGGAGCTATTTTTCTCAGGATTCTGTGTTTGGCGTGTTGGAATGGGAAATAAAGTGCTTATGTGGATCTCCTGCTTCTGAAATCCACACGTGATCACAATAACCAACTTGTTTATCCTGTGAAAATTCGACCAGGTTGCACTTGGAGGAATATGTGTGGAGGGAAACCCAACAGTGTGGCAAATTTAGAAAACTCGGCACCAGGATTCGAGCCCAATCACTGTTTGGTGATTTCCTCCATTTCCTTGAGATTGAGGTCGACAGTGCACAATCAGAAATGTTACACGTGTCATGCACATGGAAGATTTCTTTCTTGTTGATCAACCATTTCCTGAATAACTCTTTAAGGCAGTCAGGTTTGTGTAGTTGAAAAAGTTCAATCCTAACACGTGTTCTTGTTAACGGTGATATTAAACTTACATCTTTTCGTATTCTTGTTAAAGCTTCTTAGTGAATTAGCTTCAGTAAAAGGATTGTATAGTTTGAGCCCAGTTGTGTTCATTCACAGCACCCAGGATTGTTAAATAGCATTCCTTTTTTGAGAGTCACTTTCTTCCAGTGTGCTTGCTTAAGGCGGCTCTGTAGGCACGGAATGCCATATTTTATCTGGGCTGATGTTACGCGAGTATTGCATTAAATCCTTGTACATTGTAACCTGTTAATGTAAGACATGTATCATACTAATGGAAAGTGCATTACAAGGCCTACTGTACATTCATCAACTTCTCCCTCGACTCGGCATGACTGCTGCAGTGGCGGCGCTTGCATGTCACTTTCTGGGGAAACAATGGCTCCTTTGTTTAGCAACAATAGAGCCATTGATCCCTGACATGTGCCAGCCAAAATTATAACTAATCATGTCAAGCACTGCCGAAGAGCCTGGCTCCTGTCAGGCTGAAGTGAAAGCTCCCTGGGATGATATATTTCAATGACTGTTTTCCATATCTTCAACTGATAGAAAATAATGCTCCTAACTTAGAATAATTGTATTTTGAAAAAGAGAATTAGAAAGAATATCTAATTTTCAAAGGAGACATTACTGCTGAGAGTATTATATGTCTATATTGCCCGAGGCGAAAACCCTATATTTGAAATTCCTATTTGGAATTTTACCTGTGAACAAGCACGGACGTACCTGGAGCGCGCAGCCCAGAATATCTCCAAAGTGCCCGCGCTGCATATTTTATTGAAGCAGCAGCATATTTTATATTCTAATCCCGGTGTATGCATGCATTTGGAAATCTTGGTTGGCCCCTGCCTCAGGAAGACGAGGTGTTAGGAACTTTGCAACCCAAAGGGTTTTAACCACAGACAGCACCGACCTATGTGCTTTCAGAAGCCAAATATCTGGATAAAGCCTGGAGGCGAAGGCACAGGTTCAATGCGGGCTAACTGTCCTCAAGGGATGTATGTCGTTACTACGCATGCTTTTACAACGCATGCCTTTACCACGCAGGTTTTACAACGCAAGTCGTTACAACGACTTGCGTTGGGGGGCGCTGGATAGTGAATAGTTTAATTTACTATTCCAACTCCAGTCCCCGTGGATAGTAGGAAATGTTTTGGATAGTAAATTAAACTATTTCCTATCCTACAGCGCCACCCAGCGTAAGTCGTTGTAACGACTTGAGTTGTAAAAGATGCGTGGTAAAGGTACTGAGTGGTAAAAGTTGCGTTGTAAACGCTGTTCCCCGTCCTCATGAGAGATTCACTGCTACCTAAATAAGTGCACAATGAGGATTTTTATTTGTATGACATTTAATATTAATAATAATACCGGAGCTCATATAGCGCAACCAGCTACCGCAAACAGAGGTGTCCCAGCTCTCTAACCCAAGCCTAGCCAAGCCTAAAGAGCCATGTCTTCATCGCTTTCCTGAAACTGGTCTCTGAATCAACTTGGCGCAGGTTCCCAGGCAGAGCGTTCCACATTTTGGCTGTTCTCACTGCCAACGCTCTACCACCCAGCCGGGCTTTCGCAAAGTGGGGAGTAAGGAGCAAATTTTGTGAATTTGACCTCAGAGATCGATTTTGTTTACATTTGGTGTATGTATCATAAGAGTCTAGCGAACCCATCATCACTATGAGATGGGCATCATGAATTGTTGGCACATCTAACATGCTACATATAACCATATTTGCTTAAGGTTGCCAATGAAATTGCTGTGCTTGACAATGTGGCGTTGTAATTAGGTCGATGTGTCCATGCAACGATTGTGTTGGTTGAAGGATGGTTGTAATTTATCTTGTTTTAGTCATGTCAATCAATTTTTAACTAATCATCACTATAGTAGATTTGAAGGAATGGGCTTTACATATCTGCTCTTTTACACTGTACTGATCTGTCAGATGATTTTTGCTGTGTTTTTATGATGATCTTTTATGGTGTGATAGGTCGAAATAAAGATTTCTTCTTATTCTTAAATCTCTGAAATAAAGTTGTGCAATCTTTCTTCCTTGCACTCAAATAAAGGAGTGCTGGCTGTTCATTTCCTTGTCACAGCCCTAATGAAACCCATTGGCACCCTTTTCAAACATGTTGCAAAAGAAGGCTGAACAGGCTAGGGACAAACCCGGTGACACATGAATGCCAGGTGCCCAAATTCAAATTTGCCCTTTCGGTATAGCTCGCTAACATAGGCCTTGGAACTGCTGTGCAGCCATTGTGATTTCATTCCCTGCTGTATTTGGGGCTGTTTAAAATGAAAGACATCAGCGACCTGATTCGTGTACTTTGCTGATTTGTGGAAAAGTGTTACTTTCTAGAAACTGAGCAAAGGATATTGTTAAACGTCAGCTTCATGGAATGTGAAAGAATAAATAAACACACCTCAACACTCAAACTGAAATAATTAAACTATAAAAAAATACATATATAACCTCCCAAAACATAGTTTATTAAAAGGTTAAAAAGTATCACAGCTTCATGCAATAGTGCAACATTATAAAAGGCACAGGATCTAGTAAAACTCCTCCCCACCACCCCACATGTCATACCAAACCCCACAATGGTCCTTTATCACAGTAGGCACACAGATTATGTATTTCAGGCAAAGACCCTTGTTTACTAAATTCAGTGGTTTTGAGCAGCAGGTAAACATGTTCATTATCTGGGGGTTGGATCTGTTAATAGGCGTAAAAATGCATCCCCTCTTTTCTGCTTCTCACATGTAATGACTGAGATGTGTGGTAGTGTCTTCCTGCTGTGAAGCCATGAACAGTTCATTATGAAGTAACAGGTTAGTTGAGGAATAGTTCACTGGGGTTAACATTTGTACAGCATCTACTAGGCTATTTGGATCTGAGACTGGGTGTTTCAGTACCTATGCAGCTCGACACCAGCATGGGTTGTATGTGGACTCTCCCAACATCTTGTGTTTCTATATTCACTTTAAGGTGGGCTTTGACTGGTCTATTGAATCATAAAAATATTGATTTTGACCTTTCCATCTGATTGGTGAGTGTTTCTGAAGTGTTTGTGAAGGGAAATGAGAATTCAGATAAGGTTTTTACAAGGCGGGTTAAAGGTTAATTTCAGTATTTTCTTTCTCGAAAGATACTGTAAGAGACAGACAGCAGTGCAAAAAGGTGGAATGCTCAGGCTGCAACCCTAATAAGGCTGCTTCATAATAGGGCTCCCCCTCCCGGAGTTTTCCTGTGAGATCCCGACAGGCATTAACCCTATTTGTTCCAGTGTGTTTGACAAAATGGAATTTTTCTGTTAAGCACCCATCTAATAGATCTATCAGACGCCTGTAAGTTAAACTCGCTTGAAGATACCCTGCTATGCTTATGAGGTCAAGAGCATGAGTACCATTCAGTTGAGCGGTGGTAATAATAAGCACCCTGAGATAACTCAGTGCCTGATATATAGAACATATGGGGTTGGCTAACAGAGGCTAGAATCCAGTCTAGTCTGACCTAGAGTTCTGCAGCCCCTTGAAAGAAGCTATGACGCGCCCATATTGACCCTGACTTGGACATCAAAGTTGACCCACTGTTGGACACCAGCATCCTGTGTTGAACTAGTGTTGCAGTGCCATCATAACCATCATGGCCTGATTGAATGATGCACGCTATCAGAGTGAGTTATCTCTTGCCTTTTAATTCCCTCCTCCATTGAAACTAAAAATAATCAAGCCATCTCTTTAGTGCTCGGACTACTTTTTCATTTTCCTTCTTTAAGAGTTGCTACTGGAGAACCAGGCCAAGAAACCTCAGCTGTTTCTGTCCTCAAGCAAATCCAGCACTGTAAGTAGCTGAGTGACACGCAATCTGGCCTAGCATATGACCATATTGTTTTCTTCCCCTAATTACCCTGGCCCTCACTGTGTTGATGAGCAAACAGATGCGCTGAGCAGCAAATTACCCTCATCACGCCTCGAATCCAAACAAAATATGAAAAGACTGGTCATTTAATCGTTTCATTCAACCGCGTTCTTTTCACGCTCGCAAAGTTGCAATAGTTTAAAAGCTGCATTCCTTTACTTCGAATGTATATTTCGATATAGATTGCTTTACGTGTAGTGAGGTCCAGCGGGCCTTACAGAAAAGTTTGTCCTGAGCACGGACATTGCACCACTAATCTTATTTTGCTGGTGTGCACATGCACTGTGCTAAATATTTGCAACTTGCCTTTATATGGCGCAACTAAATAATGCTTAATAATGTATATATAACGCAGCTTTAGCCTGAGCAGCACTACCATATCACATAAATAAGAGTATGGGGAGGGCAAATTCTGAGACTTAAATGTAGCAGTTAACAAATTATTTGTTCTTTCACAAATAACTCTTGGTTGGAATGCCCTCTACATTTACCACATCACCCCTTCATTGATGGATTTTTGCACAAAAACTAGGAAACGTGCTTTCCAGGAGGATAGTGGAACTATTGGCCCCTATGGGGCTGGACGTAATGATGCTGGCCATTAACATTTTGATCGCTACAAAATGATTTTTAAATGAAGTCTGTCCACCCAACACAAAAGAAACAGTGACTCATTGCCCCATTGGCAAGGTGCAGCTTTGTTAACCAGTACACGAGGCACTTAAAATTCAAAGTTTCTGCCGTGACGCAAATAAGGTTGTTACAGTGGGAGGTAAAAACAAATGAACATAAGATTTTGAAATGATTCTTGTGTTATAAACAAACTGTACTATTCTGTCTGCTCAAAAGGAACCGTCGGATTCTGATGTACACGAACACATTGTTGACCTGGGTTAAAAAAAAAATCTTTGTGACTGTTTGAAAACTTCACATATACTTTCTTGGATTTTAACCATTAAGGTGAAAAATGGAGCACGTTCTACTTTGCTATTTAATAAAAAAGTATTGGCAAACCCAAAGGATTTCACTTATGAGTGCGATCTATTGGCTTTGTTGAAGTGGAGTGGCATTGTTTAGTGTGGAGTGTCATTGTGTGGAATGAAATGGAATTGTGTGGAGTAGAGAGAAGAGGAATGGTATGGTGTGGAGTGGACAGGAATTGTGTGGCATGGAGTGGAATTGTGTGGCATGGAATTGTGTGGTGTGGATTTGCATGGAATTGTGTGGCAACTAGTGGAATTATGTGATGACGAATTGTGTGGCTTGGAGTAGAGTTGTGTGGACCAAATTGGTTGGGGTGGAATTGTGTAAAATGGAGTGGACTTGTGTGGAGTGGCATTTTATAGCATGGAGTGGAGTGCAATGGCATTGTGTGAAGTGGGATGGAATCGCGTTTTATGGAGTGAATTGTTGGAGCAATATGTGATGTGGAGTGGAGTGGCTATGTGTGATAAGGAAACTTATCCTAGTTGCCTCTGAATTGCTCTATATCACCTCAAAGCCTTGTGCTATATAAATGCAATTATAATTCAATATGTTGCCAATTATCTTGACCCACAGTCTATGTAAACATTCCTTTGATTCAAAGCAGGAGCTTGTTAGTATGTACAACGCTTCTGCAAGAACTGGTTTGTTTACAAATAAATACATTTTAGACCAGGAGGAGCTAGTGTGTGAGCGAGTGAGTTATGTCAGAGATTTGAGGGGAAGAAGCAACACAGAGCAGGGGTGAGTTGGATGGGGAAGAAGCACCATGGACAAGGGTGGTGAGAGGGGAAAAATGTACAGTTCCTCAACCATAGAGCAAACAGAGGATGGAAACTAATTTAAATTAATCAACCTGTGCTTGGTCCATGTTCCACAAACAGAAAAGGAAGTGACGCCCAGCACATGCTGGCCAATTAGAAAGCAGTAAATGAGAGTAACAATGATGCCAATGATTTGAAAGCAATTAGTGGGCTCCAATGCCTTTATAGTAAATAATATCCCTCCCAGAGGACAGCGCATAAGCTGTCATCAGGCAAGACCTAATTAGTTATGTCCTTTTATGCTGTAAGTGGGAAACCTACAGCATGAGATTGCTTCATTGATTCTTGTTCTGACTAATCTTCAAATGTAATAAATACAAATTGCGCTTAGAGTCCATGTTTTGCATATCAACATTTTTAGAATGGAATTCGTTGGGGCCATTTTGCTTTGAATTTAATGTGAAATGTGAAAGTTTGCAGGAATACACTTGGAGCCAGCCAGGTTGTATTTACTACATTTCTCCCAGACCTGGCACCTCTTGTGCACTCACTCAACAACGGATAAAATGACACCAGTTACCCATATGTCACTGTTGAGAAGAGGCATAATTTCAACACTCTGCCTGCAC
Organism: Lissotriton helveticus; assembly: GCF_964261635.1. Lineage (NCBI taxonomy): Eukaryota > Metazoa > Chordata > Amphibia > Caudata > Salamandridae > Lissotriton > Lissotriton helveticus. The sequence goes on along the minus strand of NC_136061.1, from coordinate 602,127,017 downwards.
AGTGCAGTCTATTGTTTAGGCCTCTGTATGTGCTGTAGACCCGGAGTATGAACCTACAGGCATAATGGGAAATCTCTCTTTATGCTGGTGAGGCAATTACAGCTGTTTGTTGTTCAACCCTACCATGACTCATCCAGAATATTCATAATAGTGTTGCAAGGAATCCGTAAGCAACACAATCAATTGTTTTAAATCCATCCTGCCACACTAAATAAAAAAAATATGGTCAACCAGTAGCCATAGAGGTCAGTTCATCCTAATTGGATGTGTTTTTTCAACAGCATATATTGCTATATCTTACTTTAAACGAGCATTGTCAAAGTGAATAGGTCTGGCCATGGCAAGCTGGCACGATGGTTACCTTTTTGTCTTTTACTTTTTGTCACAAGCACATTCCAGTAGGTGAAAGGAGCCAATGGGTAAAGTGGGCTGACCCACTGTTTCATGCAGTATTGTCTGGAGGGAGGAAGCAAAAGATGAATGACAACTGAACAGACCTATGGATGAAGCCAGCTGCCCAAAAGCCCCTCATTGTCTATATAATTGTTTGAGAAAACAGAAGTCTGGTAAGATAGTTAAAACACTCTTAAAGGCTAGAACAAAAAAAAAGTTGTTTTCCTTGTAGCCAGGTGATGTTTCCGTATATAAAATCCAATGTATACGAGGTTATTCACACAGTTATGTATGGGCTCTTGTAGTAATACTGCACATACTAATACATGCAATTCATTGCATTTGTGTAGATATATATTTAAGCAGTTTCTATTTCTTATGTGCAGAGTTCTCCCCCAGGAGTGTTTAGGACTGCACACATAGTTCTACGTTTTTAATCACAATTTGGTAATTGCAAAGGTGAGTGGCTTTAAAATGGAGAACATCTATTACAAATTGAGAGGATGATAACGAAAATTAAGGATGGTGACAAGGAGGGACATGCAAATATAAAAACACACCTGGATGGGAGTTCTAACATTGTTTTTATTTTTTCCATAAATCTAGAGGATGTTATCTTGTGTTGGGAAGAGGATCTGAGGTAGCACAAAAGAATGCTGGCCATAGGTTAGGATAATACATCATGTTGACTTTCTTCTGTGATAGTTTGCCACAGATCAGAGATTAATCTAAGATATGACCCTTGCGTTGAAACTCATTGTGCCTGATTCACAAAAGTAAACAGACCAAAAGACTAGGTGTAAACTTAAACTTCAGGTCTAAACTTAAGGTCTAACTTTACTACTACTACAGTTAGACTTTTGGTCTAAATTTGACTTTTAGTCTAAACTTCAACCAAAAGTCTAACTTTAGTAGTAGTAAAGTTAGACGATAGGAATTTTCGACATTAGGAATTTTCGACAGTCTCTAGCTCCCATGGGTTCCTGTTGATTTCTTTGAGAATTCCAATTCACAACTATACTCAAAATAATAGGTATCAGCCTATTTGAGTACATTTCAGAATATTTCTGAATCGGCTTAAGTATGAAATATTTCAGTAGGTCTATATTTAATGAGTCTAATCTATATCAACGAGGAAGAAAAGTTTACTACTTTACTTCATTCTCTGCTCTCCACCCCCACCCCACTCTCCTACCCCACTTGCACGTCCTTTTCGCCAGAAAAGGATTGTTGAATGTGCAGTGTATAAAATCCACCAGGTCTGTTTGATATTCTAAAAGGAACTGCACATTTCTGAATTAGCCCAATTGATTTTTTTCCCAAAGAATGACTTCTTTGTGGATGCTAATGAACACTTAAATCAATGGCTGGACCTGTCTGATCACATGGTTTTCTTTATGTTGAGCAGAGTGCGAAGGAGGCTATTGTAAAAGGACCCTTTTACCAATTACTAGAAGATGTGGCCAGCGTATTTTTTTTTATTCTTTTCAATGCTTTCTGTTGCCATTGCATCTACTAAAGTTTAATAACGAAACAAAAGTGTGTCTCCTCATTTTATCCAGCGAAAGAGCTATATGCCTTTTTCTTTAACAATCTTTTTTACAGGAACGTCTGCTTAATGTGAGTGCATAGAGCTTGTTAAACGTTTGTGAGGAAGTTTTTTATGTTCATTGTTAAAGTTAAATTGTATTCAATGGAACTGAAAAACCAGAAAGGGGTATATTAGTGTTCCTGCCAATAGTAAAATCAGAAGTGAACATATTCAGTAAGCACGCCCACAAAATGTTACAATTTCGGGTTTGTGCAATATTCGCTCATTGATTACAAATTCACAAAGGCAAAACAACCATATATACGTTAACCATGGGTAACAAAATAACCCTTATTCAGTCATAATCAAGCAATTTACCAGTGGATGGTAAAGTTAAAAGCTTCAGATTTAGCAGATTTAAAATAATTATTTAGTGATAAAAGGTTAATTTGCGGTATGACTACATTTTTGTTTGATAAAGACTTCTTGCATTCGTGGATGGGCGTACCTTTCTTTTCTACAAATTTGAGATAGCAAAGGGAGAGTCTTGCATGGTTTGTGTAGAACAACACTCTGATAATTGTAGACTTTCTGTGTGCTTATCTGTTGTACACTTGCACTGTTGGACACAACTATTCATAAACAACCTCTATGTTTAGCAACTTTACTTCTTCCAAACCCTAGTTTCTAAAGTCTCAAGCTCAGCCAGTGCATATAATTAAACTATTTGGTACATAATAATCGAGTCACCTCTTTCTGTTGTATGTGTTTTACTTCTTTACATTTTTACTTTCAGTATGGCGTATATTGGCAAAATGTTTCCTTTAGGATAGAGAACGTACATGAAAGTTATTTTGCGATGTAATGGTATTGGGCAAATCATGATGTGAGAGAGGGAGTAAATAGTTGAAGTGAAAATTGAAAGGTATGGTATAGGTGGGTACTTAAATGTAAAGAAGAGAATAGTTGAAAAGTGTCGAGAAGGAAGGAAGTGAAGAAAATGTGTGTGGGAGGAGGAGCACTATGGGATTACCAGAAGCAACAAAGAGGATATCAGAGACATGTGTTCACCAGAAAGTGATGGAAGTAAATTAACACATTTATTTTGTGTTTTTTACATAGGTAACATTTGAAGTCTGAGCATGTAGGAATTTATGCATATAAAGAGCTATGGCACGCATGTGTGTGTATGTGTGTGTGCGTCTGCTCTCTTTGTCTAACTGGCATGAAGGCACTTGTTTAGCGTTCCATTTAAAATCAATTACGTGTCTTGGGTTAGTTTACTAAGCCTCCTTTAAATATCTTCATGGGTTCAAAATCATAACTTGCACCACACTAAATGTTAGCCCCTGTTTAGAGTCACATTGCTGATGCATCCTTTTTACAACATTGAGCAAAACAATTATTAGACAACTATATGTAGCTGATTTACCTATGTTAACCAAATAAATTGTAACTCTAGCAAGTACAAAGTTATGTGAAATAATTGTAGTTGCTTAACACTATTCACTTAAGCCTGTCTAATGTCTGAAAATTATTTATGAACACCAAGGAAGGACCTGATCATTCTTCATATCTCCATAATTAAAAACAATCCATCATGTTGTCATAAGAGACAGACTCATAACGTTAAACTCGGCTTTTGAACAATCCATGTATTGGCTAATTATTTTTTTCTGACACCAAGAACGAACAATAGAAACAGCTTGCATTTACCCAAATACACTTGCACAATAATAAGTATTAACCTATACTTATTAAGTAACTAATTCATAATATATTTAACTTAATATGGGAAACCTATGCTATCCAAAAGATTTCTGAAGCTCGTATGAAATAAAAAGCATTAAAACAACTCTGTGTCCATCAACCCTCTCGTGTTTGGTTCTCACATGACTCTTGCAGTCAAAGTAAGACAGCTAGGTATGATGTTTGATGATACATTTACCTTAACTGCAAATAACTGCACATTGGAAAATATTATTACATTAATTGGCTACCTTTTTATTTTTCTCTTGTTAATTAAATTATGTGCATTCATCCTGGAACTGAGCCAAAACATTCTTAGTTTACTTGAGCACTTCAGTGTAATATGTTCCTCTGTTAGACTTAGGCAGAAGTGATCTCCTCTGCCCATATTTAAGTTTTGCCACTACTCTGCTATTCCTCCTTTATTGCAGGAGGGTACAGCTCTTGGTGGGATGGTGGTGATGGGGTAACAGGCTTCAATATGGTAGTGCAAGCATCACCATGCTGATATTCCTGTTTTTACTGGTAGACCACTAGGGCTTCCTGGTCCAAATGGTTTCTCATGAAGGCTTATATGCCCAAGGGAATGGCCAGAGTTTGTTTTCTGAACGGCAAATGTGTGTAGTATGATCAAGGGAATCTGAGCATTCATCTTCGCCTAGATGTCCCAGAAACACTGTCCTGCCAGAGGATGACGGAATCAGACAGGGAATGCCACCACTTGATCCTGACATTCCAAGGGTGTCTTAGGCCTACTGGTGGGTTTTATGCTGCCTTCATCACTGCTTCGAATAGGCTATGCTGAGGGCGTACCCTGGTGGATGGAAGGGACTGCCCTCCTTTGCTAATACTTAACCTCCCTCAAAAGTCCATTGCCCATTAACAAAGAACGAATACCAGAAGAGTCTTTGTTGGGCAGTAAACAGCATCATTCTCACGCTGAGGTCCTTCCATTGGCGGCTGATTCGACTCCTATGTGAGATTTAAGGATGGCTCCCTTCTACATCAATGCATCCATGTGCATTGTCCTCTCTATTTAAGGTTGAAAACACCTCAAAAAAGAATCTGTGTCTCCAAAATCACGAAAGAACCACTTCCTCTTTTCGCAGTACTGAACGGAGGCACAGAGAAATGTAGTGTAAACCAAGTATATGAGTGTTGCTGTTGCCTTATTAGAAAATAAATAAACATGTGGACATTAAACAGCAACAAAATATATCAAAGCAGAATTGACTGCTGGATTGGAATATATTCATATTTTGGAGGGAAAGCAATGCTGTTTGGAATATTTATTTGTGTTTTTGCTCTTCTTTTATCAATTAAAGCAGTACATTGTCTCACCCCATTTCATTAACCAGCAGAAAGTCTGGCTTCTCAATGGGGGGTAAAGAAGTAATGTATAAAAAGATGGTCGTGTCATGGTTTGGGAATGTTGTTTATAAGAAATTCCCAGAAATGTGAAAGGAAATAAACTGGAAAAGATGGCAAAGGCCTTAAATCTTATTCAGTTTCTCCTCTGCACTTTAAAATCATATCCAACCTGGGCTCTGGTTTAATCTTAACACTCTCAGCCTTAGACCGTTCAAAATCGTGTACTATTTTTTCAGTTCTCAAACTCTGCCTTGAAGCGAGCATGAATTCTCCACCCATAACAAATTGTTTTTTTTGGTTGACACAGGATACCGCTTCCTTGTCTCAAGCAACAGCTCTTGTCCCAGGAGTAGTTGTCTTAAACAAGTATTGATATCAGTTGTGGACTCTGAGTTTTTCCTAATACCAATTATAACTATAAAAATTCTCTTTATCAGTGTGCAAAGTTTTGATGGTTACGTTTCCCCTCATATGCCTTGTGAATTTAACCATGCACAGTTTTACCATGCAATATAATATTTTGTGTACTTTTCAGAGAAAGTTATCATTCTAAAATTAAAATGCATACCTTAAGAAAACCTCCTCAAACTGGCAGGTGGGATTCTCTAGGGGGAGGGCCTGAATTAATCTCAAGGGAGCGCAAGGCACTTTCTAACTGGAGCATTTTTTAAGCCCTTCGAGAACGAATGCAAACATCATTCTTAAACAGCGCTGTGTTTTTGGTGAAAAAAGAGTGCTCCACTTTGTGGTGGGCCATTACAAATGGCTTTTTTCACATATGTCCTGGCTGGAAGGACTTGTCAAAGTGTATAAGTGTGATGGGCAATCCAAATAACCCTCAAAGTCCTTCCCTTCATTTCTTACAAAGATTAACACGATGGATACTCTAACACTTTTAGAAAGTTCAAACTACCACTAGCATTTTGGCAATCATGTCTTTGATTGACATTCTTGAAAGGTTAACTGGACATATCTGCAATGTATTAATTGCTAAATATGTTCAGAGCAGCCATTTTTATAGAATAATTATGAAACAATTATGAGAAAATGTCTTTGTCATTCTAGGATGCTCCATTAAATTTTTTTTGTTTTTAAATAAAGTGAGGTGCAGTATTACATTTGCAGGGCACTGCGTTAGGAGGATTAAATACTGAAGTGATCACACAATATAGAAACTCAAATTTTCCTGTTGGTACATATGCCCGGCTTTATCAGAAGACTTTTGTTATCACTGGTGATGAAACTTCCTGAAAGGAAATTATGATTACATGTGCCCAATTGATTTTGTTCAATGTTGGCATACTGTTCAATTTAGGACGAGTTGGCGTTAACTTCCACCACAATACTCTTATTCCCTGTGAGGAGGCATGTGAGTGTGTGAGCTTAAAACTAAGTTTACACTCCTTTTTATAATGACACATTTTCTTCTTTAGATTTTCGTTTCCACATGCTTCTTTTTGCACTTTTCATTTGTTTTTCACATTACTTTATTTCTTTCTACTTCCTTACTGCTGATCCTTTTTCCTTATATTTTACTCCTTTATATTCTTATTGGCCCTTTATGAAAGCTTCCTCTTCTTTTTCTTGCAACTGTGATTTTTTTTTCTACTGTCCATGTTTTGGAGGCTTCTTTACCTTTCTTTCATTTTTGTTAAAGCAGCAATTCTCTTTTTCTGTTGGAAAAAAAACGTGGAGCTGTACCTGAAGCACACTGCTTAACACATAATGTATCACGTGTGTGTTAGCCATAGGGAAAAGTAGGTTAATAGCATAAAGGGTACAATTAGATGTACCAGTAGCCCCTGATAGAAGCCAAATATCCCTATCAGAGGTGACACAAGCTTTGTTTTGAGGCGTACTGCTAGCTGCTGTTAGTTTTTCACTTATACTCATGCACGCCTCACTCCTGTTGGCTAGGAACAATTTGAATATTACTTTCCCCTAGGTATTGACTTCTGGAAGATCAGAATCTATGTATATTTGTAAGAAATTGGGTTATTAATTATGATGGATGTGAGTTCTTCACAAGCAATTGTTCCACAATTGACTGAGAACCAAGTACACCAATATAGTACTTGACTCTCTTAGTGCAGTGATGTAAAGAAGTCCAAGACCTACTCAAGAGAGGCTAGAAAATCTTCATTCACAGGCACACAACCACAATACTCCATAAAATACTGTCCAGTCATTGCATTTTCTTTGAAAAAAGGAAAATACAATTTATTATACACACACTATTAAATATTATGCATTTATTTACAAATTCATACATAAGGTAGATGGAGAGACCTTTGGTGTCATTCTCAAATCACAATTGACCACTAGTGGGTCATAACCCCATAATCGCAGGACCCCCTCCCGTGTATACCAAATGCAGCATCACAATATAGGAGGTCTCATAATATATAAGCCAGACCTAATGATTTTGTCAAGGGGCCACCAGATAAACAGTTAAGGCTAAGCTATTGACTTTGTCAAGGGGTCACTATATTAACATAATAGTAAATATATCTTCAGATTCCTCATTAAAATCAGTAGAGTGAGAAACCATACTTCAACTCATTCATTATTCATAAAGCATTTCAATTTTGGCCAAAAAACATTCAAATGAGCATTATCAATTTTTAAATCACAGGCGTCCGAGTCTTTCTTTTACATGCTCAGGCCACAAAATGCAGATGTAGGACCAACCACTATGGACTATCGAGAAGAGATGCTTATATAATAATGACCTGTCGCATGGTTAGGATAGGTCTGGTAAGGAACATCACTATTCAGATGCTCGTGTTTCTTAAGTTGCCTTCTCTTTTTACACACAATAAACATTGGCATACATTTGCGTGCATGAGAATGCAGAATAACATTCTCTGAATTGGCATTGCTTACATTTCCACTTAGGAGGCACACTATAACTATGCTTTGAACATTTAGTACATGGAATAAAGTTCACAGCACAAATTTCATTGATGCTATTGTCCAGTAGGTGACGAAGCTATCAAACTAGAATAAACAATTGCTGTCCGACTGGGGTTTCAACATGTGTGTCTTGTAAACGTGTCCAGTATTTGTAAAGTGCGAATAATTGCCTGAAAGTGTCTAGGCGCTGGGGGCCGTCGGGAAGATTAAGCGACCTATTGCCCAGAGACACATGGTGCTGGGCAGACCCCTGCTGCGGGAGCCGCGGATCGAACCGTGATTCCCAGCATCCAGCGTCAGTCGCCCTGGCCGTTGCGCCACACCTCTTCCACATGGCCACATGGGTGCTGTTTATTATACATACAGAACCACTTCCTTGTTTAAGGTAAAGGAGCACTCAGCTGACACTGCGAGGTAACCGCATGCCGGAATTCCAACTCAGCTGATTACTGTTTACCAACATGAGGGATGCCCAGCTCTCCACCAAGATGGACAGTTTGATGACACTTACCTGCAGGTAATGGGGAGTTAGACCACCAGGCAGGTATTTGGCCGATCATCCACCCTAGGCAAGACTAGGTTAGGCTGCGTTAGTTAGGAGTACCCTGCATGTATATATGCCAGCATATATTCACTTCAGCATAATGGTGAAATTGTTAATCTTTTTCACTATTCTCAAAATGCTTATTACACTACTCTGTTTCATTCTACTTATTACTGAAGCTCTCCATTTGGATTTAATTCCATTTTGCTGTCCTGCCAGGAAGAGATAATCTCTCTTCCAATGTTAAGCCTTTTGTGCACCTTCCTGTGAGCCAATCACCCCTCCCCTCCGAGGAGGCCAGAAGGCTGTCTTTTGGCCTGCTACTGTATGCAGTCACTGGAAACTCGGGCAGCAGAGTGACACCTTTCTAAAATTGCCTCCTGTAGGAATTTCAAAATAATATTACGGGCTTTGAGTGTTGAAAAATAAGATGAAGTTTATTCCAATATACGGATGCCAACCTCCAATAACCACTTCACTCCAGCTCTCCAATAATCATCTAATCTAAGAGACCTTCGAATGTAGAACATTCGCTGATGTAAGCAAAGCAAGACACCACATATCTTCCTTTTAAAGAAAAACGCAAAGAAAATACAAAACACAGGATCAAAGGGAATATATGTGGCAACCATATAAAAACAAGAAGATGAAAAAATAACAAAAGCAAGACTTCTAAAAAGCCTTAAAGGAAATATACAGCTCATTTGTTAATTACAGCAATTTGTTTCAAATGCCCCAAATGCACCTGTCATCAAGTTTTACAGCACCTTTAAATAACTTAACCACTTTGAGGGCTTTACTGAATTTGGATTTGTTGCAAAAGTTCACTGGGGATTTCATAACAACCACATCCCCACTGGCAACCTTCACATCAGACACCCCTTTGTGTGTATCATCTATACGTTTTCTTTGAACTGCCTGTCTTGTTCTCTCAACAATCAATCAATAGACATTCTCTGATTATGTTCCACCCAATAAAACGTATTTTGACCAGTTATCCTCTTCATCTAAAAGGGTCATACATTAGTAATGGGGCGCCTCCGATGAAATAACTCAAATGGAGTTTGACCAGCAGTTGCATATGGAGCACATCTATATGCATCAATTTTTTTCCACAACTTTTCCCTCAGATGTTTTCCACATGCTCAAAAACTTTGTAGAGTCTCTCATAATGTTCTATAGAATTTCTCCACCAACCCATTGGTCTCGGGATGATAATGTGAACATTTCTTGTGTGAAATACCTCTTGTTTAAGAATGTTTCTATTTCCAGTGTCATGAATTGTACCCCATTATCAGTGAGAATGGCACCAAGATTACTCTCTCTACTGAAGACTTCATTAATACATGTAATTATTAATGTTGTGGTGATTTCTAATACCACACTCACTTCCGACTACCTAGAGAACATATTTATCAGTAGACACAAATAGGCATAGTTATTGGATCCATAATGTCTCAGGTTACTTTTTCCTGTGGTCCCAATGGAATTTCTCCCCCACAATTGGAGGCATTCCTGGATTCATTATTTTGTCTCTCTGGGAACAATTAATACATTATCTTATAATCTGTTCAACTTGTATATCCATTTCTGCCCACCAATAATCACTCCACAACTTCTTTGGTTTTACTTTGCCAAGATGTCCAACTTATGCCAACTCGATCAAGCATCCTCTCAAAGCCTCCAGAGATACTAATTAAAATATCTCCTAACTATCTTATTTACAGACAACTCTTTATGTTTTCTCAGTTTCATTAGACACTTCCCAGACTCCTCCTCTGGGTAGCCTGTCTTAAATACTATAAGAACACTGTCCTTAATCAGCACATCTAACCGCTGAGACTCTTAAATGCACACTTTAGTGACCTTACATACCTTGCTTTTCTCATACATCAACCAATCTTCAACAACATTAGTACCATAAAGTACCATACAGCTGAAAATCTTGCAATGCTACATCACTCACAAATATGACTAATACAGAATTTAATCATATTTTCTCAAAGATTTTATGCAAAGATTTGTGATCAGAATAAACATCAAACTTTTCATTAATTTTAGGACTGGGACCACTTTTGCAACCCTATCTACATTGTTCTCCTTTCCCACACACATTGCATTCACGTTTGATAGCATGACAGTCCTTACTGTTGGCCCAGTAGCCTAAAATACCACTTCTAAAACAAGCATCTTTATTCTTTTACATGTTTTTGGTTTTAGATAACTGATTCTATTTAGCACTAATGACATTAACAGTTTGTGGTTCAGATTTATTTTTATGCAGTGCAGCAACACATACCTGGGAATGCTCAGTGTTTGGCAATAATCAGCACCTCACGGAGCTTAAGATCCTTCTTCAACCACAATTCTTCTCTCACTTTATAATTTGAACATCTCAACATAAATTGATTCCCTATGCACTCTTAAGCATTGCTACCAAAATTATAAGTGCATGCTAGCTGTCTCAGAGCAATGACTTAGTCCTCAATTGATTTATCAGTCTGTTGAGAATGCACACCAAAATTATCTTTCCGATATTCCAGATATTTTAATCAAGTAATGTTTATCCAGTTTCTTCAACATGCTTCGTATTCATTCATACTTGCTATAGCATCACCCCCATCATCATCAGATAAATCAGAAAAGTGCTCAAACACATCCAGTCCTTTAGACCCAAGACAATGAAGAAGCAAGGAAGCCATCTTTTCAGCTGGAAATTTAGTACCCATAATTATTAAAGACCTTCATGCGTTTAGACCATTTTAACAGTGGTTCACCTGCTGTTGGTAGAAAGAACAGTGGAAGAGAGATAGTCTTAATAGTTAGGCCAAAATTACAGACAGCAACTAGAAACTCCAAGAAAAAGAATATATAAACAAAAACAAGCAACATCAGTATCTGATATGATATTTGAGTAGAACATCACCAGTATTGTTTTAGTGCTAGAGTTTCATAGGCTTTCTGTCTAGATTAATTGGAAAGATGTGCAAAAAACCCCTCTAAAAACAGTTAGACGAGAAGCTCTGCACAGTTAAAGACATATAACCTCCAGTAACCAGTAGGTGGAAAAGAAATTACAGTGTTCGAGAATTGTACAAAAGAGAGGAAGTGATGAAGGATGTTTTCCTGTAAAGTTCCCTTCGGTTACTACTATGTAGGCTCACGCTCTTCTTGATGTATGTAGAAGTGACCTGAACCTGCGAAAAGAAGGTGCACAAGCTAAAATCCAGAGGTGACACGTTGTGTAGAGAGATGAGGCATGGCTGACATTAGCATGAGGTAATAAGAGTCCCATTCCTCTAGACATATGTCAAGATGTGCACGGTTGACGCTAGCAGGTGCATGAGCAGAGATTGTATGCATGAATGGGGATCCATTGTGTGAGCAGAGAACCAGAGTGTTAAAGGCAAAGCAGTTTGAACATAAACAGGCTCATTGTTGTTACCAAGTAAAAATGAATATGTAATGGGAAACTCAATAAGCGGTAAACAGTAAATGTATTTCAGGAGCGCATTACTAACGATTGCCACATTAGGTTCTCTTTTTGAACAAAAAGGGCAACCCAATATTACCTTAGATAAATGTAGTATACTAGGTAACAATGCCCGCAAAGTATTTATTCAATAATATATATTTATATAAAGATTTGTAAACATTTCAATATGTCATAATTTGATATCAAAACATAATTGAAAGCTATTTTGAGTTAAATTCATGAAAAATACTTTTTTAATGAGAACAAGAAAATTCTGAAGCAGGTGTGTATATTCATAATTTTTGTATTGGAAGAAGTACATTTCCATAATCAATAGGGGTTCACAGAAATAAACCAATAGTAAATTGACAATGGTTATTGCTAAATTGCATACAACTTTGAAGCCCATATAACAATGTATAAGATATTCAATTCCGATATACAGAACTTGGGCCTATTTAGCAAGCGGTACTAGGCTCTAAGTAACGCGTTTAGCAATAACTCTGAAAGAAATTGGACAGTACGTCGACCTTTCAATCTGTGTCGCTACATGTCAGTGAGACCATCTTCAGGACTGTGGGTATTTCAAGATGATGGAAGATCCCTCACTGAGTCTCAAGGGGAGAAGGTTTGTAACTTGGACTGTCAAGCTGCACTGCAATTAAAGTCACACAATCTGATGTCACTACAATTTGTGGTTACCATGATGGTTAGATTGTTCCTTGTGCTAATTCTTTCACAAAGATAGGGCCACCTGGTGAGCAAATATACATTTCTGTAAGCTGGAAATTTAATAGGATGAAGGAATCACCATTTTCAAGGTTTGACTATAATGTCTTTCATTGCATCGCGGAATCACCGTCTGTGTCCCTCAGCATTCAACACTAGGTACTCTGGTGCTTAATGCCTTCTGGTTCTGTGTACAGTATAAGCAAAAGATCAGCGGCAATAATAGCCACAGTTAGTAATGAAGAATAATAATATTAATAAGACAAATGTTGTACTAGCAAATACATTAACTTTTCTATTGTAAACTCATATGTGAGAGAACCTTCTCTTTTATTCTTGCTCCTATCGGGAGGAAAAGTGTTGAAGATGAAGTCAAAGTAAAGGCAATGCTTGTGGTAGAAATTGCAAAGTAATGGTCAGCTTCAAGTGTTGTAGAAATAAGATGCAGTTTATTCCAAGAAAATGACATCCAATAACCATTTTCACTCCAGGTCTCCAATAATCATCTCTTCCAAGACAAATGAGAAAGTTGAACATGCACTAATATAAGCAAAGTCAGATACCACACTGCCATTTATTTAAAGTTATATTAAATTTGACTTAGACATCAAGTTGGGTTTAATGTAATGATTCTTTTGATACATTGAAGTTCCAACTTATGTAGTCTTGTTCAGAGGTTAGCACAGCTGAGTTGTCAGGGCATAACCCTTTACCCTTCAATGGGGCTACTAGCCTTTCAACAGCTAAAACATCAATTTAGGGTTTTTACAGTCGTGACATGTAAAAACACCTGTTCCATTTTTTAATATACAGTACCTGCCTTAGGGCTCGATAGGCCTGCCTTACTAGTGGTTTATTTTTATATATATATATATATATAATATATTATATATATATTTGCCCACCAATTCCTCTTGATACGAGAAGAACACCAGACACTTAGAGTGCTTGCAAAAAGTGCAATTTTAATGGCAACAACGACGCGTTTCGGATTAACTCCTTCTTCACGGTCAAAGTTTCTCATTCTCAAAGTGCATGTTTAAAATATAGTCCATAAACCGTGAAAGTGGACTAGAATTCATGAAGTAGTGATTCTTAACAATTCTCGTGGCCGCCATTTTGAAACATCTAAATACGTATGCATGCTCAAGAAATCCAATATTAATTTATAATTGTGTTTACTTTCTACAGCAAAAAATCTGCACAGTTTGTAAACAAATCGACGGCGTTATACCACATGTAATTACACAAATTACGATTATATTTTGTAACTTGGTGTTTTTTAAAAGCACATGTCATGGCTTAATATTTCTCGAAATCGCACATTATTTATGCGGTATAGCTCCACCTCCCCAATTGATATTTCAATGTGAGCGATGCTTATAAAGTAAATCACTGTTGTGCATGTTAACCAATGTTCATGTTCAATAAAACATATTCAAAGCAAAAAAACATGTCTTGTTAAACTCTGATTTCGCGTATACATTATACCGCCCAAGTGGGCAAATGTGCAGATATGTTTAACGGCATTAAACGGCACGTTATCCAACGTGCCCACAATCCAGCCCAAGTGGGCATAAATCCTTGTGTCTTTGATACTCACTACTAGATGATAATAGTCCCTGCATCTGTAAAAAATTAAAAAGACTCAATTTAGAAAACGTTTTTTTTAAAAGAAAGAAAAAGATGCTTGACACAAAGACTTATTGCAATTATTACAATTCTCAAAATTCCTTATGTGTACAGGTGAATGGACAGTTCTTCACTAGAGTTTAGACCAGCCGGTCCCGTGGTTGCAAAGTCAATTATATATCTTGATTTTAATTTCCGCAGTGCTAGCTCTCGGTTGCCCCCTCTCTTTTTCATGGTAACAGAATCAATAACCAACATTCTCAACAGTTTTTCATTTTGAAAGTGACTTTCAAAGAAGTGGCGTTCCACGGGGTAGCGCTTATCATGATGTCTTATAGCCCTCATGTGTTCCAGCACTCGTTATTTTGCCTGATGGATAGTGCTCCCTATGTACATTTTATCACAAGGACATATGAGGACATAAACGCAATGAGTAGTGTTACAGTTCAGATACATACGAATATCAAACACTCTCTTTGAATTAGGTATCTGAAATGAACTGCAATCCGTGCTATTACTGCACACTTTGCAATTTCTACAACAGTAGAAACCTGTACATCCTGTCCCTTTGGATTTCTCTACATCTGTAATCATATTGATGCTTAGATCATCTTTCAAAGACCTGCATTTCTGGAATGTTATTTGGGGATTTTCATTCAGGTGTTTCACTAATATCTCATTCGTTCTCAGAACATGCCAAGGTTTTTTCAATATCTTTCTAACTTCACCGGCCTGTGCCGAGAACTGGGTAATAAATGTCACATTATTGTCACGATCTTTCTCTTTCTGTGAATGCAATAGTTCTTTTCTAGTTTTAGTTTTCACCCTTTCCTTAGCTTGTTGGATGACTTTATTGTTGTACCCTCTCTCTGCAAATCGCTGGCACATCACAATTTCCTCTAACTTGTACGACTCATCAGTACTACAATTACGTTTGGCCCACAGTAATTCCCTGTACGGGATACTGTAGATCAATTGTGAAGGATGGGCACTTTGTGCATTCAATAGACTGTTTCCCGCAGTGCTTTTCCTATACAGCTTAGTGGACAATTTCCCTTGTTCTACTTCTACAATCACATCAAGAAATTCCACTTTTGTACTGTTGATGTTTGCAGTAAACCTCAAGTTTAACGCATTCTTATTGAGTTTTGAAACAAAATGCTTTGCTGAAGTGATCGCCTTTCCAAATACAAAACACATCGTCAATGACCCTCAGCCACAGGATCACTGAACTGTCAAACTCCTCAATGGCGGTGGACACCTGTTCCTCCCACCAGCCCACAAATAAATTTGCGTAACTGGGGGCGAAACAGGTGCCATCGCCGTGCACTGTTTTTTAAACATGCACTTCGAGAATGAGAAACTTTGACCATGAAGAAGGAGTTAATCCGAAACGCGTCGTTGTTGCCATTAAAATTGCACTTTTCTGCAAGCACTCTAAGTGTCTGGTGTTCTTCTCGTATCAAGAGGAATTGGTGGGCAAAAATGTAGGGTTTTCCGGAAACCCGTACCAGACCGCCCGACTTTGACAGCCCTGTCTTACCTGGAACTAGGTTATGGATATATATATATATATATATATATATATATATATATATATATATATATATATATATATATATATATATATATATATATATATATATATATATATATAATATATCAATCAAAGCTCACGTGTGAAAACACAGACCTCACTCACGGGGATACTGTCCAGAAGCCTTTAATACTAACAGCAAGCTTCAAATAGCAGAGAGACCCAGAGAAACGTTCATGAATGTCCTGTTTCGTCTTTAGCTCCTGACGCGTTTCGAAGGCTCCCGCCTTCTTCTTCAGAGGATGACGAACAAATACAGGAGGGAGGCAGGAACCACTTCCTTTAAATCGAATGACACGCCTCTAGATAGGCGTCGCCGCAGTGCCATATGGAACCACTTCCTTTAAATGGAATGACACGCCTCTAGATGGGCGTCGCCGCAGTGCCTTATGGAGCACGTAGTCCTGCAGAGTAAATCGCATATAGCGTCAGTTTCACAGAGTCCTCCGCTGTAGTACAAAGGCAATTGATGCTGATCCCCTCGCCAGCCAGGCAGCATCACGGTGATAGAGCAGGGGACGGCTATATAACCACACTCCCAACACGCTGAATGCTTGCCATGTAGAGACTCTTCCCTGGACGTCGCTTGGCGGTGCTCCGCGCATGCAGTTTCGGCTGCGAGGCTCACTTCCATCAAAGCGCTCATGCACTCTTCCTGGCGGGTTCGGTAATGAATGGTGATGGGGCCATTCTGTATATCAAAGCTCACGTGTGAAAACACAGACCTCACTCACGGGGATACTGTCCAGAAGCCTTTAATACTAACAGCAAGCTTCAAATAGCAGAGAGACCCAGAGAAACGTTCATGAATGTCCTGTTTCGTCTTTAGCTCCTGACGCGTTTCGAAGGCTCCCGCCTTCTTCTTCAGAGGATGACGAACAAATACAGGAGGGAGGCAGGAACCACTTCCTTTAAATCGAATGACACGCCTCTAGATAGGCGTCGCCGCAGTGCCATATGGAACCACTTCCTTTAAATGGAATGACACGCCTCTAGATAGGCGTCGCCGCAGTGCCTTATGGAGCACGTAGTCCTGCAGAGTAAATCGCATATAGCGTCAGTTTCACAGAGTCCTCTGCTGTAGTACAAAGGCAATTGATGCTGATCCCCTCGCCAGCCAGGCAGCATCACGGTGATAGAGCAGGGGACGGCTATATAACCACACTCCCAACACGCTGAATGCTTGCCATGTAGAGACTCTTCCCTGGACGTCGCTTGGCGGTGCTCCGCGCATGCAGTTTCGGCTGCGAGGCTCACTTCCATCAAAGCGCTCATGCACTCTTCCTGGCGGGTTCGGTAATGAATGGTGATGGGGCCATTCTGTATATCAAAGCTCACGTGTGAAAACACAGACCTCACTCACGGGGATACTGTCCAGAAGCCTTTAATACTAACAGCAAGCTTCAAATGGCAGAGAGACCCAGAGAAACGTTCATGAATGTCCTGTTTCGTCTTTAGCTCCTGACGCGTTTCGAAGGCTCCCGCCTTCTTCTTCAGAGGAGGACGAACAAATACAGGAGGGAGGCAGGAACCACTTCCTTTAAATCGAATGACACGCCTCTAGATAGGCGTCGCCGCAGTGCCATATGGAACCACTTCCTTTAAATGGAATGACACGCCTCTAGATAGGCGTCGCCGCAGTGCCTTATGGAGCACGTAGTCCTGCAGAGTAAATCACATATAGCGTCAGTTTCACAGAGTCCTCCGCTGTAGTACAAAGGCAATTGATGCTGATCCCCTCGCCAGCCAGGCAGCATCACGGTGATAGAGCAGGGGACGGCTATATAACCACACTCCCAACACGCTGAATGCTTGCCATGTAGAGACTCTTCCCTGGACGTCGCTTGGCGGTGCTCCGCGCATGCAGTTTCGGCTGCGAGGCTCACTTCCATCAAAGCGCTCATGCACTCTTCCTGGCGGGTTCGGTAATGAATGGTGATGGGGTCATTCTGTATATCAAAGCTCACGTGTGAAAACACAGACCTCACTCACGGGGATACTGTCCAGAAGCCTTTAATACTAACAGCAAGCTTCAAATAGCAGAGAGACCCAGAGAAACGTTCATGAATGTCCTGTTTCATCTTTAGCTCCTGACGCGTTTCGAAGGCTCCCGCCTTCTTCTTCAGAGGATGACGAACAAATACAGGAGGGAGGCAGGAACCACTTCCTTTAAATCGAATGACACGCCTCTAGATAGGCGTCGCCGCAGTGCCATATGGAACCACTTCCTTTAAATGGAATGACACGCCTCTAGATAGGCGTCGCCGCAGTGCCTTATGGAGCACGTAGTCCTGCAGAGTAAATCGCATATAGCGTCAGTTTCACAGAGTCCTCCGCTGTAGTACAAAGGCAATTGATGCTGATCCCCTCGCCAGCCAGGCAGCATCACAGTGATAGAGCAGGGGATGGCTATATAACCACACTCCCAACACGCTGAATGCTTGCCATGTAGAGACTCTTCCCTGGACGTCGCTTGGCGGTGCTCCGCGCATGCAGTTTCGGCTGCGAGGCTCACTTCCATCAAAGCGCTCATGCACTCTTCCTGGCGGGTTCGGTAATGAATGGTGATGGGGCCATTCTGTATATCAAAGCTCACGTGTGAAAACACAGACCTCACTCACGGGGATACTGTCCAGAAGCCTTTAATACTAACAGCAAGCTTCAAATAGCAGAGAGACCCAGAGAAACGTTCATGAATGTCCTGTTTTGTCTTTAGCTCCTGACGCGTTTCGAAGGCTCCCGCCTTCTTCTTCAGAGGATGACGAACAAATACAGGAGGGAGGCAGGAACCACTTCCACTTCCTTTAAATCGAATGACACGCCTCTATATGTATATATATATATGTATATATGTATATATATATATATATATATGTATATATATATATATGTATGTATATATATATATATATATATATATATATATATATATATATATATATATATATATATGTATGTATGTGTATATATATATATATATATATATATGTGAAACAATGGCCTTGCAGCTTGGGAGATCACTCGACGGCGCTCGTGTGTCATGCAGCCTCCCTCCTTACTGCACATAGTTTAAGTTTGCCCAACGCGTTTCAAGGTGAAAACCTCTTCCTCTGGGGCTGCAAATGAAACATCTGAGGCTCCCATCACATTTCTGGTTTTATTTCATTTTGACACCGCCCTCCAGTGGGTGTATGCACAGTTCCAAACATTATGGTGCATGATGAGACATTTAGTCCTTGATGCGAGAGTCAGTTAGTAATTCAAATGTTCCTTCACTTATTTAATCTGTATTATTACCTTCGTAGGTGCCTCTCCCCACGGAAATGTGATGCGAGCCTCAGATGTTTCCCATATATATATATATATATATATCTATATATATATATCAAACCGCACCACTCCAATGTTGAGAAGTGAAATGCCACACGGGGGAATCCTTTTGGAAGCCTTTAATAGGAAAATACGGCATAATATATTTTGGCGCTCCTGCAGCTTTATCAGATGCCCTTATTTACACAGGAAGGTCGAACTCACACATGTATACACCTCCTGCTGCGCTCCCATTGGTTGGGGAGCTCCACCACACGATCACCTGACGGCACTTCCACTGTAGTTTCGATGTTTCAACTACAGATCCCGGAATTCACTTTGCCAGGATGGGCTGTGCTGGGGGGGAAGAAAGACCAAAAATAGTCCAGTTGCCAGGGGTAATGGGTTCAAAGTCCGGATGGTTAGCCCTGTATCAGATGACATGTCCTCAGGCTTCCTTGGGTCCCCACTGACGTTCAAGCCCCTCGAAAAAACAACAAGCGGGCCATGTGGAAGGATGCAGTGATTCCTTCCACCTCGTGCAGTTATGAACTGCTCTCGGCAGAAGCCCTTTCTCACGTCTGTCCTTCGAGGCGGGCCGGAGTGTCCAAATCCTTGGTGCAAGTAAAGAGCAGCATCAGCTGAACCAGCGATGCTCTGGCCACTTAGCTGAACGAGGCCTCTCAAGCATGCTACACATATATATATATATATATATATTTATAAATAATACAATTAAAAGGAAGATATGGACTTTGAAATTAGTTTAAATGGAAAAGTTGAATTAGCAGTTTGAAAACTGCTTTGCCAGCCAGCAATGGCAGACTTGGAGTCTTATTTTGCCTTAATGAGGCAAACAAAGCCAACTAAGTTACATGTATGCCTAGGTGGCACTCAGGGAGTTTCTCTCTCTGTGGAATTTCACGGAATTACAAAGCAACTCCACGCGATTCAACAGAATTCCATGAATGGGTGGAAATAGGCTCGCCGTGCTGCTTGCACTGTGATTTAATGCAGGAAACTCGTTTCCCACTAAAAAATCAGGCACACCAGAGGGCACAGCTTCTCTGGTTGGATTTGCTGCCACTCGAGTAGATTGTGTAATCGAGCGGCAGCTTTCTGACCACAAACCGTCAACTGCCTGTATTGGAGAAATCTCACCGGGCACACTACTAGCGACCGGAAATCACACCTGGAAATCAAATCTCACTTGTGCTCACAAACTTACCATTTTCGAGCCTTCCCACAATAAAAACTCCTCCATGCAGACTTTGTCTGGAACTCTGCTTTACAAGCATATTGCGGAGTGGCCAAAATTCCGGCAATTCTACTGACAGAGCGGAATATATCTCCTTATTCCTTTACTTGCACATGCCAACAATGGCCGGTGTTTTAATGGTGCCTTGTGTGATTGAGCTCTCACTTAAAAAAATCTTGGGATCCTGTCCCCAGGACACACGGTGAATACTTTCAGACAGTTTGACTACTGAGCTAATTTTCTAGGTGGATGGTGTACCCCCCCCCCCCCTTACTGTTTGGAGATGGGTAACCATATATAAAATAAAGAAAAAATTAATTCTCTCAATCCTTTCAGGCTAATCGAGGTTGAACGAAGATGGCCAATGCGCTTGGTCAAATCCCAGGAGTTTGTGGTGTAGTTGTCTACGTGGCTTCTACCACAAGCCTTCTCCTACAGGGAGGTGTTTTTTGGCAGATTGTTTAACGAGTGTTGTCAATAGTATGAAAATGGGGACCCCCTCTCAATTTACTTATAGTGAGGGAAAAGAGGGGAACATATCAATACACAGAAAATAGCAAATTTCCCTTGTGGCTTTCATATTTTATACATTGTATCTTAGTTCACATAAATGTTACATGTCCTTCAAGATATGCCAATAACAAGTATTTATTAGATTTTATTTCTTTTTTTTAAAAAGTGAGTGTATATATATCACAAAACTTTTTTGATACTTTTTCATATAACATCATTTCTTTTCTTACAAATTCATTGCACTCATTTTAGGCAATCAGAACAGATATACAAACATACTTCATCATCATGATACTTTTTTTCATTTTTTTATACTATACAAAAAACTTTATAAAACTACCCTGATACCCACACCTAGATCACATTCACCAGTCATTCATACATATACTTGCACACAGTTCATTTATCCATCAACTACTCCTTCTGTACATAAGGTTTAACAGAGAACAACTCTGACTGAGTAGCAACCACAGAGTGTTATGTGGGATTACACGCCAGACCTGGTCAAATCCCTAATGGAAATTGAATTCTTCTAAATCATGTGGTTTTGAATCACAGGGCTACTTCTGTAAATGTTTTTAATACTAATGTTGGGGTAATTGAACTTAAATTTTACATTGCACCATGTCTTTGCCAAGATCATTAATTGGACTGTAATTCCGTGTTGAGAGAGGCCACAATTAATCATGTTTTGAACTGGCCTTTGCTAGCTAACGGAACTGAAACTTGACATGAAAGACACAACATAATTAGTTTGCATCCTTTAAATTGTGACTGCGTGGACATCTATAATAGGGTTTTCAAGATTACTGTTTATTAAACTGCACTGCTTTAAATAACATGGATCTGCACTTTCAAATGAAAATTTTGGTAAAAACCTGACTAGTGATTGTTCCGTGTGCAAACGCCTCAAGTTGAAGGTGACAACCTGAAATTACTTACAGAGAGATGATGAATTCTGGGAGCAGGTTGGCACTGTTTGGGGAGAATAAAATAGTCAACTCACTGGTGACAACATGGCTAATAGCAGCTAAAACAGAGCGGGAGAGGCCAGGCAATGGGCAAGTGAAAAAATGAGAAACCAGGGCAAAAAAAAAAAAACCATGGCCCATCCACAAGTAAATAATCATTAAGATATTGAAAGTGCACCAATGATGCTAGATACCAGCCATTGAATGGTTCCTTTGGTTGAAGATATCACAAAAGTACTTCTACAAAATGGGTGGGATGGGGAGAAGATGCTGGACTCCATATACATTGTTGGGTGAATATTGTTAACATTTATGACCTTCTCCTTCATGTAGAAAAGCATGTAAACCAGAAATGTTGGCACACCCTTTGCACTTTTGACTATCCAAATCTGTATGTGCTGTGGCCATCCTTCGCAGAGATTATTCAGTGAAAACAGCCAAAAAATATTGGTTTGAGACTAACCCTGGGCGTAGTTCGCGTAGTTGCGCTATGCGTAGTTGCGCTACGCATAGCTACGCATAGTGCACTTCGCACAACACAAGATACGCGTAGCGCTATCCAAACTGCGAAGTGCGATGATTGCACAGTGTCGGATGCTTGTCCGCGTTGTGCAATCATTCTGCCACTCAAGTAGATTTCTTCTCGAGCTGCAGCTTTCTCAACACGGACTGGTAGTTTCTCATCACGAGCGGTCTTGAGCATACGCGACCACTCGCAATAAGAAACCTGACCTCCCCGCGTTGAGACTCTCGCTGGGAGCTTTATTTTCCTCGTTCGCGACCGCCAACTTGCGAACGAGGAAAAGGTCTCGCCGTAATGTAATTTTGCTCGCTTGCGGTCGCCAACTTGATGTTGAGGTCTGCGAGCGAGCAAAAAATGCCAGCTACGCTACGCAATTTTACACTGTGCTACATGCAATTCGCGCAGCACAAACTATGCAAACTTCGCGAGCGTAGCGTAGTTGGCCACCCAGGGTTATTTGAGACGCAATCCGCTGGGACATGTTACGAAGGTACCATATCTTGAATATCAATGAGAGACCAGACTAATGGCATACCATGAAATAACATATTAGAAAACTACATAGTAGCACATTGGTGCTTGTTTTAGGCTTACAACTTTCCATTAATAATTGGCTACTTACGATGATTGACTTGAAAATTAATTTCAATAAATCTGTGTCCATTTATATTTCAACACTGATATTTTCTCATTCTTAGGGTATTACAATTATTCCCAAACATTTATTGTTGAGCCAGTTCTAAATTTGTGATCATATTTATATCTTTACTTCAAATCAGCCTCTAATATCATTCCTTTTTATGCTTATGAAGCATCTGACAAGTAAACTTGTAAATTATGCACATGCCTGTTCAGCGCTTTTGGAAAATGCTCCTTGTATATGATGTCCTTAACATCCACAAGCATCCACAGAGAGGGAGAGACAGGGAAAGAAAAACAGAGCAGCATATGTACTTGCTGCAAATCCTACAATAGTTGACTATGAACAATGCACAACCAATTCTGAAATAATCCATGAACTTTTTATTCAACAGTTCCCAACGTGCTAGTCTTCTATTTTCCTTTGTTTTGGTCCTAATAGGATTGATTAAAATTCTATGATTTTTTTTTCAAACATAACTTAATGATTAGGTTAAGTAAAAGCACCCTGTAATAAAAAATGCTTTGAACAGCTAACTGCCGCATCCAATTGATAAAATTGAGTTGCAAACTTGTAAATGGTGATTTCTTTGCACGAATAGGCACCCACTCCTAAGAATGCTATATCATGAACTCAAAGCAGCTTTGGACAAAAAAATCATATTTTCTAGATCGCTTACAAACACCAAAGGCTGATTTACAAACTTTAAATGATTATTTCCAAAATATTACGATTTTAATGATTTAACTTAGAGACCAAGGCAGACTTACCTGTGGTATGACAATCACCAAGTTCCCTTTGCACTGAACGCTCAGCAGGGTTTGGATTGTTCCACACCACAGTAAAGCAATGATAAAGAAAATATGTGAGTTTGATTCTCTGGGACACTCTGCAGAGATGCCTTTGAGAGTGGGATATAGAGAACGGGTTATGCAGGTTGTTACGTCATGAATTTACCAAAGCACAGCAAAGAGAGAGCACAAGCTTTTCCTGACTTCTTCTTTGAAACAGTGGGTCTTGCAGTGGGCTATTCAATGGTTAACTTTACTACCAGTTGAATGGAGTGCCAGGAGCCCTGATCCCCTACAAAACACTAGGAGACATGGCTTCCTCAGGAGGATGGGACAGACATCACACAACTATTTCCCAAGAAACCCTGTTGTGGTTGCTGTACTGAGGGTTGATGGTGAGGCTATGTCCAGCTCTAAGGAATGAGTAAGGGAACAGATGTAAGGATATAGGCGATAAATATTTCTGGGAAAGCAAGAAGTAATATAGGTTTACATGGAGATCAATGGAAAAGACCAACTAAAAGCCTCCTTTCAATCATGCAGTATTCTGCTTTCGGATCCCATTAGTGCAGTTAGGGACATTTTAATAGCTGTGAAAATGGCCTTGCAATGTAGCATGCAATGGCTGGGAAATGGCGAGCACCATGGCCACTGAACAAATTACTGACAACAGTTTTTTTTATCATTTGAAGCTGCCAGCAGCACAGCATTGAGGAATGCAGTGGGGTATTGTGTTAAAGCTGCACACTTATTTTTGTTGCAGTTTTTCATGGTGCACTTTACTACAAACAGTCATAGCATGGGTCTGTAACATCTATTGAAACTGTGCAAGGCAATGTTTGGTCGAGAAATTATGACAATGCTTTATTTCCTGTTCATACCGCACAATTAATGCTCCACAATTGTAAGTGAAAGTGTTAAACTTCATTAAATCAGGTACTTATTGTTTATCAGCACAAGGTAGGTGCAGCCGCGGCCTATCCAGGTAAAAGAGGTGGGGTAGCGGAGCTGGGTGAGGGGGATTTCCAAGGACGATGACTAGGGAAAATTAAATGAATAAATAATGTTCCCCCATCATCTGTCGAAATCCCCCCTGCCTGGCCCCACCGCTCTTACCTGCATGGCCCGTGACTGCGTAGGTGGGTGTGCACATCTAAAGAGCTATAAACCAAATCTGAATGTACAAAAAGTTATCGAATCTAATCAAACCACCCAAAATATTTGATTCACAAATTTGATTATAAGAATATAAAAACTCCATTTCAGTAAGGGTTATAAATTACCAATACAGGCCCATTTAAAGGAACTAATAACTTGATTAGAAGTGCTGGGTTGTGACTGAGTAAATTAAGTACTATATCTTCTTCTTTTTTTAAAAAGATGGTTGCATTTTAAATAATCCAATATAGGAAATGTTATAATGCATTTTTTCTTTATGTAAATGTTTTCTACATTTTGTTTCATAAAGAATTATGTATGTAGTTGTTAATGTTTTGTATATATTATCGTGATGTATGTGATAGTTAAGAAATAGGAGCATTTTTTTCTTTTGGTAATTATGAAAAATAGCATTTATTTTCAGAACTGCAAATGGTTTTAATGAGCAATGCGTTCTAAACTGTTATTTAGTATAACAATGCACTTTTAAAATAATGTATCTTCATTTTAACTTAATGAATTATTTATTAGCAGGATGGATGTGATGTGCATCCCAACAAATATCTTCATTTTCACAAAGAATTTATTCATATCCTTCTTAATCCATTCTGGTAGACATTCGGTTCCCATGATGACATAAAGTTTCATACATGTAACGGGGCTAATTTATAGTACACAAATGTTTGGTGCGAACATGACCTTATGTAATCTTTAATATGTATTTTGTGGGATTCATTTAGATGTTATTTTTGAGTTAAAATGTCTTTCCAGCCATCTGAGCACACGTTGTTTGCTAGCAAAAACTTGCATCTATCGTAAACATGCTATTATGAATATAAAATTCAATATGTAGTTAGAGTTGGTTCGATTATTGTAACATGAATTAATTTGCAGACATTTTACTTTGAAAAGTTACTGAAATTAGTTCTCTTCTTAAGATGTCAGACAATGAGGCACAATGTAACTGTTTATGGGCGAAACTTGGCATGCACACACCAGACCTCCGTACCAGACAACTTCAGCGTGTGTGTGTTTCCCACCTAATGTTGTGGCAACCTCAGCGCCCGCATGGCACCCAGTACTTCAACCTGACCCCGTTTCACCTAAACATACCTCCTTTGCAGACTACTGTTTTCCTCTGCACTACTACCGTATGGATGGTGTACGGTGTTCTAAAAAGGACTGAGGGGGCTAGGTGAGCTAATGCATTAAGGTATTGGAGGAGGGGTCACAGTTGCAGGTTTGAACCATAACTTCAAGGCAGCAGAGGATTTCAAGACCCCAAGACACTTCGTCATTTTAAAGCAGCATTACAAATTAATCCAATATCTTAGGTGCCAAGTTTTCAGCTTACTTAGGTATGCAATTTCAGTGTTTCAAAGGTGTTTTTATGTGTTACAGCCTGTGCTTTGTGTATAACAATAAAGAGTGAAAGTTAATTGTGATTAAAACCGAGTATAATAAATCCCCGTAAGATGACAAATACAGGAAAATATACCCCTTCTTCATATACCGTACACATTTGCAGGGAATTTCAGTGAGTTCTTTTCATCCATTGGATATGTGTAATGTCTTTCACATTTCACATTTGCCCACCACAGGCTACAACATGAGGCAAATGGTCAGCCCATTTTAGCAATTCACTTAGCTGACTGTGAGTGACAGCATTCTACTCTTGGAAATGTGCACATCTGCACCATTAGTAGTCCTCTTGAATGCCAGGATCTACTGGTGCAATGTGTGCTTCTACATAAAATATATAAACTAATATATTAGCAATTGGACAGTGCTTGATGCCTTCGTACAAAACCCCTTCACACAAAAAATTGGCAAAGTCAAAAGGTCAGCAGCCAACGCCAGACCTGTTGACTTTGCCAGTGCATTTTGAGCTCCTCCTCACTCATCATGTACTGGGAAGCTCTCTACAGTTTTTGGGCTAGCCCAGCTCTTGCTCCTTGGTTTATCCAGTCAGGCAGGCGAGGGAGGAGTGAGACGGTGGTGTCATGCCAGAGATGTCCGGCTGGGTGGCTAGCTCAGCTGGGCAGAGAAGTCTTGGGGCATGAGGCTGCTGGAGTAATTCTCTGTTGCTTGTGGAGCAATTCTTAGTCACTAAGGTGGAACTGTTGCCACCATTTAATTGGGTACTCCGCAAATGTTACCCGGTATCCAGTTTATGGCTTTGCAGTCCATTGAGTGCTTGCTTTTTCCAGGATGCTGTTACTTTTATTTCCCTCTTAGGCAGCATATTACTCTTGTATCCTCTCCCTCATAAACTGTGTCCCACGTTCTGGCTCGCCAGGACCTCAAGGTCATGCAAATGGCAATAGCGATATGCAAATATGATCACTCCACTGCAAATAAAAAAAACAAAAGTAACCAACATTGTCACTGTCGACGCCAAGAGCTCTACCTTTCACAAATGCGAGACAGATTGCATTGCAAATGCTTGTTTTTCCTCCTGCAATGTCATCTGTTAGTGGAAGATTGTGTAATGTCACTTAAAATGACCTTTTGATTTTGGTGAAATGATGCACCTGAGCCTATGTAATACCTTCTTTGTTTTCACTGGACAGATATGAATCTTGTTCACAAAATTAACAAGCATTTGCAATGCAATAGGTCTCGCATTATTAAAGTTTGAGCTATTGGTGTTGCAATATTTAGCAATGCCAATAGCTCAAACTTTAATAAATGCGAGACCTATTGCATTGAAAATGCTTGTTTCCTCTTCTTTTAATATTTTACATAGTAAATGATACCCTAGAGTATCACAATTCCCGACAGTGGTGGCGACAAACTGTGTGTTACTGTAATGAATGTCCGTCGAAAGCGGAACACACGTCACCCGAGGTTTTGTAGGTTCCAGATCTTTGCTTCTGTTGGATTTCTTCCTTTCTCGCCAGGCATGATGCTAATACACTTTATTCCCGGATCATCTTTAGGATTTAAAACCCGTTGTTTGAGAAGTTGAATGAGTTTTCAAAGTTGGGGCCCAAGGATATTAATTGTGGCGCTGACTCCAGGACGTGAGGGTTTCTGTTGACAGTCACTACAATCATGATCTCCTGCAATTTTGGCCAATTTGTGGTGCAGTGTATAAACGGTGCTCATCACGTTTGTAATACTCCAACTCCTTCAAAAGTGGCACTTCTCACGCCCCGGCCCAGCGCAGCCCCCCGTAGCCCTCTTCCTCGCATGCTGAGGAACGCAGATCACAGAGAAAGGTGCAGTGGCGCAAAGATTTACTGCTACAGATTTAGGAGCTCAGCTCCCGCTTAATACCGTCTCCCCGGCGCAGCGCACTGTACGTTTAAAGTACGCCTCCGTTTAGTGTACAATCACATTCGCATGAAGGCTCGTGGTCTTCAATTGGAAACAACTTTACATAAGCTCTTGCGGAAGTATTTCCTGGAACCGAACAGGGCGAGGGGTCTCACGTGCCCCAGACCCCAGTCCACGGGAGAACGACCCATGCCTCTAGCCCTTATGTTTTGCACATTCGCCACCCCGGACTGCAGGATGAGGAGTTCAAACACCCCAGTGCGCATCCTTTCCACAATGTGTAACATGAGACGTGTACCCTACCAGGGTCTGCATGCTGATGCTGTGCTCTCACGGGCTTCAATAAGTTATCCTAATTCACTGTAACTTTTGCTACAAGTTGCGCCATGCCCACACCCACGCAAAGGTTTAGTAGCTATTACCTGAGGTGTGTGAGTGCCCTCCCGCGCGCTAGGAGACTCTTCACCCTCATGCACTGGCTACGTCTGTGCAGTCCAAGGATCCGCAAGCGAGCATGATGAAAGGTGGAGCGCATGTTATCAACCAGCGTCCGAACGCTGCCCGCTGCATCCGCTTTTAAAGCCTCTTAATAGTGCATGGAGACACCGCATTACGGCCCAGTCGCATCTGCGAACGATACACCATACGACACTTTAAGTAAGTATTTTTTAACTATCATTATGTTTATATAATTGAGTATTGTATAGATTTTATGCCCCTCCTCCCAAATCAACCGCTAAATTCCAGGTATCATTTTAATTTATTTTAACACGAGTTGAGCGCGCCTGCACATTAAGAAGTGAAACTGTGTAAGGCTTGTGAGGATGGAAGGGGGATAGGAGATGTGCACATTGGGTGTCTGAATGCGTGCACATCTCCTCAGCAAAAGAGACGCCGTACAGGTGCTCAACTCGTGTCTGCACGTAGTTTCAGAGAGAGGGGACCGCTGTCCTGGAGCTGTCTCTGGGCGTTATGTGGCAGAGTAATTCATCAATAAAGAGGGTTGCCAGGAGACGCGCGGTTATGTGGCAGAGTAATTCATCGATAAAGAGGGTTTGCCAGGAGGCGTGCACCTGATCTCTCCCACGAGGTTTGCAACAACTTAAGGTGGGGGTCCATTGCAGAAGTTCGTTTTCAAGCTTCCTGGAAATTATTTAGTTGAGGACAACCGAGTTGAGCGTGCGAGCGCATTAAGAACAAGGAAGTCCGGCATCCTTGGCTATGACATGGGCAGAGCCTGTGACGCGGCCGGAAGAGGCCGGTGTTGCGCGTCGATGCGGGGCTCCCATGAGGAAGAGAGAGCCCTGTGGTACCGTTGGAAATGCAGAGAAGTCCCGGGTCCCAGGAGGGGGCCCGGGTGAAGTGGAGAGGCAGGGTGTGTTTCGGCATCGGACAGAAGCTCGGTGAGTTGGGCCCGCTAGTGCGCTTAGGCATGGAAAGTGGGGTGTGAGGGGGGGATGTGTGCGCGCGTGTGTATGTGTGTATGTGTGTCTGTGTGCGCGCTTGTGTATGTGTGTCTGTGTGTGCGCGTGTGGCTGTTGCGCGCGTGTGTGTGTGTGTGCCTGCCTGCGTGTGCATGTGTGTATGTGTGTGTTCAGAGAATCTGAGGCAGGGGATGTGCACGGCACCGGGCTGGGCGTGTGCGCCCACGAGGTTAAGTCGATGCTCGTGCCCATCCCCTGTCTCAGATTCCCAGGAGACGGACGGCTATAGTCGTCGAGCTAGACGCATGCAAGCATGCGTATTCTAGCTCAACCTAAACTTGACACCTCTAACTCTTAGCTTTTATTGTTGTTGTGTATTGGTGACTTATTTATAAGACTGGCTGTCAGGGACATAATACAGGCCCCAGCCACCTCTGAAGCGCGGGGGCCCCATCCCTTCATGGGACCTTCCAGCCCAAGGCCCATTAATATCTGTGAGATATGGGAGGCTCGAGCCCTTTTCAGATTATGGAGGGGACATCATTTTGTATTACGCCACTGCTCATTGCTGGTGGCAATTAACCCTTTACTATCCCCTAGTTTGCTTTGTTCTCCCACATGAGGTGCTTCACACCACTTTTTCGTCTATGAAAGGGACAGTTGATGGTACGTAGCTACATTCTTCTTTATGGACATGCTTATAATGAATGGCCCAGCTTTTACCTAAAGGTTGACGTATATCTTTTCATATGCTGACTTGTGCTGCATTACATGTAAATGTTCCCGCTCTCCTAATTCTCCTTTGCTGTACTACTATGTACATTACATTTCATAGTCCATAGACCGTAGTCGTGAAAAGAATGCTGGATTGCTTCAGAAAGGCACTCTTTAGTGATGAGGGCTGCGCGAGTCTGCCACCTGCAGTTCACTTACAGAGAAGTTTGAAAGCTGAAATGTACTAAAGAAAGGTCAATGTAATTTTAAAGGTTTAAGTATTGGCTTTTCTCGCAAAAAGTGTCCTTTATCCACAGCATTTTTTTAATCCTCTCCAAATGCTACAATTTGTATTTTAAATGTAAATATTGTATTACCAACATAATCTTTGGTTATTATGGTCTTCTGTTTTGTCCTATGTAGCAACAGTTATTACTGAGGCCGTGCGTGGCACAACAGGGTCAGGCTTACACTGGTGGCTTGAATTAGTTTTTCCTTCCACTACTCGGCACAGTAAAAGAGGGAGAGAGAGGACTCGGCGCCCCGGCTTTGTGGCCCAGACACATTCTGTTACTAGGCAAGCATAATGGGCCAGCGCATTCGGGAACAAGCCCGCTTGCAGCGCAAATGTGTTTTCAATAGCCCTTTCTTTGCCAGGCCATGGGCTGGTATTGTAAGCAGCCCTCATACAATACGCCTACTTTTCTACTTCCTACTGCCCGTAAGCCCCCTGTTCTTTTATAATTCATGTGTGCACTTTCATTTTACAGATGCCATTGCTTTCGGCTCTTCCTTACTGAGCCCTGTCTGGAAGCGCTGGAAAAGTAAACTATGACGAGCCTGCGTGTTGTACAGTTTCGTAATTTTCTTTAAGGGTAACTAAAGCGTGCTGATAACAAAATTAGCAATGGGGAAAATCAGTTTCACTGACCTGCAGTCGACAAAAGCAAGTGCTCCCCTTACATTAGCATGTTAAGATAAAAATCCACTCCCCTTGCAGACACTGAGCTGAGGCTCACATGCTTTCTTGTTACTTGCCCACGGCTTGAAAAGCATTAACTGTAAAGATCGGGCTTCTAAGCACAGCAGCCTTCCCCAACCTACAGTTATACATCAGGACTAATAGTATTCATTATTTATGATATTGGCTTCATTCCAAATTAGAATTGCATGGATTAATTAGGAAAGGTCCAAAGTGAAAGCTCCCTCTGCTTCCAAAGGTACTGTCCTAGAGATAGAGAACCTCTTCTGAGAAACTTTATTAATGATACAGGCAACTGGATGTTTACAGAGTTTCACTCTCCGCAAAAGGCAGTTTTACTGGGTAAATGCACCCATAGGTGCATAATTCCCCTCTTGACATACGATGTTTTTCCACTTGGGAGTCTGTGAAGATGTATACTATTCATAATGTCATTATGAATTATGATGAGAATTCGATAGATCCTATCCTGGATCAGAACCAAGATGATGATAATCATAATCACATGTTGCTTCATACCAAACATTTACCGGTTCTACGTTCTGTAAGCAACAGGTGTTATTATATCCAATATATAGTACTCAATGTATTGGCTCCTGAATGAGGAATGGCTAAATCTGTCTTGCCAG
Organism: Lissotriton helveticus; assembly: GCF_964261635.1. Classification (NCBI taxonomy): domain Eukaryota; kingdom Metazoa; phylum Chordata; class Amphibia; order Caudata; family Salamandridae; genus Lissotriton; species Lissotriton helveticus. Next base: position 602,094,886 of record NC_136061.1, on the reverse strand, counting down.
TATTAAAGTTACGGTATAGATTGTTTTTTTCGGAAGAAGCTTTAGGCCTGTGCCTCTAGGCAAAAACTTTATCCAGAGTGGTGGCAATGTAGAAACAGTTATTTAATTACTGTGCATATTTACACAAAGCACACAGTATAGCAAGTGTGTGCTACAAAAAAACAGCGCAGTGATGTTGATACAGCAGAGGTGAACAGGGTGCTGGATAATACACAAACAGGAAATGTTGACATGCTGTCTTATTAATTCCAGAAACACACTCAAACTTGGAATACACGTTCAATTAAGCACGCTAAACATCCGATAAAGTTAATCTATATATGTATCGACATTTCGACCTCTGTAAAAACAGTTTATAGAGGGTGCGCAGCAGGACCTACAGGTACCTACCAATCTCTCACCCGGGGAATGATGGCAGGTAACGCACGCAATGTAATTGTATGCGAGTAAAATACGCGTTGTGATGGCTGTTCCCCCTGCTCCATCATATATTTGAAAAGTGTTATCATTTACTATGGCATGGAGCAAATTCCAAAGTTTGGTGAAACACTTCCAAGAGATATTTTATATATAGCCCTGATAATGACCCTTTTGAAAAATGTTTTTATAGGGGTTGAAACGTCAACGAATTTATATGGTGACTTTATCAGAGCTTTACCTACTGGCATATTGTTTGCTTTATGTAAATAAGTACATTAATTAAAAAACTGTTTCTACATTGTCACTTGTCTGGACATATGTGTTGCCTAAGAAATTTACAGCTTAACCACGTTACTAGTACTACCGAGTGGCCCTGTATTTTGTTCGAGATTCTAGTTATTCCAAGAGTTCACCTTCAAAACACCACTTTTGTCAGCAGCAAGGATTTCACTCAATGAGAAATGCTGCTAACATTTGTTCAACAACTTAATAATATCAAACTGATTTGTGCTTTCCAGCCTTCACTTGCTGAGACGAAAGCGACCAATATCTTCCATTGAGCTGTACTCCTTGCAGCACCACCAAGAAGGCAGCATTGCCATGTCTGTGATTTATTTATTTATTTATTTATTTATTTATATGTTTTGGAACAGCATCGGGCTGATAAAGATGATATCAGTGCACTATAAAATATTTTCATTTAAAATCCAAAGTACTAAATACCAATGTGAAACACATAGCAGATTGCCTCTACACTCACATCACACAAGAAAACAACATGTAGGAAGTAGCAAGAGACTTCAATGAGAAATGATGAAAGAGGCTGTTTATTACAATTACACACACGACTGTGTTCCAGGTTTTAACACTTCGGCAGTTTGTTCACATAACTGGAGAAAGTACACCGCAGCACACATAGCATTTTTAATTTCCTTACCATGAGTTGAAGGATTCAATCACTTCCTTATTTGAACACATTGGGAAGGACCACATATCTGCTGGTTCACATTTCACTAAAAGTAGTTAACTATCCTGATGTGTCCACGAGTAAATAAATAAATGAAAATTGTAATGCAGTACTAACAGCAAAGGGAAACCACCGATAGTGTCAGTAGTAGTAGCTAAATAAAACTGCTGAAGATGCCTGATGTTCTCGCAGTCATACATACTTTGAGATTTAGATAATAAAATATATTTAAAATGAAGGGAGGGCAAAATAGCAAAACAAATTCTCGGTGCTGAACAGGAATACATCTTCATTACACATGGGTAGTCGTCAGCAGTGTATCTGGATGATTTTGCATCCATGATCTTTCTTGGCTTCTTAGTAGTGTTTGACACTGTCTTTCGGGAAAAAGAGAGATCTTTAGGGAAAAAGAGAGATCTATGGCAGGATACCCATTGGCCGCCCTCCCTGGGTGCTTTTCCCTGCCCGGCCACTCAAGTCAGAAACTTAGGGGTATGCATTGATGATTCTTTATCAATGAAACAGCAGGTAAACAAAGTAGCTGGTACGTGCTTCACCATCCTGAAATGGTTACGGAAGATCATTTGGATGCTGCCTATGGATACCCAGAAGACCGTAGTCAATGCACTGATTACATCTAGGCTTGACTACGGTAACATCTTATACCTGGGCTCCAATTTAGCTGTGATCAGGCGGCTCCAATTGGTCCACAATTCCGCCGCCAGGCTGCTTTGTAAGATCCCTAGGACAGCTAGGATATCAAAGCACCTAAAGGATCTTCACTGGCTTAGGGTTGAGAACCGGGTCCGGTTCAAAGCATTGACCTACATGTTTAGGATCAAGGCAGGGACTGCACCAAAGTACCTGCAGAATCTGGTTAGGCCCTACGTTCCTGAACGAAACCTCCGTTCTTCAAATGGAGCCAACTTTGTGGTTCCTAGATTTAAACTGGCCCGTATGGGGGGAAAGTCTTTCTCCCATCTGGGACCAGTTCTTTGGAACTCTTTGCCTCTAGCCCTGCGTAAGGAGGTAAATCTCGCCAGTTTCAAGAAAGGTGTAAAAACCTGGCTTTTTGATAAATAATTGCAGGCTTCTAATGGGTTGTTTTCTGCGCTTTCGGTGTTTTTTCAGCTTTCACATCTGTTGCGCCGGGAAACCCTTTGTGGGTATCTGTGCGCATTATAAGTGCAAAAAATAAATAATAATAAATAAATTTCATGTCAATCTCCTCAAAACCTTAAAAAACGTAGGTATATGTCTATGAACCCTGGATTCTTTTGAGCAAATGTCAAGCTTTTCATTTTGCTTCTCATCCGTCCATCGTAACCCAGTGTGAATGGAGTGTTAAGAGTGCTCAGTATTGAGTCTGACTTTTCTTTTTAATGCCTGTATGCCTACTCAGATGGAGAATTCAAATCCTTTGGATGTGTTAGTCTCGTACGTTGAGGACACCCAGATCATCATCTCCATCTCAAACGACTAATTGACACTGAAACGCCAATTTGCTCATGTATGACTTTCATTGCCAATTGGCTGTTAACCAATTGTTTAAAATTAAATAACTATAAAACAGAAGTACTCCTGTTCAGCAAGCTAGAAATCAGCAAGCAAGCACATTTATGGTCCCCTTCTTCATGGCAGTGCTCCGAACCTGGAAATTCTACTGATTGAGCTCTCACTATTACCTCCTAAATCAAACATGTATCTGCTACCTACAGGCAACATAAACATGTTTTGGAAATTGTTAGCTTGGCTTCTGATACTAATAAGTTAAACTGCTGTTCAAACCCTGATTACTTCACAATTGGATTACGGGAATGCCCTCTATCTTGGCATCCTGGTTCACCTGAGAGACAGACTTCAAGTGATATAAAATGATGCTGCCCATCTGGTCCTAATTTTCCAGCTCACTCATCTATTTCCCATTATCTAAGGGATATCTATTGGCTCCCAATACAGAAATGGGCCATGTTCAAGACAAAGCCCTTCATAATTCAAATCCACTCTACCAAAATGAGGTCATTTTTAGGTTTCGCCCTGGGCGTCGCAACTGCATAGCAGTTGCTCCGCCCTCGGCGAAACCTCATGATCCTACATATGGACTTTGGTTCTGCCTCTGTCTCCCATTGGCTAGCTCCATAAATGGAGGCTAGCCATTGGGAAACAGAGGCTGTCAATCACGCTTTCTCGTGAAAACGCGATTCGGGGGCGTTTCTCGGGCTTTTTTTAAGTCCCGCCCCTTTGTCCTGGGCCGCGCTGCCATTGGCTGCTGGCCCGGGACACCCCCGTGACGTCATTCCCCGGGCCGCGCTGTGATTGGCTGCCGGCCCGGGACACCCCCGTGACGTCATTTCCCGGGCCGCGCTGTGATTGGCTGCCGGCCCGGGACCTGACTTGTTTAGCCGAGTGGTCAATTGGCATGAGGGCCGCGCAGTGGCAGTGCGGTTTCCCGTTCCCAAGCCTTTGAGATCAACAATTTTGTGTGTTTATTTTTATTATGTATTTATTTGGATGTGTATTGTTTTTTTATGGGAGGGCTTTCCTGTTGTGGATGCAAGTACTCATTCAGGCCGGTTTCTCACATCCAGGTCGACCAGTGATATCCTTACATGTCCCTCAGCGGTGAATATTACAGTTGATCCTTGTTAGCGTAGAAAAAAATGGGTTTTGCCCGTGCCTTCTGCTTTGTGTCGCCATTGGCTTTCTGAACTACACTGTTGGGATGACTGCAGCCAGGCGCGCCACGCCCATAGGGCCCCCCTCCCCCTCCATGTGTGAGACCAGGCTGACAGCCTCCAGGGCTGGCTGGTCTGACGTCCGTCTTATCGCAGCCGCACCCGAGTACTTCACAGGTCTTTAATGACCATTTACTTGTTAACAAGGCTTTGCTGTTTTTTTTTTTTTATCCCTTCTTAGATTCCCCTGAATCTCCTCTCTGCGTATTACCCCCTGCCCCAACATTTTTAGTAGCCCTCGCCACCGCAAAATGTGGTTCTAGTTGCGCCTCTGCCTGCAGCAGTCTTCTGAAAGTGGATTCTCGGCGGGGCAGGCGAGGACTTTTATGTTGCCGATGGGGAAGGGTTAACCGCACCAAGCTGGGCAGAGTCTTATGTGTTGGTAAAGCACTATTGAGCCGAAGCATTTAGAGTTACATTAAGGGCAACTCAACCGTGACTGGTACAACACCGGACCCTTTTTTTTGCCGCCTTCAGCGGCTCCTTTTCTCAAGCTGGAGGCAGGTTTCTCCCCATCACGAAAATATGGCAATTTACACACGGCGATAGCCTCCCCTTGAGCACAGGAGTAGTCGCACTACAATAGCAAATTGGTGTAGAAGCGTGACTCGCTGTGTTGTATTCTGAGAATATTCTTTGGACCTTCGAGGATCCCACTTACTGCGTGCAAGAGAGCGCTACACACGGCTAGAGGCTGTGTTGGATTGCAGAACCTCCTGGACAGTCTTTACTTTAAACTTATCATTCTAACACAGCAGTATAATAATGGACTTTAAATACTTCTTGCTAAGGCAGGGACAACGTTTTGCACAATCCCGTTTGTGTTTAATTTTATTGTACTTGATTTATTGGAACCTATTTTAGACCTGGGTCTGCGAAATGTTTGTTTCCAGCACTATGATGTTTTCTTTTCACGTAAAATCGTTCACATAATAATTGTACTGCAACAGTTCCATAAGGCGTTTAGCCCACAGGGTGGCACTGCTCCACTATTTAATTTTTACCAAACATGAGGCTGAAGGAGGGCAGTTGATTACGTGAATTTGAACTTGCAAGGTGTACTCCAGGGGCGTCCAATGTAGGTCTTGGAGGACTGCACTATGGCTAGACTTGGTGTTTGAGTATCTCTGTAACTGACTAATATATATATGCTCGGTTCGGGATCATTGTTTTCATATATATATATTATTCTAAACAGTGGAAATCGGCTATGCGTTTTACCTATTTTGGGCGCCTACGTTTAACACAGACCTCTGCCGGGGGTGTTTACCCCAACTGAGCTAACTGAGTTTGACTGAATCCTTTACATTGAATTTGTTCGGTCAGACCAGGTACTTAGAGCTGTCAGCACCATAACCTTGTAAGCAGGGGCATGACCTCTGGGTATGTTTCGAAATCGAGATGCTTAGTCTGGGGAAACCTGATTTTATCATGAAACGCTTTAGTAGCTGCTTCTGGCTTTAGGGGCCAGCCCGGCTCTGGACTTTTATCTTGAAGTGTATATTTGTAGATATATGCGCCTGCGGGGGGGGAAGCATTTGCAATGCAATAGGTCTCTGATTTATGCGAGTTTAAGCTATTGGCATTGTAAATGACAATCCCTTTTATTTACGTTTTGAAAACCAAAAAATAAATAAAAGTAATTGTCATTTACAATGCCAATAGCTCTAACTTTTCCAAAGGCGAAACCATTGCATTGTAAATGCTTGTTTATCATGCTACGGGCCTTCTGCACTCTAACAACGTCAGCCCTTGTTTTTCTTCAACTTGTTACTCACTCCACGGTAGTAGTTTTTTTTTTCTTGTACCTGGCTGCAAAGAACTGGAACACCCTCCCAATATATTTGCACTAAATCTCCTGCTTCTTGCTTTTCAATAAACAACTGAAGACATGGCTCCTTAAATAGGATAATTAAATATTTATTTTGTTCAGTCAAATTTTCCAAGGGCCAGGACACTCCTGTGGGGACCAGATGCACTTTACAAAACTTACTAATAATAATACTAATACTAATAACAAAACTAATAATACTAATGCTATGATAGTACTATGATATGATAGTATGATAGTATGATATGATAGTATGATATGATAGTACTATGATAATACTATGCTAGAGGTTCTTAGGTTTATAGTCAGTTGGATGACTGCCAACCTACTGAAAATCAACCCTGAAAAGACAGAAGTCCTGGTGATATCTACAGGAACATCACCCTGGGGTGATGGATACTGGCCACAAGAATTTGGTCCCACTCCAATACCAGCAGCAAATGTAAAAAGTCTCGGCATAAAAATCGACAGTGATCTGTCAATGTCTGCCCAGATTTCTACTGTAGTTGGCGTGTGTATCGGTCTTATTAGGCAATTACGCAAACTTGTCCCTCTCCTTTCTCAGTCGATGCTCCGCACGGTAGTGTCAGCCACGATTATATCACGATTGGACTACGGCAATGTCCTTTATTTAGGCCTGCCAAATAGTCTGATCAAGAAACTACAAGTGGTTATGAACGATGCAGCTCGCCTGATTTTTAAGCTTCCCAGGAAAGCTCATGCCTCCCCCCTATTACATACACTTCACTGGCTTCCGGTGAAGCAGAGGGTGGAATTCAAGAGCCTGTGCGTTGCACATAAGGCAATATATGGACAAGCACCAGTCTACATCAAGGATCGTCTGACGCGTTACAGTCCGAAACGATCACTTAGATCCTCGGATGCTCAACTATTGGTTTGCCCTCGCTTCAAATTGGCAACAAAGGGTGGAAGATCCTTTTCCACACAAATCCCACAGTTGTGGAATAAGTTGCCAGTTTCGCTTCGTAAGGAGGCCAATCTCCTACAGTTCAGAAAACAACTGAAAACAACATTATTCAGGGAAGCTTTTGGCCTTTAATTATAAGATACCTTATTTCTTTGCTAGCCTGGAAAATGTGGTTGTTTCTTGGTCTGAAAGCGTCTTGAGACCGGTGGGTGAACTGGCGCTATACAAACTAAAGTAACAATAACAATAACAATACTACTACTACCACTACTACTACTAATAACATACTGACAAGCCTGGTTGCTCCTCACCCTCAGATTTCAGAACACAAAAACAAAGGATAGTTGACAGCAGCCTACACAATGCAAACTTTGTAAAGAGAAATGTGCAGCAGGCACCTTTTGTTTGAGAATCTTTCCGAGCTGTCACATGACAGACTGTTGTAAATCTTTCAAAAAGACAAATCAAATTCATTAGGATATATAATAAATGACTTTGAACCCCTAGAGAGCTCACAGTTTCTAAAACATCAATCAACACAATTCTTCCTAGCTAGGTGGAGAATACCTAAGAAAGGCACTATGAAACCAAGACATAACCCTTTCCAGTCTTTTTAGATTTCAGTAAAACAATGAGACTGATATCTCATATTTGTTAATTAATGAGGTCTGACAGATGTCTGCATCTTCTGTCCATTAGATGCTAGGTGACACAGTTCTACTGGCATCAGCAGGCAACATAAAAAATCCATAAGTCAAGTATTGTACAGCGCATTACATTTTTTTTGCCATTTCTCTTCCTCAAGATTTTCTCCGGGGATTGTGGTTGTCAGAACAATCTAGTGCTGACAACTCCTAGGCACATACATGTATTGGTTCAAGTTTCTCGAATATCTTAGAAGATGGAAGCTTTGAAATCTGAAATAAACAAGAACACAGTAAAATCAAATGTGAAAGGAATGATTTGTGGTGTGTCTGTTCAGGTAGAATGAGTAAGGTTTATACTGGTGAGTTTCTAAACAACGATTAGGCAGCCGCGGTCCGTGCAGGTAACAGCGTTGGGGCCGGTTTGGGGGGGATTCCTACCGACGATAACGAGGGAAAATGAAATAAAAAATAATTTTCCCTCGCTCTCGTCTATTGTAATCCCCCCCCACTGCCGCACCGCTGTTACCTGCATGGACTGCGGCTGAGATTAGGTATCCCAGAAATGGACCAGCATTGGTTATTTGGTTAGTGATTAGTTCGGCTATGTATTGAAATGTCTCAGATTTGGTTTTCATTCGGTGAAAACTCATTTTATTTGTTATACAGATTGCTGCAGGAAGTAAAATTGTGATTCCCTGAGTGCATTTGAGACAATATGGGTATATTCCATACAATTGTGTGTAAGTGGACTATCATACAAAACGCAAGTGGAATCTGGTGGTCATCTCAGAGGACTACAACAATGAAGTAGGTGAGAGGAAATGCAACTACTGTGACACACAGCTCACCATCAAGGGTGTCCCATCCCTAACAATACAGTAAAATAAATCTTGTTGTCACATAGGAAAGTGGCTTATGGATTTCCATCAACTGCCCTTCGTGGCCAGTGTCATCATCTGGAATTCCATCTTTCCTGTCACAGTACCTCGTTGACACAGGAGTTGACTCTGTGCAAAGTGCAATAAGATGTACAAACAAGTGGAACCAGAAAATGACTTATGCCTACCAACCTATGTATAAGAGCCAACAAAAAGTGCAGTGCAAATCGTGAAGTGCAAGTTAAAAAGGATATGGAAGTAAACCGATAACTTTATTCAACTATTGCTTCCAAACCTAGTCAAAAATTGTGCAGGAACGGCATTTAACAAATATGCCGTTGTTCTCAACTACGGTCTACTAGTTTCGGCCAATATGAGCTTCTTGCCCTGGCTTTCTTCAGGACCAAAATCAATTAGCTACTGCAAATGGTGATATAAAGTAAGAATAGTGATGAGTAAAAAATACCTCCATACAGGCAGGGTGAACTTCACTCCTGTAAGAGATCAAAGTATAGAAAAATATATGTACATATAATACAAACAGCACAGTAAATTGCAATCCTCCACTTCCTCCACGTAGTCCATGAACAGATACACTCACCTGTCCTGTGCGAGGTAAAAACCTCACCTCACCTGGTACTCACTCAGGTGTCGAGAGACCCCGCCCTAAAGAACACAGATAGAGATATTTATTTCAGTGTGGGTCTCAGCATCGAATACAAGGGGGTGTTTGGGCATTATAGTGGTTGAGCACCTAGTCTCATCCCTCCTGACTGGCCTCTGTCGCACGTAAGCCTCCTACGATATCCCTGACTCTTGTCACCATGCAGATACAACCAATGTTCCCAAACAAGTGACAGACCGTGAATCTCTCGATTACATAATGTCCTCGTTTCATGTTATTATAATTGTTATTTAAAGGTATTATGAGACCCTGATATTAAAAGGGTGATCCAGAGAGAACAAATGGGACCCAACATGATGTCCCCTCTATGTTCGAACAAAATAACCTTCCAAGAGACATTTAAGAGAGACTTGGATGAATAGGTATCAGAATATTTTTTTAAATATTTTAGTTGTTGTCAATAGTGTACTTCCATCTGGGCCAACTGAACTAGGCTCAGTATCTCCAGCAAAACCCAGTTCTTAAATCTAACTCTTGTGCTGCCCCGTCTCAACCGCAAGGAAAAACAGAAGGGGGGTTTAAGTTATATACATTGTGATGGTGTTATAAAGTACAAAAAGAGCCTAAAGGAGAAATTAGACTTAATAAAGTATTGTACGCTTAGTATGTGTTTGCTGCATTACCCCTTCTAAATCCCTTAACAGTCAGACACGAGGCGAGACAGTGGAAAAAAACCCGGTGCAGGTTCGGGTGTACAAGCTAAATCGACAAATGCTCACGCCACACAATAACGGCGACCCCACCCAAGAGCCCTCCGTCTGCCCGAAAGAACGGAACCGAAATGAGACCCGCTTACCTGTCTGTCGGTGCCTCGGTCCTACCCCAAGTTCATGGGAGGTACTGAGGCACCGGGAACAGCCATTTTTAAAACCAGGAACTCGCGCGCCGCGTAGGAGGCATCCTCGTAACGCTGCTTGTGCGTGATGACATCATACTCTGTTGACAAAACTACCGAATGATGTCATCAAAAGGTGTTTTGTAGTTTCTATCCCTCAATAGTTCTAATATAGATGAAACAAGGCATTATGGAGTCCTGGTTATGTAGTGTGTGTAATATATCGATCCCTGTCAATGGCAAGAGAGCATACAAATTACCTCTCTGCAACAATGCTGATTAAATGAGATGGTATTTGAGCACAATTTTCGCACCCCCGAAAACGATCATGTATGTAATGTTTGGAAGTACACACGAAGGGCAGTTGATGGAAATCCATAAGCCACTTTCCTATGTGACAACAATATTTATTTTACTGTATTGTTAGGGATGGGACACCCTTGATAGTGAGCTGTGTCACAGTAGTTGTATTTCATCTCACCTACTTCATTGTTGTAGTCCTCTGAGATGACCACCAGATTCCACTTGTGTTTTGTATGAGTTGAATTATGGGGTTTGAATCTGTTAAGTTGGTCGGTAAATATTGCCCTTGGACCCTTGTTCACTAGTGGAACTAAGTGGACTCTCAGCCAACAGTTTGAGAAAGTTTGTATTCGCACATTTGTAACTTTTTTCCATGTAAACATTTCTGCTACCAAATCACTATTGTCTGTTACTGTGCTATATATTTATAGCACAGACTTTTTGTTGCTACATTTTTCTCTAATTGTAACATGTACCTAGCCCAAAGAGCAGCAGAGGGATTTACAGAGAGCAAGGGGAAAGCCCCACCATTACAGGGTACACACATGAATGTGGCCTTTTACAAGTATAGCGTGCAAATGTACAAGAATAAGGGTGTAGCCTTGCATAATACCAGAATCAAGTACATTCCTACAAATGCAAACATGGAGCACTAACTTTGAATTTCAGAGTTAACCATGAGACAAGTGTGGCTTTCCATTTTATCGTATTGCAGTTAAGTCCGTAAAAAACGGACCGCCTGCGCCAGGGCACAAAATAGATCCTGATAGAAATGCCAAAACGAAACACGGAGGCCGATTCTGGGTAATAAAGATGCCAAAACAAAACATGCAGGCCCATGCCATGTAATAAAGATGCCAAAACTAAACACGCAGGACCATCCCTGGTAATAAACATGGCAAAACACAATTGCACACTTTTTTTTTAAACACAATTTTGAGTAATATCAGTAGATTGTTTTTTTGCAGAATGAGCTTTGATTAGAATTATTGAGTCTTGAGAAATGGACAATTTTATACTGAATTCCAAAAGTGACTACATATATCATGTTTGATAGTGTTTGTGGGTGTGTATTGATACACCCACAAACACCCGTATCACGTTACAAAGCATGCTTTTATCATGCATGCCTTTAGCACACTGTCTTTACTACGCATATACCACTACCACAAACGTCTTTACTAAGCATGTCTTTACCATGCACGTACCTAGGAATACATTTGATGAAGCAGTACCACACATACCATTACCACACAGATTATTTCCATGCAAATCTTTACAACACAACTTCTTTTTTAATTTAAAAAACTAGTAATGAAAATGGATTGAGACATTAAACTTAATTTCTAACATGGGCAATATAAATGTAATGTGAGCTATATATAATTTTTAAAGCATGTTTATGAAATAAAAAATTGTGATGCACATCGTCACACAATAGAACACAAAACAACACAGCACATCGCAAGTCAACATCTCAACCCTACGCAAATTTTCCCAAGATCATGTTTCTGCGCAACACTGCGCTAAACAATGCACCAGTACAGAAATTTCATAAACATCATTATATATCTTCACAACAAAACTCAAAAAATTGCAATCCTTCACAAATATTTGCAACAATAAATATGATAGAAAGGAATACATCACAACGCAAACATTTCTATAGTAGTTAAACTGTATTTACAATTAAAATAATCAGACTTTCTACATTAGCAAACAACTTGTCACCAACCAACATGACTGATAAGTACTGTGAAGAAGGTCAAAAACATGATACATTTCACCACAAATATAATTATGGCTTTAGTCATGATTTACTTCAGAAGAAAAGTAGGTTCCAACACTTAATCTATTGTCAATTATTGTATACCCTTAAAAAACACATAAAAACAGGTGTCCACCATTTTTTAGCCAGTTTTACAATGCCTTCTAACATGACCACATGCACCAGAGTGAACGGGAGAGTTGATCACACACAGTCTAAAACATTGCTACCTATCTATCAAACAAGTGTAATCTTGACATTTAATACAATTAGATACAGTTAGGAGTTAGTAGAGTCATCATAGAACCTTGACTTTTTAAACTGTGTTCTTTTCAGACATTGTGAAGCTTGTGAACACACAGACAGTTTGAGAAGCTTTTCAAATTAAACATTAATGTAAGTTAAAATCTTTAAAAAAATGTATCAATGAATAATAATCCCTTACCGCTTGGTCATGATTCTAATCATTTTTAGGGGCGTGTCGCATGGGAGTTGTGGACATTTAAACAACATCGGTTCAAGGATGAAGGATGATCTGGAGAAATTGGCAGCAGAGTTATTTCAGCAGAGTAAAAAAACTGACACCGAAGGCAGAAAGGATCTTCGAAGCAACAGTTTGAGAAGCACATTTTTGAAGTTGGAAAAATTGAAGAAAACAGAACTATCAAAGTGGTGGGATGGTGTGACTTAAAAAAATTATGTGGATCAAAAAAGAGTACCCAGGTGATTGAGAATTTTGATCTTTCCAACTTTTGATGATTTAGATGAGAATCTCCTCAAGGAGTGGGAGGAGAATGTGCACGCGCCTTCATTTTGTATGATGCAGATTTTGATTAAGAATGCTGAGAGGAAAGTTGAGAAATTGAAAAGCCAAATTGCAGAATTAGAAAATGAAATTGGTGATATGAATTTAACTGATTTAATTGACAAAAATGATGCCATTTTAAAGGATGTTATAAATAAGCATCAAATTGCAGATTAATGACAAGAAACTTAGCAAGAGCAGGTGGGATGAAAGAGAATATAATCAAGTCAGAGTATTCACTTTTGGTAGGGGCTTTGATGAAGTCCAGAAACCAAAACCTGTGAGGCAACAGAAGCAACAGGGGAATTGAGCTCAGTTAACTACAGTAGCTCTGATATTTCATCTAGCGAGGAACCAGGACCGATAGGCGCAACAGAACTTAGACCAACTAAGAGTTCTTCTTTTTCCAAGGAAATTCAGAGGATAAGAAGGGGGGAAAAAAGGTTCTAACAAAACAAGGAGGGACAGGCGGAAACACAGGAAGTTAACGGATTGGGACACGCAGCCAAGACAAAATCAGGAGCTAGTAGAAGGGGTGAGGGACATGGGTTCCACAGGAGTAGTACAGAATCAGGAATTAGAAGTTATCAACCTTTCAGATAGGGCGTTGAGTGAACATGAGTTATCTGTGTTAAAGAGAGGACCGTCTTTTGTCCAACAGTACCTTTCATTTCACTAATATAGAAATTGATTTGTTTAAAGTTGCAAGACAGTTGAAATTGAAAAGTTTTTTTTCCATGGTTGATACATTTGTGAATGTGGAGACTAGAATTAAAGGATCAGATATGACTAAAGCACATATGTGTGATGTTCAATTATTCATGTCATTGACGGAGGGCGAGGTTTGGGGTGGAGGATGTGGCTACAATGTTGAATATCCGCCCAGATTACAGCTCTACTAGCGGTCTAAGACCAGCTTCTAAATTTACACCCCAAAGGCCACAATATGCGGCAATTGATTTGTTTGTGAAAAGAACAATGGAGGAATTGCACAAATTGGAAGATCAGGGGAGATGGGGTAGTAGCAATGTCAGATGCAAAGAATATTTATCATATGAGGAACACCTGGCTTTAAATAGCTTGACATGACAAAAATATAGTAATTTGTGAAGCCGACAAAGGCGGAAATATTTTAATAATGAGAAGGTCTAATTATTGCAATGAGATTAGGAGACAACTCAATGACACTAAGTGCTATAGGAAGTTGCATGGCAACCCCATAAAGGATTATTGAGATTCAAAAGGAGAGAGAGGAACTAGAGTAGCTAGTTAGTTTCCCCAAGGGATATGTAGTAATCAAGAGGAGCAAGCTACCTTGGTAGTCTATATGTTGTAGGTGTTTGTTTGGGGAAAACCCAATTGGTTTTTATGAAAGCCCTCACCCACCAATCTAGTTGGTGGCATGTGGCACCATCGGGCCCCATCCGAGGCACCGAGTGTGCCTCAGGTATGCTACGACGCCTGATTACAGCGGAGCAGGTTTTGTTAAGTGAGTGTGTGGTGAAGGTGTTTTGAGTTTGCCCTTTTGAAGTTAGGAAGTAAGCTCTCACTATTTATAAATAGGCCTTCCTCCATGGCTACCACTATATTATGCTTAATTTCTCAAAAGGTACTTGCACCTCTAACGCATAATATACAAAACGGCCATTGCCACTCAATCCGACACTACTGCAATTTACTGTCGATTGATTCACTCACGATTTTGGCACCAGACCTTGCCATAACCATCTATGCGCGTCATAATTTGACGTATTTTAAATATTATGTGTCTATGTGTTTGTTTTTCATCCCCTTTTTTACAGGTACAAACTGAGAGGAAAGCTTCCTCCCACAATTAGAGCACCTTAGTGTGTGTTTCACATAAAGGTACTGACAACATGTAAGTACCTTATATCACCCCATCACAAAGGTTCTGGCGAAAGCCAGTTTTCTAAAAAGGCCTGGCTGAAACTAGTTGAACACACTGGACATGGAAGACCATAAGTCTCTCCAACCATGCCCCAAAGCCTTGTTTTTAACTCAGCCTAGGGCCCACTAATAAATTAACTTCCTGGGATCTCTAGGACAGCATTTTAACCTCACTTAAAACACCTTCACCACATACTCATTTAACAAAACCTGCTCCGCTGTAATCAGGCGTCGTAGCACACCTGAGGGACACTCGGTGCCCGGGTGGGGCCCGATGATGAAGCATGCCACCAACTAGGTTGGTGGGTGAGGGCTTTCATAAAAACCAATTGGGTTTTCCCCAAACAAAAACGTACAACATATACACTACCAAGGTAGCTAGCTCCTCTTGATTACTACAAACCCCATAAAGGAAGCCGGTAGAAAAATCCTGGGGAGACTTTTCTCTTGGAGGGAACAGGGGCTTTTGAATGAACTAGAATATAAATATCCGGATGTTACGAATCCGACCTTTCCATTCATATATACTTTGCCAAAGGTTCATAAATCCATGCTAAATCCACCAGGGAGATCCGTAATCTCAAGCATAGGAAGCCTAACAGAGCACTTATCTGAATTTGTTGTTTTATTTTTTAAACTGTTAGTTGTTAATTTACCCTCATATATAATGGGTACAATGGACGTTTTAAACAAACTGCAAGACGTAACACGGGACCATAGAATGAGTTTTGTTACACTAGATATGAGTGGACACTATGCATTCATTGACAATGAAAAGGGAGAACTGGCTTTGAACCATTTTCTCTGGAGTCGCAGTGCAAGCTTACATGAACATTCTAGAATGATCTTGGAAATGAGCTCCATGATATTGAACAGTATTTTTTTCTTGTTTGAAGGTGAAGGGTTTCACTAGATCAGGGGGACAGCCATGGGCACCAGGTTTGCTCCTTCTTATGCCAACCTCTTTATAGGGTGGTTTGGGAAGGAGCATGTCTGGAGCAGAAGGGCTGCAAAATGGATGGATTTCAATTTATTTTGGGGCTGATTCATTGATGATATCTTATTGGTATGGAGAGGGAATGATGAAATATTAAATGAATACTATGATTATTTGAATTGTAATAACTGTAATGTGGTTTTTACAATGAACCATCATAAGGAGAGGATAGATTTTTGGGATGTGGAATTGTTTGTAGTAGAGAATGGTATTAATAGCAAACTATTTAGGAAGAACATTTTGAGAGCAGATAGCGCCCATCCTCCGGCAGTTATTGGGGCATTCCCTTCGGGTAGATGGTGCGAATTAGGAGAAATTGTAGCACAGACGGAGACTTTAGGTCCGAACTTGATGATTTACAA
Organism: Lissotriton helveticus; assembly: GCF_964261635.1. NCBI lineage: Eukaryota > Metazoa > Chordata > Amphibia > Caudata > Salamandridae > Lissotriton > Lissotriton helveticus. The sequence goes on along the minus strand of NC_136061.1, from coordinate 602,078,817 downwards.
TGCAGGTTGTGCATCAGAGGGTATGCTGTGGATGGTTTAGATAAAGCTAGAAGAAGAATGATGTCTATGATAAGAGAGACTACTTTAGTGCAGAAGGAAAGGACTCAGTCGAAGGAACGATTGTCATTTATGTCAACATATAGTACACATCAGAGCAAGATTTTAAAGATTTTTATTAAAAATTGGAGTCTACTGAGAGGAGTACCCGGTTTAGTGAATGCAAATGGTGATAAACCAGCAATTATATACAGGAGATGTCCCACAATAAGAATTTGATCACCAGGAACTATTTAGAACCATTAGACTGCAGGACGAGAATTGGCTACCAGAGCCACCTAAAGAGTTCTTTGTGTGTGGTTTGTGCAATGTTTGTGATTTAGGTATGAATCAAATTAAGGAATTTAAATACAAAACAAACAAAGGTTTTCACATGAATGAATTTATCAAGTGTAATAGTTGTGGCGTGATATACATCATACAATGTGAAAGTTGTAAGATTTACATTGGCTGTACAAAGATGAGTTTGAAAATTAGAATACAAGAGCACAAGCGTGCTGTAACTAACCAGGACACATAGTCACCTATTTACCAACATATTAGGGATAATAATGCTGCAAAGACTAGAATCAGATTTTATGGTATTCAAAGGATCATTCCCAGTGTCAGAGGTGGTGATTGGGAATGGCAATTAAGACAGCAAGAAGCGAGATGGATCAGTAGATGCAGATTGGTCTCCCAGGGCTTGAATAGTGATAATGAATTGCATTTTTTTTTGGAATAGTAGTATGAAGGCAGGGGGCGATACTTTACACCAGAAGAGATTGATCATGATGATGGAACTGGATAATTGCCAATACCTGACATCAAATGAGAACAAGTGGTATAACAGATTAAGAGGATTAAGGGGGACTATTCACTGAAGGGTTGTCTCATGGTTAAATTAAATGAATATTGAATCAAATTTGCGGATTTAGATTTTAAGTCAATACACAATTAATAATGAACTAGTTGCATAGAGTAGTATGGGAATTGAAATAGAGGTTCCAGGTTTTCCACCTGTCCATAATGGTATCGGTAATGCCCAGTAGGGTAATGGATAGCAATAAGGGTATGCACCAAGATAGGGGCACCAGTATTTGAAATGATATAGTTTTCATTTTGTAGTGAACGTAAAACATCTTATTCGTTACATGTAAGGCATCGAATAGTTGGACAACTTAAAGGTTAGCAGTTGTTAAAAATTCACAAAAGTGATGTCATGTTGGTCTCCCCTCTTAATGGTTGTTTAATGTTGCGCGACTTGAAGACCAAACATTATGATAATTGGGTCGGGCCTTGAGCAGATAAGCTCACTTAGATGTCAGTGTTTCGTGGGGCTGGTAATGGTAGGTTAGGCAGGACAGGCTGATCAGGCAGTAACTTGATTGACTATTCCTGTATGACACTTTGCCCCTTTTAAAGAATTACTGGTGAAGAGCGTGATTGGGTAAGAAGGGCGGAGGACCTGTTTGGGAACTTCAGGTAGGAATCACTTCATGTTTGTAATTAAAGGGTTCTTCAACGTACTTTGAAAATACGCGCGTTCATTAATTTTTCATTTTAAACACAGTGAATGTGACTAAGAACGCAGCAGATGAAAGGTTAGCACTTTCTGTTTTATTAAGTTTTGGATTTCACTTAAGACCGTATTGCTAATGATTGGGTGAATAAACGATGTGACGTTTTGACGCGGGGCAGGATACGTAAACGATAGATGAAGCAGGTCAGGCAGGCCAGCCAGGCAGGAAGTTAATAGACTTGATTTGAAGGACACGTGACATTTCATTGAACTGTTTGATGTAAAGACTTCCTGGTGAAGAGCGTGATTGGGTATTAAGGGTGGAGGAGCTGTTCGTGGACCGCGGGTAGGAATCGCCCCCTGATTGAAATTAAAGGAATCTTCAGTTGATTTTGAAAATACGTGTGATCATCAATTTTTCATTTTAAACACAGTGAATGTGATTAATACCATGGCAGATGAAAGGTTATATATTTCTGTTTTATCACGTTTTGGATGCTGCTAAAGACCGCTCTGCTAATGATTGGGTAAATAAACAATGTGACTTTGTGATGTGGGGCAGGATACGGAAATGATATATGAAGTAGGTCAGGCAGGCCAGGCAGGAAGATGATAGGCTCGATTTGGAGACATGTGACATTCCATTGAACTGTTTGACAAATGAAGCTGAATGGTGGAGAGGAGTAGCGATGAGGTTGTGAGAGCTGAACATAGCTGAATAGAGGTGAGGAGAGGGAATTACGGCTTGTGATTACTGGGCTTTGGACTGTAAGGTCAATCATTGGATTTAAATGGGATCAAACCGTTCAAGGGTGAAATCCATATTATTAAGTTTTTGGCCTAGGTGCTTGGTGGAACTTTGATGCTGTATGGAATTATACAAAGGGACAATGCTAGTGAAGTGTTGGTTACATGCTTTCCATAATTAGAAGATATCTGCGGCGCATAATAAGAAGGTGAATTCTGGCGAAAATCAATTTTGAATGAAATTGGAGGAAATAGGATTTAGAGGTATGTGGTGGCTTTATTAGACAATATTAGGAAGCATTGAAGTTGAGTGGGACAGAGCTGGGGCAGTGATTAACTATCAATAATATGTTTATTTCGTTTAGTGAATTTCTTCAACGAATAATAAGAATAAGAAAAAGTCTTTACGAGTTTTTATTATATAAAATAAAACAAACAAATACATATAAAGACATATCCAGATTAATGTACCTAAATATGTCAATCAAATGTTTTTATTTAATAACACCCTTGCTGGTTTAATAATTGATGTGGCAAACAGCAATCCAGACTTTTCAAAGTGCGTTTAAAGCTCTGGGGTCTCCACGTGCTCCTAGTGCTTTCTTGGCTTTCTAGTGAAATCTTGGCACAGCCCACCCCCTTGGGTACAGTCCCTGCTTTCCCACGCCGTTCAGCCAGCCTCAGCCCCTCGCTCGCATTTTTAATAAGTAATCAGGGCTTTAAGTGGGAAGAAAAAACTGGGGGGTCTCTCAAAGAGGCGTGGCCAATTTAATTGAGGATGTGGCTTAAAAACACACTAGCTAAAAATCTGTGCTTAGCATAGTGTTCCGCCCGACTTCTATTTTGCTGTTTCTGTCACTGCATCCACATATATGATACAAGTAACACCATACCTGCAACAAGAAAGGACTATTGGCTTTGTCAATGGCTGTTACTTTCATAAGATAAATAAGCAGCAACTATGGCTTGTTTATAATATTGAAAAAGCTTCCACTTACAGCCCTGGTGACGCAGCGACAATGTTGCTGCTCCTGAGTTTCTAAAAGAGAAGGGAATTCCAGATAGAAAATGACTCTTTAAAGAATTTCCCTTCCCCTACAACGCTCACCTGGCATGATGTCATGCAATAACTTCTCCACTAGTGAGAAGTGAGTAGTGTGAGCAGTGCACATGGATGTGTCTGCTGTCACTGCAGTCCGTAAAAAACGGACCGCCTGCGCCAGGGCACAAAACAGATCCTGATAGAAATGCCAAAACGAAACACGGAGGCCGATTCTGGGTAATAAAGACGCCAAAACAAAACATGCAGGCCCATGCCGTGTAAAAAAGATGCCAAAACTAAACACGCAGGACCATCCCTGGTAATAAAGATGGCAAAACAAAACACGCAGGCCCATCCCGGGTAATAAAGATGCCAAAAAGTAACACACGCACACAGTCTGCATTGCAGCAGCACAGAAAACTGTCACGGGACTCCTCTGTAAAAGAAGACACAATCACTTTAGAGTATCTCGTGGCCAAAGCCTTGAAAGTATGGCGAGATCCTGGCGGTAGAGCAATCGTGTTTTGCGGTGTTCTGTAATACCATGGCTGAGTTCATTTAAACACTAGTGAACATGTAAGGCAGGCTCCTTGCCCTTTCTATCTATGACCTGTTTTCGGAAGAAGGCGTCAGCTTGGCTCTGGGAGGGCACAAGCGTGGGTGGGGCCAGACACCCCGCAGCTATAGGGACTAACTCGAGTTTGGGTGGGCAGGATAGTGCCGCCACCTACTAGTGTCTTTAACACCTCATAAAGCACCGTTGTGTAGACGGCGGTGGGGGCAGTAACTCCCTGTGTCACACGCGGAGAGGGCTCCCTCACCCCTCCCTTGCCAACCCAAAAGAGAGAAGACGGTCTCTCAAACTAGTGGGTGCAGTTGTGGGACTGGGCGCAGGCAGTTTTGACCAGAATGTTACACCAGCTCCCCTCCCCTACAAGAACAACAACAATTTGTTTAACATGTCCTATGACAAAACTGTCCAGAGCCACGTTTCCTTGTAGAAGTGACGCCTTCAGGGTATACCCCTGCTGTGTGTGAATAAGACCACTCTGAACCAAATTGATGCTTGCCTCTTGAATGACGCAACAGCGTGCTGGTAAATGTAACAAAGTAAACGTGGTCAGCATATTTATTGGATCCACCTTAGAAGCATGACAGTCAGAGTCAAACCTGCAATAAGCAGCATTAACACATGCCTCAACAGCAGGTGCTCCACCCACTGAGCTAAGTCTTCAGTTATTAACATGGACAGGTGTCCTTAAGAGTCCATGCGAGTGAATCAGAGGCATGCAATGTGGGATGTACCTGGGACTGCTGTCGGTGCGACTGAATTACATCTCGTGCTGATGCCATCATCACCAAGTCACTCCTTGCTAGAACAACAGGCCAGTACAGAGTCACCGCTGAAGAAACACGGAAGAAACCTGGGTTGGGCTAAAAACAAAAAAGGTTTTGTTTTCCTTTTCTATACTTCTGCCTCCGAAAGAAGTCATCCCTCTGCCTCTAAGTCAACTGGCAAATACAACGCATCAACATTTGTCTTGAAATATGTCTCTTTGTCTTGCCCTTCGACCTCCAAAAAAGTGGTATAACGCGCTATATAAATAATATAATAGCTCCCTCCCCTCGTCGACAGCACTGAGCTCATAAACTTGTCGGAGTGCCTCATTCAGTCTGTGGTTTTTCTAAAATGACAAAACCACAACTATAAAGCCCAGAATGCAAAGAAACACAATATACTCTCACGCATGGAGCTAGGAAAGCTCTTGTCTGTAAGACCAACAGTGCCAATACAAGCAAACTCGTACTACAAGCCCCATAAACCAGTGGGCTGCCAAGCAAGAGTAAGAAACTGGAAACATGATCTCCCGGCGAGAAAGGAGACGAACAAAGGGCTTGGTATGTTGCTTATATCACTCCGGGTCCCTCTCATCACCCCGGACAGCACCCCAAGGCTAAGCTGCTGGATTCTGCTTTTTAAGGTACTTTCTGATGGTATTCTACACTACAAGTCCCAGTATGCTTAGCAGGCCCGGACTGGCCATTACGGGCACCGGGCAATTCCCCGGTCGGCCGCAAGGGTGGGGGCCGTTTTTGGGCCCCTGGGGGCCGTTTTTGTGACAGGGTCGTTTTTGCAGCAAAGCTGCAAAATCGGCCCTGTAACAAATTCGGCGGAAAAGCGGCCCTGGTAAAGAGCTTGGTGGCATCCCCCCTCCCCCAGGGGGGGTAGGGGGGCCGGCCGAGCACTTTGCCATGGCCGGTTTTGGTTCCCAGTCCGGCCCTGATGCTTAGCAATGCGGCCTGAAAAACTAGGGCTTGCTGAACATCACCCCTCAGGACAGACGGTCAGCTGCCTGTTTAAGTGGTGCTTCTTTACCACCACAAGTGTATCTTCTCATCCAAGTTAAGAAAGATCGGCACATGGTTGTCACCAGTCCCTAGACTCCGTCTCCCTCACCATTAACCCACTCAATCCTGCCTTTACTCTGTACTCCTGGTACACTAGACGGAGGATAGATAAAATGTACAATGAGACTGAGGGATAATATGGTAGCACGGATGTCTGATCCGGTGCCACTGCACCAGCTGCACCAAAGCTAGCTATGCTCATGGAGCCGATGGATATTCCATTCCTTCTTTGGGGATATCGAGTGCAGCAGGTTGATTTCCCAGGGACATCAAAGGGGGAGAAAAGAGCGCACGCTAAGAGACAGGAGGCATCTCTGTAACAAAGCCAGAGGATATATAATACATAATCTGCCCATGTATTTTTGGGGCACAGCATCATTGAATAAAGTGAAACGGCGCGGCAGCAAGAGGAGTGTTTAATATCACAGAGTGAGCCCCCGTGAAAGTGCTAGCTGTACAGGGCTCGGGTTGCGCCAGACTGGCGCCCACTTGCGGGGGTCGGTCGCGCCCTCTGCTTGGACTGTCAGCGACCAGAAGCCATAACTCCGCCTCGAGGAGCCGGGCGCACCTGAGCGGAATGCAAAAGCGATGCAGTCAGCCTCCCTCCGGGGACTGGCCTGCAATAAGGGGCCGGCAACCGAGAAAACACGGCTTCCCTCCGTGTTCACGCTTCAAGTCAGGAAGGGGGGGGGTGAGAGATTGAATCCGTGACCCTTCTAGCACATTTCAAATGCGTTTAGAATACCAGGAAATCGCTGCCTTCGAGAAAATTGTTTTTCAAAGTGGGAGCGCGTGGGTAAGGGGCGGGCAGGGGAAAATAACTGTAACCTCGACTAAGCCGCATTTAATGCCTTTTCATGTGCACTTGCGCCAAATAATTCTAGGGTGCACTTGCTGCGCCCATGACACGACGCGGCATCTGCATAAAATCATTACTTCATTACTGTACGCGTTGGGAGGAGGTGGGGGAGCGCACGCACATCAGGTCTGGGCGCTCCCAGTCAGTGCATGTAGAAACCAGATAAAAACACAAAGCTAATAGCCTCGCAGGAGTATGGGTAATTGAGGTGGGGGGGTAGAGTAACTCAAAACGCGCGATGCGCATATTCATAAGAACACACACGCTGACACATTTCTTATGTACTGAGCATACGTGCTGTCGAGCGCGTTGCAGTGTCCGGGGCTCCCGTGAGCTGAGGGAGCCCCGCGTGTTTCTGCACCAGTGACTGGGTGAAGAGGCCCCCCTGCCATGAGGAGACCAGCCGGGGAGCAGCGCAGAGTCCCCACAAGAGACGGTAAGTGGGGCATGCTGTATGTGTGGAGCCCGTGTGAGCATTACAAAAAATGCTATTGCAGGAGGCTGACTTGCCTCGAAAGCGGGACAGGAGATGTGCACAGCGCGTGGCTGTACGTGCGTGTGCACCTGCTCAAATCGCCAAAAGCTCTGCGCGTGCCCATCTCCTGTCCCACTTGCGAGGCAAGTCCACAACAATAAGCCTCGCGGGCAACAGCGCTTCGCGCTGTGTACGCCAGTCTTGACCTAAAAAGGATTGGTTTATTCAAAAGAAATCAAAGACATGGTGGTCTGCTGACATCAGCAGGCCACCATCCGTGAGATGGCTGCAATTCCTAATGGGTCTCAAATTGCAACCCACCTTATTAATATTCATGAGGTAGGTGAATTTGCGAACCGTTAGGAATCGCTACATAGAAGTTGTACGTTTTATTATATTAGAAATTGCGATTTCCTAATTGCGATTTGGTAAGAATTGCAATTTGAAAAATCACAATTCCTACTTTTTGTACATCTGGCACCTAAGAGTGGAAAACTATAAACTTTAATTTGTGAAGGTGGGAAACATTGCCCTCCTTGAAGAAAAGCGAAGTTTCTCAACTTCGTTGAAGCAAAGTTTTGCTTTACCAGACTCCATTCCCTGTAGCTGGTCATATTGCTCCCAATGGCTGGGACTTGAGACTGCCGGAAATTGTTTTCCGCTGTCACTCATGGCTGACCTGGTCCTCGTCAGAAAAGCTACCACTCTGGCAGGGCCGGACTGGGAATGCAAACCGGCCCTGGCAATTGTGTCAGACCGGCAAGGGTTGTGTGGGGGCGTTCTGCGCAGAAAACACTGCAGCTGCTTTTGTTATAGGGGGCCGATATTAAAGTTATGCTGCAAAACTGGCGCCTGGTAACAAAAACGCTCCCCAAGGGTCCAAAACTGGCCCCCACCTTGGCAACCCACCGGGGAAATGCCCGGTCCTCGCTACGGCCAGTCTGACCCTGCACTTTGACATTACATACCTCTTTCCTGCTTCTGGAAGTCTTGCGAAGGGATTTCCGGCAGCTGCGATGGGATGTATGCAGAGCTGCTCCAGCACATGGGAAATAACTGTTCAGTGGCAGCAAGAATGTTCCTGTTGTAGAAGCATTTGGGGTGTTTTCCCTCAATATCTAAAAAAAACTTGGTCTCCTGAGAACGCTTAAAATGGCACAAAAGAAATTTGAAGTGTTCATTCAGCTTGGTATCATCGGGAATACGTTTTTGGATGAGCCAACATTTAGTACATGTATGCCAGCATATATTTTTTGAAGCACTTGACGTTACTTTGTAAAACATTTATATGAACATTCCCAGCTTAATCATATAAAGGTGCAGAGGCCTATTGGGAAAAAAGTTATGTTCCCATGTATACACAACTTGGTCTGTTGACCAGAAAAGTACGGAAGACAGCTAACACTTATACACAAATGCACACCCCTGTATCGGAGCATTTAAAGAAAAGGCCCGGTCTACCTTAGAAGTGAAACAAGCCTTCATCCCCCACTCCGTCCCCATAAGACCGTGTTGTTGAACACATCGAAGTTAAAGAGCAGCCCCTGTTGTGGTAGATACTTCAGGCTCTGAAGCCCTAAACCTTGAAGTACTTGTCTCTTCAGGCTTGTCACAAGGTGACAACCGTCTTTAATAACTAAGCTATTCTCTGCCACACAAATGTCTACTAAAGGTTACAGTAGGCAAATAGCTGCATTATGCAAAGGCATACATAATCATTATCACTTACTGAGTTTGCTCTTCATTATCCTTTGCTGGTCAATTCATTAGTAAGACCTGAAAATGCATGTTTTCAGATCATGTAGAATACAACGTTTTATGGAATTCATGTGTGTTTCAAAGCATGGATGCTCCCATTTGCCCAGTAAATATGTACATATTCTGACAGTCTCTGCTTTAATAGGAGAATCGCCTGCATTTCCATCTCATTCCGACTTTGAACACAAGCTCGTATGTAAATGCACTTCTCATTAGTCTACTGCATATCCATGATAGGAACAGCTAGATAATACATTGCAGACTGCAAGTAACTGCGTTTCTCTTCGCCAGACCCACGTGGATCACTGGGATGCTCTCGATGCTTAGTGCTAGGTATGAGCAGAACCACATTTTGCCTACCTGGCTTTGTTTCAAGATTACACATGCATACAGTGGGAATATTATAAGATTCAACAAGCAAGTATACAAGTAACTGCTTCTCTGGAACAGAGTGATGGCCTTTAGCAGTATGTGTGCACAAGAGCAGATGTCCTCCCTGAAGTGCAGATCATGCCATCAGCAATGGTATCTTGGGAAGATGTTTGTGAAATATTCTGAGATTTGAATTTTCGGGAGTATGCAAAGTTTGGTGTGGTGAACACCAAAATCCACATTTTATGCCCAATTTTTGCAGGCAAAGCTCGTGATAGGAGATACACATCACACCCAATAAAATACCAACACCTCGGTGTTCCCTTTTATCGGGTGTGATAATTATCGCATCCAATTCCAGTTCCTTTATAATGAGGGTGCAACTTCTGAATAACCAGGACTAGAACAGACTGCCTCACTTTATAAATCGGGCATTTCATTGGAATTTCGAGGAATATTGTTGCAGAGGTTTAAAGACCTGCATGAAGTCTTTGCCGGCCAATCAGGAACTGAGTTTTCAAAGAGCGTCTCTTTCCATACCGAGTTGTGGCTCTGCCCGTCAGATCAGTAATGATATCCCTCTTATTAGCTACATTTCAGCGCCTTAGCATTTCCAACACTACGGACGATGCACCTTGCTGATATGACTGCATGATTAATTTGCAAGCCAGCTAGCCGTCAGATAGCTCGGCGAATTATCATTTTTGATGGATTAAAGACCACAGTAGGGTACCAGTCCCTGCGGTAGTTTATTTACCGTGTCTGAAATGCCGAAGACATGAGAGAGAACAAGGGGAGATTACCATAATTTGTCTAGATAACCTTGTCGCCCCAAAATAAAGTCTGGAAGGGCCTTTTGTGCCTTCTTTTCTTCGTGGCATGTTGCTCCGAGATCGTAAGAGATACTACCGAGTCAAGAAACATGTACATTGAGATGTGCTGATGCTGAAATATTCCCAGAACTTATCTGTGAGGAGCTCTGAGAAGATGCAGTAACACGGCACTCCAACCATTTTACGTTCAGATCAGGGAAACGAAATAGCTTATGTTCCTACTTTGTTTGTCACTGCATAGGGAACTATTGTTTCATCTAAGTGATAGCTTAATGAAATATTATTTGATTTCACTTAATTTATATAATTCCAAACTTCACACTGGTTAGGGTTAAAGCCCCTTTAAACATTTTTTTACGTATTATTATATGTATTTGCCAGTGACTAGAGTTAGCATTAGTGTAAGAGTTCCTTAATTTAATATATTTTTCTGGGGATATTGTGAGAGGTGGGTTAGGTACTAATGTCAATGTAAATTTGAACCCGTGTTGTTGGTGGTGAGGTAATGGAATTTTGTATGTTATTTACAGACTGGCCGGATAGAAGAAGACTAGAGATAAAGGACAAGGTAGTGGTTGATGAGGTAATGTGAATAGAAATAGTGATATTCATTCCTTGTGAATCTTGGGACTGGTATGGTAGATTGAGACCCGTGAGGAGCTGAAGAGACACATACTTTCTAAGTGTGAATAGGCCCCTGAAGACTTTAATTCAAATACGGGGGGGACTTGAATGTGTAATGGTTGACTCTATTGGAACTTTGATATCCTTACCATAAATGTATCTCTAGTAGTTATCACCAAAGTTTATGCATACTTTGTCCAGAAGAATCTTTACTTGCAGTGTTTACTGGCTGAACCACAGCACGGTAGCTCCTGTTCTGTAAGCATAAACTCGTCTGCCTCCCTTCACATTCGCATGGAAATGTTGAAATATCTGGCAGAAAATAACTGAGGTGGCAAAAAGTGATGTTTTGTGGCCTGATCATATAACTGAAAATAGGAAGGCGTTTTAATAGGTGCCTGGTAGCAGACTGAGCATTTTGTTTTTGCATACTCTTTAGGGTCGCTGTAATATGTGGATGTAAAACCCAAACAGCAACCACATTGGTGTGATGATATTAACAGGCGTTATTCAGAAAATAGATGTATCTGCAAGGTGAACTAGATAATGAGGTATAAAAAGTTTTGGTTCTCTGATGGAAGCACAGTTAAGTATTTATCCACTAGATGAGACCTCTGAATTCACAGAAAACAAATATGGGAGTACGGTCTTTTGTGTTATTGGTCTACTTACAGAAGAAGTGATAGAATCTAAGCTGAGGTAGGGAGAAGAACACCATGGCTTACTCTGTACGTACCCAAAAGTGGCCTAAGTAGACTGACGGGAAAGTAAAACCTAATTTTGAGGCATCGTCTGGCAGTACGTATATAGGTGTATATACTGCAGCTAAGCATCCTCAACAGTGTGCTTAATGTTTATCACATCTGGGCAGACTGTAGATTCATTTGCAGAAATGGTATGCTTCCTGCTTCTGGATTTCGCTTCATAGCCTGTTTTGTCCGGTCATATTTCTTCCATATGGTTCTGTGTAATTGTGTGACCAATGTATTTTCCCATTTCATCCCATTCAAACTCGTCCCTTACTAGCTAAGAGATTGGTCATAGCTTCTATTTGATATTGGCCTTGCTCTTATGATAGTATCACTGTGGGTCTGGGGTAAAAGATTTTCTGTCTCGTGTATTTGAAGACTTTGTTGCTTCCTCTCACTGTAGCTCACTTTCCTTCGGTGCTCGGTTGGTGAAGCTAGCGACTGCATCTTGAACAGTAGATGGTCCTTTGATTCTCGTATATTTGGCTTTTCCTCTCTCAGACTCTATCTGATGCAGTGGGTGGTGCCTGCGAGTATAGTGATTGTGATGTGCTGCACGCACCTAAGTACATCCCTGTTTGTTGTTCTTAAGAAATTGGTTTGGACTTTGACTTTGGTCGGTATGGAGTTCAGGAATTTATTCAGCAGCCTCGAAGTCCTTCTCTTCTTTGTGCCCGGCCGGCTCCTTCTTATGTTGGTCTCCATCCCGTCTCTATGCCTTCTTTGCTTCCAACTGCTGCTTTGAAAGCCAGTGCCATTAATATCCAGTCCTGCTTTGCAGTCCACTTCTCTTTTACTTAGCACAGTCACTAAGGTTTCCATTGTTGCTTACAATGTTGTCTCAGATTCTATATTTTCGTTTTGTTTTGTGGCTCAGGAAAGCAAAGTTTGGAACAGCCTCTCCACCACCCTCCACACTGCACCTTTATGCCTTAAATAGTTGGTCAGAAACCTTTTCTAATAAAACAAAGCACAGACAACAGCCACCTTGTTACCTATTGGTTTTTGAATGGTCAATACACTTGTAAGTTCCTGCAGGAAAAACAGAGTGCAAAACATATATAAAAGTAACAATAGAAAAACGTAGAGGGAAAGGCAACAAGATAAATAATTAAGTTGGATAAACAGTGCTTCTCAATTTTGTAGACATAACATAGGTGTCCGCTATTAAAATCTAATTTAAGAATAACGGGCAATGTGATGAAAATAGCCAAACGCCACTTTTATTTCTACCAAGCAAGAGTTGGAATGGATAAAAAAACGCCTATGAAAGAGCACAGAGGTGTCCGAAGTGTCTGTTTGTGAATGCCACTTTGAATGCAAAATAGAAAAACAAGCAATTGGAAAATAGAAATGCTCAAGAAAAACACGTGCTGAGAAACATTATCTTTCTATACAAAACAGAAGTCTTGCAAACAAGTCACTAGCCTCTTATCTGTATATTTTACTTTGCTGCTTATTAAATCCATATTTTTACCAGCTGGTATAGCTTATTTGTGTTGAAAAGTTCTTCGAGATTACAAACTACTCCTCAATCACCAGGGTTCACACTAGAATCCATTGTTCTTTTTGGAGAGGGGCAATAAACCTGGGCTTTTTGTGCTCTTTAATTCACCATGTAATAAGACCATTATTTGTAAGGTGTGAAACCAGAATGTTGTGCCCCGAATATTGTTTTTGAAAATATCACCACATTGAAGTTAATATTCCGAAATCAACATCTAATGGGGCACTATTTTTGTAGATGATATTTAGGACACAACAATTCTGTCAGAGGATGTATTTGCTAATAATATTCGAACATATTACAGACTTGTAGTCACATTCTTGTAGGCTGCAATCCAGCTAGAAGTTCGGGTTCATGCACTGGAGGGTCTGAACCTCATTGTACGGTACTTTACACAGGGTCAAACACAAACAAGCAAACAACCGTTGAGACAATTTTTGACAGTCCTCTCTGTTGCGAATAGGGGGCTGCTGCTCTTCGCCGCTAATTAGCATTCAACACTGATTGCAGAGCATTATGCAAAACAAAACCCAATTTCTTTCTAAATGGATCAAATGTGTTAATGTAGTTCTATTTTAAGAGTAACTTTGCACATAAGGGCATCAGTCATTGATAGACCTTTGTGCTGCTTGTTACTAGGTGGTTCCTTCCGGCCTATGTTACTGGAAGGAACACTGAGCTGCAGTATTGACATATATGATCTAACACACTCTGTGAAATATACACAATAGACTAAACTTCAGCTCGAAACTATTTAAAGGAACTTTGCTGGGTGCCATCCACATTTACTTTTCATTGATTTTTTCGAAGTAAAACTTTTTATAGTGAACAATAAAGACAACAGTAAAAAAGCACACAACTTATTACTGGGGCATTGATATGTGTTTCAGATATTTATTATTTTTATTTGTGGATCTTCATTAAAGATTTTATCGAGCTCCCCGATGTAGTGCATCATACCTATCCACGTTGGTTCAGATTATATAAAATGTTATTTGGTCGTGACAACAATGTTCTGCGCTGTATGAACATTTCACCCATTTTTGGAGTAAATTGCATTGTTCTCTCTTCACTTTTGTTGTGTTTTGAAGCAATAGTATATCAATGAACGGTAGTAACATCTGTTCTATTCTACAACATATGTACATCAGCCACAAAGCACTCTCAGATAGGCATTTATGCATTTTTCCGCAATTTGAAATTCTCTAGAAATCAAAACGATATAAATCAACATCGGCCCAACATATGAGCAGTATATATCTTCATGGGTCTGCAAACGCTCACCAATGTTTAGTAATCCTCCTAAGTGACACCGTGCTGCTGTATAAGGAAGCCCAAGTGCACTAAATGTGCCCTCGAATCATTTTCAATCCAGTAGTAAATTATCTATGCTTGCTAGAAAATCACGGCTGTGCTCTCTGGTACATGCAACGTCTTCCTTTCTTGTGCCAAAATTTTATATAGTTGATATTTGCTATTTGGTAATATATTGTGCTTTTCTAGGTTTGTGACTCCTGGCTAAATCCCTTCTGGGAACTGAAGCCAAGTCATTCCTGCTAAGAATGAAAACATTCACCATAAACGCAAGATTGTCGTGAAAAAGAGCACTGAACAGGATGGTCCGTGGTGACAAGGCAGCCATTTGACCACCCGGGCCTTCCCTCTGTTCCCATGATTCCTTTGAACCACCATGCCCTAGCCTCGACCCTGCCAATTCTTCTCCACAACCGAATGAAAAATGTTAATAACCCTTTAATATTGGAGTGAAAAGAGACGGGCAACCATTCTATAGAAGGGGCAACAAAAGCGGTGAGAATAGTGCCTCTTAGTCCTTTTGTGCCTCGGCTGAGGTCTCTTTTACATTATTATATTATTTTTCAATGGTTCTTCTTTAACCTGCGTGCCCCCCTTCTACACCATCTCCATTTACATGGCTTTCCAGGGCATTCATGCAGGAAGCGCCTGGTGTGAGCTACACAGAAATGAACAGAACACAGGCGCAGATACGGTTTTCATAATTAACATATTCTAGTTCATGTCCTCTTGGGCTCAAACGTGGCCGTCTCGAGACATCGCAAGGCACTTGGCTGTCACTTCACATGCCATCAGCATCAGGAAAATCGTCTCCTTCTAATCATAATAGACACATCTAATTTCTTCTTGCGAGCTAATAAAACGTGCACAGACTTTAATGGGTAGTAATTATGTTTGGTTACATTTCCCATTGCATGCTACAGTCTTTAAGATGATTTGAACAGGATAAAAAAAAAAGTTTTTTGCAAAAACGCTGGATTATTTAAGTAACACGAGTTGTTAGATTCCGCATAACAACTGCGTTGTCTCATATCAGTTTGTGGTTGTACTGTAGTAATGTGAAATGGCCATTTCCATGTTTTACCACCCTTGGACTCGAGTTCGCAAACGACACAAAGTGATTAGCAGCTGAAATTGAAATAAAATTGTACAAAAATGCAAGTCGTTTTGGCTAATGAGTGAAATGCTGGGTGCACCAGTTTTAAATGCAGGCAAGACCGGACGGGCCATACCGGGCAACAGGCGTTTCCTTGGGAGGCTGGAAAGGTGAGGGGTCACTTTTACTGGGGGCCGGTTTTGTAGCAGTGCAGCAGTTTTAGAAACACTGCAGAGTTCCTTGTACATCCAACATTTTTCAGGCAACAATAAAAGTGCCAAGATAACTCTGGTGATCAATGTGCTAGCAGTTTTGACTCCTGTAAGGTAGCACAGAGGGTTCAAAACTGCATTGCATGATGCATAGAGTGTGTACTATGCGGATGACTGAACAGTATTTTGTGTGCATAGCTCAGTCAGTTGTTGATTTTGTCACATAGATCCTTCTGTTATTGTATTCATATGTTACAAACAGAATCTTGGTTAGAAAGTTATGCTTTTTTCCCAGTCTTTCATTATCCTAATTTTAGTAAAAAGGGTTTGTTTGGGTAGAACTAAATTCTAATTAGTAAAGTCAATCCTAACCACTGTGTTACATCTAAATCCTGAGTTTGTGCTTACCCAGACCAAGGACTCTTAAAAAAAATGCCTACCAGTGAGGATGATATTTGAATCCTAGACCTTCTAATCCCCTTTGTCTTATCTAACATTTACTATACAGTGATTTGCACAAACATGATTCATTGTCTCTGTATGTGTGTGTGATGTAAAATGCTCCACACCCTACCCTGGAATGAGAGGCACTACGGAACAAATGAAATACATGTGAGAGAGGGACTATGACAGCAACGGCCGGTCCATTGGGGCTGAGAGGCCACACAACTCCACCTTTTGCCCCTCACAAACAGTGTCAAGCTGAACAAAGGTCAGCCTGACAGACTCTGTTAACTTTCAGATCAGGCATCCTCGAGCCAGACATGCTCATTTAGCGCAGGCTCCTGGCTGCCTGAGCTGAACTTTTCAGGGCTGAGGAAGTCATAGCTCCTGTGGGCACGACGTCCTCAGCTCAGTAAAGGTCCCTGAAGCCCTCCTCTCAGTGACAAGGGGTAGCGTCACTGATTGAATCGCACCTGGGTGATCAGTTTGTAAGTCCTCAAGCACCCAGGGTCGAGTGTCAATCAGTGACACTTCATCACAAAGTGGGGTGGGGTCAGCAGTCTCACTAACCCCGTCCCACTCTGTGATGACGTTGGGGCTGCTGCCTTCCCTCATTTGCTGACTGTAGTTCAGCCAGTGAGAGAAGGCAGCAGTCCCATGCCTCCTGGTACCTCCATGGCAGAGCTGGCTGCAGGTAAGTGTGTGTCTTCTTTTAAATTAATGTCTGGTGCATGCATGCATGTATGAATGGTTGGTAAAGAGTATTGTGAATGGATGTGTTTGTGTGAGTGTGTGCAAGTGTGAATGCATGGATGTGAGTGTTACATGTACGTGTGCATATGCATGTGTGTGTCCTGTCCACCTCCTCCCTACAAAACTTACCGGCCGCCGCCACCGGGCTATGGAGAGATGAGAGGCTCTGCTGGAGGGTGATTGTGATGGAATTATTGAAGAGCACCAACAAAGGTTGCCGTATCCTGGTGTACAGTGAGGTCATCATTTACTATGCTTTAAAAACAAATATGTAATGAAAAGTGTGTTGGAGAATGCATAATGTTTCCCCAGATTTTCTTGGAGGGAAGAACCCCTCCTCCCAACCTCCTTGTAGTGGTCAGGCTTGTTTGCTGCGCTCACTCCCTATGCACTGCATGGGAGCTGGTCTGAAACATTTTGCCAGAGCTGCTTTGTGTTCCCAGCCTGGCCCTGGATTTAGATTCTGCTGTGACTGAGCACAGTTAGTGCTCAGTTTATTTTTTGTTAGGGGTAGGTATAATGTTTTGTTTGCCTGCGGAATTGGTATAATTTTGGTCACTCTGTGTGGCAGAGATGTTCTCCCGCAAGGCTCCATAAAATGCAAGCTGAGGGCACAAGTGAGATTTGACGTCCCCTAGCACGATTTTCTACCATATGCAGTCTTGGGCAGTCACAGTTAGAGGGCTGCATTTCGAATAGATATGCCATTGAAGTTGACTTTCAAGTTTGTATGTAACTCCTCGGAATTTTGTGTAGTGCAACTCCGCAATTTTGGCCAAACGAGCTTGCTACTGCTGGAGAAATGCAGACATCTTTTATTCATTTCAGGACACCAGATAGTCATTAACACCTACTGTGTGTAACAGATCACAGAGACCAAGTGATGCTTATCAACCTAAACATGCAAACGTTGTACAAAGTACAAAGCTAACTATTAATATTCAGGACACGATAGCACCACTTCTATTCACATTCAGTCCAATGAATTACATCGTTCTTTTGTGCATGGGCATGGTGCTGTGGCAAAACATAGTTATAAGTGGAATAATTAAAACAAATGTCAGTGCACTTCAAGAAAATAAACAATATTGTTTTTCCTGTCATCTACTTGAGATTTAGTGCAATTGTTTTCTACATATTTTTTGGTAGTGAATTTTGAACAGTGGTTGGTTGGTTTGAAACCCAATTGAATTTACATTTCTACGAAAGGACTTTTCTCATGGACATGTCCACCTCAGAACAAAGGCTCTTGTTTTTGTCATTTGGCCATCTGTCATAGATGAAGCTGTTGCCCACTGTATATATGACACTTTTAAGGGCAGCAATTACTGGTTTTTCTTATTTGCCATTATGCTCCCTTTATCCTGTTAAATTCAAGTCCCTGCCTATACCACTTTCCCTTGTCCTGTACCACTCCCTGGACAGTCTACTCTACTCCTTTCTCTCTCACTTCTTTCTCTCCCACGGCCTCTTTGTTCTGTGCCATGTTTCTCAGAACTGGGGGTCCTCTGCTATTTACCCATTGCTCTTAGGGACTCTCTGGATTTTAGGATTGTGAAATTGTTGCGGTCACCTAACTTGCAGTGCCAGTGTCAGATTATGTAGAATATTAAACATTTCATTGTCATTTGGAGCCATTAAATTCAGTAGGAGAATCTCAAGGCTTTCTTACTGTTGGCACTACTCCTGAGGAGCCTGCATTGCCTGGTGCAAACGGTGACGCTGTTCTAGCAAACTTCAAGACATTAATGTTGATCTAGTGTACTCCATCATTTCATCGGTAGTGAGAACGTGACAGTGACTTTGTGTCAAGGGTAGACCTTCTTGAGGATGGTGTGGTTTTAACATTCCAAACAATAAAACTGTAGTGCCAGTCTGATAAGGAGAAATATTACACAATGGAATTTGTCTGCTTTCATGAACATTGGGCCTCATTATGATATGATAGTGGCGGTTGGACCGCCGGCAGCCCTTTGGTGCGACCGCTAGATTATGATACTGGCGGTCGGACCCACAGCTTTCAGATGTAGGACCGCCAGCTCAGCCAGGATCATATATCCCAAAGGGGGGGGCAATTGGAGGGGCATCCAATATTGGTGGTGGTCCCGGGGCAGCCACCGCTGTCAGAATTCCAATCCCTTTCCTAAAGCCTTTCCGCCATGAAAAGATTGCCAGAAAGGGATCTGGGGCCCCAAAAAGGATTCCACTCGTCATGGGCCATTGAATAGTAGCCATTAGGGCACATGTAGTGTTCCCACTCACCTCCATGCACCCTTTGCCATGCACGACATGGTGCAGAGTAAACCATGCAAGGACATGCAGGTGGTGCTGCACAGTAGAGGCATGTGCTGTGGCCCTTTCCCACGGCCACAGCTTGCCCTTCTGGGGTTCTGATGCATTTCCGAATGCCAGCCTGGCATTCACATTGCAATACAGCGGTCAGACTGCCCGCATGCTTGTCTGCAGTTTCCTGACCGCTGCAATAGTAGCCAGTAGTCCGACCGATCGGCATTCTAATCGGGCCTTGTGTCTGGTATGCAGTGGTGACCTGATATGGGCTTTAGAATAGTCTTTCGAGCTTTGCAGGGCCGTTTGGGTATCTTGGGATATTTTTAAAGTTCCAGGGACTAAAGCTGTTGGGAGGCAGTACACTCACAGAGGAACGCTACTGGTACGGGGTGGTGAGAAGGGAAGCTTCCCACTGTAACAAAGATGGTCACATGGTAGTGCTGGAAGTAGGTCTGAGCCACATTTTACGGTACTTTGCACTGGATAAATGAGATGAAAATAACGTTGAGACAATTTGACAGGCAAGGATTAGTTCACCAAAATTCCCCATGCGTTTGTTGCTGCATCATGCCAGTATCTCTGGTGAGATTTGAGGTACTCTTTTCAGCTTCTCCATTCTCATTGACTGGCTGAGGGTGTTCTCTAGGGTAGGCATTGCAGGCAAAACATGGCAGACCACAGCAGGGCTATGGACAGATCTTCAGACTTTGTCCTATCTTAGGGCAGTCCACGTCCATTTGACACCAACCGGCCATACAGATTCAAGTAAGTGATGCACTTCAAATTAATAGTCGAGAAGAAGTTTTGCATGGAACAGCTGGACAGCACTCCACTGTAAATCAGGTAATTAGGGCACCCAATATTCTATGTAGGAACTTTCTCCCTGTTGGAAAGCTCGAGCTAGTCTAAACCTGATGTATACTTTAAACTCCAGCAAGGAGAAAAATACATTTTGTAACAAGTTTCATGTGTGCTGTTGGGTGGCATATTCCATAGGCTCCATCCCATTTGAGGTTACTAGGTGAGATTTCTTAGTTATCCCCTCGGAATTGAGTGTGAGATTGGCACACGTCATAGATGTGAAATTGGGTCATAACAGAAACCCCTGGTAAAATGGTGGTGCTGGAGAGAGAGAACTATCTTCCCTCGTGCACAAATACAGCATCATGTCACAAGCAGAGCCCTATTTCACAGGGAACACTTCAAATCTCAGTTATGGGACCCTTGTGCTCTCAGATAAGTGTAATATTTTCACTCTTCTAATCAGAAGACATTCAGATTTACCACTAATGTACAAAAAACGTTTATCACCAGTCACTAAAAACAGCAGTGCAAAATATTGATACTGATTGATCCATTCCATTCATTGAACAGCAGTCTAATTTATTAATATTGTGTGACTTTGAAATCCATACCACTTTAATTTTGTACCACTCCACAAAAGCAAAGACTTTGAGAAACTGGAAATGTTACTTTTCATTTGAACTGAAACTGTTAAGCATATCAGAGTCCTTCTCAGACCCTTCCCTGATGATGCCCAAATAGCATGGGTCACAACATTGAGGATGACGTGTTTAAATTCCCACTTGCGTGGTCTTTCCTATGGATTTCTGTAGTTACACAGGAGCATATTATCAAGCACGGCGTTAACATTATTGACGCTTTAGCGGCAGAAAACTGCAGCTAAAACGGCGATAATGGGCTTGATGATACGCCGTAGAGAATTCCCAATGAAGCCCATGTTCACACCAGAACATGGGCTTCTATAGGAATTCTCCATGGCATATTCTCAAGCCCATTATCGCAGCTTTTGCAGCAGTTTTCTGCCACTAAAGCGGCAATAGTGTTAATGCCGTTTGTTGATAATATGCCCCTTAGTTCTCTTGTAACTGTTCACAATCTAAAATAAATCTCTCTGGACAAAAGCACAGGCAAAAGTTGCAGGAGTATGTACTGACTTGTGGGTGGTTGGGAAAATCACTTGAGGTGGAATGATAGTAACTAAAGGTGTTTACAGATCAGTGAATGTGCAGTCTGCTTGCTTCCCAAACATATTCAGGAATGCACATCTATTGGATCAAACCAATTCCTGTTGATGCAAAAAGGTGCAGGCTGTGGTCTTCAGCTTCTGGACGCACACATCTCCAAATCCACATGTTCATATTTGACTATCGAATGTCAGCAATTTAAGGAAGACGTTATTTATGGGTAGTTTTGTAACAGCTATGCATAAGGTTTGGATTTCCAAATAAATTTGATCTATACCAAAGTATTTATTAGCTTCTATAAACATTAGTGATTTGTTTTGAGTGAGATTGGGTCTGAAAATAATGATTTTAGCAGATTAGAAGCAAGCAGTTCGGGTTTTATAGTAATATGAAGGACCATTGTTCCTCAATGGCGACGAACGTACATGTTTCTAAACGGAGTTTCATTAGTCTTGCACTTTATTCTGATTTCCAAACTACAGTTTATGGATTATGTGCCTGTTGGACTGCTTCATTCTTGCTTGCACCAAACGTTTGTTAGCAATTACACTCTTAGACGCAGGGATTTTGACTGAATGTACCTTTCTCCGAAATAAGAGATTTTAAATATAATTTACTTTTCTGTAGAACACTCTGTTCTCTGTTAATATCCAACATATTTTAAAGAAAACAAATAACATCGGAATTTCAAATGGCAGCAGTGATTTATTTTCAAATTGGCACAACTTTATTTTAAATCTCTTGCATGGACTTTTTTTAATCATTGTTTTAATATTATTTTCTCTTTCAATAAGAGATAATTTCTGACTCTCTTCCACACAATAATAGTAAACAACTCACAAAACTGAGCATTGATGTTTCTTCAGTTTTGCAAATATTATTTTACTGTGGGATTTGCTTTGGAAACTTCCTGATTGTCTCCCCTTGCCAACAAGGGCCTGCATGTTTCTTGTTTAGTCTAGTCTCAAGTTCTTTGCTCTCTCCTATGAGTCAGTACAGAATGTGAAATTCCGTTTGTGTAAAAACAGGGCTAGCTGCACTTCCTTTGTCTTTAAAAAAAAAAAAAAAACAAACAGCCATAGTATTTCTAGTCTGAGTTATTCCTGCTGGAATTCAAACCTCCGCCCTGAATAGCCAGTTCTGGTGGCATAGTGGACTAATGCGTCCACTGTAGGAGCCTGTGTTCGAACTCATGGTCACAGGTTCAAATCTGGGCAGGTCCACTCTGCCATTCATCCATCTGGGGTCGATAAAATGAGTACCATTGAGTTGGGTAACAATCAACATCTGTTAATCAGCTCCAAGATGCCTCCGGGTGAATGTGTGCTTTATAAAAAAGATACACATGATATGTTATGTATATTGCACATATTTCTGAAGTTGGTGCAGTAGCTGATAACACAAGTATCAAGAGATATTAAGAAAAAGTGGAAAAAGGAATAAGGTATGTCCAGTGTATTGCTGTTATTTTTATTGACTGCTTCCAGTGTTAGGCAACGTTTTAGAAATACTTTATGCTTTTGTTTCCTCAGAGTTAAGCAAGTTACTTTAAATAGGGAACATCAATACTATTATCCATTTAAGATAAGGGGTAAGCTCAAGCAGTTGAATGCCAGTGATCTCAGTGATAAGTGCCAGTATTTTCATTTATTTTATGTGGATTTGGGAGATCTCAATAATATATGGAATACTGAGAATAAATATAAATATATATATATAGGAACTGTTGACATCAACCAGTTTCTCTTATTAGAATCAGTTTAATTGTCTACTTTGTATGGTCTTATCAACCCAAACCTTCAATAGCCACTAATCTACCCCAGCATCTTCGTCTTTTCCTCAAATGTTTTCTCCCATGGTCCTATGTGGAAATGAAGACATTTCAGCAGAAAGAGAATTTGGAGGTCAGATTTCCTTCCTTAACAACCGAGCCACATCTGTTAATGCCAAAGCCCAGCTCGAATTGGCACTTCAAGTACCTTCACTCAGAACTCTGTAATGTACCAAACAGCATAGGACATTGCCAAATAAATTCTATAATCTTAAAGGTGCAATAAGAAATTAGTGAGTGCACACCAGTACACCACGCACCTCATGCTGCAAAACAACAAAGGGAAAAACTCAGATATAGGAAACATAAAAGATCCCAAAAAAACAATAATTTGCATATAACCGTATATAATCATGTAAGAACCAAAGGAAACCTTAATATATAAATCGATATAACAAGACTATTTATAAAGAATTTTCTTTGTGCAGAAGTACATGATTCAGATTCTACATTCTCCCAACAGTAAGGTTTGCAGCATTGCAAAAGGTCTTACTGATCTATACTGGCTTGGAGAATTTAGAAACAGGAGTTTTCATTAGCACCACATCTCCAACTTTAATCAGAAAACAGGTTTACATGAGTCATACCTTTCCGCCTGCCCACCTCTTTGTTCTTACCACTGTCCAACCTCAATGCTCACTTTCATCCCCAGAACACCCAAAACGGAGACACATCTGAGTTTCCTTTCCTCCCTTTGAATAATTCAAAAGGGATCTCCCCAGTTGTGGTAAGTGGAATAAACCTGTATGGAAACAAAAACTTTTCAAATCTTTTTTCCAGTACCCACCGCACTCCTTGGCATTTGTATGCAGATCTTCAGTGACCTCTCGATTCTGGTATAGTTTTCCTATGACTTATACATCTTCACCTTAAGAATTCTTCAATTACTTTGGAAACTAACTGTGGAGCATTCTCGGTAAAATGTGTTTAGGAAACCCTTACCTTTGAAAATACTTTCAGATACAATCAGTAATTCTCATGTTTCTATGCTGCCAACAACACCTACTTCTGTTCATTGTGAGAACGGATCAATGAATACTAGGAGATATGTACTCAATCTTTCACCCTGAATAGGTCCAGAAAAGTGCAAGGAAATATTTTTCACACAGCTTACTCAGCAATGTCCTAAGCTCATGGGAGGTTATAAACCTTGCAACTATTCACACAATGCATAAAACCGTTGTGGGTGGTCTTTCATTTTCCTTTCCGTTTTATTGTGACATTAAAAAATTATTGAAATCACTGGGTATGAGAGTTACAGAACTCTAAACATCCCTCTTATTTAGAGGCAAAATATTAAAACGCCAGATATCCAAACTTGATCAGTGATGCAATAGTAATCATGTAATATCTGAAAGGCATCATGTAGATTATGGGTCTAGCAAAACCATCAAATCAGTATTATATTTTGAATTTGTTATCCCATTGATATATAACCTTAATTAATTTTCAGTCCATTGTGACATGCTCAAATATTAACATTATACGACAACCTATGCCTATGAAATCAAGATGGAACTGTATGGAAACCAAAGCTTTCCAAACCGTCTCTCCAGTTGCCCCAGCACTCCTTGTCACTAGTACATTTTCCCTGAGGGTAATAAAGCGCACATATCGTATAACGTATACCTCTTCACCTTAAGAATGTTTCCATTTCTTGATGGATCCTGTTCATTCATGTCTGCACTGACACACATATAGGTATGGGTGTGGTCAGTGTAGGAACAGTGAAAGAATAGATCTGTAAATAATATAAATTATATAATCCCCCAAAAAATTGTATGGAGGCACTCACCAAACAACGACATAGGGCAGCTACCAATCACATTAATTATTGTATGAATTAAATAATTCATTGTGATTTTATTAAACAGGGGTGCCCTGCAACTCATACTAGAGAGTATTACTTGTGTTTTTTACAGTTTCTGGCTAGCAATATCATTATTTAATAGACTGAATTGGAGCACTGGATTCTTACCTTAGACAGGTAATGCATGAATCCTCAAATACTGTTTCTGCTAAAAGTAGAAATGTATTTAAGGAAATAATATAGTGATGACATGATGCTTTCAGTGGAAGAACATTGTTCAGCAAAAAATATTATGAAATGTATTACCTCAAATATAGCCAAAGTATTACCAATAACACATAAAATTGAAAATGTGAAATTCATCCTCCTCAAGGCAATCATGTAATTTTGTGATAATGTAGAAGCCACGTTTCTGAGATTGTATTAATAGATCTAACTGCAAATGTATGTTTTGTCTGTGCAAGTGTGGATAAACCACAATCTGGTTTTTCTGTTTGATCATAACCTCTCCCACTTAATCAGCCAACAAATAAAGGGGATTTTCTCCTGCTTTTTAAGGATAAGACTTGTTCCACCTTTCTATGAACTGCCGATTTCATGTTCTTCAAGTGATCATTGGATTCCAGTGGATTATTGCAATACAGTTTATCTTGGCTTCCACACCATAGTCAACTAGCACAAAATGTGGCAGTGCTTCTTCTGTTTTAGCTCCTCGGTTATGACATCCAAGCCCAAATTTGCTGACATAAGGTGACCAAATTCATAACATTTAAGAATCTTTAGCATCTGCAATAAAGCCATCAAAGGGAAAGGACTTTCCTCCTTTAGAAAATGTTTTCCATTTAAGTTCCCACAAGAAATGTTTAGTCACCCACTGTCAAATTGTTAGTAGTTACTGAAATATTCAAGAATCTTCAAGGCAGACGGGTGTACTGATACCTCTAAATCATGGACCTCTCTGCCCCTTCATACATGTTACATCCCATAACATTCTTAAAACCCGCCTAATTTCTCAACGATCTTTTCCAGTTTTCAGATCACTCATCACCAAGATACCTTTGCTGCATTCAGGCACTCTACAAATTATTTTTACAATTATCTATTTCATCTTTCATAGTACTTTTGCAGGCCTTTGACCAGACAGCAAATCATTCATCCAAGTGAGTTCCTGAGGAACAATACACTTTTAAATAGATCACGAAATAATGTTAATATCAGGATATTAGAGAGAAAGATCTCAATACATTTTTATCTTGCAAATATTTCAAAGGTACCACGAAAAATAGGTTGCTCAGTTGTGTTTGTAAAAGTCTTGCCTTGCTAGAATTTATAATTGACAACTTATTTGTCATTTTAAATATTCTTTAAATAATTCCCCTGCGTGATTTGTGAATTATTTTGTTCAAACTCTTTGTCATAACAATCTATTCCCTGTCTTTGTTATTTAGCTTTCAGGACTCACACCTAATTTCAAAAAGTGCAGAGGACTCTCAATCAGGTCTTAATCGAGGTTCACCATCCTCTAGCATTGCAAGTCATATTTTGGTACAGATTATTGTTTGAGCAAATGTAAGTCTATTTGTTCAACATGAGCATTCAGGATTACTTCCTTTTGCACAACTTGGTATTCTTTAGCAGGTGGTGCAGAATATTGGCTCATAGTATGCTGCAGTCTAAAGGATAGTGTTGCAATAATAAGGGGACATTTACATTTTACATTTATTTTCAGGCTAGTAAAAAGTCATGCACACCTGGGATAAACTGCCGTGCCTACAATTAATGATTAGTCTTTATTCACCAATGCTGTGTTTTCCTACCCTGTGCTCATTGACATTCCAATGGCTCCTGCATTCGCTCCTTGATTTCTCTTCTGTTATGTCCTTGTAGTATTCTCGCTTGAGTCACATCGCTGGAGAATCACTTTGCCTTGTGGTAGGTGTCTGTATCAAGGTGTGCTTTATTTCGTCGTGGACCTAAGAGAGTTGTTTGACAGACGAATGCACGTGTCTCCCTTTGAGCATTCGTTGGAATTTAATTCCTCTGAAAAAGCAACCTTCCTCCTGACTCCGCTGTGCATTTGCACTGCAGTAACAGAATACAAAATATCTGTCTTTTATGCCAAAAACTCTTTCTGCTCATGTTTGAGTATGTACTTCTTCTTCTAGGAACTGGATCATCTGCATTGATGTGTATTATGTGGTATGTTTTCATAACTTTTATGTGACCCTTAATTTACTTGTTTCACTCTAATTTTTATGTTCACTGTCAAATATCACACTCACAATTACGTGGAAAGCCCAAATGATGATGGGCGTTTTGATTGCTATGAGAAACACTTTCTCCAAAATATTTAATAGAGATACAGATCGACTTCCATTTACACTGTGTCAAATGGAAGTAGAACAACATTGTTTTGTTGATCCTGTTCCACTCTGAACTCTTCTTCTTGCAAAATACCCCTTTGCTGCCATGGAAAGAACCTACTTTGGTAACTTATGCAATCTACAGCCACAGTGAATAAAGTGCATTCATTAAATTTTACAATGTAGGGGAAATTTACTGAGGAGATTAGGCAGTGGTTCACTAGCAACATCTGCAATCTAGTCAGCAGACTCAGTGAACCTGATGTATTTATTGAGGCTCAAGGTGGTCACTGTAGTACATGAAGTCAATATATATATGTAGTCTATGAGAGAGCGTCAATGACTAAATATGTGTGTCATTAAGGGTACATAACTGGATTGATCATTTTATATAATTTCCAATGGATTAATCACAGTATGTGGTTAGGCTGCTATGTTATGCATGTGATTTCTTGCTCAGCTTTTGGTGGAGTTAAATTACAATCCCAAATATGCATTAAAGTAGGGATAATAAGAGCAGTAGAGTCTAACATATATATCCATTGGAAGGTCATGAATGCATTATGTATTCGATTTTTTAGTTTTATGTGGATTATTTCCAGTTGTACCTTAATAATGGTTCTTTTCATTTGTCAAAAACTGTGATTATCTGGCAATTTGGAAACTTTACACTTTAAACACCAGGCAAGATTTATTTTAACAATGTGAGAAGAGAATTTGTTATTTATTGATCCATGTTTATTGACATAAAATCCATGGGCAGGCAAGGATATCAATCTTGTACTTTTTACAAAGCAACTTTCTAACGCCTCAAATAAATTGAGACATAGGTTTATTTAGGTAAGCATATGCCATTATTACCAATCTACATATTAAGCTGCAAGTCCTCTCTTTGTTGAATGGTGATGTTTATATGAGCGTAATTCATGGTATATATTTGCTTTTTTACAAATGGCTATTTCTTAGTAACTTGAATTAGCAATTCAAGTAATGTAATAGTTCAACAATTTTAATAGAAAAATCTATTAGGGGTTGGAGTCTATGCTCAATCTCAGACAAAATTCAGACATTAGAGGCACATCTGCTGAAGTTTGGCTGGATTAGGTGTGCAATTATTAAGAGTCTCT
Source organism: Lissotriton helveticus (assembly GCF_964261635.1). Taxonomy (NCBI): domain Eukaryota; kingdom Metazoa; phylum Chordata; class Amphibia; order Caudata; family Salamandridae; genus Lissotriton; species Lissotriton helveticus. Next base: position 602,050,657 of record NC_136061.1, on the reverse strand, counting down.
TGGATCCTTCTTTTTGTTGAGAGAAAATAGATGTTGGGGATTAGTTGTGTCTCTAAAGTCCTGCAAACCATATTCACATTCACTCACAAACCTTATTAGCTTCAAATCATACACTGATGGACTTAGAGAATGTAAGTGGCATGAATAGGCAGGGGGTAGATTGCAGGGTAAACATCTCCAGCATAGGAGCACTCTAACCTAAAATAATGATCATGGTTTCCAATTGGAGCTCCTTGGTTATTAATGGATAAACTCAGTGGGAAGTATCATCCCAACACAGCTTTGCTGCTACATCATTTATATATTGTATTCTAAAACAATGCATTGGTTTTGTCTTTTAGAGATTGAGTGAGCTTTTTACATCAATCTAAACCCATTCACTTTAGTCTGAGCAGAAACTCCATAGGGAAGTCACAATGCTGTTTTGTGTATCTTTTCAAGATGAAGAATCCGTGGGGTCACTTATATTTTATACTATTTTTTTATATAGAAATTATATTTGGGATGATATTAGGAGGTTAATGCATACTCCTAATTAAAGCAAAGTCTGGTGGGTGATTTCATCATTGTGCACAGCTACTTATTAGACAGTATTTCCAAATGGGAGCCATGATGTACCAGGTAGGTTCAGTCTCTTCCCTTTCCCTTCTCAGCAGTACCACTTCTCTGATGTTTGAAGCGGGGTTGCAGCAGACGAAACCCTTAGGCTATACAGGTTTACTATTCCCACAGGTGCTGGAAAAGGCTAAAGTTGCTTATAAGATCCATCTGTGGGAACTATTTAAAGTTTTTGCTTTGTTGAAACTAGATATTCTTCCACCTTGACCGTCATCAGTTTTAACCATCCATTGGAGTGGGGTACTCCTCTTATGAGTAAAGTGTACTGTGGTATTGTATTCCCATCATATTAAAACACACAGCAAGATAAAGCACAATCTCCTGGGACTAATGCCTCACTTTTAAGTCTTATTTATGTCTCTTCTTCCTCTATGCGATGGAGGTGTCACATTAGGTCACTTTCCAAATCCTTTACTTGTAGGTCTTTAGGATGAGACCTAGAATATGGCTTAAGCCTATCAAAGGTGGCCTGGTCTCCACCCCAATGTATGTGCACACATCTGTATTTTTGTTAATTTCTGCACCTGTAATCATTCTAGTATCAGAAGTTGACTATTGTACCTTGTTGCTTTCATGCCTGTGTAGCTGTGTTCATTCTACTTCAGAGATCTGCACCTGTGTTTGTCAGGATATTTGGTTTAGGTAGTTCTTCTGTTCTAGGTTGTTTACTTATAGGTTTCATGGTCTTTTATTTTTTAGACTGTTTTAAGCAAGGAATTTTCAAAACTCAAATGTGTGTTTTTCTCTGCTGTTGATTAATTTCTGATGGGTACCAGATCTGAAATATATTCTTCCGTTCCTTTGGGACTGCCTTTTTGTGGGTAAATCACTGGGAGGATGTGTGCTTGCTTTAATCTTGCAATTCATGTGTGAGTTCTTCAGTGGAATTCTTGTTATTCTGATGCTTGCACTTGGGAATTATGTTTGAAAGTACTGAGGTCTGCTGTGGGAGTTTAGGTTCTTTCAAACTTGTGGAGATGGCCTGTACCAGAGGATGAGAGTCCATCTGGACTAGAGGCTTAATCTGGAATGTTGGCCTTAGGTCTGTCATACGACGAGTCGATAGCCCGGCATTGGAGTATATTTTTTTTATGCTGTGCTATTACATCTCAGGACTTTCCTATTGTGTTTTTCTGCATCATTGAGCTGTGATTGGGTCTCAGGCAGTGTAACTTGTGTGACTTTGAAAGCTTCCTGAACACATGCTCCCATTTCAAATGAAAAGTTCACCCTCCTTAGCAGAAGAAATACTATTTTGCCAGAATATTGTGTTCAGATTTGTAAATAGATTTACTGTTTTTAACTTTACATCTGTGTACCTTGACACACTTTCTCTCTCTCTACTTGTATGTATTTGTATGTATATATATATTCACTGAAAAAAACATAGGTTATAGACCATATATAGTTAGGAATTAGCATTTAGAAAACCTTATTTTACTCACACAAAACCATTGAAATTCCATATATAGGTAGTTGCACTAACTATATATCGCGCACCCGCAATCCACTGCTGATGATGTCACATATTACATCATTCATGACATGGTCAGTGACATCACTGATGACATCACTGATGACATCACTGATGACATCTCAAATGACATCACTGATGACATCATCCAGTGACTGTGTGTTTCTGTAAAGTTTAAATATGTTTTACATATTGAAGAATGAGTAGATGTAGAAGTGTCTGGATGAAGGATTTAGTAGGTGCGTGACTGACTGTATGAGTGAGTGATTAAATGTGTCTCACTGAGTGCATGGGTTAGTGACTAAACTGTCTTAATTTGTGCATCATTATGTCTGTTGTTCTGTAAACTGCTGCATGTGTTGGTCAGTAGCTATATGAGTAACTATATGGGTTATTGATTGATTGCCCAAGTATTTGTATGGGAGACTGAGTGTGTGTGTGGCTGGCTGGGAGGTGTGTGACTCTGTGCAGATCAATGTGTACTTGTATCAATGATTGTATAAGAGAGTAAGTATGTGTTAGTATATGTTTCAAAATGTAAGGTGCTCTATGTTTAACTGTATAGATTAGAAAATGGAAGTGTGATTGATTATTTACAGGACTGACTAGGTGTGTGAGTAACTCCATGGATGAGTGACAGAGTGTGAGAGTCTGTATAGGTGTATGAGTGCATATGATAGTGTTGTAAAGATGAGTGATTGTATGTATGAATGATTGTATGGATAAATCAGTGAATGTGTGTGTAAACATAGGAATCACTGAGTGCGTATGTAGTAACTAGTATTGGTGTGTCAATGGTTTCAAAAATTATACTCTGTATTTAACACTGGGTGTAACAGAGGTTATATTAAAGTGTGAGGAGATGCATTGTATTGTCATATGAATGATATCATCAGTGATGTGGTCATTGATGCCAAATGAGATGTCATCAGTGATGTCATCAGTGATGTCATTTGAGATGTCATCAGTGATGTCATCAGTGATGTCATCAGTGATGTCATTTGAGATGTCATCAGTGATGTCATCAGTGATGTCACTGACCATGTCATGAATGATGTAATATGTGACATCATCAGCAGTGGATTGCGGGTGCGCGATATATAGTTAGTGCAACTAACTATATATGGAATTTCAATGGTTTTGTGTGAGTAAAATAAGGTTTTCTAAATGCTAATTCCTAACTATATATGGTCTATAACCTATGGTTTTTTCAGTGAATTTTCAAGGTTTTGTAAATGCTAATTCCTAACTATATATGGTCTATAACCTATGGTTTTTTCAGTGAATTTCATTGGTTTTTTAACAGCTAATATCTGTAGCTGTAAAATGTATTCTTCTTTAAATCCAAAAATATATTTTATGTTTATTAATAACTTTTTTTTAAAATATTTTTTTTTCTTCGTTCCCGCTTCGCGAATCGGGAAGCTTCCCGTTAGCTGACCTTGATGCCGCGAAATAGACCGCGAGCCGGTAAACGTTTCTTTACCGCAACTGCCGCGTTAGAAAACAACATCATCACGCCTCCCGTCCGCATGACGTTTCGCGTTGTCGCGTGATACGTCATATGACGTGCTACGTTAGCGAACTGGTACGCTTACCGAGTCGCAAAGCACAGGTTTCTGGAAGCAAACCGGGAGGCCCTGCAAAGCGCGTAACGTAAACACAGCAGGTCATGTGACTTGGTAATAACACTTTTCATTGGTTCATTTCACTTTTGGTTTCCTAATGATGTTAAGACTAGGTCATATAATATAAAATGAACACTTTTCATTGGTTGAGAACTATTGTTTTTCCCAAATGATGAAAATCCCTCCTTCTTTCCTCACTCTGACTTTCATCATTGTGAGAGAAAGACCCTTTGTTACCAGTGAGCAATGGCTTCTTTAGTAGCTTCAGCTGGTGCTTCCCCACCACCTCCACCACATCCAAGGAAGAGTGGACCACCTGCTCAAGTTATAATTCAGCAAGAAGAGGAAGAAGAGGAACAGGACGACGAGCACGAAGAGAGGCACTTTTTGCCTGAGGAGCCCAGGACGTCTCACCGGAAAGAAAACTTCATTTGGCAATTTTTTAAAATTCCCAAAGGTCAGAAAAAAGTAAATGCAAGATACGTAACTTGCCTTATATGTCAAGATAGACTGTCCAGAGGGACCGACAAAAAATACAGTTTCGGAAACTACACAATGCATCGCCATATGACTAGGTGGCATCCTAACAACTACAGTGCTGCACAGTTTCGTAACGACCTAGATAATCTCCCTATTATGGCCAGAAGATCTGTTGTACCGGAAGTAACTGGACCAGAGGGCAGGGAGATGGTGCCAAATATACAAACAAGACTTCGTGAAGTAAAACAAGTCTGCGTACATTGCAGTGGATTCATTTGCTACGGAGAAAGAAGCATCACTCTGATCAACAGAGCTATTGACTATCATATGCAAGTTTGTACGAAACGCCCCAAATAATAAATTCTTTTTTTTTTGTTTTGTTGCTCCTGTTGAGCCCTTTACAATGAATCGTTTTCGTTGCCCCCTCCGAAAAAAAAAAATATATATAAAACTGTTCAGAAAAATTCAAAAAAAGTAAAAAAATGTTCAGAAAAATAATAAAAAAAATATAAAACAACAAAAACAATAAAAAAAAAGTTCTTTTCAGAACTACCTCCCCGTTATTAAAAAATTGGTACAATATTTGGAACTGTGCCAACCTCTATTTCTCTTAGTTCGCTTCCCAGTTCGCTCCCCGGTACGCGAACCGGAAGCGAACCCAAAATTTTTTTTTAAAAAAAAAGAACAGTAAGTATAAGGGAAGGAAACAGACAGTTATGTTAAAAGAAAGACAGCTATAGGGGAGTAAACTAGAGATACTATTACCCGTAATCCACTGCTGATGATGTCACATATTACATCATTCATGACATGCTCAATGACATCATCAGCAGAGGATTGCGGGTAACAGTATCCCTAGTTTATTCCCTATAGCTGTGTTTCTTTTAACATAACTGTCTGTTTCCTTCCCTTATACTTACTGTTCTTTTTAAAAAAAAATTTTTTAGATCAGTCAGAAACAGTGAAAGTAATGAAATATAAAAGACTACGTACAATATAAGCACTGTATGCAACAACTTTGACACTTACAGAAGCCTCACCTTCTCCATGCCTCCTACACAGTTCTACATGTACATCATAAATGCAAACAGAACAGAATTAATTATACATGTTAAATGGTTTATTTTTGCTGTTCTCAGAATGTATCAAATTTCACTAAAACAGTGACTTGAAGGTATTCATCATATAACAGCGGGGAAAAAAAAACACAATCAAAATGATTGTGTTTAAAAAACCCATACAACATAACAAATCAGAATTCAGAACTCCTTAAAGTTAACTTACTTTCCATGACGGCCAAGGATGTCCTATGAACAGCTTACACTCTGTTGTGCTGTTATTACTTTCAACCCGCCACTTTCTGAAAGAAAACCTCCATCGTTTTCAAAAACATGTTACATACAATAAATGACTTCTCGCTCTCTATCACACGTTTCCACAAGGCCAAATCGTGTCTGAGCCATTTATAACTCTTAGAATTCTTTTAAACCAATCCCGTCATGTTGTATTTCCGCAACTTTCACAATTAAAATGTTGAAGATCATTTTCACAATCCTGGACTAGTAATATCTTCCCCTTCTTGCTCAATCATGTTCTACATTTCCTATCACACTGATACTGCTTACTATGAAGCAGACTTACACTACCTTTATGACTAGTACAATTATTTAATTCTCTACATCACTTTTAATCACAAAGCAATGTAAAACAGTAGACAGCATTGCAGACTTACATTCCCTCTACTCCATGTTTTGATTGGCTGCTTCAATTAGCTTATAAAAAGAAACAGTTTTTCTGAACTCATTCAAAGTGCACGTATTTCTCCATGACGTCCAGTGTTATGATAAGAAGTTATGTCTCTATACTACACTTATCCTCAAGGCCAAATCGTGTAGGAGCCATTAGAACTTCTTGAAATTCCTCAGAGCACATCCCGAGATTCTTTCCCTAAAATTTTGGTTTTAAAAACACCAGGTAAGAGTTTTTAAGGTCATACGGCAATTTTTTTTTGAAAATTAAAACAGAATCATTGCAGAATGACCAGCCATTTCTAGACTTTAAATAAGCTGTGTAATGTCCTGATGTTATTGAAGGGCCGTCATGATATATAATTGCTACAGTTACAAAAGTCCTTCCTGATATTGACAACTGTGAAGCCACAAAATTTTTAATTAAAGTTGTCAATTTTGTTCCATCAGGCCTACATCGTTGGAACATTAAAATGACATACTGGCCATATGTTCGTATAAATAATGTGGACATCATTTCAGATTTACATTGGCTACACTCCATGTTGTGATCAGCTGCTTTTACTGGCTTATTAAAAGAGACTGATTTACTGTCTGGCAAAGTTAAATATATAAATCTTTCTGAGTCTACACTAGTAGTACTTGATACCCTACAGTTCTCGCAGTCATGCTGCCATTGATAAGAAAGCCCAAACAGGTGATCTACATCTACACCTTCATCATGCAATACATCAAGCATATACATTAAAAACTCCTGACAATCTTGCTGACTATTTTGAGAGAATTGTGTTTGGCCTGAACATCTGTCTAACAGATTTCGAATTTCAGACACACTTTCTATGTTTGTTCTATCAGTGCTACATTTCTCTAACACAGAATTTAACAAACTGCAAAATCTTTGATCAGAATTGACCACAATCTCTTCTTTTACATTTTCTAGAGAAAACAAAACATTAACCACTACATTAGCATAGCAGTTAACACCAGAACTGTTTTCAAATTGAAAACCAACAACATCTTCAACAGAATCCTTTTTGTTTCTGCTTATAATTTCAGGTTCATCAACTTTTCGTTTTTTTGCTACAACCTCCCCAGTATTGGTCACATTTCTTCGTTTCCGGCCTACCACACGTTTCTCAAACAAAGGATACTGAGGCAAATGTGGCTCATACTCTCTTCTTAACCTATTGTATTCCTTAACACAATGTAGATCCGAACAAATGTTTGTGACATCACACTCAATCAAGTACAATCCCGATAAAGTTCTAACTCGTGACAATGCCACATATGCCATACCCTCCTTGAACACAGAACTGCCAATATTCACCAATGCACAGTCTACACTTAAACCTTGCGATTTATGGATTGTCACCGCATATGCCAAGCAAACAGGAAACTGCTTACGACGAACATATAAGTCATTTACAAGCAAAAATCTAGCAGAACAACGACCAATTAGCTGTACTTCCTCAATGCCATCAAATTTAATTTTTAAAAATTCAATTCCATCTCTATTTCTGTATTTCACAAAATCAACAACATTACCCATTGATCCATTTACCAGACCTCTTTCAACATGTAAATTCCTTCTTAAAATTATACGGCAGTTCAAGCACACATTCAGAGTCTTTTCAAAACCCGCAGTTTTAGATATACTCTTCTCTAATGAATCCAATTTTGTTTTCAGATTCTCAGACAAAATAATTGTTGATCCCATATGCTCTACTCTGTCAATAGCTTCCAGTTTCACAATCTCTTGCTTTTCTAAATGCAACATTTTGTTATTGAATTTGGCACATTCTGCAAGAGTTGGCATCAAACATATTCCAGATTTTTTCTCAGTAACTTTCTGAAAAATATTCTCAGGCACAACATCTTCGTCTGGATATAAATTTGTCAGTAATCGTGCATGTAAAGCTTCTTTCCCATGCTCGGTCACTTTTCCAATTCTAACATCTTGTAGAATAGTCTTGTAAACTTCATCCTTTGCCTGATGCATATTTTCATGCAGTTCAGCATAATTGAAGTTTAACCATATATTGACTTGCCAATGCTCCCTAAGCACTTCCTGGTATCTTCATGCGTGAGCATTTTGAACACAGGTTGCCCTTTCACTGGTGTCAGCTGCAGAAGATCTCCGAAAACAATGATGTGTTTGCCACCAAATAACACATCATACTCTGTTTTGAGAACTTCTTGCATTCTCAAATGCACAAAGGCAAGCATGACATTGGAAACCATGCTTACTTCGTCAATGATAAGAAGTTTCATTTTCCTCAAGACTCTTGAAACTTCAAAACAAGCATCTCCAGATAGCTTGTGATATTCTAATTTGTTGTCATGCTCCACTGGCAGCATCAGTAAACGATGTAAAGTAATCCCTTTAATGTTATGTGCTGCCAGTCCAGTTGGAGCGGTGACAACACAAGACAGCGATGACTCTGTCCTTTCCTGCAAATAACATGAAATTGCTTTAATAAGGAAACTTTTTCCAGTTCCCGCTTCTCCACTCACGTACAGTCGGACAGGCTTCAACGACGTACATGAGCACTCTTTCTTGTCATGACTTAATCCATGATCAATTTGCATGGTAATCTCGTCATATATTTTCCTCTGCTCAACGTTGAGTTGTCTTTCCAACTCTTCTAAGTTAACCGCATCCTCCTGAGCATGTGCCATGGCTCTTTCCACTTCATTCATAGCAGTGGCAGCTTCATTTTCGATAAGAGGTCCTCCTGACTCAATGAAGCAGAACTCTGACTGTCCTGAGAACTGTCTCTGACAATCTCGGCTGCAATCGTTGCTTCCTGCTCAATTTCCACATTCAACATTTCTACATATTTGGGAAAAGCAGGACATTCTATGGTCTCCTTGGCAGCATTGAATGAGTCTTCATAACAAAGGAAATCTCCAAGCAGTTCCTCTTCTGCACGCCAAGGCTTAAAAAGTTGCAAAAGTGCTAAATAGAAAAACTCCTTTTTTTCAGGAGATTCGCCACTCAATTTTCGATGGTTTATCAAGTGGCATTTTCTTTGCTTGACCAGACATCCCTCACTTCCTATTACAGCATACACTCCTTTCTGAGTATCTTCTTTGATGTTCCTCTTGAATATGTAATTTTGCAGAACCTCATACAGACAAACATTCTCGAGGTGACTGCTTCGATTTGGATAATATGTATCCAACATGTTGCTCTTCAAAATGTCGGTACTGTTTGGCTCCTTTTCCGCCAAATACTCAATTTCCCGCACAGGTTTCAGAACTCGATTACGCGTTGCAGCAAGACCAAGACTCGCCCAAACGATACTCCTGGACTTGGCATAGAGACTTGCTGAAGACAACCGGTCAGAACATTCGTAAGCTCCAATTTCTCGATGCGACAACATCTTCAGACTGAAACTGTACAACTTCTTGCTGAGGCTCTTTTCATGGGAAATGTCCTCCCACATATCCTTCAATTCTGTCATCTCTTTTTTGGTGATGTAAGATGTCACATACCGAGCCACAGCCATACAGTTATCAGCCACAAACTGTATATCCATGTTAGCATTCCACATGGACAAAATCACCGGGTTGTTCACTCTTGTTCACTCCTTCCTTTAGAAATCACCGGTCGTGGAAAGCCGAAACGACATTTGGTGTAGAACTTGTCTTTGTTCCGGAATTTACGACGACAGTACTTTCCACATCGATGGCTTTGGAAACGTAGAACTTTTTCTCTTAGGCTTTTTTTCTCCTTTGCGTTTGGAACAGCACACGTAGAATACTGTTCTATGAAACTCATCACTGAGTCTTCTGCATCCGTTCCAAATTTGGGTGCATCCTTGATCCACAGCAACATATGTATATGAGGAGCACCTCTTGCTTGGTACTCCTTCCTCCAGAAGAAATCCAACACCTCTCCAAGAGGTGGATTCTTCTTATTCATGATGAAAGACATCATACCTTCAAATCTATGATTGAAGTACCTACATACATTGACTGGATCCAAAGAGCACAGTTCTCCGGGTGTCTTGAATTCGATGTTTTCTACGTTAGCATTTGCCTCTCGTAGAAATTCAAGTAAGTCTTCCCAGCCATACTCAGCACAGCTCAAAGTGAGGAACCATGTGGGAGTTCCTAAGTTCCTCAGCATACATTTTAAATCACCATGACGACGGTACCAGTACTCATTAGTACCACGCTGACACGCCATGAGATTAATCAGGTGAGAATCCAAAATACTGTCTTGGACATTGACTTTATCCATAAAGTCACTTGCCGAGATGTTTTGCATGTGTATACCACTTTTCAAGATGTGGTTCACTGCATATGACAGTCCAGACAGATCGCTTTCAAACAGGAGATGAAACAAATAAGGAATGCATTGTCGAAACCTAGGATCTCCTGCATACAATCGCAAAGTCCGGTATTCAGAAGCAGGAATTTGATGAAGGTCGCTCATCATATCTTCCTCCCTGACCTGTTGGAAAAAGCTGTGGGAAACACCGAGCTTCCAAACTTTCCTCCCAAACACTAATGGGACTCCCTTTCGCTTGTTTCATTTGAAACAACTCAATAGCATTCCCCATGACTTCCTTGGAATGCAAAGGATGAACACTATAATGTTCATATATTTCTTCACTAGTACAGGGTTCTACTTTCTCAATTTGACCAGCACACAAATCGCTATCCTCTTCCTCACTTACTTCCTCTTCTGCAACATATACATTTTTATAGTATTTATTATATTTTTTCAAATACAATGTTGCCCTTTTGACTTTCCTAACATCTACTAAATCTTGCCATATTTTCTTATTCTTTGTCGGAACCCCATTAACTAAGATAACAAGAGGTTCCTCTTCCACTTTTTCTACTCCAATTTTGTTAATGTTTTTCTTCAAATCTAGAGGCAAATAAACAACTCTTCCCTTTAATCCTCTCTGTAAATCTGATGGAGGCAATTTCCCTGTCTTTGGCTCCATTCTTACAATAGCCTGAAAGGGATGGATACTTTGAATCAAAATAGATTCATAAGTATTTAAATCCTTCAATTCAGAAGGAATCTCAACCAATTCCAGATTATTATGAACTGCTCTAGCAGGCATCTGGTTTTGATTTAATTTGTTACAACAATAAGTACACACACGTTGATCCAATCCCAAATCAAAACAATTTTCTACCATCAAGTATGTTGTAAAATCCTTCCATTCACTATTATTTTCCCTTTCACTTTTTGCATATAAATCCACTAACTTAGTCTGATTCTTATAATAAGTGCGTCGACAACACACACAAGTGAAATTTGGCCTCTCACTTGATTTCACCTCAAACGTCGCAATTTCCCTCTGGAAATTATCTGTACTGGAAACCTGTACACTATCTTCCACATTACTCTCTTCTTCTTGGTCAATTTCAACATTCTCCTCTTTACTTCCAAAGTAACAAAACTCAATTTCTTCACATATATTCTTCACATCTATTTCAGAACCATGCAAAAGAGCAGCACATAATTGTTTAAGCATAATTGCTGGACTCTTAGCATAATACAACATTCTAACTAATTTCCTCACTTTATTATGATGCACTGCTAGCATCCTGAAATGATGAAAAACACTCTGGCATACTCTCCTGGAAAGACAAGCCAGTGAATGACCATGCAAACCTATCACTTCTCTCACTCTGCAAGGATCTAATTCTTGCAACAACTTCATTTTCTGCTTCCAACTTTTCTTATTAAATGACCGTATAAAATCACAAAGCAAATTGATGGAATCCTGTCGTACACTGCAAATACTACTACACTTCCAGGTGTACACAGGACCCTTAGGACGTCTCCCTAAAACCTCATTACCTAACACCTCTTCTATCTCTGTTGTCACAAGTTTTTCTTTTTCAACTGGACAACCATCTTTCACTTCATAACCTCGACCACTGGTGTCAACTGGATGCACCAAATCATTATCCTGGAAATAACTCTCCTCATTAAAAAATGCCTCAGAGCTTGAACTATGCATCCATTCTCCAGAAAAAACTTCACAAAAATTACTACGATTAACTATTCTCTTCCATCTACTATTTCTTTTGAAATCATAAATTGCCTTGTTTAGCTTCCTAATTCTATTGATTGTCAAAATAAATAACTTACGTTTAATTTCAAATGCCTGATCAATAACTTTCTCAACTATTTTTTTTCTCTTATAAAAAACCACTTTCTGTTGACCTTTCTTAATATTTTTTAACAAATTGCCAATTATCCTGTTGCGGAACATTCGTTTACGAATGTCCCTAAACTGTTGTTTCCTTCTACTTTCATGCATAGAGTTATCTCTTACTCTAGCAGTAACATTTCTCATTGGCCTTTCCTTACCGTTTGAATTGCTTCTCCTTTTCTGGACTGAAACATTTTCTGTAGTAATATGTTTTTTTACTAGAGATATTTCTTATGAATGTTTTTGTACTCTTACCCGGTGCTTTCTTGGTGACTTGACAAATATTTTTGTTAGAGGACTGCTGCTTTTTTTCATTCACCTGCTGTCTTTGACGTTTTGCAGCCTTTCTCACTCTTTCTTTGCTTGGCATCCTAAAATCTTGAAATAATCTGCAGTTGAATCTGTGGTAAAATATAATAAAAAATGATATTAACCACTATTACCCAACAGTAAATTAATAACAGTCATCAAAAACTTAACACACTACTTAACATTTTTACATAGAAGAATTTTTTGTACATGGCAAATTTAGAATACAGAAATAGCAGAAAAGAAATGGAATTTATATTCATTTTACCTGTCCTGTTTTATATATGAATCTGATCTAATTTTATGACCATATTTTAATATTTTATTGAAGACACTACACATAACCTGTTTTTGAAGGTGTCTTTATTTTTAAATTAAACGGTTTACATATTTACTTTTTATTTATTATAAATTTATAAAATAAATGTTTATAGTTCCATAGGCTCAAGCAAGTCAGCTTCCCATCCTATGTCATACAATTCTGACAAATCTGCATCCTCATCACGTTCTTCTTCATCCTCAGGATTGAAATCATCCAAGGGATCAACATCCACTGATGTTTTAATTACGAGTTCAATGATGAGGTCGAAATCAACTGATTGCTGATTGTCGCTCATGTTGATGTTGTCTTTATCTTTAAAGAAAGATAACAACAATGAGATGTTGCACAGTAAGAGACAAATCTCAGAGATTATAATAGTAAAATTGTTTAACAAGAGTAACATTTTGCAGCTATTATTTAACTATGTCCAACGATGCTGAGGAGCAGAGGAGGTGAAGCCTATCTCCAATTTTTCACTGAACAGGACTCATCTCTTCTTAACCTTGGATAAACCTCACCGACTCTGTGTCCCCTGCACATAATTAAATGTAAAGGGGCAGATTTATATTAACTAGCACATCCCCAGGGATGCACCAGTTAACATGCACCGCTGCTCTGCCACCCACGGTGTGCCGCATTTACAATCAGATAGGACAAAGCTACATCAAAACCCTGCGCCTGCTTGAAGCAGGCATAGATCTTGACGCAGGTAGGCTGAAAGCTAAAGCAACAACTAAGTGTCGTGTGCAGAAGTTGCAAAAAAGGAAAAATGGCGTTTAAACCAGTAATGAGCCCATGCTAACTTAACACAGAGTAAAGATATCCAGGATCTACATCAGTTTGGGGTTCACGAACCTGGCAGGTACAAGGCACTGAGACTTTGCACCGTGCATGTCTCATCCCAAATCATATGTTGTTTGTGAATGAAACAATTTCCCAGACCAAATGCTTTGGATTGGCTACTTCTAAAAAATTAAACACCCCTACTATCCCGGAGTTACAGGAATATGATGCTTGGAGTAATTTTACTCGTTGTCCATTAAAGATTTACAGGCCCTACTCCGTAATTCTTCCTTTAACATTTCCAGTATAAATCCAAAAGGTTGACTGCTTTGGCAACGTGCCTTATCCACGGTTTAATAACGCTGCCTTTTGCTTTATATAAGTTTTCAAATTGTATGAAATATATACCAATAGGTCGTTATTAACCTTTAGGTAGTGATTTTCTTCATGAGGTCTGGTCGCTTCCATACACATACAGATTTTCAAAGATGATCAAGAAGTTTATCTGAATGGAGAGGAATGCACTGAGACGCCAAATCATTCACTAATGTGTAGGCACATACAGTTACACGGTTCATGCAACAAACACCGACCAAATATGGCTTGCGTGTTGCAAGCCACGCCAGTTCCTGCTATCATCCCCACGTTCAAGTTGTTGGAAAATGGTAGTTATTTGATGCTCAATAATGAAGATTGTTCTGGGTTAATTAAAAGTATTCCTTTTATCGTAACAGTAAGTGAACGGGTTATTTGCTGCAGAAATGTTCTATTTCCTCCCACACATGAACATAGGGAGTTTTCAATCTGGCCACAAATACCAACCTTGGGAGCACATTTCAACGGCATGGCAAGAATAAGAGCTCTTTTGTCTCAGAGAGAGGTGGCCTTGACTTCGGCCCGTGAAACTTTCGTGCTTCACATAGCGAACACCCGTACAGAGGTGCAGACCCTTTTAAATACAGATTCGCCTTTCCATTTCAGCAAGATGGTTCGGACTATCTCTAACGCGTCCTCTACAAAGGGCCTGGCGCACTTTTTTAAAGTTGTTACCAGTGGTCTCGTGACTTCATTTGAGAAAATCTTTGGAATCATCCCTGCTTTCTTTCATTCTATTTTTTCCACTGTGCTTGGTGGATTCCCATTTTTACTTGCATTACCAGCGGACGCTCTTGTGCTTTTTTACATTTTTAAATATGGACGTCCCTCCTGTGCAAGCTCCCGCCCTGCAGCTGCTCACGCTGTTCCGCAATCGCATGCTTGAATATTATGGCACAATGCCGTTGGCGATATTAAGCACGGCATATGGATTATCTTTTCGATTCTCCTACTTCACCTGTGTCCAGCCTGTATTTCACTGCCTGACCTGTGATTTCGATTGGGCCATTGATTTGTGTCTCTGCGGACCGGTTTCTCCTGACGTCGACTTTAATCAGCTGATGAGTCCTATCATTACTCACGAGTTGGTTTGTCCTGGCGAAAGGATTATGGCTGTGGCATTGATCCATGGACTAATTGGTCCCTGGAATTTACTGGCGGCAACACAGTCTTTCTTGGAACACAGCTTTCTTGAAAACCCACCGAGCTGTCCTCTGATGGTGATAGAGGATCCGGTGCTGGGAGAGCACGTATGTTCTTTTCCGCTTTTAAATTGGATGGCTGAACTCTTTTCGGATGAAGACGGTGACTTCCTATTAGAGGCTGTTGCAGCTTATTTTGCATACACAGTTATGTCATAGACCTTTTTCATGTTTGATATGCTGAGTACTAGCATTTCATTGACAATTCATTGACTTATTTGTCAAGTTTTTATTATTTAGCTTGCCTATTGGCTTAAGCCTCAATAAAGTACTTGGCTGTTTTATTTTTCTTTAGCATTACATTTTCCTAGTTTTTAATGTTTTACCTTGCGGACCGTCCACATATAAAGTTGCAATCTGCTCTCATGAGATGGCACTTCTATTATCTTATTCAGTTCGTTTCCGGATCATGGGGAGGTGTCATGTAGATCCTATATATCTTTACAACGTGTTAAGTTACCATGGACTCATCACCGGTTTAAACGCCATTTTTCCTTTTTTGCAACTTCTGCACACGACACTTCGTTGTTGCTTTAGCTTTCAACCTAATAGTTCATCGTGATTTACATGAGAATAATATGTTATTGCTCTACTATCTGCTTTACTTGTTAAACTATATCTGTACAGCGAGTGCTGAAGTTTCAAGAACAACACGATACAGAATTGTTATGAGGTCTGATCTCCACGACTTCATACTCATAACATAAGTGCAGCTTCTGCCAATTCTGGGCATGAGGCGGGTTTTATATTGCTTTGCCGAACACACATACACAACACTTGATGCGGTTCACATGAAGAGAGAGCTGGTGTATGCTGATGTGATTCCTTCAAATCTAAGACACTAAAGTATGGGCACGCCCTAAACCAACACAAAGAGACCTTCTTAGCAAATAATATAATATGTGTATTAGGGAGGGTGAGATATAAGCAGCCGCGGGCCGTGGAGGGAGTTACGGTGGGGCAGGGAGGCGGGGAGGGGGAGGGGCAGGGTAGAGCCCTCTCCACCCTGCCCCTCCCCCTCCCCGCCTCCCTGCCCCACCGTAACTCCATCCACGGCCCGCGGCTGCTTATAAGTGTTGCTAACTCTTATTCATTTACAGCATGTTAACATACTGTCACCATTCGCTTTTTATGTACTAGTAACTATGCTGGTAATTTTGCTACTGATAATATGTGTACTTGTATTATCTAAGATACTACGCCTGAGAAGACGGCATTAGTAAATAAACATTTCAAATACACATGTGTTCTTCTTAACTCCATGTTCTGGTTTCTAAGAAATATATAACGACCGACTGTTCATGAGTTCCACGTATCCTGAGGTACTATAAGTTCATATTCTGGATTGTCTAAACATTGAGAGTTTGTTATATCCAATGTGACACTGTACCTAGCTTGCTAAGGGGTTTTTGATTACTAAGGTGAGTTTTGGGGCACCCTAATTCGCCGAGGTTCCAATCCTCTGTCCACAGTTCTGTGTGAGAACAGAAACCCTGCGACAGGGGCACCCCTGAGCCTTGCTGGAGCTTCATCACACTTGCGATACAACTCCAGCAATGCGCCACCTTTACGGCACAGATACGTCACGCATCTGTGCTGTTTTTGCCCCATGATGCGCCGCATTGTAAATGCAGCACACCATAGGTGACGGAACAGCGGCACAGAATGACTAACACATCCCTGGTGATGCGCCAGTCATCATAAATCTATCCCTATGCTTCTTATCTTGTTAGAGATGGACCGCCATATGTATCATCAAAGTTTTTTGCATTTCCTAAATAGCGAACTTTAAGGAATAAATAGCGATTCTTTACCATTCCTAGTTTGCGATGAGCTATTTGCTAATTACAAATTACCCATTCATTTCCATGCAGCAGGAGGCCCATAGGAATGAAGGTGCAATTTGCGATTAGCAATTACCTCATCGCAAATTAGGAATTTTTCCGAGGGTGCAGGAGTGTCTCAAGAACACCCTGCTGCACCCCTGAAAAAGAAATTTGGGGGCATATGGCGCACATAAATTTTGAAAACATTCCTTTACCTCAAAAACGATTTTCAACTCATAATTTGAAAACACTGCACATGGGGAAATGACTTAAAATGTCCTTAAGACACATAAAAGCGTTTTTTGATTGCCTTTGCAGCATGTTTCAGTCACCTTTAACATGCCTATGTAACGCAAACATTCAAAATCTAAATTTGCCATGCACAGGTGGGAGCATATTTACAAGCAATTTGCTCCACAAACAAACTTCTTACATTGAAATGGGAAAAATAACATCAGAGACTCTCAATTACCTTATAAAGAAGCAGACACCATTATGTCCTTCTCATCAATATTAAAACCATTGCTTTTTCTCAAAAACGATTTACAAGTCATAATTTGAAAACACTCCACAGCTCCTATGCACATAAAAACCCTGTCAGTACTAATACTTCACATTTTCTCCAATTACAATTTCTCAAAGAAACAAAATCTATTTGTAAAACACTTGAGACAAAGCAACATTTGAAAAACACAACTTTCTTCATAATTTTCTCCTTAAAGCACACTATTTTCTATCTAAATTAAAGAAATCTTTTCTCACCTTAGCAAATACTTTGAGTTTCAAAACAGTCTCAGAAACACACCAATTTGTCTTCAGCAGAGCAAAAGGTATGCACTCCAGAGTCTGCAGCTATCAAAAGCACAGAAATGCTGTAATTCCTCACACATATCTCTCATGTCACCCAATCAAAACTCTTCCCTCACTTTTTTTCAAAGCAAAACCCTTCCCCCCTCTGCCCCCTCTCTGCTTTTTCTGCATAGCAACCACCTCTTGCAAGACCTCTGGTGTTTCCAAGTTCACACAACAAAGTTGCAATTGAACTCTGAACTCTCAGTGCACCTGCATATCCAGTGCAATCTTTCATTTAATGATTTTTTCTTCGCCACTCAAAATACATCTTTCAACGAACTCATCCATGCACCCTAACTTTCTGTTTTCAGCAATCAAAATCCACCAATCACTCTTACTGCTTCATTAACACAGAAACTCCTCAGTTTTTTTCATTTTACACTCTCATTTTTTCAACTGCCATTTCATTGCCACACTTCATCTGACTGCAGGAGAACCTTCTCTCGCCATGTTTTCTGTCTGGATTGTTGGACATAGTTACATCTATTGGGCTCAGAGGTACGCTGAAAACAGGAATTTACCTAACCTCAATTTACAAGATGTGGAAATTAAGTGGTTTGGCCACAGAGGATTAAAATGTCACCAATTGATACCATTGGTGAAAACCTTTATGCATTTGCCAAAACCTGACCTATTAATTGTGCACTGTGGAGGTAATGATTTGGGCACTTTGACTGGGGTAGTTCTGGAAATGCTTTTAAAGGACACCTTTGAGCAATTGATGGCACTTTTTCCTCAGACTGCCTTGGTATATTCAAATATATGCCAAAGACAAAAATGGAGGTGGTCGAACCAATTTTGTCCACAAATTGAGAAATCGAGGAAGCATGTAAACAAATCTGTTTCAGCTTACATGAGAGACCATGGAATGGGCTCCCTGTACAACAATAACTTGCGTTACTACATGCAAGATATCTACAGAGGAGATGGAGTTCACTTCTCAGATGAGGGCAACAGAATTTTCACTCTGAATTTAAGACTGTGCATTGGTACCTACTTATAAGTACCTAAATGTACCATAAACCCAAAAGCTCTTCTCAGAGCTACCCTACATCTGATCACTCACAATTATTATTTTACTCTAACTTTTTTCACTAATTTTCAAGAAAGTACGCTCCCCAGAACGCTTCCCGGTTCGCGAACCGGGCGCACTCCACGCAAAAAAACTAAAAAAACGGTATATTTTTTTTTTGCCCTGCGAGACCCTTTTAAAGCCTCCACATCAAACCTAGGGGGTCAGGGACGATCTACTATGCCCCCTTATGGTCATTTGCCCCTTCGCTTTGGCCTCCTCTTGTCTCTCGATCCTACCGAGAGACAAGATGGCGGCCGCTTCGGACTGTTTGGAATGTTTACAGACGCCGAAGAACCAATCAGCTTCGCAAACCTCCGTAACGCGAAAAGTACGCGAAGCGGAGCGCTGTTACAGATATATATCTTTTTTTGAACGTTAATTTCTCAAAATCCACTGGAGCACATATATTGAGACCTAGCAAAGGCACATCGGGCTACCAGTCCCTACAATTTTGCCAAGTTTCGTGCAAATCCATTCAGCCGTTCGATTATTATTATAATTTTTTTTTTTTGCCCCGCTGGGCCCTTTTAAAACCTCCACATCAAACCTAGGGGGTCAGCGAGAATCTACTATGCCCCCTTATGGTCATTTGCCCCTTCGCTTTGGCCTCCTCTTGTCTCTCGATCCTACCGAGAGACAAGATGGCGGCCGCTACGGACTGTTTGGAATGTTTACAGATGCCGGAGAACCAATCAGCTTCGCTTCACAAAGCTCCGTTGCGTGAAAAGTACGCGAACCGGAGCGCTGCCCGGTCCGCTGTTACAGATATATATCTTTTTTTAAACGTTAATTTCTCAAAATCCACTGGAGCACATATATTGAGACCTACAAAAGGCACATCGGGCTACCAGTCCCTACAATTTTGCCAAGTTTCGTGCAAATCCATTCAGCCGTTCGGGCTAAAAGTGAGGCCAACCGCCCTATGGAAAACTCAATGTTAAAAACACGTTTTGGGACCCCCCTTTTTTCTCGACCCCCCCTAGATGAACCCCCCCCCAATTTTCAGGGGCTGCTCAGAAACAAAATGTGCCATTTTCCTGAAAATTTCAGCCAATTCCGCCCACAAACGCCAAAGTTATTAGACATAGAATTTTCAAAAATCCCATAGAGAAAAAATCCTAACTATATATACCTACTGGCGACCGCCAGTAGGTAATATATATATATATATATATATATATATATATGTATATATATATACTTATTCTTAACGTACGTAGATGTGAAGTGAAGAATGCTAAATCTATACTTACCCATATATACTTACCATCACATTATTTTGGTAGTCTATATTCTGCCTCCGAGATTTTTGTAGGATATTTTTACACAGTGTTCCGTCATACAACAGTAATCATGGTTTAGTTATTGTCTCTGATTGAGCTTGGACAATTATACACTTGTTGGTGTATTTTTTGGTCGTGGCAAATGTTTGTTTGGATGTACGAGTACCATGTTGTTTTTATGAACTGTCCTCCTTTGGATGGGTGGTTTCATCAGTTTACAAAATGAACTTAGGTTGAAAGTCTTAAGTGGACTGGGTGTAAATGGACAATCCCTTATTTAACCGTTTTTAGAATCAGTACATTCATGAGCGTAACAAGTTGTGGGTGACTTGAGCATGACTTTGAGAGTCGTTTGAAGAGTTAACATCGCTCGTTATAGCAACATAATTGAAGAACTCACAAAGAAGGATGAAGTGGGGCATACGTTTTCTCATCATATTCTTTGGTTCTCTTTTTCCCTCCTGAGTGGTGTGCCTTCAACCATTTTGCTACTGCTGGAGTATTTCTAAGTGCACATCTAGCACAAGGCCAGGAATGCATGTGTTTATAGCAGTTGTACAAAGATCATGGCTGGATTGTTCCCTACTTCTCAGAACAATATTGCTCATTGAGATGTTGATTACTAGTAATTGGAGCAGATCGGGAGAAATAACAATGTATTTTTGTCTCGATTCATGTGCTACACAATACTCGGACGTGGCTCTTTCTGTAATGTCATCATAGTTCCCAATGGGTCCAAAACTTATGTGATGAGTTGTATTGAAACGCAAGCTGAAAGATTTCCAAGAAAACTTAACATAAAGTTCACAAATCTAGCTTTAGTTTGACAGCATAGGGTAATGTTAGATGAAAGCCATGAAAAGCACTAAACGGTACGAAACACTTCATGAAATCTGTTGTTCAATATACAAACCTCAATGTGACAAAATAGACTCCTAACACCATCGCAATATGGTGGTATGGTGTTACTCACCCACCTGCAACAAACAGGCGCAATATGAATTTAGCATCCTTCAGGCTCTCTAACATTGCTCCATCAAACTACCCAAATCTCCATTAGGTCTGGTGAAGTGACCGCTAAGTGCAAATGGAAGAGACAGTGTTATGCTCCCTTAAATGTTCTTGATATCTGTTTAATTTTGCTGTTCTTTTTCTAAGAAAACAAATGTAGTGCCACATCTTTGTCTCTTAGTTAAGTAAAGTACGTGCCTTCTCGGTACGTTTCCCAATTGAGTGGACATGTTTTCTGGTAATGAGTTCCCAGCTTCAGGTTTATAATTCAGGTTTTCTATTGTTGAGTACAGAAACCGTGTGAACAGACGTCCCTAAACTGCCAAGACAAGACAGCAAAAACATTACGATATGTGTCTGTATTTCAATGTTTCTAGATATACACCATTCCAGTTTGTAGAGGAGACTTCACTAGCACAGTGCCTCGAGCAAGTTCCTTGTGACTTTCACTGCCAGACAGCCTTTTATTTTTTGGCTTTGTGTGCCATTCTCTATTTTTCCTTGTAATTATTTTTCTATGTATTCTCGTTATTTTTTTTCTTTGAGTCGGAAAAGAACTGGGCATTGGCATCGTTCTAGTTCTACATTGCATTTCGAGGTAAAGATGTATTGTTTTTAACTGCTGCGATTCCTCTGTGAGTGCTACTTATTGTGAATTTCTCCAAATGGTTCTTAAACTGTGCCTTTTGGAGTCCATAGCACCCTTCCCTTATTTCCACTGTCACCCACCACCACCGATGTTGCATCCCCCCACCTTCTACTGCACTATGAAATAAACCTTATCCAAGTAACGCCCTACATTGTCATGCAGCCGAGCTTCTGCTATACAAGTCACGTATAATCGTAAATTCTATTCTTAAATCATACACAAACACAAGATTCTGTATTTGAAGAAAGCACAACTTTGTGAGAATATTATATTATGGCCAGTTCAGTATATAAAATCCAAAAGTCCTGAATAAAGGAGTTTGATTGCACGTAATCTCTTGTACGGTTGACAGATAATCCAGGTGGTAAGCACTGTGTGCTAAACCTCATCCATGGTACCAGGTTGTGATATCAGATAACAGAAACAGGCATCGGTTAGATGAGTTTCTCTTTTTTGGATATAAACTTTGGTGAATCTACATGAATAAGTATGTTAAATGAATAATTTAAACAAAACCATATCCAAATCAGCATGTTTATGCATGAGTGTCATGTGTTAACTGAGCTGTTTTGCTCAAAAGATTTATAAACATTGTAACCCACCCAGTTTCGTCCTTTACTTATTACATAGTTTGAGGAGTATGTTTTTAAATAACAGCATTGCCTGTAACATTTGAAAATAGGCTATGTGTCCGACCGCTTCCCAAAAGCCAAAAATAAAA
This sequence comes from Lissotriton helveticus, assembly GCF_964261635.1. Lineage (NCBI taxonomy): Eukaryota > Metazoa > Chordata > Amphibia > Caudata > Salamandridae > Lissotriton > Lissotriton helveticus. The sequence goes on along the minus strand of NC_136061.1, from coordinate 602,028,110 downwards.
TAACCCATCAAAAACCTCAAAAAACTAAACAATAAGCACCATACAGCATAAACACAAACTAAATTACTGCAATGACATACATTACACTAACATTTGAAATAAATAAATTTACATTAAATGTTACTTACCCAGGGGCTGCGCTTCCTCCTTGGTGTTCTTCTGCAGTCTGTGGCTCCGAGCACAAGTCGAAGAACTAACTCCCCTAACCAATTCAGATGCTGTTCTCATGCTATTAACCAGCATGAGAGAAGTGCCAGAATTTAATTGAGCGGGCTGGCTGGAAGCTCCTTCAGGCCTTTAAGGCCTGTGCTTGCTCTCCTCCCAGCTAACCGAGCTCAGGTTGGAGACCTTCAAAGTGACCATGTCATGCTGGCTGTCGCAAAACAGCTGGCCAAACTGACATGTGAACTTTGATGTGTCTGGCCATACTCCAGTCCTTCATGATGACAATCAGCAACAGAGGACACGCTCTGCATTTCACTCTAGCCAGGGGCAGGATGCGGCTGTGAATCGGTAAAAAATAAAATGGCAATGAAATACTTTTGTTTGCTACTTTATTTTTCACATTTGCTATGCACAGCTCGCTGCTTGTGGGCGACGCTCCTCCACCCTGTCACAGTTAATTGTACCAAGATGAACACAAATTTGCCTGAGTAAATGGCGATAGATTTTGCTAAGTTCTTGGTTTCTCAAGTGGAACTGCCACAAAGTGTGCTACTTGTTTCAATGTTGTGTGTATCTTCATAAAATATCTCATTACCCATACACCAAGATTTAGACTGAGACTAGACGTCTTCATTTTCTCCACTCAACCTGCCAGGAAACAATGAGTTTGCGTCTCTTCCAACTCAGGATAATCTTAAGGTTAAGTGTTGTGCCAAACGAGACCAATCACCTCCTTCCAAAATAATAATAAATATATTACTATCTGGGCAGCTACGTATATGATTTAAGCCATGCTATTTTTTCAAGACCACTTTCTAAAGACATGCATCTGTGCAGACACAGAGCACACACACTTGCTGTAAATGACAGGTTTAGGAGGCAACACTTCAGTTGGCATGGCCTAAATATCTGTACATATGTGTGTCTATCTATCTATCTATCTATCTATCTATCTATCTATCTATCTATCTATCTATCTATCTATCTATCTATCTATCTATCTATCTATCTATTATTCTAGAGCAGGGCTCTTTCACTTAGTATTTATTATACTAGATCTTTAACCATCACAGCATGATGAATATAGGAAATCTGCCTTTTCTGCTTGGTCACCTTTTGCTGGACCCTTTCTTTTTGCTGGATTTTGAAATTTGTGCACCTTAATCCTTCTATCCTTCTAAAGCGCCTGTGCTCCAACGTTTAACAAGGCCCATCAGGGTCAATATCAAATTGTGCCTAGCTTCCGGTCTACCTCGACCATTGACTTTTATTTGTGCTTTGTGCCTTTGGCGCTATTTCCATCTAAAACCTTAAACATTCATATCTCCAGTTTTCCATATTGAATTTCTGTCATTTTGGTGCCATTTTGTTTACAAAATTGTGTTAGAGTTTTGTAATTTGGTTTAGGATTTTTATTGGTTTACATTTTGACTTTAATATTGTTTGGTACTGCATAAATACTTTGAACCTTGAGTTAAGTCAAGCCTGTCAGATCTGTGCCATATCTCCTGGTGAGTGAGGTTAGGTTAATTTAGTGATTTGAGGGTTCACCCTGACAAAGGTTGTGATTATTCTTCGAGGTGGGTTGTCACTAACCCTAAATAATAATCAAATGTTTGACAATGAAGAAGCTGATATCCACATCCTGGATGAAAAAAACTTATACGGCTGAACTTTTATTTATAAGTATCATCTCTTCAGTGGTGTTAGTTGTAATCACTTGAGAAGGTTCCACAACAGCAGCACAGGAAAGAAAAAGTCACAAAAACCTTATTAATTAAGTGTTTGTGACTTTTTCACTTAATTTATCTTTCCTTATTGATGAAGGTGAAAAATAGTTGGGGATTCCACTACTTGTAGCACATCTTACCACCATTCCCTGATTCTGATATGAATTTTATTCCAATGTTAAAATGTATTAAATAAATGTAGTAAAACCTCGAGAGGTTTAAAAAGCTAGATCTCTAACTTTGGAATCTACATCAAGACCTAGATCAGAAGTGCTTCCATAATGAGCAATGACTTTAAAACCTTGTATTTTCTTAAGTGATTAGTTGCACAATCAGAAACAGAATAGGAGTCCGAGTCGTATATCAAGTAATAAAACATCTAATGAGTTTTAAATACCCATGTATTATAGAATTGTCTAGGGCACAGATATTCTAAATGGATATCTTCCACATGTTTTGAATGGAAAGATCCAGTTACATTCCTTTGTGGAAGATTTTGGTTGCTGTACACCCGAAAGGTTTTTTGTGTGGTTCACTCGCATTAAAGCAAGACTGCAGTGATGAGGCCAACGATATGGCGATATGACTCTTCAGTATGAGAAACCCACAGAGCCCTCACCCAAATACTGCTCTCACAGATGTCTCATCCATGCTACCAATTCTCACTTTTTCTAATCATCCTGCAAAGTAGACACTTATGACTACCCCAGATCATGTGAGTAGGACTCCCCCTCTATAGTAAGTGCACACATCAGCAATCTAGATTTCTGTGGAGTCATGCAATGCATTTGATCACCTATAGAACAGATCGGTGAGTTTACTTTTGAGATTTCTGCTACCAAACGCAAGATTACTATTGTGTTTTCCATTTGCTTTCTGTTTTACAGAATGGCCAACTAATTTTGCCTTTTAAATTGTTGTTTTTAAACATAACTGTTAGCCTTTGCTAGCCATCACGACAGACTGTGTCCTGCCCACAAGTTTATTTGGAGCCAGCAGTGAATAGGCATGGGAACGTATGCACCAGTGTTTATTAGCTACAGAGAAATGATTTTCTTATTGAGTATACGCTGAGCTTTCCTCCCATGTGGTAATTTGCCCTTGTGCTGTGCAGAATTTTTTTGAACGGTAAACATGAAAATGAATTTCTGCAAACTTAAATGTGAAAAGGCACTGCTGAGCAAATATTATTTTGATGCAACTGTCCCTCACGGGCATTACATCGTTTCTTTTTCTGTTCTTGTCACTGGAGTTTTTTTTAAGTAACTTTTGATCAGTTTCAGCTAAAACAGATTTTTTTTCTGTTAAAATCTGCATGTTTGCAATAGATGATGAATTAGGTTGCAAATGGAGGAAATGTTTAATTATGTCAAACATGCTGCCGCCGCAGATCACATAATTCCAGTGCTCCAATGATGCTGAATGGTGTTTTTCCCCTCCACACGTGATTAGATGTTAGAACATTCTTTATAACGTGCCTTTTTATACCTTGATTTTTTACTTTTAATAGCAGTTACATAACATATAGAACCTGACTGTTGGGTGAGATACCTGATTTCCCACTTGTTGTTGGTTCAATAAAGCCTATCAGAGCAGTCTTGCTCATGCAGTTAGATGCTTTGTCATTAATTCACTGTGGTAACATTAAATTGTGACTGATCTCTATACTTTTGCGGGTATTCAAATAGGTTGATTCATTGATCAATTTGAGCTCCAACTGCTATATTTACATCAACCTTGAAAATGTATTGATAAATGTATTTATTAATTTATTGTTGGTCACAAAGATTGTTATGATGGGATCCATGGCTTATTTGCCTCACACCATGAAACATAAAGAAACTAAATTCCTTTGTATTGTAATTGTTATCTCCAAGCATGTCCCCCCACTTGTCACATTTCCCTGACATTGGAGGATGATTCTGAATGCTGTATGAAGAACAACAACCAAGTGTCAATCATAATAGGTCAGTGGATTTTCCTTCTTGTCGATATCACTTTTAGTGCCATTGTCAATAAATCGTGATAGCTAAAGGAAGTGCAACTATCAAATAATATAAATGCTTCCAGGGAAAGACCCTTCTTTGGATGCGATACTCAGATATTCAGGCTAACCACTGACAATGTAAATGGCTCCATTAAGTATCATTGTATGTAAATGTCTCTTCTGTGGTTCTTCCTGACAATACAGGGGATTAGTTCTCAATAGTGCAGTGGGTAGAATGACACCAGCACCCACAGTCTCATGGAGTCCACTGTATACTATAAGGTGTTTCAAATCTCAAAGAGGGTCAAGCTTGCATTAGGGACTCTGCTGGATGTACTATGTAGCTGCGATGATATGACATGGTCCAGCCCTTCTAAACCTCCTTTGGATATGCTCATCATAGAACCTTACAACTATTTATGCCCTCTCCAAGTAGCCATAGATCAGTTTGCAGCTCCTTTATAAAATTATTGTGGAAGACATTGAAGAGCATTGGACTGAGAAACAATCCCTGGCCGCTCCACTTGTCACCTATCCTTTCCTTAGCTAGAGGTGGTCTGAGGCTGAAGGGCCCGGGAAGGATAGGGGTGGCTTTCTTCTGTACTGCACCCCTGTGACGAGAGATTACTTTTATAAGGATAGCCAAATGTAATAGTCTCATATTTTGATTGCAAAGTGTGTGCTATAGAGTTCTCTGAAAAGGAACTTGTGGTAATAAGGGCATTTGGAGAGCTCAAGAAACATTGTTCTCTCATAGCACACATCTGACGGATCACATTTGTTAGTGCCCAAGGATTGGAAAAAAATTGGGTATTAAACCAAACACCCCGACTTATAGCTTGGACCCTCAAAATACTGATGGCACTTGTCAGATCTGATGGACCTTTTCATCATGCTGCAAATGGAACAAGGATAAAAAGCTCTGGTGATAAACATCCTCAAATGTCAAACTCTTAAATGAGGTTTAAGATGGTTAAAGAAAGGACTCTCTTGAAGTAGAGTCAAAAGAGGGTCTCCTTAACAATGCCCTAACTAACTAGGAACACTCAATTATAGTATAGAATTGCACAATAATGTAACAAATAATAGTAGGCGTATGATGCTTTTAGCCAATGGAAACTGCTCATCCAATGGTGTTGTCGACATCCACTTGTTCTCCTCCCGATTCCCATGGTAAACAGTCACACTGGGTACATAGTGAATTCAATGTTGCAAATATGGTAACATGGAGGAAAGTTCACATGAGAACCTTCTTACCTAAGCTATTAGCTATGTTAAATGTCCCGTTGAGAATACAAAGGGCTATTCAAATGCAATGAATCAAATCTATCAGCAATGTCCTGGTTAAGCATACATAAAATATATCTAAATTATTCTTCATTCTAGAAGTCTATTCATTATGAATCCACAGCAAAGTTAATTGTTAAAACATGATGATCTAATATGGTGTGATGAGGCAAAAGAACATAATCTTGAAGTCCGCATATTCTTTCGTTCGATGCTGCTGCTACGCAAAATAATCTAAATAAATGTCTATTTAGCGGTGTGCAAGAGTCAAAAGAAAAATGGCGTTTGGCCTAATTATAGAAGCACATTAAAAATTATAGCGTACTACAGTTTTTTTCCTTCACGTAATTTTTCCTACACGTTTAAAGCAAGCATATATCCCCTACATGTGATTTTATTCTGAATTCTTTTAGCAGAGTTTAAATGCATCCTACAGTGCTTCTAACACGTTTAAAGCAGACACATGTTACTACGTGTTATTTTTTTGTATGCAGAGTTTTTTCTGCAAAGGTTTAAATGCATTCTAAGGTGCATCCGACTATATAGTGCAAGTCTGAATTTCATTTTAAAATGTATTTCTCATGTAATTAAATGATGAGAATCCTGTAAAAATATCCCTCTGAGAACTAGAGAGTAGAGAGATGATCAAGGTTAGGCACAGCACGTGTCATGAAGATCAGGATCAATAATGAAACAAGAAGGGGAAGTGTTTATTCGACGGCCTGATGCATATGCTCCAAAGTCCCTGGCAGAGAGTGCAGTTGAGCCGTGCGGACAAATGTCTGATTCACCAGCGGTGCTTGCAGGAGTTGGGTGACTGCGAAACTGAATCGCACCTCAATGAACAGAGGACAGAAAGTCTGAAGGCTCTGCTAGCAGTCATATTTTAAAATGCGTTGACCGCTTCTGCTCCGTACTGGAGAGTGGGAATATAATGAAGTGCTTTGCAAACCGTAGGAACAAACTTAATCATGTGCCCTGATGGCGCCGAAGACAAACTAATTGGATTCTTATCAAATAATCTCTATGAACCAGCGTAGTAGTTAATTATTGTTATTGGTGACATTTAGCATTATTGAAGACTAATTCTCCTTTCAGATTTAAAATGTAATGCACGATATTTACAACCCTCCCCTCCCCAATAATAATTAGTTGCACAACAGGCTGAACAGGATGCATATTAAGTAGCCCTGCATCTACTTCATCAAATTGTGTGCGCCCAATCATAAGTCAGAGACAAGACTGAGGCTGGAACAGTGTGACCCTGGCAACCATCATTTTTATCAGGTGCTCCAAGAAAATTCAGTGAGCACACGACAAATGACTGGAGCTTCCAATGGAATTGCACTAAAAAACTATTTTAAATTAATTCAGTTCATGGAGTCCTCTATAACAAAAAACTCATTTGTTTATGGCTAATAGTTTATAGTGTTGCTCCGAGTATAAAAATATTGGCTTATATATAAGAGGCTCTTGACAACTGATTCACTTTGTTCACTTATTACATCAGTGGGCTAAGTCATGAATGTTTCTAAATTCAGGTTTAGAAACGTTCGAAGAAAAATTTTACAGTCTATATAATAATTTTGCACAGCATTCATTGCCTGATATATTTTCCAATTATTTTGATTGCTCAACTTGTGCTTTTGCACTTGGGGCCAAGAAAGACCCCTAGTTTGGCGCTCTCTTGGCTTTCCCTATTTGCTGACTTGCCCACCTCTACGTTTGCTCAAGGGGAGGTCTGCAAGTTAGTGTTTAAAGTAAAACTCAAGGTTGAAGATTACAGTAAATCTAAACAAAACGAGTACATCTGTGTAATTTAGAGTGTGTGTCAGTCTAAGATGTGGCTCAGTAAGTCCCAAAGAAAACGTTCACCCACTGCATATCAACAAGACAACATACATTCTTTTTGACTCCAAATTTTATCTGGCATAAGTTAATTGTTTTAGTGTGATCTATTTACATTCTCAAGGGTGTCCATAAAATTGACCATTTGTCCAGATTTGTAGTCACTGTTCAGAGTTTTTCATGCCGGGTTTCTCCCCCAATGCTAAGACTGAGGCTTTGTGAAAGGTTCTGTGATCCAGAATGGGATGCTGTGGTCTGTGGTCTGAAGGGGCACATCAAGCATGTCTTCTTGTGACAACGGACCACTGTCTGTCTCCCACAATGGGGCAGTGGTGTATCAATGCTGTTAATTGATCTCTAGAGGAGACAGGCCTCTTGTTGTTGAAGAGTGAGAGGTCTACCAACATCATTTGGGTACATTTCTGCTACATGGAGTGCTTGGGACCTGACACCTGTGAGTGAGTGATGTGTGCACATGGAGTACATATGGTAATTAGTAGTGCATCTTTGTTTAATGCAAATATATCACTGTGATGCCAAATGGATCCATTTTCCCACTTAGTTCCAAATGTCTGGCAGAATCCCAGAGATAAGGGGGCATCACATGGAGAGTCTGAAAGGAATTGCTGGAGAAGCTGCGGTACTGGCTTGACACTGGAGTCTGTCTGGCCTAATAGGGGAGGGGAGTCTAAGACACTCCTGAAGGATGTAATTTCCAAGAGAGTTCTCACAACTGTGCTTAAGTGAAAATTACAGTCTATAAGTGCATGTTGGCCATGGCTTTTCTAGGGGGATTTCCCTTAAACTGTTTTCTTTTTCTCCTTATGATTTTTGCTGATTCTCTTTTCATGGCCTTGGGATTCGGGGCACTTTCCCACTCTAATGCAATGTGAAAGTGTGCGTTCCCTTCCTACCCATGCTTGGAAGTGGTGCATACTTGATTGGTTTAGCAGTTGTACCTGTGAGTGCCCTGTTAGAAGGTACAACACACAACCAGGGCAGGAACTGCACTGGCTAATATTTGGATGCAGCACTGATTGTGCCACCCGCCAGAATACCCTTTGAAACATGTATCAAGCCTGCCATTGAAGGCATGCAGGTGAGAAGTTGCGCTTATGCCCAGGATGCCGCTTCTAGCTCATCTGCCACCAGAGAACCCCTTGGGTAGCACTGATGGATGGAGCAAGTAGTAGGTAAAAGGCAGAGATGGTATACATGGATGTTCTGCAGGGGAGAGAATCACTTGTGGGGATGTGGGACCGGTGATTCTGGAACTGCTTGGTGCACACAGCCAGAAGAATCAGTTATGAACAAGGAAGATTACTGCCATTGGAGTCTCAGTGCACCCTTCCTGAATAGTGGCTGGCCTGGGCAGACTACCTGCCTCTATGGGGCACCCTGAAGTGTGCTCTCCAAGGGCTTGTTGGCTTGCCCCCTGTTCTCTTGTGGAGGTCCCTGGGACATCAAAGACCTCCCACCATGGACCTACACCATCTGTTTCTGGCACCTGGAGAGTGGTGCCCATATCATCTGCTGGATACCAACTGGTAGCGTGGCTCAATTGTGGAACTAAGTATTATGCCTGGAGACCGGATTGCCTTGCGTAGAACCCCAAAAGTAACGCCTGCATCTAAAGAGTGAGGCCCCTGCTTTGTGGAGCCTAAACATGAATAAGTGTCTTGTTGGTGGTGAGCGAATTCAACAGTTGTGAACCCCCACGTAGCTCACTACATCAATCGTGCTGCATCTCTCTTGTACAAAATGCTGACTGAATGCTCATTGCATGTGGAATCTGATTCAGAAGTTGTGACCCTCGGGTGAGGGTGCATTCATAGTAGTGCCTCATTCTACCTCATGTGACATTGCTGAACTTGCATCTGTGACCGCAATTGTATGGTGCAACCTGTATCAACACGCACCAGATGTTTTGCCTCATTTCCAAGGAGGTACAGAGTTTTCGACTCTTCATTTTGAGTGACTAGAATTTTCTGCTGTGACTCAGATCAATGGGCCCCAGATGTTGTGCCTCATTTCCAGGGAGGTACGGAATTTGGAACTCTTCCTTGTATGAGACCGGAATTGTCTGGTGCAACCCGTATCAACACGCACCAGACATTGTGCCTCATTTCCAGGGAGGTACGGAATTTGAAACTCCTCGTTGTGTGTGACTTGAATGTTCTGGCCTGACTTAGATCAGCACACACCAGACATTATGCCTCATTTCCAGGGAAGTGTGGTGCTCTGATTACCTGGGTGCTACTTTGATCGATGTGTGTTTGACAGGGTGCCACATTCTTCCAAGAGGTTCCCCTGCTTCATCCCCCATTCATAGATTGTTCCTTTTCTGCCCTCAGTCTGGTGGAGCAAAAGTCTTCTCCTCACCCGACCTTGACGACTTTTTGTTGCCAGGTGGCATTGTCCGGAGTGATCCTGGGTAGTAAGAGTAATTGACTGGGCTAGAGAGCACTTCAGAGAGGGCCCAAGAAGGTGAGGGAGCAATGCAAATCAAGGATTTGTTTCATATGAACCTTGGAGTGAAAGTCTCATGCTGAGGACAACTTTTCTGCTATGCACTTGTACTTACCAGACAATGGAATTCTTTAGGAAAACCTATGATTGGAGTTGCCAGTCACTGGAGCATCAAAGGTCTGCCTATCTTCAGAACTGGAACTATGCAATTCTATGCCATGGCATAATTATCGATTTGCCGAGTTTGCCAATTAAGCCTTTATGTTCTGTATAATTTGCAGAAAAAATGTATCCGGTTTAAACAGATCAAAAGTTATTAAAAACTCAGCTGCATGTGTTGCGACATATTTGAAGGCCCTTTGCAAAGATTGAATGGCCACCTTTCCTTTGCTTGCTGCTTATTAAAGTTTTAAACTCATACTAATGAAAAGAAACCTTTGCCCAATCAGGGTTAACATGTCTAAAAATGAGAAAATAATGTAGTAAATCTATCAACAAATGTGCCGCCTTACACGGCATAACTTGCCTATTCTTACCGTATAATTTTGCCAACCCTGCTACATCATTTGGATATCACTGTGGCTTTATTCTAGTGGTCCTGCTTATTGTCCACAGACACAGAAGCATACTTATGCTAATACAGTGAATCAACAGCTCTGAAATTAATTTAAAACTGATTTCTTTGTGTCTATTTTCTCTGTAGTACCGGTGAAATAATCCTGTGCCAAAAGACATGTTCCTTTGTGTGATATTTCTTTTTGGTATAACAAATCACATCTATTTTATATAAGATAAGTGCTGGATTGAACAATCTTTTTCTATGTGATTTGGGAACCAGTGAGCTCTGAGTTTTAAACCCAAACTACCTCCCTGGAAAGCCTTGGATTGCTTGCCCTGCTACCCTGAAAATGATGTGCTTAAAGGGTGAACTTGGGTTTGAGTTAGCAGTGCAGTAGAAGACCAGGACCCTGGACAGCAGTGGCAAAAGGCCTCAACCTTCACAGTTATGACCTTGTAACCCCTGCTTGCGCCATGGCCACCCGGACTGGATTCTGATGCAAAACTTTTATATTTACATACATATTTGTATTCTTTCCGTTTTATATAGTGTTTGGGTCACAGGTGTCAGTGCTATTCTTACAGGACTATTCCAAGTACTGTAAGATAATTTGTGCAGGGGAATTGACTGAGTGGAAGAAGCAAGTGCTTTCAATTTTCATCTTATACCACAACAGACCTATTTTTAGGTCGAGCCTGGGAAGCGCATGCGCTGCAGCGAGGCATGCAGTGGTGGAGTATGGACTTGACGCTCTGCCCACTCTCCGCCCATATTTTTAATTGCCTTGTGTCATTGTCTATCTCAAACTCTGTCTTGCGATTCATTATTAGGTTTGTTGGTCCCTCCTTGTCTGCATTTGTTAGCTCCCATTATAACTGGACCTTTTACTTGTCTTGTTACACAGTCTGCTTTATCCTGGCTGTTAGCACTATTTTATTGAACGATTTGGCCACCTACTAACTCCCAGCATGCCACCGCTTTTATTTCATGTGCTATAGGCAGGCGTGCGACTTTTTATTTATTTATTTTAGTAGCGCAGTCCGCTTTAAGAATAGCGGTCGTGCTTGCTTATTTATTTACTTACTTATTTTTTTTGTTTTTTAGCGCTCATGTGGCACTTTCACATTGATGAAGGCCTCGTGTCTTTCTGTAGACAAGCCAGGTCTAAAGAAAGGTGCGCAACCAACATTAAAGTGAAAGCGGGGCATGGGTGCTTTTACCCCCCAAAAAAGCATCTGTTTGTGAACTTGACAAACAAATGATTTTTTGGGGTCAAAGCCCCCCATGCTGCAGTTTCACTTTGCCGGCCACAACCCTTTCTTTAGATGCGGCTTGTCTAAAGAAAGGGGCGTGGCCTTCATGAATGTGAAAGCGCCACATGGGCGTTAGTGATGTAATAGGTCTTGCATTTGCTAGAGTGTAATCTATTGCATTGCCAATAGCTTAAACTCTCATCAATGCAAGACGTATTGCATTGCAAATGCTTGTTTGTCAGCATGTCGCAGGTATATCTGTGGTACTAAGTGTGCATGTCTGTTTTTAGCACTCTTGTAACATACAGCCAGAGAGTCAAATATACAGTATGTCTTCCTTGAATACACATAACAGGAGAAAACGTGCACAGTATGAAGATTCCTATTTTTTTTTGCCGACTAGCTGTACTTGGAATAGGGTTAGGGCACATTCCAGTCTTTCATTTCAGATTTTTGCCTCAGCTTGTGTTTATGAAAGAGCTGGGCTGACCATAGAATTGCCTTTCTAACTGTACCTACTTCACCGCTACCAAGTGGTTATGTAAAATTCAAAGTGTATGTAATGGAATATAAATATTTATTATAGCTATGGGTTTAAAATGCAGTGTTACCGAATGTATCCTATATTGTTTCTTCGACACTGAGTGACATCTCACAGAACATAAAAATGAATGCATAACTATCACTTTCAGTTTTTGTTCGAAATTTATCTTCATGAAGAGAGACATTTTAGGCCACTCTGCGATAATAAAATACAGCAGAGTGAACCCAAGTGTTCAATAGGGAAGTGCATCTCATTTCTTTCACCAGCGTGACCTCATTTGCCCGACCCTGAAAGCCCTCCCAAAGTTCTCGAATAGATGCAAATTCTATGCACCGATCTGAAAACTCTAGTTAGTATCTCCCTACCTGATCAATCAACCATCCATTAAGACCCTGAAACACGGGAAAATTCGGAGAGTTAAAAGCCCTGAAATGGGGAAGGCCGTTAGCCCTATTCTGAAATCTAAACCAAGCAATAAAGGGTTCAGTGGTTTGAAAATGTAACCGTTTAGATTTGATTCATGGCAGCGATTGAAGAACATCAGGATCAGACTCTAATTTTAGTTCATAATCTTTGAACAGTATATTGTTTCAACAGTACCCAAAGGCTGTAGATGGAGCTTTACAAAACCTCACAATAAATAACTACATGTCCTAAATGAGTTGCAGAGAGTACTTAGGCAGTGCTGTCTTTGGTATAAGAAACTTCCAAGCAGATAGAACTAGTTGTTTTCCATTGCGGTCACTCACCAAGAGTATATTCATTTTTGAGTAAAGGCAGTACAGCCTTACCATACATATTATATACTCCAAATGTGCCGCTTTATTTTGGCGCTTGTATTTAATTGGAATTTTACCTTTGCCAGGAATATTTCCTGGTTTTTGGGACCATATAGCACAATCTATGCGAGCACGCTCTATATGAACAAAATCTGTTCAAGAACACTTGTTGGTGTACGTAGTGTGTTGCCTAAGAAGAGATCCTGCAGTTCCCCGGTGTCGGATTTATCTGTTTTTTTTAGACAGCAATATATTTCTCAGTATGTTCAAGGGTACCTATTTTCAATGTGCTGTTTGCTGAATCAAGCTCACAAAAGAGGTGGAGAAATGCTTGCAAGAATTCCAACCACTGGCAATCCCTCATGGTAGTAGTCCAATCCATTGTTCTTTTCCCTACCAAGCCACCTACGTTGGACCCAGCCATATACAAATCAATATTGACGCTGCTCCAATAGGATCAGTCCAGCCCAAACTATTAGGCCAGGCGCTCCCTGAAGTGGACCACACGCAACCCAAGACCGTTTTTATAGATTAATTTAAGCGTTCCATTCATCACCTTGTTGTTGTAGTTTGTTTCATGTTTTGTATTCTTCATGTAAAATGTTGCCATACTCAACCATATTTTTCAAGTGCTTAATAAAATATTTACACCAGCACCTTGTAAATCAGACTAATCATGGCTACCATTAAGCTAAAGACAAAAATGAAGGGAACCATCTGGGTGTGCTTATGCTTGTGAATATTGAGTGCTTGACAGTGGTGCTTTATGCATATTTTCCAAATAGATCTTTCGTAAGACTGAACTGCTGCATCTTGCAGTTCTGGTTACAAACATACATTATTATGCACAGCCTACAGTACAGAATAACCAATAGAATACATATCATGTTTGTTTTCCCTTTCCCTGTGTTAGTCATATTCAAAATGGATGCTTCTTCTACAGACAATAAAAACCCTCAGTCATTTAACAATACTTTATATTAAATTCTACACCAATATTGCTGTCAGAGGCTTTGTTTAAATCTTTTAAAGAATGCTCATACATTGAAAAAATACAAAACGTTTACCAATTTCTGTTGGAGCAGTGTAACTTAGACTCCACCTTCTGCAAATACTCTTCATATATTAAGTTATATAATCTGTATATTCAACGTGTGCCTTAATTCATTTGCTTGTGTTTCACCTTTATGCATTATCGTAGATAACATTGTTGGGCGCATTTAGAAATCACATGTAGTTGTATTGGTGTGAACAAATAGCCCATATATTTAAGTCTTTTAAATATTCAGGTTTTAACAATGAAAGCTTGCTTTCCTATGGTTAGTAATGTTATAATGTGCTTCCATTTTGATTCTCAAGCTAACTTAGCTTAACATTAGGACTTAACCAAGTGATACACATTTGAGATTGTTATTCTGCTGTTTATTTATTTCGTTGTAGGTGCGTGATGAAGTCTGTTGTTAGTTTGAGTAAGGCTCATTATTTTGTACTATTGATAGTGAGGCATGAATCAAAAAGTTAGCAGCAGATGCGGAGAAAGAACAATTAAATGAGTCTTCTGGACTCGTTGTACTAGGAAGATGCATCACTTGAGGACTCTTGTGCCTAATTGTGAAGGGATGGGAATTTAGAGGGTTGCCGGCTCCCGGCAAAGGCTCTGGACTGTGGGAGCGAGATATGGAATATTCTGGGACTTTCTGTTGGGCTTTTATTTGGTGTCCCAAGTAGTTCGACCAGGGACCCTTCCTGACTTTGAAGAAAGCAGAACTCTCCAGCTTTCTGAGTGTGAAACTTCAGGCTAAACACTCTTTCATTTTCCTCTGAACATCTACTGAGGTTCACAAGATGCAGACAGCTTTCTAAATTCCCCTGCAAACTTTAATTGCTTAAATTAGTTAGAGATATTGTATATGCCTTCTTTACATTTTGATTATTATATACTAAACTTCATAATACTCCAATTCAGAGTGTTTGGGTGCCATAATATTTTACCTGTAATACATCATTTCATCAGTCCTTGCCAATATTACTGATTGTGATGAACTAATAGACTGAAAATAAACCTTTATGGCTGCATTCCATCCTCTCTGTCGTCACTGTGGAACTATGTTGGTTTAATTGAAATCCAAATTAACTTCTGAATGCTAGCTCTCCCTCAACGCTTCAAATCGACTAGCAAAGGTCAATTTGACTAGTGGGGGATTCTGTTGACTACACGAAGAGATGGAGGTTTAAGGACCTCCACTCCATCACTGCAGACAAAACTTTAGTGGGATAGAGAATGTTTTATGATTGAGTGTATTTTATAGACATAAAGTAGACTCTCATGCACTACAATGCACTCTACAGGAGGCTGAACATCTTTTTTGCTCACAAAGATGGATTAAGTTGACTGACTTCAGGCAAAGCAAAGTTTCACGTCATCACGATACGACTCACTGCATCTTGAAGTCCTATGTAGCAACTAAGTACGAAGCTTGCCAGGACAATTACGACACAGCAGGCAAGTGTCATGTATGCAAAGTTTTTTCTTCAAAGCAGAGTTTTAAACTTTGCTCACCTGTATTGCCTTTACAAGAAAGCACCATGAATGAAGACAGTTTCCAGGTCCATGCATATATCTGCTTCGCTGTGAAGCGAATTCCGCCGCTGGGCTGGGACATTCCAATCCTGGGCATGGCTCAGACCGCCCCCAGCCGTCGTGTGCACACACCCACTGTGACTCAAGACGGCCGGGGCCGTCATGAGCACGGAAGAGGATATAGACCTGTGATGACATAATATGTTTTTCCATAGATAAGTGAAACAGCGAAAAGGTGAGGTATGGGAGACTTCTAGAAAAAAATCTGGAAAGTTTGTTGAAACAATGTTAAGGAAAGAAAGATTTATGGGTGTGTATATGAACAATAAAGCAGTGTCTGCAGGATGAAGCATCACGGTCCCTGCAACAGAAGCACTGTTGATGTGGAACATGCGGTTGCATTACTCTTGCTGTATATCATTTTCCAGGGTTCATAACCACCCTATCTGATCTTCTGCACGGGCCGTCATTTCTCATTGCTGTCAGTGGCGGCTGGCGGAGGGGGTTGATGCAGCACACCAGTTAAGTCGCTGGCTCTATCAGCAGTATTTTGGACCTCAAGAATGATGTGTCATTGCAGCTGTCTCATGGAGTGCCTCATGATATCCCTGATTCCCCTGTGGATTCTAAGTTTCGTTGACGCAACTGTGCACGCATATCCAGATAATTGATCCAAATTAGGCAAAACCCCACTGACGCTGAAGTTTATATTATAAATTAGAGATTATATTATGTGTTGAATTTGTTACCTACATAGACCTATTCATGGATCAAGTAATTATGTAAATTATCGAATACCCCCTGCTGAAGCAATTATCAAAGCTTAACTTGTCTGTTATGTACAATGTTAAACTTCAAAAGTTAGGGAACACAATTCTTTTCCTTTCTGAGCTGGTTTCATGGAGAGTCCTTTTACCTGGTCACTTTTGAAGTGCATCGGCCTTCAACAGTCAGGTTATTGCATATTTCCCAAAACGTTGTTAGTTTATTTCAGGCTTTGACAACCATGACTGGTGGCGTGATAGTTATTTTTCTCATTCTCCTCAAGTGTTAAAGATGAATACCTGATTTAAGATGCATGTCCCCAGCTTCCCTCAGTTCTATCATGTGGGAGCATCGCGAACTCTTAGAATCTCCCATTATTAAACAATATTATTTATATTTCTCCTTGTGCTGAGTTGAGTTGTAAAGCTTCCCCCAAGCCCTAATGCAGGAAGTGAGAATATAAGCAGAAGCCCCTGCAGGTAACAGGGGTGGGTCTGGGTGGAGGGGGGATTTCCACAGATGAATATAAGGGAAAATGAATTATTTAATTTTCCCTTGTGGTTGTCTGTCCAATCCCATCCCAACCCGGCCACGCTACCCCACCGCTCTTACCTGCATGGGCCACTGCTGGAGAATACGCTGCCTTTCCCTGGATTCCGTAGTAAAGGTCGCATATATTAGCGATCAGTTGGGCGCTATGACTGACGCAACTGCTACACTTCCCAGGGCCCCAGTGCCACTGCACCTGCTGCAGTAAAGACCGCTAAGGCACTGTTAGTGATAGTGCCATCATTCATCAGCCAAACGGACTAGTCTTCTTCAGTCTGCTTCAGAAAGCTTGACATAGAGAGATACCTTGTGAATTTTAGCGTGGAGCAGTTTTCCCCTTCCTCATAAATTGTAATCCGAAAAAGTGCATAGCAGATTTGCTTCCCCTGACATCCGCTTTTCTGCCATCATGACATCCACCATGTCCCTGATATGTCCATACATTGTTCGAAGTCTATTAACATTGGGCACAATTTTGGTGCTTGTAGTGTTAACACTATGATGACTTGTATCAGCACCACACCCTAACAGTACCATACCCAGAGTCACCTCTCCTTACGAGGCTTTGATTGTACTTAGACAATTCCCATTATTTGTTTATTTACAATGTCATTGGTTGCTCTTGAAGCAATTGGGGGCGTAAAAGTTCGGTACACTTTTATGAAAATAATTCATACCGTATTGGTCCTTGGTGGTTTTCCAGACGACCTGAGGTCACCCAGTCAAACTCCCTTTTCTCAGAGACGGCATCATATTTTGTTCACATTGTCCCTTACAGATCTGTAGACTGTTTGAGGTGCTGTGTCACTGAAGTTCAGTACACCATATGCTGACCCCAGGGCATCTAGCTGGTCAGCTGCTTACCAATGTGATCACATTCAAGCACGTATCACACTACCAGCTCTCAGACTATTAGCCACCTGACTATTCAGCTGACTACGCCACCAGTTCTCATTCCTGCTTCTAAAAGTGCAGTAATAAAAAGTGAATTCCCCGTTAACCATGGAATTTGAAAACCGGCTCATTAATTTGCTTCGGTTCAGCAAGCATAGATTGGCACAGTGCTGTTTTGGAATTTTTTACTAAGCACTGACCTACCTTACTGCACCACCACCTTTAAGTAAACAGCTAAAGGTGCAAGAACACCGTGATGTGCGTTGCATTCGAAGAGCTAAAAATTGACTTGCATTGCACCAATAAAGTAATCAAATTATTTCTGGTAGTGGGGTAACCATCACACATGCCTTTCTTATGTGTGCAGGCCTATGACAATAGAACAGTGTCCACACTGTTAGTAGGATTTTACCACTAAGTCAGTATTGAGCACCATTCAAAGTCTTAACAAAACCCACAATTAAGATAGTTTCCTCTGTTGTCTGAGGTCTCTACCGAGTGCATTTCACTTACACTGGCCTAAGGCTTCTGAAGTAGAAACTCCTAAATTGTAGATCCTCTATTTAAGCATTCACATGATAAACTTCTTGCAGATGTAGGTGTACTGGAGTAAAGTGTTTGAATTTGGCATCATAAAACGCCTGGATATTGTTGTAATGTGCATCTTACTTATGACATGTCAACCTCAGTGGCCAATTACAGTGACATGGTGGATGTTGGAAACAGGGTTTCTCGATGGCTAGGGTATGCACCTAAGCCAGGTAGAACCCACCACTCCAGTCAGGGCATGTAAGTTACACATCAAAGATAACCCGCGCTCACCCCCTTGGTAGCTTGGCAACAGCAGTACACTTATCCCAGAGGTAACGTGTAAAGCATTTATGCAACACACTCACACAATTTACACAATAAATACAATTCCAAAAGAGACTTCACACAATGTTGTATAAAATTTTTAGTATTTTATACATAGACCACAGATCAATTTGCCAAACAGGCAATGATCAAACATCACAATGCTTGCAATAAAATAAATGTTTCTGTGTTGCATATGTCACCAAAACAATATTACTGTGCATATTATACAGTCCCATCATATATTACTCGTTATCTTGACAATGCAAGGCAAAATGACATATATTACGAAATCAGGGCATGTAATGCAACATACATCACCAAATATCACTAGCAGTACATAGGTCACACAAAATAACCATAAGAGCATAAGAGATGGTGTACCTTCCCTTGTACTACATAGGATGTAGTAATTTAGGGATTCTTTTTATGGTACAAGAGACTTTGCTCTCCTTCTAGCGAAAAGATGGTAGTTTGTAACATCAACAGGATTGAGACCTCTGTCGAGGGTTTCACCCCATCCCGCTAAACAGAAACAAAAAACAGGTGCCCCACCGAGTAGGAGCCCCCATGTGCAACTGCCGAATCTCAGATCCTCAGTACAGGGAATGTAAACTGGGGAAATGCCCCAAGCTTCGACAATTCCGGGGCACTTCCAGCTGCTCGGAGTCACTAATTATCTTTGCCTCAAAAAGTCTAAGCTGTCGAAGGCAACTCCTCCAACAGGACAGAGTAACTCGCTAGGGAGCATGAGGTCAGCACTACAAAGCAATTGAGTCTCAGGGTGGTTCCTCCTGGCAGACCTCTGGCAATGTGCAGCATGTACAGTAAGCAGCGTCTGGTTATAAGCCCCACGCAATGTCAGAGCCCCTGTACTTATACTCAAAAATATCTTTGATCTGGGTGAACTTCAAAAGAAACCTTAGAATTCTCAATACCCCCTTTCAACTCAGCTCTCGCTCAAGATGTATAGTTTGGGGTAAAAAAACTCTTATTAGAAGGTCAGGACACAGCCTATACAAATGTAAGTGCACACCGCCTCCCTCTGTCCCAGCCCAGGAAGACCCTTCAGTATACAGATGAATGCGTATGCTAACCTGATACACCAACACCCACCACCCTTTTGTGATGGCTTTCTGGAAAGTATGCACAAACTGTAGCTGTCAACCAAGTGTTTGGATACCCTATCGAGTAATTAGCATCGCTTTATAAATCCTGATTGATTGACTGAACAAGGCCCAGATGTGAATTGGAGTCAGGCTGGAAAGCACATAGAGCCATAAGCACAGAAAAAGTGGCATTTCTACAATAATTATGAGAAATCCTCCAACAAACAGGATTTATCCCCACTATTCCAAATACACCAAACATGGCAATACTACTCCAGGAATTACTACTTGTGTAACTTTAAGGGAATTCCCAATGTTAGCCTATGAGAGGAGTAGGCCTCACAGCAGTGAGAAACCAAATAGGCTGTTTGTCACTACCATTTCCTGACACACAATAAAAGCACATGTCCTACCTTTTGCCTACACAGCACCCTGCCCAAAGAGCTATCTAGGACCGACATATATGTAGTAAAAGGGGATTTTCAGGCTTGGCAAGTAGCTTTAAATGCCAATTCAGTGTGGCAGTAAGCTGAATATGCAGGGCATGCGGTGGCAGGCCTGAGAAAGGTTTGAAAGGCTACATCTCTGGGTGGTGTAAGCAGGACTGCACGCCCACTTGTAACATTTAATGGACAGGCCCTTGGCATACGGGATAACATATTTAAAGGAGACAGCACATGAACTTTGAGAACTTTACCAGTGCTAATCAGTGCTAGAGTCCTAAATCCAACCAAAACAGGGTCTGAAAAATACAGAACAAAGGCAAAACGTTTGGGGATAACCCTACATAAAGGGCCAGGTCCAACAGTGGACAACAGTGATTGAAAGAAATGTCAACATGAGCGAAACTGACTTCAAGTGGTCTAGTAACTAAAATGCTGTCTATAGAACAACACAACCTCTACTGTAGTCTTTAACTGAATATGTTACCAAACACTGCTGGGCCACTCACTTTCCAGCATTTTGCCTCAGTCTGCTTATCTTCGAAATTTAAAAGTGCTTCAGAAGAGGGGTTTAACCCCAGCATTAAGTGGTCTACCAGAAAAGTGCTACATCTAGATTTACAAGAATAATTTCGAATTCCTTATTCTGGGATTCACCCTACAGCAGACCTCACCTGTGCTTGGTTCAGCACTTCTTTTTCCTAATAAAATTCTCTACCTTTTATTTTTAATTTTCAAAATGAGCAACAAAAGGCTGTTTTCAGTGTATGTCCCATTAGCCGCTACTTTCCTCTTGCATGGTAATGATAGTGACCCACTTGTGATTTAGCGCTCTGACTGGTATCATAAATAACACATCATTTACACTGCTAATTACACTCATTTCCATATCAATAATGCATGCAGAGCTTCAAAAGGTAAGATACTGCGGAGTCAATAACTCTTCTTGATGGGCTTTTAATACACTCTGTACACATTGGTTTCTATAAAGATCTGGAACAGTTTGTGCAACCGGCCCATTATTTCTTAAAAGCAAGTGTGCATTATTATGCAGTTAACTGGGAATGAATCAGGTCTTAGGGGCCCATTGCACTGAAGAGAAAAGGCTCTGCAGCTGGCATTAGTTGGCAGCTGCTCTGCATTGCATTCTGCAGCTGGGTTGCAGAGCAAAGAACACGGGCACGCACATGGCTTAGTTGGACAGTGTATTCAGACAAAATATCGAAAATAAAACGTCAGTCAGATTTATCGAGTGTGAAATATCATCACACAGAAAAATCATTGTTGTCAATCATATAGATTTTAAGCTAAGTAATATCAATTTTAACTATACGAAATCATTAATATAGTTTACAAAAATATCGAAAACATTAATATAGTTTACTAAAATATTGTTGAGAATATCGTTTTTAAGCTATTTTCCGATACTTTAGTATGTTTTTTAATTGTAAATTGTTACATCCTGATCATCTCATTCCCTGCTGCTCAGCCTGTGTGTGTATGATGTCATTGGAATGTTACTGTGTGCATGGTTTGAATGTGTGGTCAGTTTGATTGAGTGGGCTGAGCAGCTGGATGCTGCTCCCGGTGGGGTCTGATTCCTACTCCTTATTTCTTCCTTTTACCTAATTATAACTAATAAATATCAACTTAAGAATACCAACGTCTACTGGATCTTCATACAATACAAATTACAAATTCTAAATTGCAATATAAATGTTATTAAAAAATGTGTCTAATTGTTGTTCATGTTTTAATAGAGTTTTTTTAATTGTAAGTAGTTTTGAAATGCAATTATATATTTTCGTTTTAATTTTTAGTTCCAAAGCAGGTTGTGAGGTTTATACGGGTGAAGGGTAGGAAGTAAATACATTATAATTAATTAACAATTTATTTTCTTTCAATCTTTTTTATTTAATTAATAATTATTTATGTTAATTTTATTGCTTTTTCAATTAACTTTGAGGTGTGGGTTGTGTGTTTCTTTATGGGTATAGAGTGGAAAGTAAATTAATTTTAATTAAATTATTTAATTTATAATTATGATCATTGTATAATTATGTTTCAGGTGCAGGTTGCATGTTTTGTGGGGGCAGAAGGTGGGGAAGTCAATTAATTAGAATTTATTAATTTGTAATTAAAGAATTAATTTATAATTATACAAATTGTGTAATACAATATACTTTTGGGGTGTGTTTTTGTATGGGTAAGGAGTGTGTAGGAAATTAATAATAATAATGTTAATTTATAATAATTGAAAATGATACATATGTAATATATGTAATTAAGATATTAGTTTTGTTATTCATTAAGTGTGAGTTGTGGCATTTGTATGAGTAAAGGGTGGAAAGTTAATTAAATACATTTTGTTTATATAGTTATTCATTGTTTAATTGACAGTTATAAAAATGGTGCAAATAGTATTTCTTTTATTTATATGTTAGGTTTGGTACATTTCTTTTGTCTGGATAAATGTTGGTGAGGTAGTTAAATCTAATGTTAGTATTAGTTAATTATTATTAATATTTAGTTCTGTAATATGTAAATAATACTGTTTAAAGAATTAATTTTAGATATGTGGTGTGTACTTTGTAGAAATATAGAGTAGTACGTTATAAAAGTAATACTTTAATAAATCGTTAATCAATGTTTTATAATTATGTTTATTATTGTATGTGTTCATTGTGTTATGCTTTTAAATGTAAATAACATAGTATTTTGGAGAATTTTATTTTGTATTTTAATTATAACAATACCTGTAGTAATTTGATATGCATTATACATTGCAGTAAATAAAATTAAAAAAATATTTTGATTTTAAAAAAAAACAATTATATTTACATATTTATATTTTTTGTTTAGTATGTTTTTGAAATTGTTTTGTTCAAGTTTATTAGTCTGTTTCTAATGTTGTACTGAATGGAGTAGGAATAGTACATGTTACCCCTCCGCTAACCAACACTTTCCCTACTGTTGCACTGACTGGAGTCGGAATAGTAAATTTTACCCCTCCGCACTCATACACTTTTTGTACTGTTGCACTGTGTGGAGGAGGACTATTAAATGTTACCCTTCCTGAGATCAACACTTTGCCTACTCTTGTATTAATTGTAGTGGGTATAGCGTATGTAATAATTGTAAACATTTTATAGTTTACAATATATTCTTTACATTTATATTATTATGTTTTTGTTTATTTAAATTAATAATATATATGTTATTCATGTTTTTAATTTGTAATATGTTTTTAGTAAATTATAATTTTTTATTTTCTTCAATTTTTATGTGTAGTTAAAATAATTTGTTTTGTAATTTTTTTATGTCATTGGACACATATATTACATACAAAATATAATATAATATCCATTAGAATTATTAGTTTAATAATATTATAAGTAGATAAATGCAAATAAACATATTAACATATATGTATGTTTTACGTTTTGAAAATAATTATAATTATTCTTTCTTTAAAACAATTAAATATATTTTTATAGATTAGGTTTAGTGTTTAATGTGTTTAATGTTTACCATTGAACTTATATTTAAAAAAACAATATTTCAGACAGCGATATTAGTGACAACAATATTTTTTCTCGATAGTTTTGTAATTTACATAAGTATAGGATGATGATATTTTTGACATTGATATTTATGTCACGATATCTTTGTATAGCGATATTTTGAGGGTCGATATTTTGTCAGAGAACCGTCATTGCTAACATGAATGATTTAGCAATGGTCACAACTCTTCCCCATATGAGAAATAGAACAACTTTTTAATTGCATATGACTCAGAATTCCTCACAGATGTAGAGTGGGGCGAGGCAGTAAGTGGATTGCAAGAACCGGCCTGGAGTTACGCAGCAGTGCCTTCACTCACGTTGGAGATTTGCCTGCTGCTCCGACTTGCTCCTCATGATCGGGGGACTGGCACTGGTGCCTTGAGGACTGGCGCCCCACTCTCGGAGGGGCTCCCTGCCAGTGCCTGAGGCTAGTGTCCAATCTTGTTTTTGCGTTTGTTGCACACCTCCGCCCCTGCAGGCGTTCACCACTGCAATATGTCTGCCCCTGGCGGGGGTGAATCCAGCTCTGACAGGGTGAGGGGCTCTTGCACGCGGCAGCACTGAGGTCTCTGTCAGGCTCTGTCGGCCTTGAGTGCGCGGCGTCCTGCCTTAATGCCCCTGACGATGGTGTAGTGACGAGGCGCTGATTTTGGCTGGCCCTCAGAGCTTGCTGTGCCCAGACTGAGGTGGACTGCCACACACTGGAGAGGAACCGGTGCTGTTATCTGGAGGCTCTGGTGCGCCCTGACCACGACTCGTGTGGCTGAGCTGTGTCTAGGAGTGCTGAGGGCTGGACTGATCTACTGGACAGGCTACGCTGGTCATTGCCGTTGTGGGATCCCCACTGTGCATGCCCTACTCCTGGTCCAAATAGTAGTACTCCTGGTCTAAGTAGTAGCTCACCAAGATATTTTCCTGTTACTTAAGTTTGAGCAGCCGGATATTCTTCTGCTCACAGAAACCTGTCTGTCCCAGGACTCTTCACTAGACATCCTCACAGCTTTACCACCGGATTATTATATTCTCCTAGTGCTTTAGCATTGCAACCTGGGTGCCGTGAGGGAAACGGCCAACATCCAATTCCAAAGCCATGAGGGGAACGGCCACTAACCAACTACAAATTCCAGTGCCCTTTGCAACCTCGGCGCTTGCTGACGCTGCCACCGTGATGAGCGATACTTTAAAACCTGCGCCTGGTTCCCGTGCCCGGTCCATGAGCGGACCCGTCTGCCCCCGCCAGCAGCCGGAAGAGGCTGGGCTGGACCAGGTCATTTTCATCTGGTATACTGGACACGCACAGACCTCTACTGGGTTTTCGGGCCTGGAGACCGCGATCTAGGAACTAAGGTACGTGTCAAGACATTATATTGCTGTGGGGTGTAATCTTGTTAAGAGGATAAATGGCACAGAAACTAGCAGCAAAAAGAAAGTCATTCACAGGCCAAGGAGTGGTGGGAACATTGGAAGCCTTTCTTTTAAGGGCAGAGTCAGCCCATATCCACGAAATCGCTCTTAACGAGCGCAGATTGTAATTGGAACCACAACCCCTTCTTAGACAGCCCATACTGCTAGACCCCCCTGACCACTCTAACTCCAGCTCCAGCGCTTCCCCAATTAATACATTGTCTAACCAGGCCCCTGTATCTGATAATGCCTCGCCGACTTTGGATACAGGCACTAGACCCAAAATAATTACTAGAGGCCAAAAAAGCTGAATCAACAAGGGGGTAGTCCCTCGGGCCGGTCTAAAAAGGGAAAGGGCAGAGCTCTAATTAGCAATTATATCCCACATCAAAAAGAGGGTGTAGGGGCATTGCGAGGGAGGCTGATGAGGAAGGGGACAACTCAGTGATTGATACCTTATCCACTGCCGAAGAGTCTCCCCCAGTATCTCAAACCCTCCTGAAGATTGACGACAGCAGAGAATTTTGGTTAAAATTGAATGAAGTCGTATCTAGCTTATTGAGCCCTCTGATACAAAAACTATTCAGGCTAGAAGCGAGCATAGAAAAACTAGAAAAGCTCTTAAGCATTCTACACTCAAACCAGAAGGGTCAGAGGAGCCAGCAATGCAATATGGGCATCCAGCCTGCCCAGCAGCTCCAGGCTATTATGTGTCTTTGTAGCAATAAGAACACTCAGCCCAATGGACCTAGTAGCTGTTCAAATGATCACCCTAGTACCGCCCATTCTGTCCTAGTGCTGGCACCCCTTACTGCCCCATTGGACTCCTATTCCGATAACAGCAATGGGGGAGCAAAGGGGAAGCCAAACTATGTGTTACATACACAAACTACCATCCCAGAATGGCTGTTAAATATTCAAAAAGCACCGCCCTTAAACAGGCCTACTAATACACGTAGGGTGGAAATGAAGTTGCCCAGCAGTCAAGGACAATCTAGCATGCCAGCAAGAGCAATGATAGGTGCCAATACACTATATTTACCACCAGAAGCAACACCATACACCAAAGTGTTGGCCAATGTCCCTATCTTACAACCTGGAGTCACGGAACATTGGACTAATCTAAGAAATAAGTCGCTATATGAGATAAGTGCAAGGACAGGTCTATCTAATCCTCTTTTCACGGAGTTCAAAATGGCGAGGCGGGTTAGTTGGATAGGGAGATCCAAAAAATCATTAGAAAGCGACTGCATAGCGCTATCATTTGGGTCGCCGGATCTGGTCCAAGCAATTCTAGAAAGGGTGGGCAACAGGTTCATAGAGAAAACAGGGATTAGTATCCTACCCCTTGGTCACTTCTACAAACCACTGAGCTCCATACAGCCTTTGCTAGGAGGGTTCCGAAGGGGAGGGTGGAGACAGCACAAATACGCCATCCATGTGAATAATCACTATGACGTTTTTAACCCCCTAGACAACAATGACTGACTGTCCTTATTGGATAAGGGATAGCTGTGGACATAGGTATTATACGGGACATCATGACAGCAATAGCACCAAATGATTGCCTGGAAGTCGTGGAGACCCGTGATCCTAAGTCGTCCCATAGGTTAATTACAAAAGAACCCCTCGAGAAATACATCACTGTTGGACCCTACTTAAGCCAAATGCATAACTACAATACCGATTTCAATGTAGTTATCGCAGATCTCCCGTATATTGAAAATGAACCAATCCTCGGGCCCCGGGACAACAGTGATACTGTCGAACAAGCTATAGCTACTCTGCACTGAAGTACAAGCACAGATATGCTAACAAACAACTTTAATAGTACTACTAAGACTATGCCCTTGATGCAACATCAATTAACATCATGTCCGACCGGCACAACCAGTGATAGTGATCTTCCAATTGGTACAGAGGGACATGGATGTACACCCATAATTAATAATGAGTTAAACAACACTCTAACAATAATATCGTGGAACTTGGTGGGTATCCACTACAAACTCCAAGATCCAGATTGGTTTTCCTATATAGAGAAACATTATATTTGTGTCTTCCAAGAGACCTGGGCCGTAGACAGGGTACCGATAAACAGTTACACCACTTACACTGTGGAAGCTAACCTGCCCAAGATGATGGGTAGGGCTAGTGGTGGGCAACTAATACTTGTAAAAAACTATTTATCTTGCAAATATAAGCACATATGAACTGACTCTGAAGATATTATGGGGATAGAGCTTGTCTTTCTTACAAGCTTAATTTTGACCTTGCTTAATGTTTATGTCAGGTCTGAACTGAATAACAGCGATTCCTCCATACTCTCACTGCTGGACGATCTGGTCAAAATATATCAATCTAACTCTAAAGTCATTGTCGCGGGGGATTTTAATTGTGCTTTTGAACCATCTATTTTATTGAGCACTTTGCTCGAGGAAGAGGATGAGCTATGGGGTATCCCTAATGTTGTTGCTGGCAAACAAGGCCCACGCCTATCAAATGTCTCCCTGCAGATTTCTTCTTTAATCACTGGTAGGAGCCTGAGAGCCTGTAATGGGAGAACTGCATCTGATTTAGGGAGAAAGGCCACTTTTAAAAGGATCGTCCACTCTTGTATCATCGATTATATATTTGTTGACGTAAGAGTGTGGTCACTAGTTGAAGATATGAGCATTGAATAAAAGGACGACAACAATCTCAATTCTTTAGTACTAAAATTGAGGGGTACTGATTTGGATAGGAATTTTTTAAGTCAAATCTCTAAAAACGAGGAGCCGTGTGTTACTAATAATCGTAGAAAAGTTGCGTGGCCTAAAGTCCAAGTTGATCAGGGATTATATACTAGAATATACACGCCCTTCACATTGTTTTTTACTAATCTGTGTAGCAGTGTAGGAAGTACACAACCCCTGGAACCAACTCACATTGTATCAGTGCATCTTAAATTCTTTGAGGCTTAACAAACAGCTTTAATAAAAAAAGCCCTGGCAGAAGGCCCCTTAGCACTAGGGTAAACCAGTGGTTCAACAGTGACTGTAAGAAAGCCAAGAATGCTCTGCAATTAGCAGTTAGAGAGCATTTTAGAACTGAAGTAGTTCAGGCTCGCAACAGTTACAAAGTAGCGTTAAATAAAGCTCAGCGAGACGCTGCCGACAAAAACTGGCAAGATCTGGTCCTGGCTGCCCAATGTAGGGATAGTTGTCCTTTTTGGCACATTGTTTCAAAGGGGAATGCTTTCACACTTAGCTATCACATCCAACCGGAGATCTGGGTGGACCATTTTACTAAACTATATTCCAGGACAGAGGTTGAGGGCAGTTTAAACATCGATAGGGCCAAACGCACCCCAGCTATCACTACTCTTGCGGCGAATGCTAATAATCCAGCATTGGCCTTCAGCCTGGATGACACTCTGTCAGCAATCAGCAGACTACAGGCGGGAAAAGCCCCTGGCCCCGATTTGAACCCGGGCGATTTGTACAAATCAGAACCAACGATATGGGCCCCATACATAAATCTTTTTGTCTAGTTGTATATTGGATGGTGGGGACATTCCAGAAACCTGGAGAGGAGCCGAGATAATTACCGTCTGCAAAAAGGGTGATACTGCTATCCCCTCCAATTACAGACCCATAAGCCTGATAGACAATATACAAAAGATTTTTTCCAGGCAAGTCCTAGATAAATTACAATGTTGGATGGATGAACACATGATATTGTCAACGTACCGGGCGGGTTTTCATTCCAAAATAAGCACGTGTGATCAAGCTTTCAGATTCACCTTACTAACCTGGAAATATGTGCTATTTAGGAAGCAGAAGCTTTATGTAGCATTTGTGGATCTGCGAGCCGCATTTGATCTGGTACCGCATGACTTGTTATGGAAGAATATGCTCGATCTAGATGCCCCTACAGATCTGGTAACAGTGATAGCACGACTGCACATGGACAACTATGCCAAGTCAGATGGGGGAAAAATGGTGAACTAACAAAGAACATACCGATACAGCGTGGGGCCCGACAAGGGTGCGTTTTAGCGTCCACACTGTTTTCCCTGTTCATTAATGATGTGGTGAGTCGCTTAATGGCTAGTGAGAATGATGCACCCACCTAGAACGAGGAAAAAGTCCCCATCCTGCTCTTTGCAAATGACTCCTTATTAATATCTAAGACACCAATGGGTTTGCAAATATTATTGGATAGATTTTTTGAATTTTGTAGAGATCGGAGTTTGGAACTCAACACCTGCAAGACAAAATATATGGTATTTGGAAAGGGGTGGCCTTCGGGTGATCAAGATTACAAACAAGCCCCATGAGCGGTTAAAAAGCTTTGACTATCTAGGCATAGATTTGAGTGAGTCACTCAATTGGGAATACTAGCGAAACAAGAGATACCTAATCCTATGTCAACGGACTAAATCTATATTAAGATTTAATAAACAATCTCACACTCTACCCCTATCCCCTGCACTTGAAATCTATTGTGTAAAAGCCCAAAGCAGAGCCCTATACAAAGCCGAGAATTGGGGCTACACCGCCATCAATAAGTTAACAACTTGTAAAAACATCTTTGCTAGATCCCTCATTTCGATACCGATTACGACTCCTCCCATTCCCTTTTTCTGTGACATTGGGCTAAAGAGAATTGGGGATCTGGCTGCTCTGAAACCCTTATCCGATTGGCTGCGCCTATGGACAACCTCTCAACTTCTAGATTATCGAAATTATCTTTGGGAGGTTATGATGATCAACGGTGCAAAAATCTAACCATGGTTTAAACACATTGCAGACCGGTGCAAGTAATTGAGTATGAAGGACCTGTGGTAACATCCAGATAGGGCTACAAGAGATGATTTATCTAGATAAAAAGTCAGATATTGGGAGGTGGTCGCCGTTAACTATACTAATAATTTGACAAATGGTCAGTCAATTTTTTAGCTGTAAAGTCACGCCCAAAATTTGAACCCTTTCTGGATAGAATCTCTCCCCCTCTAGCAAGAAGTCTATACGTGAGATTCAGATACAGCAATCTGCTCCTAAAATTTTCTAGCAAGTAAGCGTCTGGCCTAGTACTAGATTTATGTCCTGCCTGTACTACTGTCAGAGAAACTGAAGAACACATTTTGTTCTTCTGCCCTAGATATCAGCAGATACGCAGGAGGAGAATAAGACCATTCTGCCTCAATCTAGGAGCTAGGCAGTTTCAGATTGCGTACAGATTTAAAAAATCAGATGCATCTGAACCGATTGTTTTTTCTGTCAGTCGCTTTTTATTTGCCTTTTGGATAATTCGACAAAAGCTTTTATTATAGATTGCACTGTACTATTAATTGTCTTATAAAATATGTACTTATGTATTGTGCACTTTAGTAACGCTCCCCTCATTTCATCAGGGGCTTGCAAGCTGCTTGCCTCCTAGCAGGAAGCATGCCCCACAGCTGTTTGTTAATGTACTGTGATGTATGTTTAGCTGTTCATTTTTAGTGCTCTTTGTAACAAACTACCTGAAAATTTACCTGTTTTTATAGTTTTAAACTTTAATTGACAATGTTTTATCGTTTGTTTACTTTGATGGTTTTGTACAAACAAACCAAATAAAGTTATTTGAGATTTAGCAATTGTTCCCAAAGCAGTGTGTCTGTTACAGATGCTTTGGTGTGCTTGGCAGGCAATGACCATCTGTTGAGATCTAATTACTGGGTTTGGTTTGCATGGCTGGGAAGGGACATTTGCTGCAGTGCCTATGGGTTTAATTGCTCGGTGGACAAAAAGTCTCTCATGTCCACCACTTCATCTTGGTGGCCAGCTTCTTATTTGTATAACACCATTATGACCAACAACTGCCTTGCCATGCACTACTGTGATGGCTGCCTATTGTAACAACCCCTAAAAGCCTAAGTTGTTCCCCTTAATTCCACTTTGCAGAGAAAGCACTACATTTTTAGATGTTCATATCTGAGGATATTGGTGAGTGGCAGTTTGGTCTCGGTGCTGCTCCATAGACCTTCTTTTGTAAGAGGGTTCCGTGGGGGGGGTGGGGGTGGCTAAAGGCTAGAGTGCTCCCAAAGAAATCTGCTGTTTAGTGACGAACAGTGGAGAAGCACACGTGTATTTACATGTTATGCAGTAGCAGATAAGTTTAGCATGCAGCAGCTGCGGAACTTCTTTGAGCTCCAACAAAGTGAAACGTGTATTCGAGAATTATGAACCAGACAACAAAAACAATAAAATACATTGCGTGAGCAGGAGCGTTCAAGCTTTACTACAATGAGTACATTTTGTTTTCCCAGATCGACTAAGAGTGCAGCATAGCCGTTTTTCGCCCGAAACCCACAGTTGAACACCATTGCTGATCCCCACTTAGTTATGGGAGCCGAAACATTGAGGACAAACATTTCCTACTGTTATTTTGTTGTTTCAGTTCATGTTATTTATATTTATTTATGCTAAGTCTGCAATTTGGTAAAGAGGTGCTTTAAGAGTATGACCTATTAGGATACCAGAAACATGCTGACTAATAAATTAGTTTAAAAATAAGCAAATGATTTTTCAATATTCATATTTCAAAGATATGCTCCAGTGCCTTTTACATACCGCCATAGGGGAGTTGATTAGATGATTATGCTAAAATAGAGTGTAGTCCGATATGTTATCAGCTTCTGAATATTTCATATGACCGCTTCACTGATGCCTTGATAAAAGAAAGGATAAAAGGTTCAGTCAGAATTCCTTCTAGGGTAGATAAGAATAAACTCCAGGATCCAGAAAACAATCCTTAATAACAAACTCTGTTGCGGTATCTTGATGCCAGTTTATTCAATACACATTCTCTCCAAAGGGTTCCAAACTTTCCACGTTTGTCTCTAAGTAACAATGGTGTAGCCGCCAGGGTTTCTTTTCATGTGGGAACATAATCTTGATTAAATCTTATCTGGGTATTTTGAAACAAATTCAGAGTATCATTTGTGCGCAGATACTCAGAAAATGGAAATGTCAACAGGCCGATTTTTGATTCTCCCATATTGAAGAAACAGAGAGGTGTTCTAAGGGAGATCTGCTTTTACAGCTGCCATCCGTCCTGTAGAGTTTCAATTTGCACTGCTAATGAAAGGAGTTTCATTACTGCAAGTGTTAGCTATTGCCGGATCCCACGCTGTGCAGGTGAAAGCTGGATAGACTTTGTATTCGCTTTCTTAGCTACAGGCCAGTTCTTTCTAGGTATGGTGCCTACTAGCAAGACTTGCACAGTCTGTTTGAACCACACACCCACACTCTAAAATATATACAAAGGGAGAAAACCAAACACGAGGCGAGGTGCTCTTGAGGGATAAAAGCTAGCAAAGCAAGCATACATAGATGCAAAAACCGGCATTAAACATAACAAGCTGTCATTGTTATCTGTAGCACTGAGAGTGTTGGGGGAAAAACACACACAAGTCTTCTTGGAGTTCTCAAATTGTATATTTTTACAGGTATTTTCTTAGAACGATGTAGAGCCATTAGAAAACAAACAATACGATTTCTCAAGCTGTTGATTGTGGGAATTTGAACATAAGGCAATTACGTTAGCAGTTTTTCCCCTATACGTCCATATTGTTTTCTAACATCTGCAGCTGTTCCCAAAAACCCTTTTAAGGCTTATGTAAAAGTTTAAAATTGGTTGCTCAAGGCAAATGTTGTACTGTTGCCTGTCTGCATACTATTACCAGTAGAAACAGTAACTGACGTGTGTATAGAGAATATAAGTCACAGGATAGAGAACAATTATGGTTAATGCTAGTAATTGAGATACTATTCTACATTCCACATTCCAGTGATTATAAATAGCACTCCACAAATTCAAATATGTCAGGACACATGTCATTGGGTATTGGAAAACTAGAAACGCAGCCAAATGTGTGTTGTGCAAAAGTATCCTCTCTATATTCAAGGAGAAACTTGATTGCAGTTTCTCCTCTGACTGAGTCCTGAAAACCCTTGAACCATGACACAGTGGTTTACACTTACAGAAGGTATTGTGACATCTTCCTGCATGACATTCCTGTTGTCAAACGAGTTCAGTAAATCTAAGAAGCTGCTGGAGTTTTATTTCATGATTCTAAATTGAGTAGGTTGTCATCAGTTTTGCAATTTATGTGACTGCTTCAGCAAAAATGTTTGGTGTGCAGAACACATTGTAATGTCATTTCGCATCGAGCTGTTTTCTATGAGGTCATAACCTGTTCCCTGAATGTTGTCAATCACATGACCCTGTCGATGCAGTCTGAGTGCTACATTTTGACCCACCATTTTAAGTTGACCATCACTCTTTGATATATCTTGTTGTATTTTCTGGGTCACTGAATGTCTGTAGTGACACCAGAGCCGCAATGGCCACCGGCATTTTCGTTCTAAATAAACAATGCAAAAGCAAGGGGTTTAAAGTGCGCTTTAAAACAATTAGTTGTTTTTATGATATATTTAGAAGCGCTCCAAGTAGGAACGTGACCGACAGGTGCCAGCAACAAAACCTGCCCCAAAGCAGTGAAATCGACTCCACCCATGCCGGTCCGTCCCTGAAAGAAGGAGCATTTAGGCGGGTGTTCAGGTAGTGAAACAAGAGTATTGCTTAACTCACATTTCATTACCGTATCACACTTGTGCCACTAAATAGACCTTTTTTATCACTTTATCGGCTGCTTTGACTTTTTTGTGGTTGTAGATTCTTACCGGCAAGTAACGTGGAAAGTGATTTTCTGATTCCAAACACATAGATGGCGGGTTTACAGACAGCACGCAGTAAGACAGTAATTCTTTTTGTTTCAGTCTGTATTGAACACATGTTGAAATGAGGCGAGTGCTTCTGTCACTATTTGTGGGAGCTTGAGGCCCAAAAAGGCAGTGGGCGTGCAGCTCTGCCCAGCTAAGAATGAAAGGCGCCTCCTAAAAAGGAGTCTATGGTAACAGGCATCACAAAGCAGGAAGTACAGTGCTGCTGTGTACCCTCGTTCCCACCCTTTGTGGCTATGCCCCACCACAGCCTTCTCGAGATAAATAAGTCTGCTTCAGCAGCGTGTAAAGATTGGACTTTCCGATGATGGAATCCTGTGTGTGGGTGCCTGAGGACAAGGAGATTGTTCAGAATTTGACTCCTCAAACATCTGCCTTGTGTAGGTATAGCAAAATGTCCGTCATCTGTCCCACTGTGTCTGCTTCTTTTCCTATATACCACTATACTTTAAATGTTGGCAATATTTACCCGGTGCATTCTCTCAAGTTCTTATGACCAAGAGGTTAATGCTTCTTCTAGTGTAGCGTAAAGCTCTCAATACTTCACTTTACTCGTCCAACCCCTGAGATGATCAGCTCTCCTTGCTGTAGTGGTGAACTAGCAGTAGACTAGCAGCTGAAAAGATTGTTCACCTGGCTCAAATGCATATCAAAAGTACCTAATATAGCACTATGCACATACTGTAATTTCTTCATATAGTTTTGGATCTTCAGCATTTTCTATATTCGTAAAACCCTGCATGAAAGATTGACCTTCCCTAAATCTTCAAATTGCTACTTTTTGCTACTTTTTAAATATTTTGAATGACCCTCTCCTTACTTACTATCCTCTGAAGACCTCCCGTCTGTGAATTGTCAGGTATACCTTACTTGCACATGGGCCCCAATCGCTATTTTATTTCTGCAATTATTTCATCATTTTAAAGATCTCTGCTTTTTTGAAAGTCATACATTTGCAACCTAACAATATCTAATCTCGTTTAGCTCCCTAATAATCCACCAACCATCAGCGTGACACATACCCCTCTCCACTAATCATCACACTTAGCTTCTATTAATTGTAATCGATCACAAATAAACTGGAGTACATACATGAAGTGGTGTCCTTGAGAGCAAATTTTGAGTTACAGAGCAAAGTGCTGTTGGTGCAAGCCACTTTAATGCTTCATCAGGGGTCGTGAGTTCAATATAAATGCAATTATAATACAATACATTAAATTAAAACAGATTGATATACACTGTGGTCTCCAGCTTTTGTCATGACCACTATTTCCGTTGCCCTATAATACATCTTTAGCCGCTACCGCGTTTTCCCGCTGTGCGCTGGAATTAAAAAAATGCGCTGTTTATGACAAAGCCAGCTCGTCATCCGTGTAGCGCAGGTAACGCCCATGACGAGCTGGCTTTGTCATTAGCGCGGAAGGGGTTAAGTAATCTAGAAGTGGAGCTTAAAGTTTAAGCTTACTTTTGGTGATGCTACCCAAGATCAATCAAATGGTAGTCTCCTCTGAAGGAGTATAAAATTGGCAGTGTCATTTGATTGATTATTCGAGATTTTCTCTACCAGCTCAAAGTCATGCATTTAAGGTTCCGAAATACTTGAACACATTACTTTGTGAGAGGAGGGATTTCAAAAGTGAAGAAACTACAGAGTAGTCCTATTTGGCAACCTGCATACTGGGTGGCATTCAAGAACAGAGGTTGAGTGGGGGTTTGACAGCATAGTAAAGCAATTACCTTATTTTACTCCTGTACACCTCAATGGGGGTTCGCGTTAAGAGTGTTGTCTTATGTTACATGTCTCATCTTTGGAAGGATAGGATCAGAATGTGGGTGATTCCCAAACTATGCATGACTTACCAGAGGCTACAAACCTTAACTTTTTACATTGTGGCGGAGTGGAAAACTAGAAAAGAAATGCACCTTTGAAGAGGGAGTAGCAGTATGATTGCTTAACTGTCAGTGGGAGAGTGCTCGTTTAACAAAGGCCCATGATCTGAGATGCAAGTTGTAAGAAATTGAGTTACTGGTTGAGGTGGTTGAAACCCTATTCAAGCAGCAAGCACAATTCTTGTCCGGGTGAAGTCATAAGCAAACCCCAAAGTACCCTGTTCTCTGGTAGATTGGCACAGAGCAGTCATGCTTAACTTAGAGACAATGTGTAATGTATTTATGCATCACTTCAAAAATTATTAAAGTGAACATCTACCACAAGCAAAATCCCACACCAAATTAGAAGAATAGAGAATCTTTTATAAATGAAACAAGACTGGAAAAACACAAATCTGATCAGTAGAACCAGATATATAGAAATTGAAAGATGTCAGTGAATATATCGTTATAAAGCATCAAGCATCAACTGCGATTATCTGGTCGCATCAGCCTGGGACAAAGTCGCAAGTTCATGCTGACCACGATGGAGCACGGGTCAGCTACAGGGAACCAGTTAGCACACTGAACAAGAGTTCCTTAAATCCTGTTTGCAGGTTATTACGAGGTCTGGCATCGAGGTTGTATTGTGCAGAGAACTGCAAGACTGCGTCGTGAGGTCCTGTGTCATCGTCAAAGAGACCATCGAAAAGGGGGCTTTCAATATGAGGGTCAGTTTTGGGGATATGTGTCATGCAGTGGCGATTCCAATAAAGCTGTGGAATACAAAGGCAATGCAAAGTGCTGGCATCAGGGAAGGCCACACAGCAGAAGCAATACATTGGTTCTGCTCGGGTTGTGCCGCGCAGTAGAGGAAATGCATCAGTTCTGCTGGGTCCACAGATGGGCTGGCACACCACCTTCAGGCGCACTTCCAAGCGTTCAGGACTGGGGTGGCACCACTTGGAAGGGTAGGACCTACAGTTGCGGAGTCCGGGTGCTGATTACAAGAGCTTAGCTGTTGGAGTCCCTGTGGTGGTCCTGGGTACAGGTTAAAGGTTGAGTCCTTCTCACCCAGGAAAGAGGGCAGCACAGCAGGGAAGCAATCCTTTTGGCCAATAGCAGAGCAGCCGTCCTTTCAGCAGCACAGCAGTCCTTCTTCCTGGTAGATTCTTCCATGGGTCCAGAAGTGTACTAAAGAGTTGGTGTCTTGGGTCAAATACTAGTACTTGGTGCACACTTTGAATTAAAGGAAGCTTCTAAAAGTTCACCCCCGCCTGAGGTGTCAGACATCCCCTTCCTCCCCATCATGTCCCCAGCCTGTTAATTTGGTATTCTGCTGCTGTGTTTTCCTCTGTAACTCTTCCCCATGTTACGATACTTATCTACAACCTTTGAAAGATTGAAAAAAGTAAAATTCATAAGATTCTCCTTCCCCTCGAGCTGAGGTTTGCAAATGGATTGATCCAGGCTTGGAATTCTCAAAATGGGGATTTACAAGCACTTTTAGGAGAGGTAAACTTAATTCCAAGGAAAGGGAGTGGATATTCGTCTGAGAAAATGCACTGGGAAGCTCACCGTGATAAAGTAGCATAGTTGTCTGTATTCCCAAATGTTCCCAATTCCAACACTGGATATAGTCTATTTACTCCTGACAAGGCAAAACAAAATTGGTGACAGTGTAGGAAATATACAGCCACATGCATCAAGCTGTTTTGCATTCGCAAACGGTGCGAATCGCAAAAATGGTCCGTTTGCGAATGCAAAAAGCTTTTTTGGGATGCATCATTATTTTTTATTTTTTCGCAAATTAAGAAGTCGCAATTTTTGCGAATTCTTAAATGCTATGCATGATTTTTTTTAAATTAGCGAATTCGCAATTTATAAGGAAAAAATTACCATGAAGTAAACCTTCATGGTAATTTGCGAAAAGGTTCAAAAGTGCAAATAAATGCATTTTTGAAACTGATATTTTACACACACGCCTGCCCTTGGGACATGTGTGTGAGTAAAATGTACTTACATGACATTTCAGGGGTGCAGGGGGGGTCCTTTGGAACCCCCCCTGCACCCTTGAAATTACATTCTCATTTTGCGATTCCTTAATTGCGATTTCGCAAAATGAGAATGCCTTCCCATTGATTCCTATGGGCCTTCAAGGCCCATAGGAATCAATGTAATGCAATTCCTTAATTGCGATTCGCAATTAAGGAATCGCAAATCAAGAATATTAAGAAATCGCAAAAATCTTTGCTATTTCTTGATGCATAGGATTTTGCAATTCCTAAATTGCGATTCCTTAATTATCGCAATTTAGGAATCGCAAAATCCTACAATGATGCATGTACCTGATAGTCGATGGTTGTTTATGTCTTGAAATGCCTCCCTGTGGTGATCGCCTCCAAATTACCACCTCATTAGGTAAAGAATGCAGCACGTCTGAAACTAAGTCAGCTGTCGGAGTCACCCTAGAATTTCAGAAATAAAATACTGTATGCATTTGAAGTTTACATCAATTAAGCAACACAGCATGTTAATCTTTGACCCAGGAGATTTAATCACAAGCTCACCAAAATAGTTCGCTGGGTTCCCTATTTGATTCTGTACGAAACTACATTTATATTCTTTCATAAAAGAATATGATAAAAAAAGAGGCTGCGAAGAAAGCGTTCAAAACAACTTTGCACATACCAGACAAACGGTTTAAGCAGCTGCACCACAAGGAAATGTTTACAATTATCTTAGATTTGAATACTGAAATTGCACAATTTAGCAACTGCAGTTCCTGAGTTTGAAGGAACTGTCTCAAGGGTGCTCTATATATACTGTTTATACTTCACTTATCACACGGTCTTCAACTTTTTTCTAAGACCTTTTATTTTGGCTTCATCAACACATCGAGATATGTGTGTGTTTACATATATATATGAATATTGACTGAAAAAACCATAGGTTTCAGGCACGTTATAGTTAGTTGGACATTTGTCTCGTACAAAACCATAGAAATTGCCCCATTATAGTTAGTTCAGCTAATATAACTAATATATATGTATACAGTGGGGAGCTGTTGAAACCTCTTGACTCAGGGGTTCTGCTCCCTGCTACGCTGAGAACAGCAATCCTCTGTGGCACATTGCCTGGTGAGCATCCATCACACATTTCGTCCCTCTAGATCAGAGGTCTTCGAACTTTTTAACACCATCGGCGCTGCGCATTTTCCCGCTGTGCGCTGACTTTTTGAAAAACCCGCGGTCCATGACGAGCTCAGCTCGTCATCAGCGTACGAGAGGAGTACCTCATGACGAGCTGAGCTCATCATCAGCGTCGAAGGGGTTAATGCTGTGGTCCCCAGTGGGGAAAAAAAATCACTGGGGCCCCATCAATTTTTCACAAAAATTATGTTAAACTGGCAATGTTTAAATATGTATCGAATTTATTAAGCATTGCAGTAAACTACTATAACCGTTTTTCAAATGCAATCAAATACATGACTGCCAAATATACCATTCTGGTCAGGCAGGCCTTTCTAACGTGTAAAAGTATCAAAGTATTCAGAGTGTGATTATTAGAAATGGGGGTGGGGGTTTGAATAATATTTGTAGTTACTTTTCATTTGACACCTTCACCAAGCCAGAATATAAATGACAAAAGTTAGTGATGAGCCATTACAGAGTAGCTCAAAGAATATTGTTGATCCTACTTGGATACGATGTAATGTGTGGCTCTGTAACAACATGTCAAAGTGGGCCAGGAATGTGATGTATGTCACATTTGCACCTTCCCTGTGCATTTGCAACAGGGAACTCCAAAATCGGGATGCGAGTCACCAAACCTTGTGGGTGATTTGCTAATCCTAAAATTCGAATCACAACTCTGAAGTTAGGCCACAAATATAGCATTCCATATCCTTTAAAAGTAATTGAAAAACATGTTTATCGAGGGATGTAAAGAAGGTACAAAGCTACAAAAAATAGCAGACTCCACTGTTTGAACTTCTGGGGGCAGATTTACAAGCCCCTTGCGCCACTTTTGCGTCACTTTTTCCATGTTCAAAGTGACGCAAAAGTGGCTCAAGGGACTTTTAAATCTGCCCCCTAGTCATTTTACTTCCTCCACTACTACTGAATATGATGTAGTTAATGGTGACTCTCCTTGTGTGATATATGTAGGCTGCCACATGCCCATCATCCATGAAGTGTTGTAGTTATTTATACACAGGTTCACTTTGGAGGGAGAGGGCAGTAAAGTTTCAAATTAGCCTAACTCGAACATTTGAATGTTTGTAAACGTAATACCTCTCTGCATAGATGTGATTTATCTGAAGAAAGCAACACAACTATGCTTTAATCTGACTATTGTCATTTCACAAAAAGTAGTTGTATAAAAACCGATGGTTATTTGAAATTACATCATTCAAGCGAATCATGAGTCCTAATTGTCAGAAAAGGTCATTATGAGGAATTAGGGCCATGTTTCCTCTTCTAAAGGCACTCGAATACCATTTCTCTAGCATTTTCCTCAGATAATCGATGAATGAAACATAGGGGGTTATTAGGATGGCGAGCGGATCTCCACCGCCTGTGTGGTAGAGGCGGTCCGCCTGCCAAAAACCACCGCCCGCATTGAAATTTCCCCGCCACATTACCATGGATAGAAAGACCGTCCGGCGGTTTTCTGCCCGGTCCAACAGTCGACCGGGCAGAAAAGCTTCTAACATGGTGGCGGTGTCTGGGAGACACTGCCATCCATATTAGCATGTCTATGGGGACAGGCGGTTCACGCAATTGGGGGCCCATAGCGGGCCCCCAGGGATCCTGAGGGGTGGGGGGTGCACATGGGGGGTACCTATGGTAGCCCCCTGCAGTTCCATGCACAACATGGCAGGCACCGTGCAGTGCCTGCCAAGTTGTGCATGGAAGTGCACGACATGCCTTTTTGGCATTGCGGCGGGCGGTGCTGAGAGCACCGCCCGCCGCTATTAATTTGAATGACATGCATACCTTTAAAATCTGCCCATTCACTGCCCAACAGAAGGTGTACAGGAGAAAGTCTGGCCTGCAAATAATTTCCAAAATGGCCTAGGTTGTGATAGAATGTATTACAAATGGCGCAGTCTAAATGAGTTATAATATGATGCCTGGTGCATATTGATTTGAGATTATGCATATCAATTGGTGTTTCTTTTAATATTTAGCATAATGGTTCCATGGAGTAGTTGAATAGGGAGGACGAGAGGAATGAGTCTTCGGATCTGCCGCAGTTAGAAGGTAAAGGGAGTGATTTAAACAGTCTTTTATATTTTACTAACTAGGAATGTTCACAGCTGTTTCCATTTGTGGGCTTCTCTTTGACTTTTGGAATAAGGTAAAATGAATAGGGTCTCTTGGTTTATGGCTGTTCAGTGCAGTACATTGTACACACAATGGTCTAGTTGTACAATGCCCATGTTGTACAAGTATTCAAATTTCCATTGTTTTTGTGCAGTGACACTTTTTTTAAATTTATTTTCCCCCTCGAGCAAATTATTTTTCCCATGAAAGAAGTACTATCTCTACAAACAACAATATTTGGGAAATGCACCTTCTCAGTATAGATTAGATTTACTCCCAGGAGTATGTCTATCACCATTTGTGATGTGGAGTTTGAGCCAATCTTTCCAGAGAAATTATGCCTGGGAACATCCTCTCTCCATCCCTCGAGTGGGGTTTACTCAATGGTAATGTTACTCCATTGGGGCAAAATTTTGGAACAATATAATTCCTCAGTTTTACCTTGATGAAGTAACAGCCCACCTCCACTCTCAGAATCCATAAATAAAACACAAACATTGTGTAATCAGCTGTACATCTTAAGGGCCGATTATGATCTCGTTTGGAAGGCCTCCAGACGGGTTCCGGAATGAGCAAATCTGATTCAGAGCCTATGTTTCTGACCGAATCTTCCCCTGCTCTTGTCCGCGCCACACCGAATCGTTTCCGAACCTGGTCCTGTCAGTCCGAATCGATTGTAGCCAAATGGTGACGCGCAATGAAGCCGGCTTCAGAACGAGCGAGTACGATGCACGATTCGGCTCTGCGAATCAGACTTTCACCCGGGGCCCTCCGAAACAGCCCCGTGGGGGTACCAATGGGTCACCCCCTTTCCATGCATGCACAGTGTGGTGGGCACGATGGGCTGCCCACACCGGGTTTGAGCTTTTCCCCACCCACCTCTTTTTGCTAGGAGAGCCTGTGTACGAGTTCAGTATATAGGCTCCCATAGAGTTCAATGGTAGTCCTAGCGAACCGAGGTCACCATACGGGTGCATCGGAATCAGTCACTCGGACTCGCTCGTACTCACTGGGCGCAAAATGCTAGGAAAGCCCTCCGAATCCGAGTCGTACAGGGGGCTTTCCTAGCAAGATCATAATCGGCCCTTTAGCTGAAAATTGCAAAAAGCAGCTATCACAGCCTCCCACCATGCTTTTATTTTGTATCTACT
Organism: Lissotriton helveticus; assembly: GCF_964261635.1. Lineage (NCBI taxonomy): Eukaryota > Metazoa > Chordata > Amphibia > Caudata > Salamandridae > Lissotriton > Lissotriton helveticus. Next base: position 601,986,199 of record NC_136061.1, on the reverse strand, counting down.
GATTTCTTTATTTATGCATGTATCATAAAATCTATTATGCAGCTTCATCATGGGTTCATTTTCTCGACGTGTCCATGCCTTTTGGAACACGTTAATGGTGGTGTGACCCTTTATGCTCAAAGCACTTCACCCTAAATTCTGCAGTATCAGGAGATACGAGGCGTGAAATATTCTTCAACATTCCCTTATAAGAGACTCATGCAGTAGCCAAAGAAGTCAGTTTTTAGGTGAGTGTAAATCAATAGAATAAACACTAAAAAAGGTTTCTTGCATTTAGGATGAGCGAGCCCTGCATTGACTTAATATCCAAATGCGAGTGAAAGAATGAGGAACGGATATGTTCTTCTGTCAATCATGAATATGTGATGCTTCTGTTACGACCGGAGGTACAATTACGAAGTGAAATCCAACATGATCACGTTTGTTTTCATTGCTTCACCTATTTAAGAAAATCCACCTGATTCGTCCAGGAGCTTTAGTCGGGAGTCACATCGAGGGCTTTTTTCTATGGTTGTGCGGCTGCACAGCGGGCTTGATCTGCAGTCTGATTGGTTGCTCCGTGGTGAGCTACAAAAAACACATGAGGAGCACATTCTGATGTACCAGTATACCTTTCGGAAGCTGTTGCTTTCAAGGGATCATTTAATTTTATCAAGGAATAAAACATTTCCATTTCTCATTGTCAGTAAAGGATGCTAGCAGCAAGTCACTCGGCTGTAAACGTCTCCCTCGACTCAACTGAATAAACAGTAAGGCCTCTGGCCTTGACATTTATTGGCGCCAGGGAGCGGTTTGTTGCCTGGCGCTTCCACTGCCACCATCAAAAAAAAGTTTATGTAAGGAAAAGTCAGCATTATAATGACGAGGTGTGGGAAAGAAAGTGAGTTTGAATGCTTGGGCAAGGGTTGGAATCCGTGCAATTGAAAACATGAAGGACATGAAGTGCAAAGTTTGCACATATTGCTTTTTACTCTTTACCTCTTCAGGTGATCTAGGAACTGTTCAATCTTCAGTCGCAGACTGCCCTATAAGCTACTCTGACCCTGCGTTGACGGTAGTCTCAGGGAAAGTGTTCCTACTCCTGGCTTGCTGTGGAGGCCAGAGTGTGTACACTGACACATATTGAGATGTATCAGTATCTGAGGTACAAGAGCTTCCTTTTAGGTGTCACCTCACAGGCAGCACAAGCTGTCAAGTTGCTGAAGACCTCCTGGGGGCTTGCCAGACACAAAGTGGGATTAGAGCCTGCTACTTGCTTACAATTGATTGGCTTCATTTTCACTCTAATTTCTTATTCAATGGCTTGCTTTCCACGTCTTAGTTAGTCCCTCCACTGGAGCATAACCTCTTTTCCATCCCTTTTGTCTGGGTGGCTTGTATCCTTCCATTGCTCACATTTATGAAAGTACATTTGTCTTTTTCTTTCAGCACTGGGTGAGAGTTCATTTGTTTTCTAGCTCACGCCCTCTTGTGCTGCTTCTCTCCTTCAAACATCGGCTGCACCCTCTGTGCTCCATGTTGCTCTCTCCCTAGTCATTTGTGTACTGTTCCTTTCTAATGTGATTCTCTCCATATTACTGTGCTCCATTTTGATTTCCCCCTCAATACTGCTCTCTCTCTCTCTCTCGCTCTCTCTCGTTTGCTTCTCCTCTCCACTTAGTGTTGCTCTTTCCCACATGTGCTGCTTTGCCCCTTCTCCCCACAACTCTTTATTTCTATGTTTCCACCTGCAGCCTGCCTTCTTCCTTTCCTGCTCATCCATAGGCCAATTAGGAAAAAAGGAAAATAGAGATTGTGTCATTCTCTAGGGACAGTCATGTGCGGTAATGCATGTACAAGCCTACAGGATGATGTAACCGGCAACAGCAACTGCATCATACTGCCTTTTTTATTCTTGTAAATATTTTTTGTACAATACTGCACAGGATCAGTGAAAATAATTTTGCTTGTTGCTGATGATACACAGCATTGGCAAACTTATTTGGTCCAAAAGGCAAGACCTATTGGCTTTTTTAATGTTTGCTGGGTCTGACATTAGTCATGACCTTTTGCTAATACTATACATACATATATGGGCATTTGAGCAACCCCACTTCATCTATTGCTGTTGCCATTGACATTTTTCTTCCACCAGCTACAGCATACAGCATGAGGCAATGGGTAGACCCAGTTTAGCCATTAACTAACTTCCCTCTGAGTGACTGTGTTCTGCTCTTTCACATGAGGCACATCTGCACATAGAGTAGTTTCCTCAACTCGGTGACTACCAGGGTAATGTGTGCTTTCTGAAAGCAAAAAGCATTTTTTTGTTTGTCATTTTTGTTATATATTGTCGAGAGCAGCACCTACCACCAGTGTCGCTGGACAGTTACCTGGGGCCCCACGAGCAGAGGAGCCCCATGCAGACCAGAATTTAACACTAATTTTCCTTTAAACATTTGCATTTCTGTGAGTGGTTGTGTAGGCAGGGCCCAGTGCACTGCTTTGCCCAGGAGCCTATAATGCTTTTAAGACAGCCCTGCCTACCATAACAGTTTAGAAAAATCATGAGAAAACAAGCGTTGACCAAGACAAGAGGTTATCTGTCAATGTTGGATATATTTACTTTGCCAATGCTTGTTGAAAGTGGAAATTCCCAAATGGTGTATTTGCCTTGTGCTGTTTTGCTCCGCTTCTTCATTACCAAAACACAGAGGTTTCCGATGTGGGGGTGCTGCTTCAGTACATTGCACATAGTGCACCGCATGGCAGTGAATGGATGTGGGCGGCTTTGCCTTCTCAAATATCAGACAATCGGCATATTGACCATAATTATCCCAACTCAGATCAGCCCCTCTCAGCAGATAAACATCAAACTTCTACCATCCCACACAAGAGCCTTTGACAAAATAGGGAAATTCCACAATGTTTTGTTCATGCATTTGAGGCATACATATATAGGAAGGGTCATGAGTGACATTGTGTTTTGATAGCACCATATTTCATGACCTGCTTCAAGGACATTTGTTCATGTTATGAAGCCATCTCGTGCTATTCCTCTGTTTCAAATGTAGTGATGTTGAAAAAACCTCTAGGTGCTTGGGAAAGGAAGAACTTATATGACTGACTTGAAGCTCTGGGAAAGAAGCATATGTAGACCACATTTTGACCTTCTGTCAAAAAAGTAAGTTTGTAGAAAAGAAGGTGTTCATTCCTCCTCTTCTACATATTGAACCACAAAATTGTTGTCTATACACAGCCAATGTTCTAGTTGTCCAGTTTAGCTGCTTCACGATGGTGTCTTAAATTCAGTGTGAGACCTATGACTTTTCACATCTTTTTAAGGATTTTTTTTCAGTTTGTCCATTGAGATTTTAACTTTTTCTCCAAGAACACTGTGAGGGTTTGGGTGACCATCTTTTATATATTTCCTTACCAATGGTTTTAACTTTTTCATTTGTGATGATAACCCAAGGATGTGCCCCCAATGGTTGAAACTTCAAAGAGTATCAAGTGGAAATTGAGTTCTGAAATTACTCACTGATGTATTCAAAATATAGTTAGGTCAATGCTGTGCTATTTTGCTTACAAGCTCTTTCCAGGTAGCTCTTTATTGTTATATTTGTTCTTCTGTACAAGCAATTCGGAGCACTGTGCTGTGTTCACATTTCACTTTCTGTGTTTGTTTTGGAAAGTGTTATTGATAACATTGTCTTGCATCAGTTTGTCCATGTTCTATTAATTCTTTGCATTTATACTTCAAATAATCTTCACACGTTAAGTGAATGGAGATGTAGTCATATTCTGCAGTGTTGACAATAATACAATGAGAACATTTACCTAGGTAATATTGATTCATTTGCACATTTTCCATGCTCTATTTGGCTTGATTCAAACTAGAAACGCATCTTTCAAATGACAGTCATGCAACAATTTAACAAGAAAACACTCACATGCTCTCTCTCTTTTGTTTCTTTTACTCTTACTTTCGCTCTGTTACTTTTTCCTTTTCTTGAAAATCTTCTTGATGGGAGAATTTACATACTGGGCATTTGGATAACTTCCTTACTATTGGAGGAGACAGCTCTTCAATTGGGCATTGGGATGATATAATAAAATGTTACATTCAAATTGATTAAATTTGCTGTTTATTTCAGCCCATATGCAAAGCAAGGTTGCCTTTCACAGAAGAATAAGTAGAAGAATACATAAAAAGCACTATGTACAAAATGCAGTATAATTACCACTCAAACTCATCAAAAATGTACAGTTGAAAAATAATATAAACTGATAAAAGGACCCTTTCTTCTTATAGTCTAATGATCTGGACTGTTTCTCAAAGTATGTGAACCCATCGACCAAAAAAGATTGTTTCAATGGCCAGGGGCAGTGCCAGCACAATCATACCAGCTGTACCAATTTTGTTCTCTGGTCCCAGCTTTTCCTCAAAAATATTCCTGTACATTTTACTTGTCTGGACAAGTCTCTTAAGAGAAAGTTTTGTTCATCTAACTGTTTTCGTTGAAGCACTTTTGTAAAGTGCTTGTTCTTATGGAACTGTACAAGGCATAGTCTAATACAAAATGTCTCAAATCTTCTGTGGCACCGCTGACACATTTAGTTGAAATTGCTGTATTTCATCTGTTCACAATTTTGTTTAATAATTGCAACCTCCTCTTGCAGTGCAAAATACCTCCTTTCTCTATGATTTGCCAGCAGGATTAAGTACTGCTGTGCACACTGGAATGCCCTTCCTATAGCGCTGCATGACACTCAGGACCTAAAATGTTTTAAAAAGCTCCTTAATCCCTTCGGTACTGATGAGGAGCTCAGCTCGTCATCAGTTGCGCCGCTTGAAAAAAAGCCGCGTAGCGCAAAAATCGCCGCAGCGCGCATGCGGTTAAAACTCACCTTTTTAAACAGGCCTATTAATTCACTTTTTCTCGCCATCTGTTTATTACTGCTTCGCATCAGGATACTCAAGAGTAGTTGTGCGCGCTACAAATGCCAATATAACATATAACATAACTTGGCAAAGGGTTGATAATCCCACGTGAGCGATATGGGATAGATAGTCCAGTGTATCAAATCTCCAATCCTTTGCTAAATGCGTACAAGGTTTAGTAACTATAGAGTTTGTTTGTCTCGTGGATAATTGTTTGAGGCTTGCAGTAGTGCCAAATTAAGTCTCTTACTTTCTTTAAGCCAGAGAGTTGTGAAAGAAGATTTACTATTCAGCTTGAAATGTTCAACCCAAGTCAAGTTCACCAGGTGGTTTTTGACATGATTGTAATCTTTTTAGACCATATCTCATGGACGCAATCTGACATTTATTATCTATGGAGGTGTACGCCACATTTAATTCCAGGAAAGCAGTGGGAAATTCTTTCGGGAAGTTGAGGATTCATTTCCAAAATTTCATCTCAAAACAGCCTACAAAGTTATTACTCCTATCCAGACCCCACAGCTCTGCACCATAAGTAATTTGGCTTCCTGCTATTGTTAAGAAGACCGTAACAATATGGTTATAGAATTGATGACTATGTTTCCTAACCAGTCTTGCAATGGCATTGAGGGTAGTTTGGATATGTGTGGTCCAATTACAATTTCTATTATTTCCAGCTCCAAATATTTAAAGGATTTAACTTCTTCTAGCTGAGCTAATTATACGGAAAACACATTTCTTCTTTCAATTTGTCAAGAATATCATGATTTTAGTTTCCCCTGTATTGTCGTTTAGCTGGTTTGTTTTGCAATATGTTTCCATGGGTTCCAGTTGATCCTGAAGGCCCCTGGCTGTTTGAGGGCTCAAGATTGAATCATCAGCATATAATGGGGCTGAAATTGTTAAACTTTTTATCATCGCGATCTCTTCTGTGGCTGTCCTTACTGCTTCATAAAGGTCATTGATGTACAGAGAGAACAAAAGCGGGGCCAGCGGGCACCCTTGTTTTATTCCATTCCTAGTCTGGATCTTTTTATTGATGAGCCCTTGTTGGTTTAGTCTCACTTGCGAAGTAGTGTCCATGTTTAAGATTTGGATTAAGAACTGAAGCGCTTTATCAATCCCCATGGTTGTTAACTTTTGACAGCGGCGTTGGCTCTGAACCAGATCGAAGCCTTAAAAATATAGATAAGAGGCATTCTTTTGGTTGTGTTGAACGTATGCAAGATATGTAGAAAAGTGAAAATTCAATGAGAGTATGATAAACTGCTTTACACAAGTGTCTAAGAACAATGCTATTCTGTGTGCATATCGGTGGGACCTCAGCAGCAGACTACCATCTTCTTCTAGTCGATTGCTAGTTATTTTAAGCATGATTAATAATCATGCCAAAACAATCTAATACAGCTAGTTGGTGGATTAAAACACTGTACAGACCCTAAATAAATACAAGGGTAGACTGTTGTTAACTGTTTGAGTAAGACGATGGAGAGAGAGTTCTAGCTGATTGTAAAGTTCCTTGTTAATGTTTTTGTTTCTGTGTCACTTAGTTTACTTGGGAGTAACATAGTTAGAAAAATATTCAGGTTTACATAGAGTGACATCGCATCTTCCATGTAAGTTCAATTTGTTATTTCTGTTTTGCTGAGCTGAGATCAATATTTTTGTATTGCAATCCATGCAAGCAGCTTTCTTGTGATTGGTGGTGATGAAGTGCTGGCTGGGCTTCGCAACTACATCAATTTAGTGCTGAGTATTATGCAACAAAGAGGTTTGTTACATCAGATCACTTAATTGTTTAGATCACTTCACTGCATCATCCATTAATTGGCTGCTTTTGGTGGTCACTGTTATTACAGGACTTACTTGCCTTATAAATGAACTAGTTTACCTCCATTTGCCTTCTTAAAGATTAATAGAAGTAGATCCGACTCCAGTGTGGAAAAACTTTGAAAACTTCTCAGTGAGAAGAGTTTTTTAGAAAACACTTGCTTTCATAAAAAATGGCTACCCTGTAATTTAGGAGAGTGTAGTCAAACAGTCCCATTTTATATTTGAGTAAAGGTGAAGTACATCTCTTAACATGGCTCTTCAGTTGTAGAATGAACTACTTCTGGATCACATTTTGCTTTTAGACAGGAAATACCTCTCGTACCACCCAAAATTCCATCTTTGCATGTATTAAAAAGCACATTTATCTATTAAATTGTTTGGCTAAACGCATGTTTATCTAGTTGTATCAATCATATTTAAATTTTTTACATTTACATTTACATATGGCGATTTTGCTATGCGTGTCTTCTGACCGTAGTATCAGAAGTCTCTTCAGTGCAGGGAGGACCGCTGTCTTCTTTTGGACAAGTGTTCATTCAAGCGGAGAAGGAGGCCTGACAGCAGTTCCAAGTGACACCTACTATCGGTAGACATGTATATCAATCCGGAAGATGTAAGGCTTATGACGGGCAGTCCTGGACGTGTAAACAGCTGAAAAAAATGGAAAAATTCAAAGTCCAACATAGCATTAAACAGTGCCAGTCACACGAATGTTGCTGATGTCTGAACTTAAGCAGCCCTTGTACTTGCTGCACACTTTTTACATTGAAGTGCATTGTTAGTTCAGTTACAATCCTGTGATAGATAAGATAACTGTGTTTGTGACTTCATGCGACTCATAATTACATCATTTACCGGCAGTAGATGGGGACCAGCAAGCCTAGTTGAGGCATCAAATACAAGTGTCTCTCTATTTTGAAATTCCTGCACTAACCCATATTTCTTTCTGGGCTCATCATCACACACCACCTGGGGTTTTCCCCAATTAGATTTCAGCAAGTCTAACCTGGCCAAATTTATGGGCTTTAAAAGCCAACTATTTATTGGGAGGTGTGGATTTTCATGCAAAAATACCTTAAATTCAAGTTATTCCCCATTTGTTAAGGGAAATCCTGTAATAGATATGTTATGCATGCGCAGTTTACAAAAATGAAGCCGGGATCGGGAAGATGCGGCACAATAAGGTAAGTTTGCTTTAAACTTTTATTTAGCCTTTTAATTTAATTTAATAATGCGGGCGGGAGGCGGGCGGCAGGCGGGCGGGAAGCGGGAGGTGGGCAGGCGGCTGTCGGCCTCGCGAAATGGAAATATCGCGGAGAGGCACGGAGATTGCTTCAACCTCCCTGCCTCTCCGTGATAGTCCCTTCCGCGACTTCCGCCCACCCCTAGCATAGGTCCTGCAGCTCCCACACCCAGGGGCCTTGGAGCTGTTAAATACACTTATTGCTGACAGTGGCCTCATGGATATTAGTCACTTACTACACACATCTAGCACAGAGGTCAACTGTATAAACAAAAACTATAGCACTTGGCCAAGAATAGACTACTGGCTCGTTACCAGGGATGTAATTTTCAGGTCTACCACTGTTGCTCAACTCCCCAGAACGTTATCCAGCCATGCCCCTGCCCTGCTGGAAATTGTACCGTCCGGAGTTTACTTTGCACACGTTCTCCTGGAAGCTCCCCCAGCGCACTCGTTTAAAGTGGTGATCCGAGGGGCCACCATACCTAAGCAGGCTGGTGTACTTAGAATGCTACGAGGGGATCTTGATCAAATAGAGGTCGATAATCGCACCTTGGAACTTCAATTCTTTGAGGCCGAAAGCACAGCTGCATTAGCATCTCTCAGGAGTAAGCTTTCAGACTTTAACGAGGCAAGGTTCCATGAAACACGTGGGGAGGGGGACAAGTTGAGGCAGACACTGGCAGGCCTGTTGTGCAAACCCCGGACTAGCGAACCCATTGTAGAGCTGGTGGATGACGAACATACTGTGCATGCAAGAGTTGAGGCGTGTTATGACTGTATTTTACTTTACTCTGTACAACTCCCCCCTGCCACAAGCCACACCAGACCAGAGCTCCTACTTGAATGCTGTCCAGTTGCTCTTGCTAGATGACGGACACTGCGGATTGCTTAATAAACCATTTACAGTGGAGGATATCATACAAGTGATCAACCGTTGGCATGGTGATAAGTCAGTGGGTCTGGGCAGACTTACGGGGCCTTTTATAAAGAATATGCTCAAATTGTGGCCCCTCACCTTCTGGCCATGTGTGAAGAGTCCCTTTTGCGTCGTGTGCTCCCTCCCTCCCTATGAGAGGTACTTATAGTTACCATTTTGAAACCTGATAAAGCTCCCCCAGCACTGTGACTCGTATAGGCGGCTTTCTATGATTAACATTGACAATAAAATATTGGCTAGGTTGATTGCTTCTCGACTTCTCCCTCTGCTGCCTAATATGGTCTGCCCGGACCAGGCGGGCCTCGTCCCTGGCCACTCCACAATTTATAACCTGTGCACCTTTTTTCCCCTTCTGCATTCAGTTAACCCTCATCTCAGTGCTCTGGCAGTCTTGCTTGACACCATGAAGGTATTTGATTTGCTAGAATGACCCTACCTATTCCACTTCCTGACTCAAATTGGAATCAGAGGCACCTTTCTGTATCCTAATAAATTACTTTATGCCAAATCTGTGACCCAACTCCGATTTAAAGGTTGCGATTACTCCCCATTTGAAATCTAGAGAGGTATGTGCCAGGGCTAACCCCCTGTCGCCCGTTCTATTTTCCTTTGCGATGGAGCCCCTAGCCATCCAGCTGAGGCAACATCAGTTCCATTGTCGACTTGCATTCACACCTTGGAAGATTCTGGTCTCAATGTATGTGGATGATGTCCCTCTCTATGTCCGATACCCTAGATTAACATAGACCCTATTATTGGCAGACTCATTTGATTTGGTGGACAAGCTGGCATCACCATTAACTGGACCAAATCTATCATTCTCCCTCTTACAGATGCCACGCAACCTTTTGTCTCGGAGTACCCTCTAACATGGGTTTGGAAATTGGTTAGGTACCTGGGGGTCTGGCTCAGTCAGGATCTGGACAAACCGTGGTTGGCAAACTGTGGGAGACTGGTGACTTGGCTGAAAGACAGAGTGATGGCATGGAAGCAACTGCTGTTGTTGCTCATGGGGATAATAGATGTAGCAAAGATGGTGGTACTCCCCAAGTACCTATATTTGTTTAGCAATCTTCCAGTTCCCATAAGGGCTCTTTTCCGCAGACAACTTTGATTGCACCTCATTGCGCTGGCTTGGGCGGGGGACAGCCCCGGGTGGCTTGGGTAGTGCTGACCCTCCCGTTTAAGCAGGATGTGTTTTGTGCTCCAGACATGGATCTTTTTTTTCACTGTGCACAGGTGCAATTTGCACATTACTAGCTGCACCCCACACTTCCAGCCCCACATGACACTTGAACACGACCATGCGGACCACTGTCCCCTGCAGACTGCCTTGTACCTCCCCCCAAGGTGCCCTCAGACTCAGATTAACATTGTAGCTTGCAAGGTCTAGGCATGTCATGCATTATGGCAGAGGGCATGGCTGGAAGATATGTATGGGCCGGTGGTGCCACTTGACTTCTACCCCTCGATCCCTACAGCTGCAGACGCTGGCACATGTGTCCTGCAACTCCTGACATTCGGGGATGTGTACCCATGGGGGACATTTATTACTCCCCAGCGCATCTTGGATGATCGTGACTACTACCCTTGGGATGTGCTTACCTATCATCAGCTCTCGGGTGGTCCTGAGCGCTATGCATAACATCTACCTAGAGACCCCCCGATGTTTGTAGCATTGGAAACGCTGATCACTAATCCGTATCTGCGACAGCTCATCACCCGCCTTTATATTCTGATGCAGGACAACAGCCCAATCTGCTCTCCCGCAACACAGGACAACTGGTCCACTGAGTTGGAGGCCCCTATTGGTGAGGAACAGTGGCACTACTCTTGCACTCAATCCACAAACCTCTCCCTGAATTATCGACTTCACTTGATATATTTTAAATATTTGCATTGGGTATACAGCATGCTGGCACAACTACATAGGATGAGCCTGAATGAAGATGCATGCTGCTTGTGATGTGCTGCCTCTGATGCCACTTTTCTGCATTTGGTATGGGAATGATACAGGGTGGTATAATTTTTGGTCTGGGGTACTCTATAGTATTACTTAGATTATGGACAAGGCAAAAAAATACAGCAGTTACCCGTTAACCCAGGTGAGACCGGGTACAGTTTATATCAAAACACACTGTAATTTTGTCCCCCGACAGAAAGTTTGTGAGTACCCATGTTCTAAAGCATTGGTAGCCGTAGGCCGACAGACAGCTGCGCTCTCAAGCCAGACCTAAAAACTAGCTGTCCAGGGCTGGATAGACTGTCTTTCCAGAGTCACGTTTCTTCTTTATTAGAAATGCGTCCTGTGCATAGCATTTCAACTGACAGGGCACAGGGCTCCCAGAAGAAGCTGAAACTCCTGTCACTGACGAAAGCTTGCTTCAGCCAGAATGTTAATGACTAATGTGTGCAGCTCCCCATAGAGATGGAAGCAATATAGTTAAGTTAAAAACATTGTGCTGTATAAAAGGCCTTAAATTGGGCCCCAGTAGTACTGCCAAATGTCACTTGAAAGGGAGTGCTTTGGAAAAGGAAGGCACAAAAAAGGTAAAGTAATTTGAGTTGAAAAAGGAACGAATGGGCCTCCTTAACACTACTAATAAAAAACCTCTATAAATGAAAATGAACCTTCATAGAGTGAAATGTAATCGCCGGAAGAGTTTTATGGAAACTAGAAGGATTAGAATTCTAATTGGAACTTTAAGGGAGTGTTCACTGTGCAGAGCATTGGACCATTTTAAAATTGTATATTCAGGCATGAATTACTTGACTGTAAAAACTGAATTTTAACTCTGCACCACCAGGTATATCACTTTTCAGGGAACAAAATACAATCTGCTATCTGGTAAACATTTTTCACAACATATTTGTTTCCTGTAACTGCTTCCTTCCTACTGCCTCTTTGGGAGTAACTATTAATATGGCCTGTAGATATCAAGTGAGGCTCAGTTAAAAAATGATCCACCAAATCTGATTCTCTTATACCTTCTCTTCGTTGAAGCGAGGGTTTTATACTAATGGTGCTATTCACACTAAGAAAATATCATTCAAGGAATTGAAAGGACACACTTTATTTCCCTGCTTTTTACATCTAGTGAGATTCCCTGGGAGCAAGTCTTGGGAGGTGTCTTGCTTTAAACACCTCATCCTCTCCGTAACCTCCCTCTGTCCAGGGAGACATCTTCATCGAAGCCCTCTTGCTAAAGAATCTCAAGTCACGAGCTTGCACATTAAATTGTTTCGTGTTTTATTTTGTTACCTGGAGTTGACATGCATGTATAAGTATGGAAGCATAAGTGGGTGTACTCCATGCTAAGTCTTAGAGGATGTGCAGGTGGCTTGTGAGGCCCTTCATGAAGCAGGCACTTGTGACCAGAGCAGTATGACATCCTGGTTCAGAAATATAGGATACAGTTATTCGCCACAGTCTGGAGTACTAAATTGACCCAGCGAGTACACTGGAATAATTTGACCCGGCAAGTACACTGGACGGAGTGTTCTTTGCTAACAGTCCCACTAGTTGTTTTGTGAAAGAAAGGACATTTTATGTTTTTTTCAAAGGGGCACAGATCATTTCGTGACTCTGGGCAATAGCTCGCTTAATCTTCCCGACGGCCCCCCAGCGCCTAGAGACCCTTACAGGTGATTGTGCGCTTTACAAATGTGGACTTTACTTTACTTTACTTTATTTCGAACAGCTATACTGAACACCTAAAACTGAAAATGTCATTAGGGAGTTAGGGAAAAAATAGGACATCTTTCATCTTTTGTTTTGTCTTTGTGACTGCCATAGCATAGCATTCACATTTCAAGTCCTTTTACACATACAGTCACTGTAAGCAGTTCATTTTCAGTATTTGATATTGTTGTTCTGATAATTAAAACAAGTGGTTTGCACGTTTATGCTACGGCTTTTACCTTCTGCACTATAATCTTCAGATGGTGTCCATGTTTTCACATTGCTGTGGTAGAAATAAAGAGTTATCACTTGCCTGACCTAGCTATCAAGTTATGCATTTTCGAAAATATATCGCCTTCTGCTTATTCTTTGCCAGATATTGTTTGACAGCCCAGCATACTGACATAATTTAAATGTTTCACCTACATTGTTACTAAATGCCGATTTATTACTTCGAAAGCTGAAAATAATTGAAATTTCAGTGGAATTTGTCACACGGTAATAACCAACTGCTGAGTAATTGCAGAAACGAAAACTTGATGCAATTAATGCATACAAAGTTCAACACGTAACTGTTAATGAGTTAAACATACATGGCCAATTTCAACTGTGTTGGAAAACCCTTATAGCACGATGTTCGAAATTCTAATTTGTGTGGAGTTTATCAAGCCAAATGTGCATACCCTGATAAATTTCAGAAGGTGAAAGCTACTGGAATTCAACCCTTTGTGTGCTCGTGATGGAACCGTTCCGTCACGAGCATCGGGTGGGCTGTGCTGGTGACGGAACCGTTCCGTCACAAGCACAGCTCACCCGAGGGCCGTGACTGGGCGGTTCCGTAATGAGTACGTGACCGCCGCGCGGCCCCGCCTCCCCCTTAGCGCTGCGGCGGAATAGCCGCCGCAGCTAAGGAGTTAACAGAGGATTAAGACCTGATATGTATTGGGACAGTCAGATTTTGGTGTGTTAAGTACCAAAATCCGCACTCTCACCCCCAAAGGGAAATATCCTTTACCCTGCATGTTTTACTCCACATGCCATTACCCCACGGTTTTAACTCTCCAAAAACCTTTACAACACAGGGCTTTACACCACAAAACTGTTACAATGCATCCCCAAAGAAACGCACACCTGGAGATAGAATAGTAATTCTGTTGGAATGGGGAATGCGTTGTAACGGATTGTGTTGTAAAGCCGTGCGTTGTAAAGGTTTTTGCGGAGTGAAAAATGTGGGGTAATGGCATGTGGAGTAAAAAAATGCGGGGTAAAATGTCCTATTCATCCCCAAAACTCACAATGGGCTGAGTGTATCGCACCTGATGATGGGTTTTGGATTTCTATTGGGTGTGATGAATGCTACTTTTCTGGGACACGCATATTTATGTGCTTAATGTAAAACCATTCTGCATCCCCTTGTCAATCATCCATCCATCTCTCCCTTCTTCCCTGTGGGTGTTTGTGTCTTTTTCTGTATACCTGTCCGTAAACTGGCCATATGTGTTCACTTTATTTCTATTATTCTGTGTGCCTAAATAGCTGTACTATGTGTGCATGGGTAACTGCATATCCAGTGGTCGTTGCATGTGAGTGTCTTTAGGTCGGTGTATATGGGTACTGTATGTCTGGGTAACTTTCTGACTGTCTGTCAGTCGTTGCTTGATGAGTATCTGTGGGCCTGTTGCTCTGTGTGTATGGATATCTATTGCTCAGAATATTTGCTTTTATTTGTGATCTATGTCACCATGTGAATAGTTGCATTTTATCTTTCTATGTTTGCTGTGTCAATGCAAGGTCACACATACGTGGTTTGTTATTTTGAAAATTGGCTGCATTTGCGGATTTATTTGGGATTTAAGAAGTCAAGAATGCTGGACATGAACAACATCGAGATTTAAAAAAATTCCAGCTAAACCCCTTCAACAAATATGGTTACGCAAAAAAAAGTACGTTTCCTGGGATAATTTTTCTGAACAAAAATCTGTCACAAAGTTCTTATTGCAGGAAATTACACTCGCTATTTATACAGTGGCAGCTGCTTCGCTAAGGTGGAGGAGCGTCGCCACACTGAACAACAGGAAAAATAAAATGATAATAGGTATAGTTTTTATCGTTTTAGTTTTCCTATTTGATCAATTGATCTTGGGGTGGGCTTCACAGAGCACGGGGGGAGTGGCTTACACTCCCTAAGTGCGCACGACTGCTTGGCCGGCCAAATAGTCCTGCACACCTTGCATCTTCTCCACCAGGCTGCATTACACAGCTAGGTGACGAACATGCAAAGCCTTCAATTCCCCATCTGAGCAATGAACTACAGCACTCAAACCAATCATAATGCAGCATTGTGATTGGCTTAGGGGAGCTTGGAAGCCCAGGTGCTTCCTACTGCCGGACTGGACAGCAGTTAGAGAAGAAGATTAGATTACGGAGGAGGGAGGAGAGGCGGCGGCCGGCCATTACAGGTAAGTGGTTTATTTTTTTTATTTTTTATTGTTCTCTCCTTCCTTCCCCCATGCCGCACCACCAGGGTCCAGTAGCAGCTGCTACTCTATTTATTAGGTGGCAGAAATAAAATAACACTGGCATGTAAATGTGCTGTACGGTCATTGTCCTGATAAAGTTAGTCACAACGTTAGTAGGAGATACAGACTTTGAACAATGTGGTAAAGGTGTAAAACACACAAGATGATGAACGGAATGTTGCACAATGGCAAAACATTCACCCCAGTCACAGATCTGGGTTTAATCCATTGTTATTTTGCTCACCAAGCCACCCCATTTCAGACATGACCATATGCAAATCAGTCTTAACTCTGTGCCTCATGGGAACAGTCCAGACCGAACTGCCAAGTTATTTCTTCCCTGGACCGGAATCAAGCATCCTAGGACCGGTTTCTGGCTATCAGCCGTCATCAGCCAGGATAGCTTGACTCCAGTGGCGTAGTGACCACGGTACCCACGTCTGGGAATACCCTTCCCACATAGGGCCAAGACTGGCACAGGGTCAGGACTGATTTGCATATGGTCATGTCTGAACTGTGGTGCCTTGGTGAGCAAAATAAAATGATAATAGGTATAGTTTTTATCATTTTAGTTTTCCTATTTGATCAGTTGCTCTTGGGGTGGGCTTCACAGAGCACGGGAGGAGTGGCTTACACTCCCTAAGTGCGCATGACTGCTTGGCCGGCCAAATAGTCCTGCGCACCTTGCATCTTCTCCACCAGGCTGCATTACACAGCCAGGTGACGAACATGCAAAAAGGGGGTGAATGTTTTGCCATTGTGCAACATTCCGTCCATCATCTTGTTTGTTTTGGTAATTAAAGGTGCTCCATAAAATTATCTCAAAGTTGCCGATCTGCGCTCACATCCATGTACATTTTCTTTTTGTATAAAAATATTTTCCAGAGGAAAGATATAACGACTTGACTTTTTGATGCAGAACATTCGTTTTTGCAGTCTCCGTGCTTCTAATGTGTTTTTAACTTTATACGTTCATTTATCTGCCCTAAAAATGTCCACATATTATACTAAGATTAATAGCCTAAGCGTTGTCAGTCACCTATTCTCTCACCTTAGAATCACTCTTTATGCGTTGGTCACTCCAGTGTATTTTTCCCTTTATTCTTTACGACATGATTTCCAATTCTTTATGATGCTGACTTTTTATATAGTGCTTTTGCTACAACACAGCCTGAGTGTCCCTCATCCTACTGCAGAGCTAAAAGCCTGAAAGTAAGAGTTTTCACATGTGATAGTGTTTTCTTTTAATCATTTGAGTCTCATTTAAATGAAGCGCACTGAAACTTGCTTTGTACATGCTGTATTTTTACAGCAAATCATTAAAGGCGGCTCATTGAACAGCATTTCGCTAGATTAGGCAAGCCTTCCTTTATAGATGATTTAAAAAACACTCTATATCTCTGCATTGCGCTTTTTAATAATTATATACATATATTACTTATTAGAGATATTATGTTTCCGTTAGCCTGTGAGCAAGCAGCCTCATTTATTACTTGAGATTTACTTTAAGCAAAGGATATTTTCTTACTTCTGCCTCCAAAAGTGGCGACTTCAGGGACCTAAATTTTACTTAGTGTAACATGCACGTGTGTACACTAATTGTGTAATTTACTTAGTGGTCACTGCACGTGTAATGATGGAGATCCGTAGCTATTAATCTGACAGGTGTCACGCTGGCCGGGGTTGTTCGTGTATTTGGTCCAGTCACTGAGTCCATGACATCGCACAACTCATAAGCATGCAGCATTGGCATCCCCAGGGATCGAACACTCAGTGTCTTGGCCACTCGTTTTCATATTAAAACTAAGCATTGACAAAGCCAAAAGCTATCCCCTTTTTTTAATTTGAGTGACAAGCTGTTGGCATTGTCCGTGTTTTTCTGTGAAATATTTTTTTAAGTAAAAAAATAATTCAAGATACTGGAGGAAAAACATGCATTTTATAATACTTCAAAGTTGTACATTGTATTTAAATTTTTCAATCTTCCGAAATGGCATGGTGAATTGTTCAATTATTTGTCACTCAGGAAACCCTAAACTGAATAAAAAAATGAAAAAAGTGTCAGAATGTAAATCGAAATGCTTGCCAATGCCTAGTTTACTTTCCGCAAGATTCAACCATGTGTAGTATCCCAGGGAAGAGATATACGGGGCTCCAAGAGAAGTGTCATATTAAACATACTTTCTGCCTCAGACACCAGCTGAGTGCGAGCAGCTCAAGCCCAGTGCCCCGGCACCGTAAACGCCTGGATAGACACAAGCTTGTGCTTTCAAGCAAAATGTGCAATGCAGGAGATAAAACAAACCATAAGTCTGTTAATCAGCCAGACCACAACCAAACATTTTTCTTTTGCTGTGCTGTTACAGACAAACTGAGTGGATTGAGGAGCACAGTGCAGGTGTATGGGGAGTGGAATCTGAGGGGGTAAGCAGCACAAAAGATAGATAACTGTAAACACATGCACTCTCATAGAGTGATGAATGGCAGTGGCGCATAGCAAGGGAGGGGTGGTTTGCCCCGGGCGACACAAGTTTTGGGGTGGGGTGGCATCTCTTCCCCCTTGCTCTTACTTGCGGGTGCGAGGGGCGGCATATGTAGGCATAGATCGCCAGCACCCCTCTCCCGCTCCTACAGCCGCCAGGGTGTGGTGAAGGCCACGACCAGCAAAAGGCCTCACCTTCCGACTGTTGAATGGTAAATAACAAAGTAATTCCCGAAATGATAGAAGCGAGCCGGTCAGTGAGCTGGTAAAGAGGCTATTATACAGGGAATGGACAAACTCATAATAGACAAGCTGAGGCAAGGAAAGTCATTGTCTTGTAGACTAGACCTAGAGAGAACACTTCCTGTCTGCAAATTACAACTCCTTGCAAAAAATAGATTATCTTGTAGTTTAGGTTACATGCTAAGTATAATAGGGCTTTTAGAGGAAATCAAAATCAATGCACCCCTTCTAACAGCCCAGCAACATTTCAAAGGCTGCAAAAAGAAGAGCATAGGGTCTATGATTGAACTGTAGTTTGCCACAAAACCAGGTCAGACTCTTTTGTCTGATCCTGCTTTCAAATCTTCTACTGTGGGATGCTGTCACTTAAGATACTTGGGGTGTCTTTTTAGAACGTATTGTCTTGACCGCAACTGGCACTGATCACATTGCTGCAACTGAGGGGTTAGCTAAAGTTCCATCTCTTCTAACTTTAATCAATTGATTGCTCACTGCTGAGCACCTATTGGCAGTGTCACTGAAGTAGCATGCTATTGAATACGCTTAAGTTAGCTACAGGTCCCTTTCACTTTTAATATCCATGCCAATGGTGTGGGCATATATTCATAGGGTTTACAACACGAAATTGCCTGATAAGCACAACTTCATGATAGGACATCCATAATTGCAACAAAAAGAATGCTTACATTTTTTTCTTGATGAAGTCAATAGTGGGCTAACAATATGATGAATGGTGTCTGGGGACGGCTGATGGTGTATCCTGCAGAAACATTCTCTTTTGGGTGCATTAAGGAAAGTAGCTGCAGCAAGTAGTATTTACAAAAGGATTCTGGACTTTTTGTTTTGAGGACATAAATCCAGGTTGTGTGAAGCAGTAGGTCTTTGGATTTTGGGTCACCGATGGTCAGAGCCCTCATGAGGCTAGGGAGCTACAATATAACATTTCCTTTTAAGAGCTACGAAGATTACAGGAGGGAATATTGTTATTAAGATGAATGGTTCTTGGAAGGGACAGCGATGGGTATTGTTTGAATTTGGTGATTGGCACAGGAAGGTCTGGACACCAAATTGTGTTTTCCTGACTAAAGCCTCTAGAGTAAGAAGGATGCCTGTAGCCACGTAGAGAGGGAGTTAACTGGTGTGTTTCTGCAAGGCCATTCTTTAGAGGAGAAAGGCTTTTGCGAATATTTGCTAGCTAGTTGTGAGTGTAAGAGAGAAGAGACAAGTATGATGCAGTAGAGCAAATTATTTAATTTTTCTGTGGTGCAGAGAGCGGAATTCTTTTTGCTCTAAGTAGAATACCAGGAATCAGAAAATTGTTTTAAGAGGTATTAATGGTACAGTAAGAAGCTGGACATTTTTAGGGGTAATATCAAAAGAAATATGAAGCACAAAAGAGTTACTTATTAAATTGACTAATTGTCATTGCCATTCAGCCTATCACTAGCACTATGCTATTTTCATCAATAAGAGCCTCTTATTATAGGCTCCCTATGCTGTCCCCTTACCTCTCTTGCTGATTCCTTTGCCGTAGCTTTATGAACTGTGCCTCTATTGGCTGCTTTTGCTAGATCATCGATCTTCAAACTCCTATCGCATTCCTGTCTTTGGATCCAATTACAGATCCACCTGCTACATTTTTGTGGTCTCTGGCATTGCTTTTTATATACTATGATTCTCCTGTCTTCTGTTATCTAATATAATATAACGTTTATTTGTAAAGCGCACGTTCACCCAGAAGGGCCTCTTGACTTCAACACTTCCGGCATATTGTAGCAGACCAAAATTAGATTAAGAGCAGAGAGGGGGGGGGGGTTCAGAGCTTTATCCATTTTTAAATTTCAACTTATGTACTGTTCTCGTTGTCATCATCCTGAAAACAACTGTTCCTCATGTTTTTACACTTCAGAATCAGATTGAAAAAGAGATGGTTACTTTTGTTTCTACAATCCTTTTGGTACAAACGGGCTGGGTCGAATTTAGAAGCTAAAAAGCGTAAACTGGTCAGGCATATGTTCAAATGTAACTCTTGATAGATTACACAAAGGATAGTATGGATGACAGAATGGTATATAGAATATTCAGTCTGTCCAAAAACGAATGTTTGACAAAATATCGACGGACAGAAAATCGACCTACAAAAATATCGACACAGAAATATCGAAGTCAAAAATATTGAAGTCCTATCTACATAAAGGTAAGTACAAAAATGTCGGAAAAAAAGATAGTTGTCAAAAATATCGATGTTAAAAATATCATTTTTTTCAAATGTTTTAATAATAATGTAAAATTAAGTAAATAATACATATAATTAAAAGAAGTATATTTAAAAATATTAAAACATATTTAAAAATTACTAATACATATAATGTTAAAAATTAATTAAACATAAGCATATAACTTAATATATATACTTACTCCACATATTGCAACATTAGGAAAAGCGTTGGATAGCGTCAGGGTAAAAATTACTATTCCCGCTCCAGAGAGTGCAACAGTAGAGAATGCGCAGGATAGCGTTGGGGTAAAAATTACTATTCCCACTCCAGAGAGTGCCACAGTAGGGAAAGCGCTGGAAAGCGTAGGGATAACATTACTATTCCCACCCCAGTGAATGCAACAGTAGGGAAAGCGCTGGATAGTGTAGGGGTAAAAATTACTGTTCCCACTCCAGTGAGTGAATCAGTAGAGAAAGTGTTGGATAGCGTAGGGGTATAAATTAGTATTCCCACTAAAGTGAGGGCAACAGTAGGGAAAGCATTGGATAGCGTAGTGGTTAAAATTACTATTCCCACTCCAGTGAGTGCAACAGTAGGGAAAGAGTTGGATAGCGTAGGGGTGAAAATTGCTATTCCTACTCCAGTGAGTGCGAAAGAAGGGAAAGTGTTTGATAGCATAGGGGTAACAATTACTATTTCCACTCCAGTGAGTGTAACAGTGTGGAAAATGTTGAATAGCATGGGGGTTAAATTAACATACTCATCAATTAAATATATATTTTTTTTTTTATTGACATATTAGTAATTAATTAACAAAAGAATTAAGAGATACCAATAACATTGTATTAATATTTACTTAAATAGCATTAAATTACTTCTCACACTATTCCCCCTTTAACACACAACACACTACACATAATAACACACATTTCATTTAATTATCAATGAATCAATTAATACAAATTAATAATACATTCATTGTCATTAATGTATTTATACATTTACCAATTAATAAAAATTAATTACCAATTAATAATTAACACTACATTAAAAATCAATAACAATAAATAAAAATATATTCATTAATTAATTTAATGTAAGTACTTCCCACCCTATTCCCCTATAAACCCACAACCCACTACACATACTAAAGAACATAATTAATTTAATTATCAATTAATCACTTAATAAAAATGAATTCCCAATTAATAATTTTTTAACAATAAATTAATTAATAACAAGAAATAAAAAGACTAAATTAACTATAATATTATAATTATAAATTAACCAATTAATAGAAATTATTACCAATTGGCAAATATTAAATTAATTGTAATTAATATGAATACATATTAACCAATGAATTAAAATGAAATACCAATTAATAATTAATTAACAATTAATTAATAATCAATAACAATAAATAAAAAATAAAACATTAATTCATTATAATTTAATTACTTCCCACCCTATTCCCCTATAAACCCACAACCCGCTCTGGTACTAAAACGCAAAATGTACTTT
Organism: Lissotriton helveticus; assembly: GCF_964261635.1. Classification (NCBI taxonomy): domain Eukaryota; kingdom Metazoa; phylum Chordata; class Amphibia; order Caudata; family Salamandridae; genus Lissotriton; species Lissotriton helveticus. Next base: position 601,964,590 of record NC_136061.1, on the reverse strand, counting down.
AACAAAATGACTAATTTCTAAACATTTATTTTAAAATGTATGAAAATACATAAAAAAAATGTTAAACATGCATATAAAATACATACTAAAATACATAACACCATTTCTTTTCTCGCTATTATTGACAACGATATTTTTGCTAACGATATTACTTACTTCGATATTAACAAAAACGATATTACTTACCTTAAGGTCGATATTCTGGTCAATGATATTCCTGACTTCGATATTCTGTTACTACGATATTTAAAACTCGACATTAAGGTAGGGCGATATTTAAAAATCGATATTTTGACTGTGCACCTCCAAAAACATATCTCTAAGACTAGGTTCTTGAGACTAATTAGGCAAAGCAGAGCTCCAGAATATTTAAAACATCATCGGAGATTGTGTGCCTACTTTGCATACTGCATACAATTGTGCATAGATGTACCTTTTGTAGATACACACATTTGCATGTGGAGCATTAAAACATAAAAAAATTATATTATTGAATGGTATTTCTCTTACTAGACACTGCTGCTTGTCACTTTTTTAGCACAAATTTTTGTTCAGAACTAAATATTTTTATTGAATTCTTTTAATGACTAAGTTAGATGGAGTTGCGCTACATTACGTTTGGTTATGAATTTGTAAGACGCTCATGGGGCTGAGCAGTAGCTTTGATGTGTGTACTGAGGTCCAACTTTGATAGACGGTGCTAATCCTGATTTGGGTGGAAACTTCCATTTGCGAGTGAATCAGGATAATAGCCCTGGTGCAAAGAGCCTACAAAGGAGATTTTTGCCTGCATGATTTTCACCTTGTTAAACCTAGTGTATATTATGTGGTCAACCGCATGAATCGCAAGTATACCTCAGAATGAAAAATTAAAAACAATATCATTGTGTTATCCACCATTATGAGATGCCTACATCAGAATGGGATGAAAACAGCTTACAGAGTAGATCCAGAACTCTGTGCTATCAGTATTTATTGGGTCTGCTATTTACACCAGAGGCTTTGCTTCATTGAGATCGAAGGTCTGCCCAGTTCAGTGGCAAGGCCTGAATTTGTAGGATCAAGAGCATAAATTCAAGAATAGACAAGTGGAAGTTATATGGTCCTTCCAAAATAAATAGGATTCTTCCTCTTTGCAGAATATGAGGTTGTCAGCCAAACTTTTCAGGGTGAAGTCTCTTGGATGGCCAAATTCCACCCTTCAATCTCCACTTTTAGCAACAGGGCCTAATAAGGCAGAATGTTAGCGTTAGTGAGTCTCTGGATCTAATTGGCATGCACGTGAGTAACACATTTTCTAATGGCATTTAGACTTTTGACCCCAGCACTAATTGTGGGTTACAAGTGCTTTAAAGTAGTTTTCTGTTTCACACTAAGCAGTTAGCTGAAGTTGTTGAGGCTCTGATTTGCTTTACTTATATGTTTTGCACCTCAGATCAGCATGTCTCCTCTCTTTTGGTGCACTGGGTAATGCCACAATAAGACATTTTATAATACAGTCACAATTCTGTCAAAAGAGGATCACTTAAAGCTGTATCAAAATACACTTAAATGACCTAAATTGCATACAGGAGTAACCGAGAATTAAGGGGAACAGGGCATTCTATCAACTTAAGAACTCGGCAAAGTTTTTCTAAATAATTCAACCGAAAGATATTCCACAAGAGGTTGTGTAACTAGAACAATTCTTTCTGTAGCCCTCAAAATATTATTCTTGTGGTAGTACCCATCAGACCACCTCGTATTGCCTGGTGGATGCAAGAAACTACAGATGACTAATTAATGCGAAACCAAACAAGTGTTTGTTTCTTGTGGACCCTCCAGTGGCAAAGTTAAATAGGGACTATCCTTTTAAATGTGCCAACAATGCACCTTGACATGGGATAATGTAACATATCCGCTAACAGGCACTAATATTGACTTTGTTTACATTATCGGACACTGATATTGTCTTTGGTACACATGCAACAAGGAACTCTTTCTTGTATATGGTCCTTTGAGTGCTTGATTGAGGAGACTCAATTGCACGCCATGATTAACTGAAACACCTCAACACCATCTTTGCCCAAAGAGGTGGAAGATCAGGGGCTGACATAGTTCCCTTCTATTTGTAATGTGAAGATTGAATAATTTGTATCAGTGTGCATTGTCTTGGAAAATTACATTTCATAGTCCTAACTTATTTAGATTATATGTATGTATCTAGATATGTATATTCCTTTGCATAAATGTGTATAATAATTAGGTCCATAAATATATAGATATTCATTAGGTCTGCTTAAAAAAGTGCATTTGCATCATAACTATCTACAATTTCCTCACTATTAAATTATGAATAAGGGGAAGAAAAGGAAAAGAAAAAAAATGAAACCTTAAATTACAGCAACACATGAAAGTCTGATTTTTTAAAATACAACTTAAATCTAGATATATTACCTTCCTTGTACATATATACCTTTTGTGTACCTGTGTATCTTTATTATTAATACTTTACTCCTGATACAGCATCTCCAATGCACTACCTTATATCTTGACCGATACTTCTCTCAATATATCCTCTGCCTCCACTCTGACTCATTCCAAACCTCATTCCACTACTCTCTCCAATGCACTTACCCATTTCTCACCCTATATCTCTCTCAATACATCCTCTCCCACCACTCTCTGACTCATCCCATACCCCATTCTACTACCATGGCCCCCAAAATAACCCTCTCTAGACTCTTCCCTCCTCTACTGCTCCCTGCATCATCTCAAACCTCTTTTACTACTCAGATCTCCCAAACAAGCCTTTCTAAACTCTTCCCTCATGTATCCCTCCTATACTCATCTGATATCTCTTCTCCTAATCCACTTCTAGAGACTGTTGCCTCCTCCATTTCTCCTTACTTCATGCCAACCCTCCTCCTAGTGCAATAATCTCCAAATAAACACTTTCTAGACCCTTCCCTCCTTTATCCCTGTCCTATCCTTTTCAATCCAAACAACAGACTCACCTGTCCACCGCGCAAATTAATTTCATATACTAATTCACCACTAATGCATTTTGGGTTCCGGAGTAGCCTGCTACTCACCAAAATAGGGTTTCGATGCCTCGTCAGGGGTAGTAAGTGTTATACAAATGCAATTACAATTACCTGAGTGCTGAAGTCATGGCACAATTATTTTATGAAAATGAAGACTGGTTAAAATAATGTTTGTAATGGGCACTTGGAGTACTCTGTCAGTCTACTGGGATATAGAATGAAGTTACCCCATGTGTTATATGACAAGACTGGATTTCACAATGTCTTATGTGAAATTGCATTAACAAATGGCAGAGATGCAAAATCTAGAAATTATTTTATTTGGAAAGTTTTTGCAGAAAATCGATGTTCATTCCTTTTAAAGCAAAAGTAATGGATGCAAGACCAGGAATGCTGATATTCGTGTTTTTTAAGGCTTTTATTGATAGAAAGGTGTGAGCATAAAGGAATACATTTTAAGGTCGTCTAAGAATTTTGCTTCAATTTATAAGCATGGTCTTGGAATCTGCAGGTAAGCTATGCATTTATTAAAATGCATTGTAAGGCTCTGTTCATGCGAAACAATGCTGGGTTCCATATGAAATTGGGGGTCATAAGTAATTGAGAAACCGGAAAAAAGAAGATGGAGAGTGAATGCAGATTATCCCCGCCTTCCTATGAAGCACTCTTTAACAATATTATAAATAGTTTACCCTTATCCCTGTCCTGCGAGCAACAAAAAAAAACACAAGTCATTATTCAGGGAATACAAAAAACATTTGTGGAGAATTTGAGTGTCCCTTAGTTCCATTTAAGTAAAAAATGATGTTAATATCAATATCGCCAGAAGCTACGTATGTGGAAGTGACAAGATGTAGAGCGAGAACTCGCACATTGTCAATGTATTTAGAGTCTGTAAAAGCAAATGTGCAGCATTTGTTTGAATGTTAAATATCCATCGGATATGTTAGTGCCTTAGGGCGTGCTGTGCATATCTTACTAGAGGAATAGTGTGCCCTGGTGTAGTGCATTTCTAAATGACGTTCTAATTCATGCCACAGGAAAAATAATACAGAAACTGTACCCTTGACTGATCATATAGATGTGCATATACCTTTCATCTATATTTACACAGCTGCTCAAAAACATCACAGTTATCACACGGTCATGACTCTGCACTGAGCAATAATATGAAAAAATTACAATAAATCATCATTGATTATTCTTTTGTTTTAAACCTGGCAAGACTGTCCAGTGCAAATTAAATAGGAGAAGGGAGTGCTGTGTGTGTGGATGGTGCGTAGACATGAATATTGACAGAAAAAGCGGAATTCTTAGCAATAGTACCAAATGTAAGGAACAGGCAGTACATTTAAAAAATGTTAGTCATGTTAAAATGTTTCACCAAGCAACATTTTTGCAATCTTTTCAGAGCTACTGGGGCTGGAATTAACAATACCAGCCAATTAGCCCATTATTAGTCAATAGGCTACTTCAAGTCCCCAGAATGTGAAATGAAGTGTTGGGCTAGGAATTACCAGGTGCTTCTAATGCAAGTTTTCCCCAATTGTGGGTAATTTAACACAGATGTTTCCTAGCTGCAAATATCTGTAAGGTAGCCAATGCAGGCCGAGGGGGGGGGGGGGTTAGGTGGGTAGGGTGTCCCATGGATGGGAGGCTGTTTTATACAATCTCATCCATGGGGGGTATGTATAGACCGTGCCTCTGGCTGCAGATATCTGTAAGGAAGCCAATGCAGGCGGGGGGGGAGGTGTTAGGTGGGTAGGGTGTCTGATGGATGGGAGGCTGTGTTACACAATCTCATCTATGGGAGGGTACAGTATAGACCATTCCTCTGGCTGCAGATATCTGTAAGGGAGCCAATGCAGGCCGGGGGGTTGGGGGGGGAGTGTTAGTTGGGTAGGGTGTCTGAAGGATGGGAGGCTGTGTTATACAATCTCATCCATTTGGGACACGGTATGGACCGTGCCTCTGGCTGCAGTCTGTGGTCTCTTGACCTGTCGTTTCAGATTCTATGGCACTGGTTCTGGTTTTTCTAGACACAGGTTGGGACACACTGGACAACTTATAGTTGCCATAACTGGCATTACCATTGGAATGAGGGCTGTTATGTTCCTTAGAGTTATTTCATAGACTGTTTTTAGAATTCTTGAATGTCTTATTGCATCAAAACCTTACAGAGTTTTCAAGTTCAGGAACGGATACATTACAGTTAAGTGGCACTTTGTATGAAAGAAAGTGCTATTCCAGACATGGTCCATGGACAATATTTGATTGATGAACTGATGAATTTGAAGTGCACAATGTCTTTTCTGTAGGCTTCCTTTAGTAGCGAGGAGAGCTCAGAATGAATTTATCTCACTTCTGAATCAAGATGAATCATTGGAGACCAATTGCAAATCTCATATTTACATGACAAGGGAATCTGGATTTCATTAAAGACTAAGAGGCTGACATTATAAAGAGCCTGAAATTGGTAAAGGTGACTTTTCCAGACAAAATGAAGAAAGGGTTGGTGGGATCCGGCCATAGGAATGGTGAAGTAAGCATCCTTTAGGCCCAATTTGACTAGCCAGTCTCCCTCTAGGAGCACTTTGATATTTTGTGCCGCTAGGGACACCCAGATAGTTTATGCCGCTGAGGACACCATTAAGAGTTGGGCCTCCAAGGACACCCAGTGTTTTTGAGGTGCAGTGACCTCCTATAAAAGTTGAGGTGCTGGGACCTCCCATAGTGCTCTTGGGGGTTGTTTGATCAATAGTCTTATTTTTTCTAAGTCTTTTCCCCTTTAATTCAATGAGATTATCATTGGGTAGGGTATGTTGGTTTTCAATTACATCATCCTCCTCAAAGGGAAGTGATCTTTTAGATACAATAACTTTAGGTAACGTCTCCAACATACAGGATCATATTTCTTTATGGATCAAACTTTTGAATGCCTCGTTATTATATTAGGGATGGGGGTGTTAGCCTCATCAGAAATCTTGAGTGATCAATCTCCAATTGTAAAGGAAGTATTTGAGTCTGACTCCCCCTTTTTGGGGAAAGAAAGAGTAGGGAGAGGGGAGAGAGTGCTCACTTGCAGGGTTGTTTGAGATGAAGGTTCCACGGGATCTAAATCCTCTGATGCGTTGGTCTCTAATTCTCTGGGGTTAGAATTGAGGCACGCTGTACTGCTGATACCCTCTTCCAAAACCACAGGATCTTGGAAATGGCCTTTGATTGAAGCGGCCTGATGAGAGGCCCCGTCTTCTTCTTTTTTTTTTTAGGCATGCATGACCAATTTGCAAAGTAAGAAATAAAAGAGTAAAAATCGTCAACAGAAAATGTACATATGAACCTGCGAGTAAAGTATGACTTTGAGAAATTCACAAACAATCTATGAACAAATCAAGAAATACGTTAATCTAACATTCCCCATTATGTATTTGTGCACATTGAATTCATTGTGTAATGTGTAAGCATACGTTTCCATTTGAAATGTCTGCCATCAAACCTAAAAAATGGATAGAAACTTTCTTTCTTAGAATAAAATCAGAAGTCAAACAAATTTTCAGTGTATGGCAGCAGAATACTGCCATGTACTCTCTCACACATTCACTAAGTCCATGTAATGATGTTTATAGGGAAATTGTGGCATACTGGAATGAGTACAAGTTCGCTGGTGGGCTAATGTAATTTTATTTTATGAGGTGATGCTCAAAAACAGTGGGGACTCATCACCCAGAGGAGTACCAAGTGAAATCATTGGCTCTGGAACTTTAAAGAAGTAACAAGACCTGTTGTCAGGTCTTTTGAATTCGGTATGATTGAGTTTTCCTGGGACCGTCAGAGATACCCCCAGTCCACCACAACTCACAACTCGGTGATAGCCATCCGGATTTCTATCCTTTCAAGGGTCAGTTCAACAAAGTATCACAACATCTGAAAAGTACCCCAGTCCTCTGTCCGGCATTTCAGGAGCCCGATGATCTCAGAGCATAGGCATGGAGGGGGGATAGTGTTGTTTTGAGCTATAGTGTCCCTGAAGGACTCAACAGTGAGGGGTTTCACTTCCGTCTAGTACATTTCTGCAAGTGTAAAATGACATAATTTAAGTCTTTGTAAGTTCCAAGCAAAAACATTGTAAGAATGGATGGATATCCTGCTTGAACTTCAATCTGGGAAGGTCCAGCAGATACGTCCATCATGAACAGTAGTAATTCTCAGACTCGTCCTCAACTCAAGCTCCTGCTGGAACTTCCATAGTTGGAAATGTCGTCAGACGAATTTCATCTATGACTGCAGCTTTTCTGTTGAAAATTTCTTGTGAAGCAAACTACATTTTTAAAAATTAATCAAAACTTGAATAGGTGATCCAGAGGTGCTAACAGTAACCTGTTGTCATGTATGATAACTCCAGTATGCCCTCTTTTTGGTCAACCATTTAATTCTAGGACATTTCGTTTTATTCTTACCAATGTAAGTATGGTGCCACTGCTATTGTTTCCCATCTCCCTATCTCCTTAACACTAATCTCATATTTACCTCTATTGATCCTTCCCTAAATTGCCTTATCTCTGGCAGCCTTTAGTCTATTCAGCCTTAGGTGTCTACTTTCTTTATCTCAATCCCTCTAAAATCAAAATCATTTCCCTTTAGCTGTCAGATTGCAATCTCAGCAAGATTCTCGACTTCTCTGTCTTATCCATCACTCATAGAGCATCTACAGTTCACATTTGTCACATTCAGCTCCAATATATTGGTCAGAGCTAGTTGTTGGGTAACTTTCACTCCACAATAATTCTTATTTTGACACTTATTGTGGATTACTGTTCTTGTCTCTTACTCCGTCTTTCTGTATATTATCTTGTTCTCCTAAAATCTATATACCATTTCTACAGACAGTGTTTCTGCTACTCTCCAGAACCTTTTGGCATTCCTTTTCTGCATTGTTTTTAACTGTATCCATGACCTAGCATCTCCTATTATTTATTAATCTGTTATTTAGTTTTATGGCCCTTTGCACATTCTGCCTTCCAGTTCTTGTTTTGCCTATATCAACTACCTTTTTGCCAACTCACACTTCTGTCCCTTACCTTTTCTGATCTTAAATACTGTTATGCATTGCCTCTCTCTGTTCCGCCTCAGCCGCCACTTTGACTTTTACTAAAATATCACATTGTAATTGTAATCCCTTATGTTCCCTTTTTCCTTATGCTGTGTAGTTTTCTGTTTATTATTTGTGTTAAATTGTGTTGAATTGGATTGTAGAATTAAATAACACTTACTTGCCCTGATAATGCTTGAAGCAGTTTATGGGTTGGTAGCAAGTTACACTATGCGAGTCAGCAGTTGGTGTTTAGGGTTAGTTGTAAGTACTCTGCAACATTATATCATATTTCACCAACCTCCGTGTGGTGGAGTTTTTATCACATGTGGATCGCTATTCGTAAGTAACCCTGGGCGGGCAACTTCGCCACGCCCACGAAGCAGGCAACACTACGCCCACTCCTTGGGCGTAGCGAAGTTGCCCGCCACCCGCCTCCCTCCCGCCCTCCCGCCCTCCCGCCCTCCCGAACATACCTAATTTAATTAAATGGGCACAAAAAAATAAATAAAATACACTTACCTTGTCCGCGGCGTCCCGGGGCTGCCTCTGCTCGTTCACGGCACCGTCTGCTAACCAATGCGCATGCGCGGGCGGCCGCGCATGCGCATTGGTTAGTAGACGGCGGTGTGAACGAGCAGAGGGAGCCCCGGGACGCCGCGGACAAGGTAAGTGCATTTTATTTAATTTTCTTTGCCCATTTAATTAAATTAGGTATGTAGGGGAGGGGGGCATGCGGCGCCTAGTGGGGCTACGTGAAGTGCACAGGTGGGCGTAGTTTCTCGCCCACTTTGCGTAGCTTTGCGAAGCCCCACTACGCACACTACGCCCAGGGTTATTCGTAAGTAACCTTGGGTGGAGCAGGCGTAGTGCCTCTACATGAAGTTCCTTAGAGTTGGAAAACAACTCCATGGAACTTCACTCAACGCCGCGCCCTCCTCCCTCCCAAAGTAAGTTTAAAGCAATTGAAAAGGCACTTACCTGCTGTGGCTGCCACCTCCTCGCCATGGCCGCTCTCCTTTCTTGTCCTCACTGTCCTTCTTCTTAGAAAACCCTTATGCTGTACATCTTGCATATATTCACTCACAAGACGTACAACGTAGGGGTTATCAGTGAAGAAGGATGGCGAGGAGGAGGAAGGAGAGCGGCCATGGCAAGGAGGAGACAGCCACGGCAGGTAAGTGCCTTTTTAATTACTTCATAATTAATTTGAGAGGGTGGAGGGGCCGGATAACTACGCGCCACCACGAAGTCGTAGTTTTGCCAAAACTCCACTTTCACAACGGAACGCGGAATAGGCATAACTACATAAACTACGCTGGTGGAGCGTAGTTACCTGCCCGGGCTTAATCGTAAATTGTCTCACACGAGTGAGACTTGGCATACCATAGCACGATCTTATGGCAGTAAGATGGCACCCTGTGAGATTTGTTCAATGCGACTGGTCAAGGTGAGAAAGCTGCTGCATGAGTAGAAAATCTACTCAAGCAGCAGCAAAGAAGCAGTGCCCTCTGTCACGCCGCATGTGCTGTTCTCACTGCAAAATCTTGCAGCGTGGATTAAGCTCCCAGCGCTAAACAACAGCTTGATTAGTGCGTTATGCCGATTTCCACTCATTCATGGAATTCCACAGAATCTTGCAAAGTTTTCATGTAACTACGTATAGTCAAACTTTGCTAGTTTTGCCCACTCCTAATTCCTAATAGTGTCACTGTGGTTAGCTGGAAATGGATGAAAAGTGTACTATTCTGTAGATTGGTTGTCTTCCGGCCTTAATACGAGTATGGCAGGCCTGGGACCATCGTATTCACAGTGGCAGGCCTACTACTGCCACCCAGGTTGTCTGACTGCTGTATTACGATGGTCGTGGTGGGACCACCACAAAATGGTTGCCCTTGCTGAAAGTCAGGATCCCATGGTGGTGGTGTGGAAAGCGGCTGAAAATGGTGCTGGTGCTGGCACTGCTGAGCAGATTACGATCTGCATTTTCACTGCCTATGAAAATGGTGGTGGTAATACAGGTAAGGCTAATCTGCCCATAGGGCTGTATGGCCCCCTAGAATTATACCTTGGTGCATGCACTGTGGTGTAATGCACAACACGGTGCATACCACACAGTGCACAAACATGCTGTATGTGCAGTCACAGCAGTGGTATGCTGTTTAGACTCTATGAGCCTAACATACCTGCCACCATGACACCACCACTGCACCGCCAACCATGGATTCAACTTGTAATCCAGAGGGTGAGCTCACCACTGGCTTGGAGGTCTTACTGCGTGAGCTGCGGTGACGGTCCTACAGGAACACTGCCAAACTCATTATAAGGCCCGCTGTAAATTGTTACTGGATTGCTGTGCTATCGTTAGAAAATGCAGTTGTACATGTTTTAGGTCATGCTTATAAATGCTGGGTCAGTGAGTCTTGTGGGAAGAGCTCTTGTAAATTTAGTTTGGTAGGAGACATGGATAGACCCAGATTCAGATAATAGAGATATGATAAAACCCTACTATGCAAGTCATGTGCGTTTTAGTGATAGCTCACATACTGTGCCATTCCAAGAAGTATAAGTACAAGAAGACATTTTATGTTTTTTTTTTTTTTTTATTTGCAATTGCAGAGTTGCATCCTTCAGATTATTGCGCACTGAAAGTTGTCAGATCTTCATAGGTGCTGTTTCGATCTCTGTATATGTGCATGATTCAAACTGCAATTCATTCTCCATTCTAGATGTAACCTAGTATTCCACTTTTGTCAATTGTTTTGGGACACTAGAAATTTTAGGTAATGGTCAGGAGTATATGTCATGTTATGTTGAATAAAGATTTCCCTTGTGGCTATCTTGCTTTGACTATTGATCTTAGTTCACAGTAGGTTTGACATGTCCTACAACATATGCTAGCAACAAGTATTCTTTATAATTGTCAAATTGTATTTTCTTTTTTCATAGAGATTGTATATATATCACAAAAGCTTTTTTTTATATATTTTTTTCTTCTTTTTTATATATCATCATTTCTTTGTTCTCCAATTCATTATACTTTTTTCTAAACAATTAGAACAGATATAAAAACAATTATTTCATCGTCATGATACATTTGTGCTATTTTATACTATACAAAAAATTAAGTAAAAAACCTAGATATCCACACCTAAATCACATTCACCACTCACTCATTCATACCCTTGCATACAAAACATTTACTCCACCAGCTACTCCTTCTGTCCTGGAAGGATAACAGAGAAAAACTCTGACTGAGTAACCACAGAATATTATATGGGATCACACACATGTTCTTATATAGTGCGCAGCTGCCCCAGCAAAGGGGAGTCCCGGCGCTTTTTAAAAGAGTAAGAAAAGAACAGCTACCGCTGGCATAGAATTGCGGCTCTAACACAACAAAGCAGTCTAAAGGAAAAGATGGGTCTTAATGGCCTTTCTGAACATCAAAAGATCATTTAGGTGCGTAGCTGGAGTGGTAAGGCATTCCATAGTTTTGCCGCCAGATAGCGGAAGGAGCGGCCGCCCATCCGAGAGCACTTTATCCGCGGAACCACTACCAGGTGCTGGCCTTCCGATCGCAAAGTTCGCCGAGGGACATACGGGGTCAGGAGAGGACAGAGCATAGGTGGAGATGCGAATTTCAGCATTTTAAATGAAAGGCAGAGGGCCTTGAATTGAATCCTCTTGTCACGGGCAGCCAGTGGAGTTTCGTCAGGGTGCCTGCAACCGAGTGGAAGCGGGGGAGCTCTATCAATACTCTAGCTGCTGCGTTTTACACTCGCTGCAATCTTCTCACCTCTGCCTGGTTAACCCCTAGAAGCAGAGAGCTCACATAATCCAGGCGAGAGAGGATGGAAGATTGCACCATGAGCTGGCAAATGGAAGGATCGAAAAATTTTAAAATAGGTTTGAGGTTCAGAAGGATCCCAAACCATGTGGCGGCAACTTTTTGGGTATGATTAATAAAATTAAGGGAGAAGTCTACCCAAACTCCTAGATTTTTTTCCTCACCTTTTGGCTCGGGAGGGTTACCTAGGATCTCAGGCCACCATTTTTCTCCCCAGGCAGAAGCATCTTTTCCTACCAGCAAGACCTCAGTCTTGCTGGCATTGAGCTGCAGGTAGTTTGAGGTCATCCAGTTTGTTACTGCTGTTAGGCCATGTTTAAAATTGGATGAGCTCAGCCCAGAGTCGTCACTCAGTATCACCACCAACTGAGTGTCGTCCACGTATGAGACTAATGATAGCTACCACAGTTTGGCGACCTCAGATAGTGGCTGAACGTAGAGATTGAATAACATCGGACTGAGTGCAGACCCCTGGGGGACTCCCTGCTCAATTAGTCGTTCCTTGGATAGGAACGGGGGTTTGGAGACTCTGAAAGATCTTCCGGTTAGGAACGCCCTAAACCAATCCAGTGCCCGTCCACTGATCCCAGACGCCTCCAGTCGATACAGCAGCTCCTCATGTGAGACCGTATCGAAGGCAGCGCTAAGATCCAATAAGATCAGCGCTGCCGTCTGGCCGGAATCCATGATGGTCCGAAGATGTTCCGTCACGCTCAGGAGCGCTGTTTCGGTGCTTTGGCCCACACGGAAGCCATGCTGGGAGGTATCCAGAATGTTATTGGAGCAGAGAAATTTCGTCAGAGTATTATTGACGTGTGCCTCAGCCACCTTGGCAGGCCAGGGAAGCAATGAAATAGACCTAAGGTTCTCTGGCTTAGTAGGGTCTAACGCAGGTTTTTTAATAATGGGGGATACCCATGCCTGTTTCCATCTTGTAGGTATAATATCAGATTTAAAAGAAGAATTAATAATCTGACGAAGAGGGTTGAGTACAAGCGTGGATGCTTCTCTAAATTGGGCGGGCTTTAGAGGATCCGCATTTGATTTTCCCGCAGAGTCTGAGGAATTCATCATGATTAATGTCAGAAGTTGACATAGGTTTGTTAGTTGGCTCGGTATTCGAGGGAATAGGACAGGGTGTAGCTGGAAAGGAACCATAAATTGCCCGTACTTTGTCTATAAAAAAAGAGGCCAGTTTTTCACAATGTATGTAGGAGGCAGCCGTCGAAACAACAACTTTTTGGCACTAAGATCCTTCAGAATCTTAAAGATTGTTTTAGAGGGATTCTGGCTTAGTCTGATCTCATTGGCATAGTAGGCGGCTCGCGTCCTACAAATTATTCTATGATAGTTTTTTTGTGCGGCGTGGTATTGAATCTTTATAACTGGGTCATACGATTTCCTCCATTTGCGTTCAGTTTTTTTGCACAATTTCCTAAGGATGGTGAGCGATTTATTATACCAAGGGCTCGATTCCTGGGAGCGAGCCCTGATCCAGTCTGCCGGGATCAGGGAATCCAGCGCCTGGGTAAGCCAGGTGCAGAATTTCTCGTAGCCCAGCTCGGTGTTATCACAGGCTTCAGGGGGGTCAGCTCTAAGCAGGGCATAAAAGTCTTTGAGACGTAGCTTTCGCCACGGGCGCTTGTGTACCCGTTGAGCATTACTCATGCTTGACGGGTCGTGTATTGGTAGAGACATAATAACCAGCATGTGGTCCGACCAGGGAAGTGAAATAGGCACCTCTACCATAGCCTCTTCTAGGTTAGAGAGGATGGGATCTAGTAGGTGGCCTCCCCTATGAATGGGGTTCTTAACTAGTTGACCGAGTTGAAATGCAGCAAGGTCGGCTAACAGGCCACTTATCTTTTTGTCCATAGTGAGATCAAAGTGAAGGTTCAAATCCCCGAAGATGTTAAAGTTAGCAGTCCCTATTGCCAAAGAGCTTACTGCTTCCAGAAGAGCTTTAACAAAGCTACTATCCTGTCCGGGGGTCTATATATCAGGATACATGATACAGTCAGGTGCGGGTTAACCCTGATGCTGTAGCGAGCGCATTCGCATCCCTCAATATCCATCTTGGCGAAAAGGCATGAATATTGAGATTTGACCATCACCGCAATGCCTCCACCCCTAGACTGCCTGTTCAGGATGTGGGTTGAGTATCCCGGTGGAGTGGCCAAATTGATGACTGTGGTCATGTCATCCTGGAGCCAAGTCTCTGTGAGAAACAAAATATCCAGGGAATACTCCTCAACCAGGTCGTGCACTTCCACATAATGCTTAGCCAATGATCTAATATTTAGCTGCGCTATTAGCAGCCGTTGTTGAGGACAGGTAATGTTGAAAGGCGGAAGTGTCGTAGGTTTTTGGGAGGGTAAATCCACAGGCACATTTTAAAGGGCCTCTCAAGTGGTGTAATCATGTCCTAATACAGGAGGTCACTGATGTGTTAAGGCTTAGTAGTGTATCCCTGGTATAGGTGTATCCAGCCAACTCGACGGGCGTGTCTTTGGCGCGTCTTCAGCGCGTCATCGGCGCACCCGCTGCACGCGTCCGCTGCGCGCTTGGATGGACATCCTCTTATATGCCAAGGAACTGTCTAACTGGTGCAGGATGCACAACGGAAGTCTATTCACTTCCGGTGTGCTACTTGAATCAAACTTCCCTCCACATCAATCTGACATAACGTCAGCGGTGGACCGGGGAAGTGACAGGTGAATGTTAAAATCAGCTAAGTGAAATAAAATTAAAAGCGCAACACTGCTATGTAAATATTTCCAGCTCTTCGCGCAGCTCGCCGTGAGCAGCGTCTCCTTACTATTCAATCAGCTGGGAGAGCGGGCCGTTGCTCCTTAATAGATATTGATACTGCTTGATATATTATATTTTTAGTATTTGTATAGTTCGCTAATCACCCATGAAGGTATCTAGGCACACTGCAAATGGGTTAGGCAGCTGTCTCCTGGGTGAGTTTATTTGAAAAGCCAGGTTATGCTATATTATTTGTATAGGGTGCTAACCAACCATGAGATATATTCTATTGGCAAAGCACACACCACACATGATAAGTTGTCGTGTGGTGATTGCCTGGTCCATCTGTGAGAATCCAAGTTGAGTGAATATGTGGCTGAGTGTCCATATAGTTACAATATGAAATTGCTCCATCGGTTGACACAAAGTGAAGTTTCGAGTCCCGAGGACACTTTGGTAGCGGGTTGTAATTTTCCCATTCCTCACTTGTTTAGTTTGAGGAGACTCCCAATCATCCATTGTTCAGTGCCTTTGAAGCAATCATAGAAACCTCAACATACCTTGTTGGTTCAGTGACACAGGCCATTTATTATTGATACAATTATTTTAGGTTTCATTAGAAGATCTAAGAAGTGTGTAACTGATAAAAGAAGGATTCCACCAGATAGCTACTAATGTCTATGGTTTACTGTAATTTCCCTGCTGAAGCAGGCATTATGAAGCCTGTGAAGCCTGTGGAAGCATGCAGTGGAGCAAGACAGCCATGCACATTACAACTTCTAAGTAACATAACATTCCACCACTTTCATCCAAGCACCATGAAGCATGACGGTAACAGTTTGAAAGTACTCTCTGTTTTACTACAGGTTGGTGTCTGTGCTCTTTTGTGATTGTTCTGAGTTAATGTAGCAGCCTAGTGGAAGGAAGTTAGGAGATAAAGGGAATGTAGGCAGTCACCCTTGTAATGAAAGACCTACTTCATTCTAAGCGCATGTCACCAAATATAAATGTGTCTGTTAGAATGAGAAAAATTACGGGTCAATTGATTTAATTAATCTCAGCCACTGAGCTACCGGTAGTGGGCCACAATCAGTCCATTTATCTCAGCCACTGAGCGACCAGTAGTGGGCCACAATCAGTCCATTTGTTTGCTCTCCAGGTCACCTCAGACAGTTACCAGCCACATGGAAGTTAGTCTTGGTCCTGCTCCAATAGGAACAGTTCAGCTTGAACTGCCACACCAGATCCCTTCTGAATGGGAACACAAGCAACCCCTGCCCAATTTTGGTCAATTTTGTCAGTAGATCGCATCTTGTGACCTATGGCACAAAGATCATAAGACCCACATCTGGGCACAACCATCTCACTTAGTGTTGCAATAAGAAAAACAAAAAAACAATAGAATTGGTTACTTTAGGCTGCAATCCAGTTACATTTTTTTTGTCTACCGTGCCACCTACGAGAGGACACCTCCATGTAAAATTGCGCATTAGCTCAGAGATATGCCAAGACAGTTTCGGACTGGACTGTTTATTAAGGTGTCAGCCATCAAGAAATATAATTTGAATCATGACCTGAGCTGTTCAGGCAGCCCAGAGCTAGTGGTCAAAAAACACATTCAAGCTTCAATCCCGGGGAGTACTCTGTTTTCGAGTTTAAGCTGCCGCCCTTTGCAATTCCTTATCCTGTCATTTGAGATCCAAAGCCAAATGTCTCAAATTAAGAAAGCTTGTTAAAACCTGGTATTTCCAGGTCTCATTCATTGAGTGTGCGCTAACATAAAACCTTCATGTATTACATCCACAATCATTGTTTATATTCAGAGACAAGGGCCTGTTAGAGCACTTCATAAATTCTCGTAAATAAATCAAATAAATAAGCAACCCTTGATGCTGAATCCTTCGTACATGAAACACCCCTCATTGAATGATATGTTCTCTGTACCCCAATCCCTTGTATGTTTTTTACTTTTGACACTATCTATTCATGATTTCTGATCATGTTCCACCACGTTAGAATCCCTGGATCTAAGTGGTTTTGGTTTGTGCTATACACAGCTGCTAATAAATAAATAACAATATGGAGGCTCCATAAGGTTTTGAGACTTAGTGATGTTAGTGGGGGCCATGCAAAGTTCACATTCCTACACAATTGTTTTTTGCTGATACTCTCCAGAAATGTTCATATCATCATTGCCTTTAGCATGCACTTGTGCTGCAGCCCTGGATGCTTGAAGATATGGCTGGTATTAATTACACCAGAGAATGGGCCATGCCCATGAATGGTGTGCTCCTTAATATTGTAGATGGCATAGCATATGCATCCGGGTCAGTGATAGATACAGGCAGTATGCAATAATATTACTATTAGTATGTTTTCTTTGTAACAGGACTCGAAGATGAATGTGCTCTTACAGATTCTTCGATGTTCAAGGAGGCATGGTGGAATTAACACGCCTTTTGGTTGACCAGTTAAGTGTGGATGTGTTTTACGATTTGTATTGCCTTCCCAAGCCTCTCCTTTAGTACTTCAATGCTACATTGAATTCTAGGCTGTGGTTGCTCATTTTAGGTGACTTGCCACTGGAACCTCTTTATTTTCTACTACAAGAGTAAACCTACTATTACAGAAATTCCATATTCATAGTGGGATTTCTCCCATAGGTCTCACCTGGTGTACATTACCTTTTTGAAACACAAAAATGTATGCCGTGCCCAGCTTCATGGGTATACCTTGTGTACATTTCTGGACAAACCTAGGCTTTTTTTGAATGGGGCTCAGTGTGATATACAGTAACTATGTAATCCTGCAGCATATGCAAAACATAGGACATAAAACAGCTTAAATCTGTCTCTGCCCAATCCAGGTGTTATACATTTCTCTCTCTCTCTCTCTCTCTCTCTCACTCACTCACTCACTCACTCACTCACTCACTATATATATATATATATATATATATATATATATATATATATATATACAGATTAACTCTGCCAGGCCCAGTCACTCTGCCCAATCCAGGTGTGATGTATACATAGAGCGAAAGAGAGAGAGAGAGAGATTTATAGACATATATATTTATACATACACTCTCACAGTCCCATTTCTCCTTGTTTGCTCAATAATGTTTTTTGTTTCCACTACTGAGCTAATGAAGGGTGCTTGTTTTATTATTCATAGCTCATTTTTGTGCACGGACTCGTGTTGGACATTTGATTGAAGAGTAGCGCTTGGGGATGTGTTTGTTTGTGGAACAACTCTTTTGAAAATGGCAGCCCACACAGGATATTCTCAATTGCTAAAAGAAGAATGTGAAAATTCTCACTTTCAAATTCTGCCTAGCAAGTTGAATAACTGCGAGGACGGCAGTTTTTAGGTCCTGCGTAGCACATTCCAAGTAGAATTCTCTTTGTATTTTTAAAAGCTGTCAGTCGAAAATATCAGCATGAAAATGGTAAAAGAAAGATACACAGATTTTAAAATCTACATTATTTGATGTCAAGGATAATAGCTACTAGTTATGTACACGGCCCCACTGCTTCAGGGCATTCTCACAATTATTCGTAAAGGGAGGTTTGTCAGTGAGTGCATATGTCGCAAGGATAAACAATTATTTTTGAGCTTAAATTTAAAATAGTTTAAAAATTATATTCCTCCGGACATGAAAACCAGTAGAATGTTTGGTTGCACAGGGAGTGGTCTAAAGAGCTTTCCTATGAACATAATTTACCAATATTTGGAGATGGCTGTTCAGGACCCGCGTGCCTTCTTCTCTGAGATACATTTCTAGAGAATCAGTGGTAAAAAGGACGCTGCAGATGAAATGAAATGAAATGAAATGATTACGCTCTTGTATAGCGCACGACTACCCGTAGGCATCTCGGCGCTTGCTTAGGGAACCCGTCCTGGTATTCCCCTGTGAGATACCCCGGCAGGGTGTCCACAAGGTGAAAGCCAGGCATCCCGCCGCGAGGGGCCGTAGTGGAGATTAAGCAAGCTATTGCCCAGAGTCGCAGAGTGTGACCCCGTGAGTTGAGTAGGCACCGGAACGAGTATTAACAAGTCCGTGGAATTTTTTGAGCCCCAGACCCACCGAGGCGGGGAACCGAACCCTGGTCCACGGCTGATCTCAGCTTCCAGGTCTGCCGCCTCTAACCACTGAGCCACGCTTCTCCACTCCACAGATCCAGACAGATGCCTGCCTATGGCTCAGCCCAAGGTCATCTTCGAACCTTGACCCAAAACAAGCTGAGACTTCATGGACCCTCTTTGTCCAGGGTTTCCTTGCCCCCTTCCTGTGCCTGTAGTGCTGCCTAGTATTGCACTGTGATCTTCCACATGGGAAGATGCTAAAAACCGGTGGAGTCCTGGAAAATAGCTTATTATGCTAATGATTTTGTCATTGTGTTTTGAAATTGGACTGTTGTGAGGGACATCTGAGCCCACTGCCCAAGGGAGGTAATAAAAATACAAAAAGCCTGCAAAGTATGAGTACCATTTGAGTCTGTCTACTACGTACCTCTGCCTCCCACGTGCATTAATGTGAAGACATGTAGCTCCTTATCATCACCCAGAGCTTTTGCTAATAGGTATCATTTCCTCCATGGAGGTGTTGACCCACTATTAAATTTATTCTCTTTGTCAGGTTGGGGAATACCAGTAATGTCAACATTAAAATAGAATGTCGAGTGGTCCCTTAACTTCCCTTTGCATTTTTTTTTCTGAAAGGCTTTATCTGTCAACCTGGTTTGATATCTAATATTGTATTTAATTAACAAAATGCATTGATTTGGGTCCTCAAAAATAAAAGGTGATACCAGGCAATTGTGCATAAATCCTAGCTTCCACTTGGCCACATTGTGTCACCCTAAGCAATTACTTCTTTTCAAAGTTCTTTATTTTCCTTCATCATCACATGAAAGCACCTTGACATACATCAGTTCTGGATCTGCGCTGTACAAAAACCTCTTGTGTACATAGTTTATTAGAGGTTTTATGGGCCAAGTATAGGGCGTGCAAGCCAACTGGCTTGCTTCTTGGTTCATTAATGGCATCGTCGTCAAGGAAGGGGCGGTGGGGGAATTAGTATTCCTGAGATCACCTTTAAAGTCTATTACTTCTAATAATTGACACTCAATTCAATGATAATATCTAATATACTTAAATTCATTTTGAAGAGTTTTTATTATGTATGTGTTGGATGTATTTAAATCCCAGATATATTGGATGCTCAGTTCATACTCATGCTCTTAGAGCCAAGCACACATTTGGCTCAACTCTGGTTTGCACTCACTATTAACTAGCAGGCTCACCCATCTCTATACAGCAGAAATTACGTGAAACAGAAGAGTGTGAAGATTGGCTGTAACATCATGAAATCTGTATCTCTGGAAATGGTATTTAATTTGTAAAATATTTAAGGCTGCCTTGTAGTTGTAGGGGTGGAGGAAGGTATATGTAACAGTCGTAAAGTCACAGTTATCCCAGGAAGTTATGCAGGGAACACAAACTAGAAACATGGAAAATGAAAGAGGCCCATAGCGTCAGAGTAGGTAAAGACACCAGGCGTCCAGCAAGGAACAACTTATCAATAATGAACATACATTACAATAATATGAGTAAAATACATTAGATTGGAAAAAGTGACAAAAGAACACATTTATACAAATACAAGAAGATATACATTCTATGTTGTAAGTAGTTGTATAATGATATTGGGGAAATAAAGGGAAGGAAGGGAAAGGAAAAACAAAACTTGCTATAAAAATAGAGAACTATAATAACCGCTAAAGACTGTAGAAGTTTACAAAAATTAAAAGGAAACATCATATGCACATGTTTATAATATTATAAAGATTTAGGCGTAATTCAAGGGGGTTTCATGACTTAGTCTGATAGAATAATATTTTTATTAACAGATGTAGCACAGTAGGATAAGTATGTGGTTAATAGAAGCCATTACAAATCTCTTTTTATAGCTAAAGATATAGGTGAGACATAATGTCTAGACGGTGATGAAAGCACATGGCATTTAACCAAGACCTAAAGGTAACATTCTGGGCTTGTTTCCAATTTGACGTAATTGGATGAAATGCAATGGCTAACAGTAAATCTGCTAATTTATAACCTGGGATTAAGTGAGGCCATTGAGGGCCAAACTTCCTAAGTTTATATTAACTAAAGAGAAAGAAATATCAACTTTAAAGATTGTATTAATTTGACTCCAAGCCTGTTTCCACAAGTGTTAAATAGAAGGTCCTTCAAATAACATAAGCTTTAAAACAGCATAGGAGCGTGCACAGGACCAACAGGATGAGGTTGCATCTGATGAAAAGGACTTTAGGGTCACATAGGAAAATAGCAAACAATAATAAACAAAGTAAAGGGTTTGCACAGTATTTGCAGTGTAGTTTTGTAAAGTCGAAGCCATATCTTATCCCAGGATGCCCGTTGGGTGACAGTGTCAGCGCTATATAAAAACGCCTATACATACATACATACATACATAAAGTAGTAGGGCAACTACCCATTAGATCTTCCTCCCAATCTCATTTGGTCTTTGTCGTGGCTGTATCCGAATTCAATTCCAGTGATTTAAAAATAGCAGTAGCTGAAGGAGTATTTTTGAGCAAAGGAAAAAGAATAGCAGATATAGAGGGGAGGGATGTTGATGGCAAAGTGGATATGTACTGACTCCGAGAGGTCCATAAATGGACATATTGTGACCTGGAAAAGGTGGAAGAGAGAATTTTGTTTGAAGTGCAGAAAAGTATAAAAGTTAGTATTTGTCAAAAGGATTTGATACACCAACCCTTGGCTCGCCAGGTTTTCCAATGTTCCAAGAACAATTGCTAATTTGTAAAAATGTAATATGTCAAATGGGTTGGTGTTAATAAGTAGAAATCATTGGGTATGTGGATAGTAAAGGAGGCATTAAGACTTTACATGTATAGGTTGTAACACTAGAGCATGATTGAGAAACAATTGTTGTGAAAGCATGGATTTCTTTAAAATCAGAAGGGGTGATAAGAGATTTCTCTAACTGTAATCACAAAGGAGGGTGTTAGGAGATATCAGAAGAGATCCATAGTATAGCTTCTTTTAAATAAACAGTGTAGTGCTATTTTTTAAAATATGGGAATGTAAGGCCTCTGTTAGCTTAATCCTTTTTTAACTAGGACAAAGCTAAATGAGGCAGTTTGCATTTCCAAAGAAATTTTGATAGAAGAGTCTATTTTCTTAAAGTAGTAACCAGGGATATGAGCATGAATCATAGCAATAAAATATATCATTGGGGGAGTAAGCATCACTTTAATAGAATCAATCTTGCCACACCAGGAAAGAAACGGGATACCATCAGGAAATATTAGTATTTTTAGTGTCTTTGTAATATAATCAAAATTACATTTCAAAGTTTCTTTAATTATCTGGGAGAACCATAATCCCAAATACTTTATTTTGGAAGAATGCCAAGCAATCCATTGTCATAAAAATAGGTGCTTATTACACAGGACATTTAAAGGCAGTACTTCAAATGTATCCATGTTGAGTCTATCACCAGACATATGGGAAAAATCGTAACTTGTTGAAGAAAAGGCATGAGAGAAATAGTGTGATTGGAACAGTATAGAAAAATGTCATCAGCCTAAAGTGATATCTTATTTTGTTGAGAATCAATTTGAAAATCTGAGATGTGCATATCTTGTTGGATTTAGTGTAGAAAGGTTTCCAGTACTATAAAAGCAAAAGAGGTGATAGTGGACAACCTTGGTGCACCCCTCTGTACAGAGGAAAATAGCCAGAGAGCATTCCATTAACAGAAATTGCAGCCTCCGGCCTGTGTATAACAAGGATATTAAATCAGTTTTGGTGGAGAGCCAATCCAATTCAGTGCCTGAAACACAAAATCCCAAATAACCCTAATAAAAGCTTTTTCAGCATCCAAAGCAATAGCAGCAGTAGGATGATCCAGTGTGGAGACTTGCTTAAGACATTGAAATAGATTCGAGCATTTTCAGAGGTCAAACAAACCTTAACGAAACCAGACTGTTCAGGGCCTATCAGATCGGCTAGATTAGGATCAATAAGCAAAACACCAAAATCTTTCCATAAATTTTGTGATCAGTATTGACCAAATAAATGGGACGATCATTTTTACATTGTGAAAGATCTTTATTATCTTTGGGAATTTTAGGATCTTGGAAGGAACCTTGAGAAGCACCTTTAATAACTAATTAGTTAAATAAGTGTAAAATGGGGGCGTGGCCAAGACGGCGATCATGGCGGACGCAGCTTGAGTGAGCTCCGTCCCGCCGTCACCTTATCCTTCTGGTATCCTGAGTCGCCCTGACCGATCTGCATCCTGATTTGTGTGGCGGAGAGC
Source organism: Lissotriton helveticus (assembly GCF_964261635.1). Taxonomy (NCBI): domain Eukaryota; kingdom Metazoa; phylum Chordata; class Amphibia; order Caudata; family Salamandridae; genus Lissotriton; species Lissotriton helveticus. The sequence continues at coordinate 601,941,491 of NC_136061.1, read as the reverse complement.
GGCTCCCGCGGGGATCCCCCGACAGCGATTTCGGAGTCCCGGCGGCCCGAGATCAGTGATTTGCGGCGGCTGGGAGCCCGCCTGGCGACGAGGCCTGCATCACACACCACAGCCGGGACCTCCGCTGCAGTGCGGTCCGACCGGAAGTAGCTGGGAGCCGGGTGGTGCCGGCCGGAAGTGCCGCCTCGCCCACGACACACTGCGCAACGCTGCGGAGCGGCGGAGAGGATTGGGCAGCCATCCGGAGCAAGGGCGGACACGGCGGCTGGGGAAGAGAGCAGTCGGAGCGCACACGGAGCTCGAGGTGGGGGTAAGGAGCCGTGGTGCTGCGGGGGAGGGGACGTGTCTGCCCCCTTCGGCGGCGGTCTCGAGCCGCGGGGCACAGTCCTGCTGCCAAGGCGGGAGGGCGAACGCTCTGCCAGCTCTCCTGCCTGTTTCCATCCTCATTGAAGCGTGCCCCTGCCGGGCACTGGCGCCAAACACCTAGGGCGCGCTCGGCGGTTGCCTCGGACCGCGGCAAGGGCTGAGGAGACCCCCCCCCCCCCTCCCGGACTATTGCAGGCCGCCAACCCAGCCGGCAGGCCCACTTTTGACACCTGAGAGCGTGGTGCGGACTCTGGGGCGCCCCAGACGGACCAATCCGAGGGGTGGGCGACCCCCCATCGACCGCGTGCACCGTGGTGCAGCGCCTCTCCGACCACTAATAGGGTGGTGACCAGCAGTTGATTCGTCAAAGCGTGCACCACGCTCGATCGCCGACGGGGCCACAATATACTTGGGCGGCCTCGGGGACACTTGCTGCCTGCGACCACTCATTCAGCCGGGGGTGCCCCTAGTCCGTCAGCCCCCCTCACCTGGGGTCACCACTCCGCCGGCGACATGACGAGAGGGGGCAATAGTGGGAATGCTCCCAAACAGGGACCGATGGACAAGTTCGCGGGACCCAGTGGAGGTGCTGGGGCATCCGGAGGTCCCCAGGGCTCTGGGCCGGACAACGCGGCGTTGATGGCGGCGATCACACAATCAAGGGACATGCTCGACGCGAAAATCGGAGCAGTTGGGGCCGATGTGACCTTGCTCAGACAGGACCTGCGCAACGCAGTGGCACGAATCACCGAAACAGAAACTCGAATCACTGAAGTTGAAGACGACGTGGTGAATCTCAAAAAGAGAGTTGCTGCCATGGAAGGGATACAGAAGGGACTGGCGCTGCGGGTGGAGGACGCGGAAGGGAGGGCCAGAAGGAATAACCTACGCTTTATAGGCTTCCCGGAGGACTGCGAGAAAGGAAATATGGAGGCCTTCCTGACCCGGTGGCTGGAGGGGTGGCTCCCCCCGGACTCCCTGTCACGCTGCTTTGTGGTGGAGAGGGCACACCGGGCACTGCTTCCCAAACCGCCCACTGGGGCTCGCCCTCGCTCGGTGATAGCCAAACTGCTCAACTATCATGACAGAGATGTTATCTTACGGCAGGCCCGCGCCCAGGACCCACTGATGTTTGAAAATCATAAGATCCTTGTGTTCCCGGATTACACTAAACTAGTTCAGCAGCAGAGACAGTCATTCACTGCGGAAAAAGCACGGCTGCGGGAACTCAAAATTCCTTACGCTCTACTATTTCCGGCTCGCCTGCGCGTGGTCTTCCAATCTCGCACTCAGTTTTTCAACTCCCCGGAAGAAGTGTTTGAGTGGACGGACGAGACGGTGCGAGTCAAGGTGAACACCCCCCCTCGGAGGGGCTCGGACTCGTCAACCACCGAAAGACCCCCGAGAACGCCCAGACGATCACGCAGTAAGAGTAACTGGAGGTCGCGCTCTCAGAAGCGCCCGCCTCCGAGTGATGCCACGGCGGACACTCCGGAGGAAACAGCTTCTTCTCCTTCGAAATCCTGAGACCCCCACGCTTGTACTGGTGCGCACCGTGGAACTACAGGGTTGGTGAGACGCCTTGGTGGCGGGAGCAAGCCGCTCCTCTTCGACATGCCACGTACTGATTGGCTTCATGACTCCCTGTTCATGGGTGGACGGTTGGTCGGGAGACGCTCGTGCGAGAGCGGGCCTACTCCCGGAGTTCATTCCCAGGTGTTGAGTGGGAAGTAGTTGGGCACTTTGTGGGTAGTTGGGTGGGATCCATTGGTGCAGTGGGTCTTGGGCCTCCCGTTGGAGGGCTGAGATGGCCTGCATCGCGACAGGTACTTCAATGTTGCTGAGGTATGGGGTGGGGGGTTGGAGGGGAGGTTGTTGGTGTGGTTGGTGTCTGCGGAAGGTTTGCAGGGGGAGGGGCGGGGGTTTGGGGGTTCCAGGGATGGTGGGGAGGGAAGTTGGGAAGGGCCTTAGCACGGTGTACATGGGAACCTGGAGACGACTGAGCATGTGTGTGTGGCCTCAGTGGCCCGACGATTTCGGAATCTGGATGATTGATGGCGGCTGAAGTACTGGGGACGAGCCCCCCGCTGGCCTCAATGCGAATTTTGAGCTGGAATGTGCGAGGGATGCTCGACAAAATTAAACGAAGTGCAGTTCTACGTCTGGGGAAGACTGAAAGAGCGGATGTGTTGCTCCTTCAGGAGACACACCTCTAGGGCACCAAGGTTCTGAGTCTACGCAGATACGGGTATGATCAGGTGTTCCATGCTGGGTTTGCACGAGGGTCCAGAGGAGTTGCAATTCTCATACACCGTAGGGTCTCCTACACACATGAAACACAATGGCTGGACGTGCATGGTCGGTATGTCTTTGTTAAGGGGAGTCTGGGGAGTGAGCCGGTGGTTTTCGGGAGTGTGTATGCTCCACCCCCACTCCAAGATGCCCTGATTGAACGGTTGTTCGAGGTATGGACGACTCTCCCGCATGTGTTGACAGTAGTGGGTGGTGATTGGAACGATGTGATGGATGGGAGACTTGACCGCTGTAGGCCTGGGGGCGGTCAATTGTCGGATGTCTCTACGAGGCTGAGTAGGATGGCGCAGGGGATGGGATGGATTGACACTTGGCGCCACCAGCATGCATGTGATCGTGAATATACATTTGTCTCTGCGGTCCACAAATCCTTTTCGCGCCTGGACTACCTATTCGTCCCGCAACCCTGGTTGGGCAGAATTGACTCCACCTCCATACTTCCGAGGGGCCTGTCGGATCACTCCCCGGTCGCCCTGATGTTGAGCCTCGGTGTGCGGCGACAACCGTTTCGCTGGCGCCTCTCTGTGTGGCACTTGCGGCGCCACGACTATCAATCGCACATGAGGGAGGCTATCTCGCACTACTGGTCAGAGAATGAGGACCCGAGCATAGATGCCATGACCCTGTGGGAGGCCCTCAAGCCCGTCCTTCGGGGCGTGGACATTGCGTGGTGCGCCGCGAATCGTAGGGCCCGCAGGCAAGAAGTGGAGGAGGCGGCTGACCGGGTGCGGAACCAGGAGACCAGATGTCTCACGGGGGAGGATGGAGTAGCCGTGGACCAGCTCCTGCACCTCCAGCGGTCATACACCTCGCTATTGTTAGATGAAGCCCGACAGGCTTGGCTCGCTACGCAGAGCAGAATCTATCAATGGGGGGACAAGTCTAGCACAATGCTATATAGGCTATGTCAAAGCACTTATCAAGCCCAGCCCCTGCCGGGTCTCCGAGATGCTGCGGGTGGCCCTATTTCGGCCCCTGAGGTCCTGGCCCAGATGTTTGCCCAATATTACGAGACTCAGTATGCCCCCCGGGAATCTCTCCCAGCGGAGGAGATTGACAGATTTCTCGCAGACCTTCCACCCCGGGCGCTCTCGGATGAGGCACGGGCCCGCCTAGATCTCCCACTGTCGGCAGAGTAGCTTGGGGAAGCTCTGGGTGGCCTGAACACGGGCAAGGCCCCTGGGCCCAATGGGTTCCCCTGCGAATTTATGAAGTTGTTTCATCTCCAATTGGGGATGCGCTATAGGAAGGCACTGGAGGCGGCTCGGGAGCTTGGCAGATTGCCAGCGGACTGGCGACACGCCGAGATTGTGGTCTTCTGCAAACCGGGAAGGCCCCAAGACAGCCCGGACTCTTATCGTCCGATCTCTTTGCTGAACTTTGAAGCGAAAATATTGGCTAAGGCGTTGGTGAACCGTCTTCTCCCCTACATCACGGACCTGATCCATGCCGACCAGGCAGGCTTCATGCCTCACAGGGCTACAAGACACAACATACGTCGCGCTCACCTGGTGGTGGAGGCGGCACGTGCCGCGGGCATCCCCGCGGCCCTCCTGCTGGCGGACATGGACCGGGCCTTCGACTCCCTGAGTTGGTCATACCTCCGAGCCCTCCTCCTCCGGCTCAATTTGGGCCCACGTTTCCTGTCGTACATTCATCTGTTATATACGGACCTGACGGCAACGGTCAGAATAGCGGGAGCCACCTCTGACACATTCCTCATCGGTCGTGGCACCCGACAGGGATGCCCTCTCTCACCCTACCTGTTCGCCCTGGCAATGGAACCGCTTGCGGCCTGGGTGAGGATGGATGCCCAGTTGCGTGGTGTGGAGTGGGTGGGGGGCCCGTCTGACAGGATTGCGCTATATGCGGACGACGTCCTATTCTTCCTTACGGACCTCAATAAATCGGGGCCGAGGGTCCTTGAAATAATGCGCGTTTTCGGTGAAGTGTCGGGCCTCCGACTCAATCCGCAGAAGTCGAAATTGTGGGTCCTGGGCGACAGGGGGACTTTGGGTCCCTGGGCCTCGGTCCTTCAGGAGGCGGCGGGAGGCCTTAAATATCTTGGTGTCTTTCTAACTGATGTGCAGGGAGTGTCATGGTCCCGTAATGTAGTGCCTGTTTGGGACAGGATCCGCTCAGATATGCTGTTGTGGTCCAGGATGCCTCTAAATGTCTATGGCCGTTCGGCCATTTTTAAGATGGTGGCCCTACCCCGAATTTTGTACCAATTGCAGAACTACCCGTACCCAGTTCCGCAGCAGTGGTTTCGTCAGGTGAACTCGGCTCTAGGTCGGTTCCTATGGGCCGGTGGAGGGATAAGAGTGGCGCTCCGCACCTGCTTCCTGTCAACCTACTGTGGGGGGCTGGCCACATCTGATGTTCAGTCCTACTATCAGGCATCACACCTACTTGTTCTTAACAAATGGTGGTACGGGGATCGCAATGACCCGACCTATGCCCTAGAGAGGTATATGATGGACCCACACACGCTCCATACTATTTTATACTCGGCGACTATCCGGAAGAGACTTCCGAGGGCCACACAAGTAATCTTCAAAGTGTGGCGCGATGCGCTCCGCCGCATGGGATGGTGGAACACGCTCACGGGCGAGACTCCTTTATGGCATAATGGGAGGCTGCCCGGCCTGGCTGCGCTCCGGGGCTTTGAGGGCTGGGATGCCATAGGCATTTCGGCGCTGGGTCACGTCCTGAAGGGCACAGTCCTCAAATCGTTCCAGATGTTGCAGGATGAATTCGATATGCACCGGTCCCAATTCTTCAGGTACCTACAGCTCCGCCACGCCCTGACCCCCACACTAGCGGACTTGTCGTCCTTGCCGGAGTTTAGTCCCCTAGAAGCAAAAGTCTTTATGGGGGAATTGGAATCGAAAAAAAGTTACGCATTGTTCCCCCTCTCTTGATAAGTTGCGGGCGGTCTGGGAGAGCGATCTGGGAGACTTGGAGGAGGAGGACTGGAGAGAAGCCCTGGAGGCCCCTAGGGGAGCAGCGATAGCGGTGCGCCTGCGCTTTATTCAATTTAAATACCTGCACAGGGCATACTTCACGAGGGAACGGTTGTGGAAGGCGGGGCTGATAGCCTCCCCGGATTGTTTGAGGTGTGGCGGTGAGGTAGGCTCCTTTTTACATACAGTATGGGGATGTGCACGGCTGCAGAGGTTTTGGACCGGTGTGTGGGAATGCTTGGAGGAAGTGTTGGCATGGGAGCTCCCTCGCACGCCGCAGCTGGGCCTGCTCCACGTTATGGAACAAGTGGGGGGTAATCTGTATAAACGGCACTTGCTCCTTCTGGGTCTTACAATAGCCAAACGGGATATAGCCCAAGCCTGGAAAGCCCCCAAGGCTCCGTTAGTGGGGGTGTGGAAGCGGGGCATGGACTTTAGCATGGGATTGGAACGCCCGATCTTTGAGGCCAGAGGCTGCCCCAAGAAACATTATAGGATTTGGAAGAAATGGGCTGATTATAGGGGCCTATTGCTGGACCCCCCGGCGCCACAGGCCTCTGATATGGATCGCGTCTGTACTACCCCCATGTGAACTGACCACCTGTCGCTACCATGCTGCTTTGGCTCCTGTTTCTGGACAGTATGAACACCGTGCAGGGAGGGGGGTGGGAACCGGGTGGGGATGCGGGGAGGGGGGTGTTGGATAATGTTGACTGAATTTCTTGAACACTGTTGCTCTTCTATGCTCACTGTCTTTCTGCAATCTTGGAAGCAGTGTTTCTTTTGTATTCTGTCAACTGCCATAACACTAATAAAATCTGTTCTGAAAAAAAAAAAAATAAGTGTAAAATGTTAGAAAGGAGAAAGTTTGCGTAGTGGCTATAAAACTCAATAGTAAAACCATCAGGCCCAGGAGCTTTCCCTTCCATTTTAGTGAGACTACATGGGTGATTTCTGAGAGGGAAATATCCGTCGCTAATGGATCAAAGTCAATATGATGAGTGGGAGGTGGAGGAACGGATTTAAGGTATTTAATCAAGCCTGATTGTCATGGTTATGTTTCTGGAGAATAGATATTAGTATAGAAGTAAAAAAATTCCTGCAAAATATCCTTATCCTTAAAAAGAGTTGTACCTGCCTTACTTCTGAAGGATTACATTTTCGGTCTATCCCTACTGATTTTCAATAATTTGCAAGCAGTTGCCTTATTTAATTTTGTCCTCCATAGTAACGTGCACTGCTTTTCAATAAGTAAGAGGAAGTGACATTTGTAGTTAATCCCTTAAAAGTAGGCTTGGCATTAATAAGATGCTGTAATGAGGTCTAATATGGTGAGTGATATTAGATATATTCCAATTTTATATTCATCAAGTAATTGGTTTGAGTGGGTTTACACAGATTTTTCGTTATGCTAGACATGTATTATAAAATAATAGTTTGCAATATCGGAGATAAACAATCGAATACCTCAAGCAAGTACAACTGGAAAATCAAAAACAAAGGAAAAAGAAAAGAGAAATACTAATATTAACTGATATGCTAGCCCTGATATCACAACACATCCCCCCACTATTTGCCACCATGCATCTAGTTACTGAATCAAGTATATTGTTGGAGGCGATACTAGGTGGGGGCATGCAACTTCTGAAGCAGGCATGTCAAGGGAGGCTGTCACGGGGGAAAGGCATTGCGCATCACTCCCCCTATCTCTCCATCATAAGGCAGCAGCGCATCTGGTGATGTGTAAGCAACACTGGGACTGTATATACTGTGTGGGCCAGCCATAATGACATCCCAGCTGCTGGCTATGGGGTGTTTACGAAGACTTAAGTTGTGCTCCCTATGTAGGGCAAAGCTGTCAGCCTGCACCAAGTTAGTGAACAAATGCATCCAGGCTGTGAGATGCCTCTTCCTATGTGGAGTGAATCTGAGATAAGGGAGCCTGTCTTCACTCTGGCAGATGGTAGAGTGTACAATACATGGATGAGTCTCAGGAATCTATCTGTGAAGCCAAAATGGGGCAGCTCTACAAACAGGAATTGCCATTCCAAAGAGTCAAATGCCCTTTCCAAATCAAGGACCAAGCAGCCTGCACGAGGCCCTGAAATTGGGGTGTATTCCAGAATACGTGAAAGCTGCCACAAGTTCAGTGAAGTTGTGCAGGGTTGCACAAACCTGTTTCGATACAGATGCACTAACTTCGGAACCAGTGGTTCCAGGATTTTTGCCAGAATTTTCAGCAATGCTAGTGGCCTGTATGAACTTAGGACCTCAGGATCTTTGCCTGGCTTCGGCAGAGAGATGAGTGCCTCTCAAAGATAAATAGGAAGGCATTAGGTTTCCAGAGCATCCTCATTCAGAGCCTGGAGGCGAGGACCAACAGTGAGGTTTTGGCCTTCTAGAATTCCACAGGTCCTGGGGTACTGCCTGTCGCCAATGCTCGTATCGCCTCCCGTATTTTAAAAGCAATGATGGGGTTATCCAACTCCATCTTTAGGTCTTGGGTGATAAGGGAGAGCGGCACAGCAGTCAGAAAAGAGTTAACATCCTCTGGGGCAGCCTTGGTTACCTATTGGTAGAGGGAGGTATAGTAACACATTAGTTGACCATGAATTATGTGCTGAGTATAAAGCAATGGGCTAGCAATAGAGCGCATTGCTATAGGGCAACTGGGCTGCTCTTGGTGTATTGGCTATGCTAGGATCAAGCCAGTTCTGTCAGCCGTGGGTGGCATGTGTTTTAAGTGTATGGGCGGTGTAGTTATGACATCTTAAGTATTCAAGGAGAGCAGAAGGCTTGTGCTGTTCTTCTGCCAATTGAGGCCTGCCAGTCGGGTTAACTACAGCTGTACTTTCTAAGCATAAAAGCTTGCATTCAATGCACAATATGTCAGTAACTAGGTGTTGATGTATGTTGCAGCACAACTCCAGACCGTGTCCTCATTATGTTACCTTAACTGCATCCCACTCAGTGGATCTTGCATCGGTGGAGTCTATGTTAAGTTTAAAGAATCCCTCAGTAGCTCTAGTAACAGAAGAGCGAAAGGTGGATCCTCTAGTGCTGCTGGTTATAGGACAACATGGGCAGTGGGGGGTGGAGGGGGGCTTTGCATCTTACGGAAATTGCAACTATTGGCGATTGTGATCGGAGTGGGTACGGCCCAGAAAATTAATGTGGGTGAAACATTGGGTTAAACCTAATGTACGTCTGTCAATTCGTACGTGCAAGGAGTGGGGTGCACAATAGAAGGAGTATACTTTGGCAGATGCATTGTGAATGCCCCGAATGTCAGTGAGCCCTTAGTTCTGCAGCCAACCATTAAGCACCCAAGCATTTGAGGAGGCAATCATGTGGGACAGTGAAGGGAATGAACGATTTAAATGAATATCGAGCACACTATTAGAATTGCCCCAAAGTAGCCACGGGACTCCATTCAGATCAATATCACCCCTGAGAGTAAATGGAAGAATATCACTTGATCAGTGTTGGGTGCATGTATGCTGCCCAGTAGCATATTGCAGCCATCCAGCCAAGGACTTACTATCCCCCTGGGTCTGTGACCACCTCGTCTGACACGAGTGTAACCCCTGACTTAACTCAGAGCAGTATTCACAAGCATATGAGGACAAATCAGCCCCCACACATTACTTTTTGAAAATCTAATCACAAGACTATGAATTTCATCAGTATTTTTAATTAATCTCGGGGAAAGTATTTGTCAGATGGCTAAACTTTTAGCAAATTTGCTAGATTTTCAGTTTCCTCTAACTCTGATGGGACAAGTAAGGGAATAGCCTGTTTTTCTTGTGAAAAGTAGCTGTTTCACTTGTCGATCTAATGTGCTTGGTTTATTGGACAGTTTTTTTTCCAGATTAACAGTGAATGACATATGAGCGTTTTTGTAGGTCTAGCGTAAGCAGCCCATGTGCTGTCTCTTTGAGACATGCTGTATTCACTCTGAGGGCTTACAGTCTGCCTATTGCCTTTTTATTCATCACAGTGATTGTCCAACAAAACAGCTTGCCTTATAGTGGCTAATCCTTCTTCGTTCTCCCTCTTTATTTTTATTAGCGTCCTCCCCTTGAGCAGTGCCTAACTACCGTATCTTTTAGCTTTTGTCTTCATGTGTTGTTTTTGTGGAACTTTTTTTCTTTCACTTGCTCCGCCCAAGCTCCTCTGCAACCTTCAACCTCACAGAGCTCTGGTTACCAGCATGACTGCCAAGTAAAGTGGCAGCATTTCCCTTGATCAGGCATCAGCTTGCCAGCTGCTTCATGAGGGCGCATGCCTTTCTTGTCTACACACGGCCCCTGCTTCATGCCTGCTGCACCTTGTGTTAAAAGAAAGGCACGTGCCCACCATTCTATCAACAGTGTGGCTCCATGCCTCATTGTCTGCCGCCACAGAGTCCCACAATCTTTGTCCATTCACTCCATATGGCCCTACCTATCTGCAAAGGGCTGTAGCAGCTAACCGAGCTCTGTTGTGGTAACTAATTAGTGACACGTAGTGTTTCTCTTGAATTCTTTTTGCCTCTTTGTGCTAGGCACATATTATATGCTACAGTTTCCAGTACTTTTTATTCCAATTTTTATATTAAAAAAAAATACTCCTCTGCAAGACTGTCTAGTTAATTATTGGAACCGTGATTGCCATTCAAGATTAGCATGTGACATCCTGTCAATCCAGAATTCGTGAGAAGTGTTTCGATTAACCCCAGTTAATGCAGGCTTTCTCTCAGGCTGGTGATTGACTGCAGTGATTTCGTTGGCGTATTAAGAGGCTGCTGGACCAAGCTGCATAGTTAACTTCTTAAGAGAAGTATATATGACAGCCTTTGCCGTCTGTAAACTTTTGTGATAGACAAGGTTGCCAAACTGGATTCCGTACAGAATTTGCTGCAAATCGTGAGTCGCTCCCTGTTCTGAATAATAGAGCGCGTTCTTTAATTTATGGCTACATCTTCTCAAGTGACTGGGGCGCAAGATCTTTATGTCACTGTGAATTAAATATGTGGCTCCATTTTATCACCAGGGCACATTCATTTGGGGCTGGGTGAGAACAAGATAATGCTCGGAATTCATTCTGGCGGCTGTTCCGCCCTTGGTTTCACACTGCCTCTTGCCTGCCTTCATTCTGAAGCAAAAGCGCACCCCCTAAAATGGATTCCCAAAGAGGCAAGCTCTGTTTAACATTAATCGGAATTGCATGCATTCATTACGTTTAATTGACTGTAATATTTGAACTTGGCAATTCCATTATCTTCACAAACAATAGCTGTGATGCATGCAGAACAGGGCACTCTTCTATAGTTAGTAGCTTGTTTCCGCCTTTCAGAGAGCGATTAAGTTTAATCACCAGGTGGAAGCAGTGCTCTAGTGGGCAGAAAAAAATGTGAAGGCGAGGTCGGCCTCATATGCATCTGCATACTATTATTTATTTTTCAAAGTTCACACCAATCTAGATCCATTCAGGTTACAATTGCTGTCTTAGTTTCACCAAAGGCTCAGAGGTATGAGGATCGCCTGGATACAACCTTTGAGCACCTTCTCCCAACCACATGACTCATCACGTCACCTTTGACCTTCCATAATAGAAAGTGACTTTAGCTCTAGTGATGATTTGTATTTTCCTGTGAAAACGCTTCATGAGATGCTCTAACTATCATTGCTGCCTTTTCCTACCATGACAGGATGAAATTTCGAAATTATCCTGATGTGTATCTTTTGCAGTTTGAAAAGGTGGGAGTGACCCATCTCATCTCTTCTATGCTTCCACATCAGCCCTTGCTTTGGAGGCTGACTACCTGATTAGCGCCTTTGTACTTCACTTTTCTTATGGCAAAAATAACAAGGCTTAGGGTCCAATTACACATGGAGCAGAGTGGAATACCCAGGTAAGATTCTGCTCTGCTCGTAAGTGGGTGGCATTGCCACACCCAGATTTTACAGTTGTGTGAACACAGGCCCCAAGTTTACTGGCCATGAGATTCTGCCAGTAGCTTCATATTGGGCATATACAGCTCAGTTCCAGTGACCAGACCTTGTCTGACTCACTTCCAAGGCCAGGGTCGGACTAGGTCAAAACATAGGCCTAGGCACTAAGATAAAAGTTGCCCCATTTCTGAATCGGATAAGTAAAAAATGTGGCCCTCACTTGTAAATCAGGGTACTTATGAACTTGTAAAGACACGCTGTATATATATTTTGTATAGTATTGGAAACAGCATCCATATGTGTTTGCTACAGTCGATGTTTATTGTGCTGTCAGAGAAATCAACAATAAAAAACTGGCCCACCAGACTATAAAATAGGCTCAGACACAGCCAAGAAAATGGCCCACACACTCACCTGTCAGACCAGCCCTTCTGATTGCCCGGCTGGCCGTTCCGACCCTGATGAAGGCCTGAAAACAATGTTCCTGTCTCCTTCCTTTATTTGCCACCACGTTGTCATTTAGCACCTGCTTAGACAAGGTGGTGAATGTCTGTATTAAAACTGAAAGAATTCGGGATTTCATGCAGGAATCTGCCTGTAAATCTAGGTCTGCTCCATTCTTCCCCTTTCTGGGGTGTTTTCTTTACAATAGGCGGATATATCTGGAGAAAGGCTGGGCCGATATTGAAATTCTGGCAACATAGAATTTTCACTCACATATATACGGCTCACTCGTAATTGTGGTTTAGTACCAAAAGTATTACCCACTATGTCTGATGCAGATACTTATACTTTACCTGATTGTTAGTTATTACAGGTTGATCGTCAATCCTAAAATAGTGAAATTCCTTGGTGCTGTAAAAAGCAGGTGGGCTGATCTGAAACCACGCAGCAGTGCATATGCGAACCATCTTTTAATGCAAAAGGCCCATCGTAAACAAAGGTCGTGCTTGATTGTGGCTCTAGGGACGCCAACCAGCAAAACACTTCAAGTCTATTGATTACATGAGGAAGAATAAAATCTATTAAAAACACAAATTGATCCTATTTCTGGTTTTCAAATCATTTTTTGTACACTAAGTGTGAAAGGATGTTATGTACTAAAAGTTAAACACTTCCTTGTTGTTCATCCTTTACATATCAATTCTAGATGTCTGCTGTGCTTTTTAACACACAGGTAGTGCAGCAGCGAGAGTAGATTTATAGATATATTTTCCTTCTGCTTTAGATCAACACTAAGTGCATTGCAACCCAATGATCCCAGCATTGCCACCAGTTCAAGAGAGTAAAAATGCCAAGATCAGAAGATGATGATGATATCCTTACTACCCATCAGTCTTGCAAATTTCCTCCAGAGACCGAATATGTACTATTGCTGCACATTCAGACTTTGAGCATGATATTAATTAATGCATTAAATTATGCTTGTTTTTGGTGTTTTACCTCAGACGGTCAAAGCAGTTCATGTTTAGAACTTGGTAATGCCACATGATAGTTGTTTTTCTGTTGCTGTAACTTATTAAATAAGAGATTAAATTTTTTAACAATAACCCTTATATCTGCCTCCTCAGCTACTGGAGGCCTTGGAATCAGTTCACAGCACATCTAGCCATACTGTGTTCTTGTGGCTACATTAAAGCGGCAATGAAACTCTGATTTTGACTGCCAGATGTTCCTTAAACTAAGCATATTGGTTTCCATTACATACTGCAAATTATTTTTCAGTCAGGAATGAGTGTTGTAATTATACAACTGCTTTGTCTGCATAAATTACTGTCCTATTGTTTCCCAGTTCTCTTGCACTCTCTGTCTTGCCACCTTGGACATGTTTTGCTCACAACAATAATGGAAGCTATAATGACGAGCGTTCCACAATCACCCAGCTGCGAAAGAAAATATAATGGCGCCTGCACTTGATGTTTAAAGATTTGCTTCCAGAGGGAGGAAAAACACCGCCAAGGCAGTGGGAGAAGGACAGTTTCGGATGGGGGAGCAGCTGAGGTGGGGGAGGTGGTGCGAGTCAAGCTGTCCCCTGGCACGCCACATTTCATGGCCGACAGTGCTACCATGTGCGACTCCCAGGTTAATCAGTTGCTGAGGCGTTCATTCCCGTCAGTCCCTCCGGCGGCAGCCATCTATAGGAGAAACACAAGGTTAAGCGACGAGGGTAAATGGGTGCCTTAGGTAAGCTGCTGGAAAGAACTCGCTCAGGTGCAGGGCACTCCACCTGTCTAATGCTTCGATTGTATATAAAAAAAAAAATGTAATGGTTTAGACAAGAAGTCACGATAACACTATAAGCCAACCTCTCTGCAAATCATACTCTTAAAGTGCAAGTAAGAGAGCGGCTATGAGTGCTATCACTTACCCTTCCCTCTCTCTTTAATGACGATCTGCCCCGGGACAGAAAAGACAAGCACTGTCCATCAGGAACTCGTGTCTTTTAGGACTATTCAAGGCCATCTGACATAAATGATGCGATTGAAAGTGACCTTTATATAACGAATGCCTATGACGATATAATGGAGAAGGTTTTGTGGAACAGAAAGGTGACGGTTCTATAGGATAAAAAGCATATTTTACACGGTCGGGGAAAAGAAGTTGCAGAAGTAAACTTTAACAAAAGGACAGGTTGACAAGGCTGGTTAAAGAAAAGGAGGACAAACATCAGTTAAAAACTGGCAACGTTTAATACACTTCATTCATGGAGTACACTTGTGGCAATTTAACTATATCATAATTAGAATGATGGAAGAACAAGGAACAGCTGGAATTTAGAAAGGAGGTCTACACATGGAGGGAGCTGGAATGTCATAAAGAGCAGGTGATGCACATGAGAAGGAAGTGCTTAGGACTGAGCATGGAAAGAGGGAAATGTCTGTACAGAATGTGGGTTAATAGGAAATCCAAAACTAAATGAAGGATACCTCCACAATTGGATACAGAACACCAACGTTTCTGTGGTCCTGGTGTCCAAAGCCTTTTACATCCTTATGTAGAAGCCAGACATATGTACATATGACTACGTCTGATATCAGACATGTTGATATGGACCTATAGGAAATGTGTCCCACACATTGCATGTTGTACATGTATACTTTGTCATGACGGTTCAACTGTCTTCCACGCACGAACAGGCAGGAATATAAATTTTGGATTACTTCCACACCAAAAGAGGTGGGTTGAAGTTCCTTACTTTGGTGCCAGAAGACCAGCAGACCTCATGTTGAGTGTTCCTCCAATTTAAAATTGTAATGATAGAGGTAGGGCTATTCAAAAGAAGGATGTGAGAGAAATGGACGCACAAAGTCTTCCTAAATAAACAAATATACTATCAATTAGCATTCCCTCAGCATTGGCATTTGTGTGGTTTTTGATGGGATGGGTTTATGAATGGCAGTTTCTTCATTAATACATTCCTTGAAATGACATTGATAGGAAAGCTCATTTCATACTTGCTGGAAGACATCTCAGTGATGGGTCGTGGGAATAGGATATGTTGCAACGCAAACATTTAAAATGGTAAACAACGTTTACCACCAATATTTCTCCCCGCAGGGAATCACAACGCGGTCGTGACAACGACCGCGTTGTGATTCCGCATACCATTACTCCGCGAGTCGGAACAACACCTTCCTTAGTGTCCGCACAGACTGGAGATGGAATAGTAAATTAAACTATTCCAACAACCAGCGCCCCCTCTCCGCAAGTCGTTGTTCCGACTTCTGGAGTAATGGTATGCGAAATCACAACCCGGTCTTTGTCACGACCGCGTTGTGATTCCCTGCGGGGAGAAAAACGGCGGAATAAGGACATACATTCATTTGCAACGCATGCCTTTACAATGCGGTTTTTACATTGCAACTTCCATTACAGCACATGATTTTACAACGCATGACATCACAACGCATTTTTAGAAATTACATTTACAAAGCATTCCATTACAACGCATTCCATTACAATGCATAATACTTTTAGGGCAAGAGTAAGGTAAGTGTTGGACAGTGTAGGGGTAAAAATTACTATTCCCACTCCAGTGAGTGCAACAGTAGGGTAAGTGTTGGATAGCGTAGGGGTAAAAAGTACTATTCCCCATTACTTACCTTTTAATGTGTTGTAATGGCATGCGTTGTAGTGGCATGCATTGAAATGGCATGTGTTGTAGTGGCATGCGTTGTAGTGGCATGCGTTGTAATGGCATGCGTTGTAGTGACATGCGTTGTAGTGACATGCGTTGTAATGGCATGCGATGTAAAGGCAGTCACGTTGTAATGACTTAGTTGTAAATGTAGTGCATTGTAATGACTGCATTGTAAGCGTTGTTTCCCGGGTCGTGGACCTTGGCCCCATAGTATTTGAATGCATGTTCAATTCAATTCAAGGAATCTTTATTCGGCCAATCGTGGCCATAAAAGACACATATCAATATAGTACACTATTGCACAGCATTAAAATAATATGCTTGCTCTTATTTCATACAGGTAAAATACGCAGCCATATATGGAAGCAGCTTATGAATCACATTAGCAACATACATAAAATGTGCACGGTGCATAAAAATATAAATACAGCATGGTCACAAGCAATGTGTCTAAAACTAAGGTGCTATTACATCAGTAAAACAAACTTTGTTATCCTTCTGTTTTCCTGGCTCACATTGCAGCTTTGAAAAAAGCACTCTTCCTAAAACATAATTGGCGTGTTCAATAATTGCAACTTGCACAAGGCCAGTACACATCTATCATGCCCTAAATGTTTAAAAAGTGGTTTCAGAAAAAGTATTTGCGGGTGTTGGACTCTGGGCGGAGCGACGTCCGGAAAAAGGAAATGAGGGTGGAAGAGAGTACGGGAGCCTACCCGCCTCCAGGAGCTCCAAAGAGAAGTCCTGAGTCCCAGGAGGGGGACCGGGTGAAGAAGAAATGAAATGAATGAAATGAAAAGAAATTTATAAAGCGCATGGCTGCCCTTGAGCGTCCCAGCGCTGAAACCAAACACAGGACCACCACCCAAATACAACAGAAGCGAAAGCCTAAAGGGGGAAGAGATAAGTTTTCAATGCCTTGCGGAAACGCACTAAATTGGATTCTTTCCGCAGGGCCATCGGCAGAGCATTCCATAATTGGCCTGCATTAATAGAGAACCGGCGACCGCCGGACTTCACCTTTTTGGCTCTGGGTATCACCACAAAATTACCATCATCCGAGCGAAGGGCTCGCGTAGGTTTGTAAGGGCGCACCAGGTCTCTAAGGATTGGAGGGCCTAATCCTTGCAAAGCTTTAAACACGATGCAAAGGGATTTAAATTTTATGCAAGCTCGAATTGGAAGCCAATGCAAGGCCTTGAGAGCAGGCTTAGCTGATGATCTTTTGGCAGTACCAGTGAGCATTCGTGCAGCCGCATTCTGAGCTCTTTGGAGCACATTCAGAGTGGATTCTGGTGAACCAAGGAATAAGGCGTTGCTATAATCCAGCCTTGACATGACTAATCCTTGCACCAGTAGTTTCCGGGAGTTTTCGGGGAGTAGCGGGAGGATCTTCCGTACTGACCTGAGCAGACCATAGCAAGTCCCTGCCACTCGTTTAGCTTGAGTGGTCATTGACAGTTCGGGTTCTAGCCAGACCCCCAGACTTTTTATTGCTTCTTTGGGAACTGGGGGAGCACCTAGACTATCCGGCCACATGGATTTGGGGAGTGTTGAACATAGATTGCCAAGAAGCATCAGCTCCGTTTTCGTCCCATTTAGTTTGAGCCGGGAGTCCGACATCCATGACATGATGTTGACTAAACACGATGCGAACTTTTCCCCCTGGCTTTCCGAGAGGGACAGCGAGACGATCAGTTGAGTGTCGTCTGCATAGGTTGCGATTTTCACCCCGAAGGGTGAAACCACCGCCTCCAGTGGGGCCATGTAGATGTTAAAAAGCGTAGGGCTCAATGAAGAGCCCTGCGGTACTCCACACTGAAGGGGGGTAGGCAGAGATCGAAAATTGCCTTCGCAAACCTGATAAGTCCGGCCACTCAAGTATGACGCGAGCCATTTGAGGGCTGACCCTCTCACTCCAATCTTCCCCAAACGGTTGATCAAGATATTATGATCAACCGTGTCAAATGCAGCGCTTAGATCCAGGAGGACCACCGCAGCGGATCCTCCCGAATCCAAGATGCATCTGCCTTCCTCCACCATTGAAATCAAGGCCGAGTCGGTTCCCTGGCCAGGCCGAAAGCCCGTCTGAGTACGACCCAGTAGATCGTTAGATTCCAGGAAATGCGAAAGCTGGCGATTGGCAAACTTCTCGGCGATCTTGTTCAGCCCGGGCAGAAGCGAGATGGGACGGTAATTCGCCAAATCGGCCGGATCAAGGCCTGGTTTTTTCAGAAGGGCCTTGACAATGGCTTGCTTCCAACTAGGTGGAACAATGCCATGGGTGAATGAGGCATTCAGCAGGTCGATAGCTGGGCCTGCAATGATGTTTGTAAATTGCTTGAGGATCCGAATGGGCATGGGGTCCGACGGGGAGCCGCTCTTCAGGGCTGAAAGCTCCTCACAAAAAGCCTCCTTTGAGACGGGGGAGAAGCTATCAAACACCTTTACGTCCAGTGCGGCCTCCGGAGCTGCTTTGTCTACCCTACCGGTGCTCAGAGGAAGACTGGCTAAGATGTTCTGTATTTTGACATAAAAAAACTGGGCCAGTTGATTGCATTTATCAGAATTTACCTCCTGAGTTACCGGGGGAGTGGGGACAGTGAGAAGCTCTTTAAGGATCTGATAAGTTTCTCTAGAAGAGTTACCTGCCATTCTGATTCGTTCCTCAAAATGGGCGGCTTTGGTCAAATTGCAAGCCACCTTGTATGCTCTCATGGCATCACGATAGTTATCTTTTGTGGTGGTCGCCCAGTTCTTCCGCCATTCTCGCTCCAGCTTTTTACATTTCTTTCTCATACATCCCAGTTCAGGGGTGTACCAGGAGGACTTAGGGCCACTCCTTTTATTTGAGATAGCTTTGAGAGGTAGTTCCATATCTAATGCTTGGCGGAGCCAGTCATGGAAGGCAACATCGGCTACCAGGGGATCGCATCCAGATGGGGGGACTGATTGTTCAAGAATAAGGGAGAGATTCTCAGTTGATAGTCGTGACAAGGCCGCCAATGCCAGACGGGGCTCCCGTGGTGAAAAGTGAAGGCCTGCGTGTAGGGGAAATACTGGTGCTGGTCGGCGGGGGTCTCGGAGCAGAGAGAGAGTCCCGCATCCTGCTGAGCCTCCACCAGAGAAGAGCACAGTTTTTTACGCAGAAAGAGGAGCCTGCCGACAGCAGCCCGATGAGTGGGGCTGAGGAGGGTCTTCTTTGTGTTGGTGCACACAAAGCATCTGGGCAGTCCTGCTTGGCTGGGCGGTCCCGTGAGAGAGAGAGGGTCACCCCACAATCGGGCACAGTGTAGGTGCCCAATCTATGAGTGGCCCGCATGAGAAAGGGCCGCTCCAACAGTGGGCATGTTGGTTTTAAGAGCCAGTGTAGCTCCAACGAGGGGGTCACATAGTTGGCGACGGCCCAGATGGGCCCGAGTTCCCCCAGCATAGCGAGGTACATTGTCAGTCCCGCAAGAGAGCGGGCCACTCCAACAAGGGGGCATCTTTGTTTCTAGAGCCTCTGGGGGTCCTGAGGGCACGGAGGTGCCAGGCCCCCTTCATGAGTGATGTCACAGCTGCGCCGCCATAGCAGGCAGCTGCCACGAGGCCCTAGGGCAGTTATGCGCTATACAAATGCAATTTTTCATTTCATTTTCATTTCATATTTATTCGTAGGGCCCAGACAGGGGTCCAGAGGCCCCCGAGGGCCTAAGCCCATTTGGCCACATTTTTGCGAGAGAGTCCCTGAGCGGGACAGGAGGCACAGTGGTGCCAGGGCCTTCACTTGATTCACAGGTGCTCAGCAGTTAGTGTCAGCTGCTACGTGTAGGCCACAGTTCTTTGGGGGCATGTGTTGAGAGATAGGAGTGAGATGCACTCCTTTGCCCCAGCGCTATGGCGCACTTTGGATTCCGCTGCCTTGGCAGCAGCCCTGACATTGTGGACAGAGGGCATCTGAGCCCGAGAGAAGGCAGTTGGCCAGGGGGGCCAGAGATGTATGTGATATTAGGGAATGTGATTCTCTACTATGATTCATGCCTCCAAATGTGTTTAGGGATGAGAATATGTGCGTAATGTGATTATGCTGGGAAGGTTATTTCCTACTGTGAGTTATGCCCCAAATGTGAGTGATGCTTAGGAGGTTAGGGTTAATGCGTTTAGACTTATGAGATGATTGCATAATGTGTTTATGCTAGTGAGGTTGGTGCATAATGTAATTTGCACCTAATGTGATACTGTGCGTAATATGGTTTTTCTTACAGTATGATGCTGAGTACAGTGGTTCAGTGCTTACTGGTTGTACGGTTATGATATGCCTTACTTTTACTAAGTTCACTTTGTGATGGTTCTGACAGTGGTCCAGTGGGCCCTGTTAGTTGTATATAATCCCTTATAGATATGACCTAGTGCCAGGTGGCACAATGTATATTATGTGAGTACTATTCTACTGTGTTATGAGAATACAAAGGCTATTTTTGATATAACCTTGTGTGGAGTTCCTTTTGTGGTGTGCATGGTATGTTGTTGCTGTGTGCATGTAAAAATGCTTTACACATGGCCTCCGGGATAAGCCTGACTGCTCTTGCCAAGCTACCAAGGGGGTGAGAAGGGGTTATCTTTGTAACTCCCTTGCCCTGACTAGAGTGGTGGTCTCTGCCTGGCTTTGGCGCAAGCCTTAGTCAACCAGAGATCCCATTTCTAACAGCGGGTAACTATAGTTGCATAAGAACATATTATGTAGTGTAGTAGCGATTGCTTAGAAACCCCATCGCAGGGACAAATTCAGGTGGTTCCTCCCAAGGCAGCGGTTGGCTATCTAAAGCTCATGAGTCATTACGCTGAGCCATATCTAAATTGGAAGAAGAAAGACCTTTCCCATTGCGTTAGTACTAGTGAAAGGTATAAAACAGGCTCCGGACTACTGAATCGTCCTTGTATATAAGCGCAACCACCTGAATGTCAGCGACTCTAGGGGTGTCAACTCAAGCAGAGGTTAAGTGTGGGAAAAGGTCATTAATTAATAAAATAAAAAGTATGGGGCCTAAAATACATTCTTGGCCGACACCACGTGTGAGGCTGAATGCCAGGGACATTACACCTTCTGAATCTGAACACCCCAGGTCAACATGCAGAATATGCAAATGACTTACCAGAGATGCTTCGACACCCATATCCAGAAGCCTCAGGAACAACTTGGACCTACTAACAGAGTCAAACGCTGTTGAAATGTCCATGAAAGCCATATAGAGAGGACAGTGTTTGACTGAAATATGTTTATTAATTATTAGGCTCAAATGTAAGCACTGTTCAGCCATTTCCAGTCCTGCACGGAACCCATATTGAAATATGGATAGGTTATGCTGGTCCAGGGCCCATATGGCAAGGCAGTTGTAAATAACTCTAACAATATTGTTGACAGTACTGTCTGGTAAAGAGACAGGCCTTCATCACTTTGGGACATCGATCACCTTTCTTGAAATAGGTACAATTGTTGCGAGTTCCAGGATTGAGGGATGTGCGTAATTAATGAACCATTGAAAGCATTGATAATCAAGGGATCCTAAAGACCAGCATTGGATCTTATTAAATCAATTGGGATCCCATCTAGCTTGGGAGCTTACCACCTACACTCTCATTTCTAGCCAATTCAACTTCTGACAAAAATATCATGGGGGAGAATTGATTAATCTGCTATGTAAGAAATCAGCTAATTCTTTATCTTCTACTAAACGGCACGTAGCAGATAAGAGAGCCAACCACTCGGAGCCAAGATTTATTGCATTGTAGCAAAGAATTATTAGGGGCATTTTGTGACCTGATTGTCTTAACAGCATCCCAAAAGAGTTTAGTATTGTATTGAATGCATGTTCCGTCTACATCTTTAATATGCTCTTGTTTTATCCCTGTTGCAGTAATTATTTTAAAGACATTTACCAGTAAGTTGTATGGACCAATCTATTAAGAGAGACGTAGAGTAACACACGTATTTTTATTTATTTATGGGGATTTTGAGCAGCTATGCATATATGTTAGTCATTAGAGTAGCGCTTAACAAACACTTGGGTGGATTAAAGCATATTTGGTATAAAATACATCCTTTTGAGAAAGATATTCGGTGCTTTGCTATATGAAAAATGTGGGGAAGTCGTATATATTTCTGTTAAAGTTTAAATAATTTTGTGAAAGCTCTAAATATTTTTTTAGCCAATATACAATTTTATGATCTTACTTACTGCATTGGCACTTGGATTTTGTACTGTCATATCATGTCTTGAAATGATAAAGGCGGTTGGGAACCATGGTGTGATCGAGACCAGGCACAACCAGGGAGTGGCTCACTCTTGACATGAGAGGAAAGGGGGGACGATAATGGCACTTCTCAGCACTGCAGCCCTAAAATACGAGCAGTGTGTGGCAGGACGTGCTGTCCCCGCTCCAAAGACTAGTGACACTGGAAATCGCAATTGAACTGCTACAGCTGTCGGCGCTTCCACATCCGCCGAACAATTATAATGAGCATTTAATAGCGACATATTAATCCCTTTCTGTTCTCAACAGTGAAAATAATCACTCATTTTTCCAAAAGGATAATTATAGAAAAGTGTATGTTACAGCAAAGAACACAGATTCAAATGATGAATACTGGATTAGGCTGTGGCATGGCCCTTTGTGACAGCAGTGCATGCTTCCACTCAACTAGTCATCACTAATTGCATTGTATCTATTACAAAAGACATACATGTGTAATGATTAGAACGAGTAAGTAGTCTGCAAAGATTTCAAGGCAGATGGCCAACAGCTCTCTAAGCAAGTGTTCTTCATTTAGGTACAATTATTACACACTGCAGTGGCACACTGTCTCCTACACTCTTTTTTCAAATATTTACAGCATGGTTTTTACATTTATGTTATCAAAGAAAACGTACAGACTCGAGTCTCATCTTCATTTACTAGTCAGATAAAATCCATCCACTTTAGACTTTTTATTTAAAACACTACACTAAAGAATTTCATGGCACTGGGTCGACAACCAGGGTTTTCATGAATTAAAATCACCCACTCCCTAGTCCATCCAGTGTATCAGCATTTTATTTTAAGAAGAACTCCTCTGACTTGATACAATGTTAGAAAGTATTGATATTTTTTATTTGAACTTGTAAAATTTACCGAAAATATATGTTCTCTAAAAATAAATAGTAATTCCCTTGACCGTAATGGTGCACATGTGCATTAAAGAGCGATTGGACTGATTAGTTCACCGATTATAACTGAAAATCCTAATACACAATGAATACATTTAAGTTAGCACATGGCATCAAAGACATTTCTGCATGGATGAATATTATCAAAGCCCTGTAGGGCAAAAGTGAAAAAACAACTGCAGCTAATGCAACACAGGAGAAAATTCAAAACGTGGCAAAGCATATAAATTACAGATTTATATGGGAAACAACAGAGCATTCTAACGATCTGGAACAATATCTAATAAGCCACCATAGAATCATATATAGGAAAAACACGTTTGAAATTCACTTCAGTGCATGTCAGACAGCAACGAGGTAAAGGATGTTGTTCAATTGATGCAAATATGCCTTACGCAATGGACATTCTGTGAAGTTTGTGTCAAATTTGCTCTTCAGCAATCTATTCATGCCCTTACAATAATCTATAAATTGATATCATTTTGGTAAACATTTCATTACTGTAAGAATGGTTAAATGCAAAAAAGGGGTGCAAATATCCAAATCCAACATGTAAAGTCCACCCAACAGTCCAAGACCTGTATAACAAACACTCCTGATTATGTTGTTACCCAGAGAAAGGAAAACAAAGATGAAACTATGAAGCACAATAAGTAACATGTGGAGCAATGCCCAGCTCGTCTATCTGAAAAAAATAACAAGCTGGTAAGAGACGTTTTTCAGTATCTCCCACCAATCAACCATCCTGAAGGCTTGAACATAGCTCCCCTCTCCTTATTGAAAAGATCGAGGACCTTTGATCATACCTGAATTATAACATATGTCCATATACTCTCCATATATCCTGTCTCCATATATTCATCAATTTACTTGTTTAAAACCATTGATAAGTACAAGGATGCCAAATAAGTGAGGCTACGATTTGTCATTTAAACTGTGTCCTTTGCCACTTATTAAAGAAATATTCCTAACACTCTACCTTTACATCCTACAACTCTTGAAATATTGCTTTTTAAGGTAGCATTTCCCAGTCAGTTTTCTTTTCAGAAAATTATTACCCAGTTCTTGAGAGACCAATAGCTCAATGGAAGGTGCTTGCATACTGCCATCTGAATTAAAGGCTTCCCGTACACAAGCAACATCAGGGAGGTACAGGTGACTAGACATTTTAACGAGTTTGTAGAATGCCATATGCCAACAGGTAACTGACAGTGCGTTATCAGACCTATTAGAGGAATAAAAATCACACTAATTGAATCATGACTCCCTAACCACCTTGAATGTTATGATGCTAGAATATTGTTCCAAAAATGTCATCAGGCAAAAACATTGTGTCCTTTTATGAATACCATTCATAAAAATATCGCCCCATTGAAGATAATAGACAATCTGCACCCAATAGATCAATATTTTGTAGATGATATTCAGGTCATGATATATTTTTTTAATATGATTTAGGCAATGGTGTTTTGAAAAACAACCCCTTGGATGAAGGACTCTGCACAGGGTTGCTACTATGTGACTGCCCTGCAGATTATGGTCCTGCTGAACATCCAAATCAGTTTTAAAGCCTGCAATGTGGGATAGCAAACATCGCAAACCGTCTGCATGATATTTTACCTGGGATGAAGAACAGCTCCTTAAGTCGAGTGGTGCAAACTCAAAGTTTGAATACAGGGAGGTACCATTGCTAAAATGATCACAAATTTCTTGAACACAATCTTATGGACAAACCCAATCCAATGGAAAGACACAATCCCATGACCAAAAGAGAACATAAAGAACCTGGGAATGATGTTTGATTATGATCTATTATATCCACACCAAATGTATGCCAAGGCATCAGCTTCTAAGCTCTGAAGTAGCCTCCTGCACTTACAATATAACAGTTTGTGTACACGGACCACTACAACAGTTTCTGAAAACAAATTGACAACAGTGTCCAGAATGCAGGACATATGCTGTCCAATGTGTTGTGTGGAATACAAAATAGGTACAAAATAAATACATGAGATGCTGTCAGTGGTAGAGCAGAGGGATCTGTCTTAAAAGTAAAGTCCACATTTGTAAAGCGCACAATCACCCGTAAGGGTCTCTAGGCGCTGGGGGGCCGTCGGGAAGATTAAGCGAGCTATTGCCCAGAGTCACATGGTGCTGGGCTGACCTGCCGCCGGAGCCGGGGATCGAACCGTGGTCCCCAGATTCCAGCGTCAGTCGCCCTGGCCGCGGCGCCACACCTCTTACTTACCAACTTCCCAGGCAGACATTTCACAATATGTAGTCTTGAAAAAGTGAGTCTAATTTATATATGAAACAGGTGTTGGCAAGCAACCTGGAATGAAAAATATAAATTATTTTCATGAAATAATTCTACTTAGGAGTTGTACACCATTTTAGAAGGGTAGTCATGATTTTGAATAATATGCAATGGGGGCTTGAAATATAACCAACAATGAAATCCAAATTAGTGGTCAACCATATCCTGTGTTACTTATAGAATCGTGACACATTTTAAAAGAGGCTGAATGTTCAGTCTGTGCTCAATCTGCACTTGTCCAGTAAAATCTTGGTAATGTCTGTTAGAGATTTGGTGAAAATGACCTTCAACATCGTTAAAACATCTGATATCAGGTGGTATGTGTCACTAGGGAAGAATCTAGTGAGGATATTTTCAAACTATGAAAATCCAATGCCATATCATCAGAGATCAATGAAAAACTTGTATCTAAAATGGGGTTACTGGCCGATACGGATCCACAATGTGAAAGGGATGTTCCTTTCAAATTACAAGTTAGTATGGTATGTTCCACTGGCTGGTTCATGGTGGAGCATTTAGGGGGCAGACCTACTTGTGATGTGCGTCTGTTGCATTAAAGGATTTTATTGAGTTGGCCACTTTTTACTAGTTTATGAAGTGTAAGTAGGTTGCTGTGGTTGATAGGAGTGTGTACTACTTTGATTAGGTGTTTTGTTGTATATGCAAACCAAAAGGACTCTGGGGACCACCCAGGCAAGCCATACTTGCTCTTATGAACTGAGGTTCCGTGAATTCTGAACCCGTTTCATAAAGGTCATGGTTTCGTTACGAATTTGATATTAGCGAACCGTAACTAGTTAGTACAACAAGTATGAGTGTTTTCATAACGTTAGACCGATGGATTCACTACGTATTTAGGGATTTCGTTCTGAACCCTTGGGTTCCATTTTGTGTATGGCAGCCATTTTGTGGTTACCCTCACATAGGCCGATGACTACGGCCGAACGAGTCTTTAGCACACGTACACTTTAGCTGACTTCTGAATGACCTGCGCGAACTGACCCTCTTGCCTGAAGCCAACCTTGTTAGGCCAGTTCCTTTTCCAGTAGCTGATCAAGATTGAGGATCAAAGCACAGGACATCGTAAAACTTTATTGCACACAAATATGCCTTATCCTCTCACCTGTTTCTGCTCCTTTCTTTATGGTCTATTTACGATTGGATGTGCCCTTTTTTATTATGGGTTCGTTCGACCTGTCTAAAGAAGAATGTTGGGTTTGACCGATGACTGATCATGGGCTGGGCAACTGAAAAGTGGGTTTTACCGTCATGCGATACCTCTGGTGTGGATACATGTGATTGGACAGTTTGTAAATGTAAGGTATTTGTCTGGAATGTGATTTTTGGCATAAAAAGGGATGACTTGCTTTGTAAAATTGAGCAGTCTCCTGAGAACTCATACCATGTTGACTTCTAGAACTTCTATTACTGGCTGCAGCCAATAAATTCGATCTTTGACGCCACCAAGACGTTTCCGTGTCTCTGTGTTCTAAGACAGGTGATACCCGAAGACTTTGGGCGTGCCCCTGGCGCCGCCGGGTCTTAAATAACCCGGTTCTTCAGAACAGAGACCACCTCTTCTGCCCTGCATTACCATGTTGGACAGTTGCTAATCTGTGGAGCAAGAGACTGATTTATCCATTGCAGCTTGGTGTGTGCAAATGGATCCTCTAAACTTAGTGATAGAAAGAGACAATTGTGGTTTAGTGATGTTTAAGAAAATGTTCATAAAGATGACATTAATCACACATCATTCTCCAATGCCTTCAACTGAACAACAGACCCCCGCGCCTTGAGACCGTAACGGGTGAGTAGTCATGCTTTACAAGAAACCTGATTGATTGATTGAATACCCTGAGGATCAATTGATATTGCTGACAAGTGCTTTGCACCACTCATTTCAAAAGAGCCATCATGACAATAAGTGCCCCACTCTACAGCATTACAGTCAGAAAGAAAGTTGATAGGTTCTTGCTATGGTCATTATCCTTATTTTGCAAATACTTGTCTTTTGCTGAGACCCTCAAAGCTAGAGTATTTCTAGCTTCCGACTGTAACTCACTGTTCAGAGAAGATGTTGCCAGACATATTCAACTATTTTGCAGTCACAAAGCCTGCAATGCACTAAATTATATGTTTTTGGGTGCAAAAACCCCAATCGCAATGCAGCAAAGAGATCTTGCATTTGCAATTGGCTTTGTGACTTGCACTGACCCTATTTTGCGTCCAAGGGCCTGCTGCATAAAATTTCCATTCCATTCACAAAAAGTGAGCAAATTGTAGACCACCAATTATGTTGAAATGAAACAATCTTTTTTCTTTTTAAATGATGCCTTTATTCTTAAAAGGAAAATGGGGTGCATTTAAAAAACAAAAGTAGTATGTGGTCTCACAGACAACTGCCTTCTCCTAAAAAATATTTTGTCAAAATTCTCAAAGGGTAAGTACCCCCATCCCGTTTGTGAATGGCTTACCATTAATTTTAATTTCATGATTGGTATTAATGTCTTGATACCTTAAGAAATAGGCATTTCAGAGGGATGACCTTAACATGTCCCATTCATATACTGATTCCTCATGTTTCCATAACCCATTTACCGATTCAGATGACCATTTACAAATAGGTTATCGAGCTTAGTACGTTTCAAAAAGTGTTTTTAGCAGTATCACACACTCAGATTTACTGAATCTAAGGATGTGCTTTCATTAAAACACTCTGTACATCAGGAAACCTAGTGTGGAAAAGGGCACAGGAAAGAGACTCCACCCCTTCCTTGCAGCTCACATTACTAGGTTATTTATCAGTGGTATACAACCAACCACTTATGTTGTTGCAAACCATTGACAATAGTGACAACAGGAAGTGGAAATCATCAAGAGAGAAAGAACCCACTTTTGAAGATCAACTATGGGCATTGGAGCACGAGATAACATCTGTGAAACTCCTGCATGTCTTCCCCCATGTTCACTTTCATAGTGTCATATTTGTTTCCATTGCAGGCGCTTTACAATAGTTTTTTCTGCAAACATGATTATAGGGACGGAGATCTGCTGCCCCTTGCAAGTATGCCTCCTGCATTCAAAGTCATTAGTGAGGAGTCCCATATGTTGAAGCAGGATTCTCTGTATGCTAGTTGCCTATGTCTGTTGTGTGCCATGTTGGATTCTTGCATCAGGCATATTGCATTATTTCGTCTGACCTGGCACCAAAAATGATCAGGTCTCTTCATAGCGCTGTGCAAAAGCAGCACGTGGTTTCTGACCCATTAGATAATACATCTAGACCATGGTCCTGGTTCTTTCATTTGACCCACCTGCTTTTTTTATTTTCCCCATTTGAATCGGACACAATATTGTCTTCTAGGACAAAATATTAGGTTTCCATTTCTTTCCGCCATCTTTAAGGTAGTCTAGCATTGTTATAGCGTTTTCACGAGACTGGAAAAAAGACCCATTTTGCCGCAGTCTGACAGCAAAAAGAAACCTCAGGTGAGATAATTGAAAACATTTTTGGCGGACCAAAAGACGCTTATTATTAATTAATATACATGTCACATCTTTTATACCGTGCTGACAGCGAAGGCTGCATTGTACAAGGTCATCGCCTGGCACATTAATAAGGGGGCCGAATGAATGATTAACACGTGTCAGCCAGGCGCGGTGGGCGAGTAGTCTGCTCTGAGGAGCCTCTACTCTGAGGGGGCGGATGGAGCCACGCGCAGGAGGCATTAACAAGAGAAAGAGGAAGTGGAATGGTTGCTTGAAATTACTGATTTAAAATAGGAGATAAGCACATTGAATGATTTTCCTAATGATTACGTTTCGATGGTATTTCCCAATCGTGCAAAGTAGCTTCGATGGATATCATCCTCCCATTGCTGTTGTTATTAAAATGAAACATTATGCGATTATGCAATGGGTTTTAGATTAGGCATATTACAGCTATCGCATGTTTCCCCTTAAAATACCTCCTCACGGTTATCTTTGTATTCTTGATTAAACAAAAGAAAACCTGACTTACTATCTGTAGATAAATATGTAGCGAGGCCGCTAGATTCTCCACCGAGCACTTCCTTGAAGAAATCTTAAAGAAAGTATTCGGCTTCAACTTTGACATGGAAAGATCTTTAGTTTTCCCAGCCTCGTGTGCGGCCTAAGAAGAAAGGGGCCAATAATAAGTGCTCAGATTGTGTACACAAACATGTCACTCAAGAAAGAAGTTTTAGCATTTTGAAAACAAGAAACCTCTAATTTTGCTGACCACTGCTGTTGATTTTCGAAATCTTTTGTTCACTCTGTGACAAATAAAACAGAGTACCTTCTCAAAATGTCTGGTGTCCTAATTCTGATTTATGCTGACATCGCTCCTTATCGGTGACACCAAGGGTAACACTTATGCACTTGCTGTAACGGATTTTTTTCACGTTTAGGTTTTCTGTCTGCCAGACTGAAGTGGTCAGTGGCTTCATCAAGCAGTTTTTTTTGCACTCCCCCCATGACCTCCTTCTGCACAAATTCACTCACTACTACCCTCCAATAGTGCCCCTCATCTCTCCTTAGCTCTTCTCTTCACATACATTGCATTCACTATAGTGCTACTCATAGTTCAATCACACTCAGTTCTGTGAACCACTGGGTAAACGTTCTTTGCAGCAGGCAGATTAACCCTTTGGCTATTTTATGACGAGTCAAAACTGTCACTATACGAAACTGTGATCTCTCTTCAGCAGGCACATTAATCATCAGAGTTACCTTGACATTTGTATTGTTGCCTGTAAACTGCTGGGCACACAAAGAGGAGGAGTTCTTTAGGAATAGGGCACTCTACTTTGCAATACTTTTATACTTTCCTGAAAAATTCATAAAGAACAGAGATCACCACCAGGCTGACCAATAATGGCAGGGATAGGATCTGTCCGTGAACCACTTTCATAGATCTGTGACACATTCCTAAAACCATTTGTACAAAAAACATCTACATATCTTAAAGAGACCAAGGACATCTTGATACTACTAAAGGATGTGGAGTTCAGTCCAGAAAATAACCTTCTAGTGGGCCTTAATACAGAAAGTCTCTGCATGAGTTTACCTCATGAAATAACTCTACAAATGTTGAAGGATATGTTGTTACAAGCGCCTTGGTCATGTAATACACCAGAGCATTTTGTGCTAGAAAACGCTAGACTAGTGCTCCCAGAGTGTTTTTTATTTGAAGGTACTTTGTGTAGACAAATTCGCAAAACTTCAATGGGTAGTACCTTTGCCCCGAGTGTGGCAGGCTTTATGCGAATAATTCTGAAAATAAATTGATTTTGAGCAAGAACAAATCTTTCTCTGAAATATCATAGTTTGGAAAATATATATTGGTGCAATCCTCCTGGTTTGTAATGGAGATCCGAATTCAATCAAACCCTTTTTTCCAAATTTGGATCAATTCTTGAAGTTTGCTAAAATGGTTAGTAAATAATCTCCTTGGATGTAAAGATAAGAGCAGAAGCAGGAGGTCTGCACACAAAGACACATCAGAAACCTACAGATAAGAATAATCTCCTGAGGTTCAATAGTTTCCACCTGAGACCAATGAAGGAAAACCTCCCCTAATGGTCAGTTTCTACAGTTAAAAGGAACTGTTCTAAGGCAGAATACAAAAGACAATCAGAAGACCTTGCAGATAAACTACTAGCAAGGAACTACTTCGAAAGGATTATAAGGAAGACACAAAAAAAGGAGCAAGACATCAGAAAAGAGATAATCCCCTTGAGTCAATAGTGAAGAATGACAAAGATAAGAGACTGATGTGTGTAACAACATTGAACACAGTTTCCAACCAAGTATCATGTATCATTCTGAAGCACTGGTACGCCATTAATACAGGTTCCCTATCCTTAGAGAAACCAATGTTCTCCCATAGGAGAAGTAGAAATCTGAAAGACACCCTGGAACATATGAGGGATAGCCATTAATAGCTACCCGAAATAACACAAGGCTCCTTTCGGGCATCCCAAGAGTCACAGGGCTCTTCCATTGTGGACAGTGTAGTGTTTGCCCTCTGACAACACACAGTAAGTTTTTGGACCTAGGACTGAATAAAATATGGATTTTGAAATGGCAGACAAACTGTAATTCTACACGTTATCTACATAACATGCCTGTTGGAAATGGCCTTTACTAGGGTGCTTTTCCTGAATTTTTTGCTTTTCTCCTTCCCAGTTTTCCATTTCTCTAGATGCTAGCCTTAGGGCGCATGCATGTTTGGCAATACTGCGCAGTGTGAAATGCTGACCTTGTCATATTCATACTGTGGATTGGTGTATATATGATTAGCTGATTAGAGTTAGCTGTAAGTCCCTCATCATGGAGTAAGAACTATGCCAGGGGCATGTAGCTCAAAAGTGGCTCAGTGGGCCTGCCTCACTGGCGGTGGCATCCACGGAGGTAGCTCATGGATTGTGCAACAGGTTTGCCTTGACTGGGCCTGTGTGCACAAGTTATTGTTCGACTTGGCATTTGTAAAGTTGTGTGCCAAGGCTCTGCATTTTTCCTTCTATATCTGAGTTCTCCTTAGGGACAAAGTACCGTGTTGAGAAGAGGGTGTGTATGTGTTATCTACAAGAACAGAGACTGGCACTGGGTGGTGTGTTTAGTACAATAGGCTCTGCTTCTCAGACTGGATTAGCATGAGGGGATGTAGGGAAAGGCTGTCTAGCATTATTTCCTATTGGCAGAATAGTGACAGTATGGTTTTTGGTATCGATGAGTTCATAATGACAAATCCTCTCCGGTAGTGGGAGTGAGTTCGATAGTACAGTGCTGGATACGTCACTTTGGGAAAGTGAGAATTATGATGTGCGTGGCTATGTGTGTCTGGTGGCCTGTCTCCTAATTCACAGCAGGGTGCTAGGTGTATATCCATATCTGTGCATTCCTGATTGAGGGCTATAGACTAGGGGTTCACAGGAAACTGGAGACCTCTGACTCTGAAGGTGCTTTCTGGAACTGTTACATGGGGTGGAATTGGCACCTGCATTTCAAGTGGTTTTGGCCACACTAAAGATTGTGATCAAACCTCCCGGGTTTGGATGGCAGATGGGACAAAATGCTAAAGGTCCAGGTCTAGATCTCTCATGTCCAAGACCCTGGTGCACACAATTAGACATGAGTGTTGCCAGTTTCCCTGACATCTGCTTTTAAGAAAGATATTTGTTCGAAGGCCATGACTTAAAAAGGCTGAGGACCTTGTCCACATCCCAAAGAGTGAAGTACCTGGGCTCTGGAGAACCAATAACCTAATGCCACGTAAGTGCTTACAAACCAGCGGATGTTCGCCTTCTGGTTGACCCCCAACCGGGACATGTCTCGCTGAAATAGCCAACCTGAAAGTGTTAATCGGCCAATAAGCTAGTCCTTACGTGGACAAAGAGGCCAGTAAATTCAGTACATGGACAACATCTGCCCCCACATGTTGTCGATGGCACCAACCCCCCCATCTTGACCTGGCAGAACCGTATCTCTTATTGATGTTCTGAGCCCAAGATTTGGCGAGTAACGAGGCATCCTCTGGAGAGAGTCTTTGCACTTCCCAGTGTTCCCTGTTATCCTACATGCCATAAGAGAAAGGGCACCCTTGAGTAGGAGGTGCTAAGGATTCCCGTGGGGGTCCTGCAGGATATTCTGAAATAGACATAGATGGATTGGAAAATCCCAAGAAAGTTCCATCAGAACCTAAAACCAAGCTTGAGATCTCCAAACTGTGGTAACCACCACCAGAGCCACGTGCTGCCTCCGCACATGCGCGGATAGCCTCATAATCATGGCTAAGTGGGGAAATGCCAAACCCTTTTCCTTTCTCCAGGCTTGGAGAAACACGTCCAATGCCACTGCCCCCAGTCCAGCCTCCAACTTCAGTACCTCTCCAGTTGGTTGTCTAGCCGTTAGGCAAAAAGATCAATCAGAAACGCGCCCCACCGAGACTGAAGTTTCTGAAAAATCCTCACAGACTGATGTCCTGCCAGTGGAGAGAGTGCCTACCTGCCACCTGACTGGAGAAACCCGGAAGGTTTTCCACCACTAGTGAGGTCTGGTGTTGCAGGGTTTCTGTACTCACACAGAACTGTGCACAGAGGAGTGGAACCTCGGCAAATTAGGATGTCCCAAAACTTACCTTAGCAACCAACTCACCCCTTACCGAGCTAGCTACAGTGTCTCATTGGACATATCAAACTCCCAATGTTTAGACAAACCAGAACATGAACTTACAGTACCTCAGGGTACGTGGGACTCATGAACACTCTTTTGTTATATTATCATTACAAACCAGAACATGGAGTAAAGAAGACACATGTGCATTTGAAATGTTTATTTACTAATGCCGTCTTCTCAGGCGCAGTATCTTAGATAATACAAGTATACTTATTATCAGTATCAAAATTATCAGCATAGTTACTAAGACATAAAAAGCGAATGGTGACAGCATGTTAACATGCTGTAATGAATAAGAGTTAACAACACTTATATCTCACCCTCCCTAACACATATATTATATTATTAGCTAAGAAGGTCTCTTTGGGTTGTTTTAGGGCGGGCCCATACCTTAGTGTCCTAGCATGAAGGAATCACATCAGCATACACCAGCTCTCTCTGCATGTGCACCGCATCAAGTGTGTTAACAATTCTCGTGCAAAGCAATATCAATCCCGCCTCAAGCCCAAGTTGGCAAAGGCTGCACTTGTGTTATGACTATGAAGGCGTGGAGATCAGACCTCATAACAATTCCATATCGTGTTGCTCCTGAAACTTCAGCACTCTCCGTGCAGACATGGTTTATTAAACAAAACTGATATCAGAGCAATAACATATTATTCTCACATACACCACGGCAAACCACTAGGTTGAAAGCTAAGTCAACAATTAAGGGTCGTGTGCAGAAGTTGCAAGAAAGGAAAAATGGCGTTTAAATCTCAAATGTACCTATGCTAACTTAACACGATATAAGGATATATAGGAGCTATACAACACCCCCCCATGATCCGAGAACGGACTAAATAAGATAACAGAAGTGCCATCACATGAGAGCAGAATCCAATTATAAACGAGCATGAATAAAAATTCAATTATAAAAACTAATGCTAAAAAATAGCCCACAAGTATAATGTGGCTCAAGCCAATAGGCAAGCAAAAATAAAATGTCTTGACCAAAAGTCAATAAAATCAAGGAAATGCTATCAATCAGCATGTCAATTTGAGGCAGTGTCTATGATAAGACTGTATATGAAAAGTAAGCCGCAACAGCCTCCAGGAGGAAGTCACTGTCCTCATCCGAAAACAGTTCAGCCATCCAATTTAAAAGATGAAAGGAACATACGTGATCTTCCAGCACCGGATCCTCTATAACCATCAGAGGACAGCTCGGTGGGTTTTCAAGAAAACTTCGTTCCAAGAAATTTCGCGCTGCCGACAACACATCCCAGGGACCCATTAGTCCATGTGCCACCGCCAAGGCCATAATCCTTTCGTCAGAACAAACCAACTCGTGAGCAATGATAGGACTCATCAGTTGATCAAAATCGACGTCAGAAGATATTGGTCCGCAGAGACACAAATCAATGGCCCAAAGGAAATCACAGGTCAGGCAGCGAAATACAGGCTGGACACAGGTGAAATAGGAGAACCGAAAAGATAATCCAAACGCCGTGCTTAGAGTCGCCAACGGCAGTGTGCCATAATAATCAAGCATGCGGTTGCGAAACCGCGTCAGTAGCAGCTGAGCGTGGTCCTGCACAGGAAGGGCATCCATATTTAAAAAGGCAGAAAACCACCAATGCGCCAGCCGCTAATGCAAGTAAAAACGGGAACCCTCCAAATAAGGATGAAAAAATAGAATGGAAGAAGGCAGGGATGACTCCAAAAATCTTCTCAAAGGAAGTCACGAGACCACCGCTAACAACTTTAAAAAAATGTGCTAGGCCCGTTGTGGAGGATGCGTTAAAGATAGAACGGACCATGGCTCCGAAATGCAAAGGCAAATCAGTATTTAAAAGAGCCTGAACCTCCGTACGGGTGTTAGCAATGTGAAGCACGAAAGTTTCACGGGCCGAGCTCAAGGCCACCTCTTTCTGGGACAATAGAGCTCTTATTCTAGCCATGCCGCTGAATTCTGCTCCCAAGGTCGGTATCTGTGGCCAAATGGAAGACTCCCTATGTTCACGTGTGGGAGGATAAAGAACATTTCTGCAGCAAATAACTCGCTCACTAACCGTTACTATGAAAGCTATACCTTTAATTAAACCACAACAGTTTTCATTATTGAGCATTAAATAACTACCATTCTCTAACAATTTAAACGTGGGGATGATAGCAGGAACTGGCGTGCCCTGTAAAACGCAAGCCATATTCGGTCGGTCCTTGTTACATGAACCGTGTAACTGTATGTGTCTGCACATTAAAGAATGATCTGGCGTCTCAGTACACTCATCCCCTGTTAGATAAACTTCTTGTTCATCCTTGAAACATCTGTATGTGTATGGGAGTGACCAGACCTCATGAAGAAAACCGCTACCTAAGGGTTCAAAACGACCTATTGGCACATATTTCATACAATTTGAAAACTTATATAAAGCAAAAGGCAGTGTTATTAAACCGTGGATAAGCCACGTAGCAGTAGTGGCTTCTGCCACAGAAAAAGGTAAAGACTCCAATCTTTCAATATGGAGCATAGAAAAGGAAGCATCACGCATTGAAAGCAAGCGTTGTTTGTCTGTCAAATTAAACGGGGAAAATAAAGAGGAAACGTTCATGTATCCCCAGGGAACTTTACCCATTTTCAGAGTCTGAAGTGTCCATGCAAACTGCATGATTGACCGTAATTGATTTTGACCATGGTATAATACTGACACTTCATCATGCACAATATCAACAACAGACGACACAATATTATCTAATGTGTAAATTCTAGAGGAAAGCACGTTAATGCTATTGTCAACAACTGCAAGCACTTTCTCAAGATTCGCCTGATCAATAGCCCTAAGGCGTGAAGCGGCCTCAATCTGTGAGAGTTTCCAAATTTCATTGTAAACCCCATATAACCACCTTTTCGACCTGCCACTAGCTGGGCCTTTAATGAAATCATTCAAATCCACGTCTGCATTCAGTTTGGAAAGGTGATACTTAACCGCAGGTAAAGTTGAATGTTTCAGCCAAGCTTGACACAACTTGCCCACAGAGTAAGAGGTGACAGTATGACTCAAATCAAACCGGGGATCAGATCTAACAGTCTTAAAACCGTCAGATATATTCAAAAATCTTTTTTGGCAAGAATCAGCACTACGGTGCCAAAGCAGCCAACCCCTGGGATTCATACTGGAAATGTTAAAGGAGGAATTAAGAAGCAGAGCCTGTATATCTTTAATGGACAATTGAGTAAAATTACTCCAATTCTCATATTCCTCCAACTCCGGGAAAGACGGGGTGTTTAACCTTTTAGACGTAGCCAATCCAAAGCATGTGGTCTGGGAAATGGTTTCATTTAAAAACAACATATGATTTGGGATGAGACATGCACGGTGCAAAGCCTCAGTGCCTCGTACCTGCCAGGCCCTTGAACCCCAAACTGATTTAAGGTCTATTGTTTCCTTCCATAACTCATAGCCCCCAGTAACTAATTGATCTAGGAAGGCCTTCGAGTACAACAATTTTGTATCGGTAAGTCTAACCTTGGACAGTGGCTGTTTGTGAAATTTAAAATAAAAGGACTCGGGATTGGACTGGTTAAAGTCAGTGAAATAAGTATACTTTTTAAGAAACGTTTCTGAACTCCCTTGTGTAGGAGCTGGGCAATGTTCCCACTGAGTAAAATTAACAGCCTCCCTTCGGGAAGATGTTTTGTGTAAGAAGTGATTGCCATAATGTTGGTAACAGAACAATTCACCATAATTAGCAGATTCTAAATATAAATCCTCAGCATCAAAAGCAGCATAGTATTTCAAATCAGAAAACAAACTTTCCACAGCATTAACATCCCAATCATCAGAACGAATGTTTTGTTTCACCACATCCCCCATATTAACTCTTAGTACATTAGGAACATTAACGACTTCCGTTGGGCCATGAATCTGAAAACGAACTGCATCCCACGCGATTCCATCCAGAACAGGCCATGCTGTGATGTTAACCAAAGTCAAGTCTCTTTTTAATCTGTGTGTAGAATGTGAAGAGGAAAGTGGGGCCAATGTTCCATTTAAATGAGTAATGCAAGTTCTCTCCTCGACATAGTGTCCATTCATAATCCGAAAAAAATAAAACACAAAACCAATTGACATAAAAAGGTAAACCGAAAAAAGAACCAGCCAAATGTATATCCAAGGAGGAATCAAAAAATGTTTTTTAAACAGGCTAGCATATACCGCAATTTGAGAGGGTTTTTTCGAGGCAAGAGAAGCAGAGTCAAATGAAAATCTGGATTCCGTGGCTAAACGAGCTTGCAGGTCAGGCATGGACAAATTAGTGGGGTATGTATAGTCTGTCTCATCCATGTTAGTTCCGGGCAAATTATTTAATAATGGACTGGAAACAGCAGGTAATTCGATGGCCACTTCAGGTTCAATATTAGAGGCAGTGGGCATAATTGAATTTCTCACAATGGAAGGACAGGAAACAGCCGGTGTCATGCTAAGAAGAATCGGCCACTCTGTGTATCTTGACATTGTCAATAGAAATAAACCTGTTTTCCTTACGACCTGGAAGTGGTGGTAAAATGACTGTTCTTGTGCCCTTCACTCCAAGCACTGGGACTGGAGCTCGATAGGAGGGACCAAACTCTTTCTTGTTGTCGATCTTCTCTCGAACCAGTTCTCCAACTTGGGGTAGCCAGCCAACTACCGGGATCTGCAACGCATCATCCGAAGTGGAGGGCAAATGTTCCTTTGCAAGACTGTCTCTGGTCTTTTGTAGATTCTGTAAAACATTGCAATGTTCATCTGCGTCAAAGGAAGTGGCGCGAACCACAGAGTCTAGACCGTCAAGGTCAGGGACGTACATCTTGATGCCAAAGAGCATTTCGTATGGGGTCCGCCCACCCAGAGACCTTCTAGGGAGATTATTAAGAGCACGCTGCACGCCATAGAGGTGAGCCAGCCAGTTTCTGCCAGTGCCTATAACTCGGGCTGTCAAAGATTGCTTTAAATCACGGTTCATTCGTTCAACTACACTATTACCCTCAGGTCTGTAGGGTGACGAAAACTTGACTTGGACCCCCATCGAAATCATGGCATCCTTATACGCCTTAGAGGCGAAAGCCGGACCCTGATCCGAATGGAAGGTACCACAGGCAAAAATCCCTATAAAGATACGCAAATCTCTAATGACAGTCCGTGAATCAGCGCTGCGATGTGGCCATACCCACACAAAGCGTGTGCATGAGTCAACTGCTACTAAGATGTATTTATACGCAGTATCAGATGAAAATGGACCGCAGTGATCTAAATAAACACAGCCTAGCGGTTTATTAGAAATGTACAACTGAGTCTGAGGCGGACGCGTAGCAGTTGAAGGTTTAATCTGCTGGCATATGTCACAAAGAAGGACATAATCACGCGTCTGTTTGTACAGTCCCCGCCACCAGAAACGTAATTGTAATTGAGTTACAGTGGCCGAGACGCCCGCATGCGCAGACGCCACACCTTCATGAGCCGCTGTAATCAAGTCTGCTCTGCGATCCGAGTTGGGAATCAGCCGTTCCCCAACATCAGGAATTGTCACAAAAGGAACCTTTTCGGGACTTAAGTGGTATTTATACTTCGAAGGGAATCCCGCAGGATGTTTACTTCCCTTCTCAGAGGCAGCAATCGCTGCCAAGATGTCGCTATCAATCTTGGTTTTAGACCTAGTAACTGCTGCAACTAAGTATGTAGATACTGCTGATTTCGCCGCTTCATCAGCAAGCGAGTTGCCAACAGCGTGAACTCCCACGCGCTGATGACCGAGAGTATGAATCACATAAACGAGTGGCAACATAGCCTTAAGCTCTGCCACTCGAACCCAGATCATTTTATGTTTTATTGTGCTACCCTTGGAATCATGAAAATCATTTTGAATCCAAAAGAACAAGTTTCCATTGTAAGACTGGACACAGTAGTAAGAATCACTTACAATTAGAGTAGTAACACTTGGATCTGCGTACTCCAAAGCTAGTAAGAGAGCACGAAGCTCTGCCAATTGTGCGGTGCAATCGCCCAGGGGCAACGTGTGTACCTCCCTGGAAATGAACTCATCATTCAACATAGCACCGACCACAATGGCGCATGCGGAAACGTAGGCATGTTTAGAGCCATGCGCAACCTGCGCCGACCCATCAGTGTAAATGATGCAATGGAAGTCCTCCAAAGGTCGCATCGCCAGAGGAGCAGGATGAACGAATTCATACTGCAAGTACTCCTGCGACCGTAAGGAAGCGTCAAAAATAAACATGACATCCGTGGATGACAATGACGCAGCCCACTGAATCCACCGAGGGTGCAAAGCCTTTGAATTTGGTACACTGGCTTTCGTGACTGCCTCCAAATGAGGACAGGGTGTTACCACTAGCATGCGTTTCCCCTGTGACAGAGCTCGTTCTTTCAGAATTGCCATCTGTACAGCAGTTAAAACTTTTTCCACTGTGGGAAACCGCATCTCAGCCGAAGTGTACAAGTGTGACTTGTAAGCGATAGGTACTGTGTCACCTTCATTAAAAGTGAGGTATGTGAAACCCACCGTCCCGGGAATTATTCTTATTACCAGGTTGGTGTGGTTATCACGAGTCAGTAAATATTTAGAAGCGAGCAGATCAGCCTGCAAGGATAGCAAAATGGCTGAATGCTCAGGCAGCCAGCATGATTTTGAGAAAGTTGGTTGTATCAAAGCATACAAAGGCTTGATACGCTGGGCATATTCCGGAATGTAAGTTCTGCCGAAATTCAAAAAGCCCAGTAAAGATTGTAATTTTTTCAGTGTTGTTGGAGCGCGCAATTGTGCGCACTTCTCTAAGAAGTGAGGAGCCAAACCTCTACCTTCATTGTTGAGCTCATAGCCCAAAAACAACACTGTGTGTTCTGCAATGTGCGATTTCGCAAAATTAAATTTGTAACCCATGTCTGCAAAGGTACAAATTATGGAATTCACTCGACACAGATGCATCCAAATTTCGTCGTCTGTGAGATAAATATCATCCACATAAGAACATGCATCCGGATCGATTCCCTCCAATAGTGTGACTATTCTGGAGGTGAAGACCCCAGGACTATTTTTGTAGCCCATTGGGAGTCGCCGGAAGCATTTTTGCACACCAGCGGACGTAAAACTTGTCCATTGGGAGCTAAAGCCATCCAGTCTGTGGGCATAAAAACCATTGGAAATGTCAAGCGTTGTCTTGAAACGCTTACGCACTAGACTATCCACTAGGGCAGAGCCGTGAGTATTCTGTACTGCACAGTTACGGCAATGCGAGTTCAAATGCCGGTAATCCAATACCAAACGATATGACCCGTCAGGTTTGGTCACAGTAAAAAGGGGATTATTCATTGGTGACACACACGTTTCAATAACTCCCTGATATTCCAATTGTTCAAGGATTTCTGCGACGGCCGCTTTAGCTTCACGCCGTATGGGATATTGAGGCTGAGGCTGCGGCTCAGACCGCAAAGGAATTTCGTGGCATGGGGACAATTTGTCCCAACCACATTGGTTGCGGTAGAGAGCCGGTGCTAGAGCACGAGCCCACTCTTCTGCAAAATGCTGTGCATGCTCAGTTGAGACAGTGTGCGCGAAACTGGGAAGGATTACCTCCTCCCCTCGCGGCGCTGCGAGCACAAAAGGTGGGGGCCAGTCAGCCTCGGAAAGCAAAATGTCGTACGTAGACGAAAGGTTCTCCCAAAATACCCCTCTGACAGTACGCTGTATGTCACCTTCAATTAACAGGACAATTTCAAAAAGTCTTTCAGGGGGAGCCAATCTCGTATCGGCTGTTTCTATAACAACAAAAACTTCAGTCGCTGTCACCCTCAGTAGTGGACGGAGCGCCTCTCTGACTATGG
Organism: Lissotriton helveticus; assembly: GCF_964261635.1. Classification (NCBI taxonomy): domain Eukaryota; kingdom Metazoa; phylum Chordata; class Amphibia; order Caudata; family Salamandridae; genus Lissotriton; species Lissotriton helveticus. The sequence continues at coordinate 601,900,201 of NC_136061.1, read as the reverse complement.
TAATCTCCGCTGCGCTGTCCAGCAAGGTCAGAGCCCACGTCAGATTCCGAAGCCGCGTTCTCACTATCTGTGGCATATCTATGCGCTGTTAAGGCCGCGACTTTCTTCTTCGCAAACTGCGGACGCTTAGGCGTAGAATCCTCCTGCTTCACTGCGCCGTCTGTCTGGCGGGACTGACCACGTCCTTGCTGGCCACCACGTCCACGTCCACCCCCTCCTCCACCACCGGTCTTCTGGGCCGATGTTTCCTGAAAGGAACGAGGAGAGCGTTGATCAGAACCCTGAAAACGATCAGGTGATTTAATCATCGCGCGATCGCGCAAATCATAAACTCTGTCTGCCGGCGCAGGAGCTTGTATTGCAGGAACAGGATCCAGAGTTTGCCTAGTCTGCTTCCCCTGTGTCTGTTTTTTAGGCCAATTCTGTTTTTTGGACTTGGGCTGGACATCTGTCACTGCAGATTGTCCCTGAGGTTGTTTTTTATCCTTCACTGGAAAATATTTCAGACCTCTACTTGTGCGGCCAATTGTCTTATAAGCGGCCACCACAATCTTTGCTAACTGGCGGGGTTTGTCGGCATCGGGCAGAGCAGCCAAAGCTGAAGATGGTTGCGTACCGCTACGCGACTATGCTGCGCAATAGCCACCGCCGCCATGACAACACTGGAAACAAGAACACACAAAGAATACTTTGTAGCACAACTGGGTAGTAATTCAAAGAAACCGTTTAAGAAAGAATCAAGCTTGAATAAAGACCTATTTCAAAAAATAGGTAGGTTTCACCGACACCCCGTTTTCCGGAAACGGATGTGAAGGGGTTAAGGCATGAACGATAAACTACTCGAGTGTCATGATATAAGACCACCGAAACCGTTGGGCGCCATGTTGCAGGGTTTCTGTACTCACACAGAACTGTGCACAGAGGAGTGGAACCTCGGCAAATTAGGATGTCCCAAAACTTACCTTAGCAACCAACTCACCCCTTACCGAGCTAGCTACAGTGTCTCATTGGACATATCAAACTCCCAATGTTTAGACAAACCAGAACATGAACTTACAGTACCTCAGGGTACGTGGGACTCATGAACACTCTTTTGTTATATTATCATTACAAACCAGAACATGGAGTAAAGAAGACACATGTGCATTTGAAATGTTTATTTACTAATGCCGTCTTCTCAGGCGCAGTATCTTAGATAATACAAGTATACTTATTATCAGTATCAAAATTATCAGCATAGTTACTAAGACATAAAAAGCGAATGGTGACAGCATGTTAACATGCTGTAATGAATAAGAGTTAACAACACTTATATCTCACCCTCCCTAACACATATATTATATTATTAGCTAAGAAGGTCTCTTTGGGTTGTTTTAGGGCGGGCCCATACCTTAGTGTCCTAGCATGAAGGAATCACATCAGCATACACCAGCTCTCTCTGCATGTGCACCGCATCAAGTGTGTTAACAATTCTCGTGCAAAGCAATATCAATCCCGCCTCAAGCCCAAGTTGGCAAAGGCTGCACTTGTGTTATGACTATGAAGGCGTGGAGATCAGACCTCATAACAATTCCATATCGTGTTGCTCCTGAAACTTCAGCACTCTCCGTGCAGACATGGTTTATTAAACAAAACTGATATCAGAGCAATAACATATTATTCTCACATACACCACGGCAAACCACTAGGTTGAAAGCTAAGTCAACAATTAAGGGTTGTGTGCAGAAGTTGCAAGAAAGGAAAAATGGCGTTTAAATCTCAAATGTACCTATGCTAACTTAACATGATATAAGGATATATAGGAGCTATACAACACTGGTTGATCAAGCAGTATTCCCAAAGATCACTGGCCAGGTTTGACAAGGCTTTTGACCTCTTCCCGCATAGGTGATTGACATAACGGACCACTGCCACATTGTCCATTTTTTAGCAGAACTCAGCATTGCGCCCTGTTCTTGGTCCATTATTTCACAATGAAGGACCCCACCATCAGCTCCAGGAAGTGATTTTTCATCTAAAGAACATTTTCCACCTATAGAAACATCGCCACATCGAGCCCCCAACCTACACCACGGGCATCTGACTCAATTATGATATCTGTTTGAGAACCAAAAATGGCACGACTGTTCCACGCCTCCATGTGGGATATCCACCAGCCGCGGCCCGTGGAGGGAGTTTCGGTGGGGCAGAGAGGCGGGCGGGGGAGGGGCAGGGTGGGGGGTGCTAAAAACCAGAGTATGGATAATTGAAGGTAAGTAAACAATGTAATTAATAAAACGAATTTCGTAGCGTGCTCTGCATCGCAAAATGCAATGCAGGGTGCGCTACGAAATTTGTTTTATTGATTAAATTGTTTACATACCTTCAATTATCCATACTCTGGTTTTTAGCACCCCCCACCCTGCCCCTTCCCCGCCCCGCCTCTCCGCCCCACCATAACTCCCCCCCCGAGCCGTGGCTGATATCCACCACGCAGCTCGGTCTTCGCCTCCTCCAATATCAACACAGCTTGGGAATATGTTAGACCCTTGAAAGGTGCAGTCTCTTCAGTTGTTGTTACGCACAATAGTGAAGAGGGCCCAGGAAGATGGCCTGTTTTGAGAAGGAGATCAGGGCCCACACTCTGGCCAGATGACGCAGCAAGATTGAGCTCTTGGCCGAGGTCCGTTTGAGTTCAGGTCTGATCTTGTAGATCTTGCGAGAGGGAAGGCTCAAAGTAGCCTCGTCAGAGTCAACCATGAACCCCAGAACTGGACCTTCTGGGAAGGGATGAGCATGGAGTTTGACACATTGATAATGAAACCTAGGGATTCCAGATGGCCAATTGTAACTGAGATCCTCAGACAGAGAGGGCACTGGTTCATAAGAAGAATATTGTCTAAATAAACTTAGCCTGACTCCTAACGATCCTAGGTGCTGCACCACAGGCTTCATCACCTTGGTGAAGCATTCGTAGCGAATAATAGACAAAAAGGAAGGGAGGGAGGTAAATTCGAAAATTTGAGACTTTCACAGGAACTTCAGGAATCGTCTGTGAAGGAGAAATATCGGGATCATAAGAAGAGTCCCTGAGGTCCAGGCAGGCCATCCAGTCGTTCCTCTGTAGAAGGTCCCTGAGGAGATGGGTTCCTTCCAACTTGAAGTAGGAAAAGATCAACCCATGGTTGAACTCTTTAAGGTTTATCACCGGGAGGTAACCTTTGTTTCATTTATCCACCAGAAAAATGTTGCTGTGGAATTCCTGGGATGCAAGGAGGATGGTTCAATTGCCTTTTTCAAAGTTCGGAAATCTCTCCATCTATCAGTCCCATCTGACACTGGGGAAAGACAATAGGGCTGGGGCGGGAGGTTTGGATGTGGCAGTCATAAATTACTATTTGGAAACTTCCTATTTTCTGCAGGACCCAGCATCCGTGGTCCAGGCTGCCCAGTTGTGTGAGATAAGCTGCAGCCTGCCCCCAATGGTGATACCCACTGAATTCTGAAAGCTCACCTTGTTCTAGAAGCCATTGTTCCTGCCACTACCTCCGTGTCTTCTTGGGTATGATCTTGTGGGATAGAAGGTTGCAAACTTGGCCACGTCCTTCCACTATCCTCTGCAGGACTTTGTGCTGCTATGGGGAGGTTGTTGGTAAGCGCGGCTGGTCGAGCCTCCCCTACCACGTCCTGCTCTGCCAAAAACACGATGTGTAAAGGTACATTTAATAGGAGTCTGAGCTTTTTCTAAGGAGTTGAAAGTATTCACACACTTTCCTAATCTCTTCACAAAGGGGTCCCCAAAAATGTTGCCCTCTGCGATGGGCCCCACCTCGGAGGTGGCCAGCTCGCACAGCTTCAGATCAATCTTTATCAAAAGAGAACAATGCCTTTCCTTTAAAATCGTGGAAATCGCACTGCCCACAAAAATGATCGCCCTCTGGGCCCAAACAGATAATTTCTCTGGGGATAGTAGGGCACCAGTAGCCTTAGCGTCCTCCACCTTGTCTAGAATCTTAGCTAGAGGGCCCGCCACGTCCAAGAGCTTAATTTGGCAGTAATGCCAAGAGCGGTCAATTCCCTTTTTTGGATCGCATACAAATTTGGCCAAGAAAGTGGCCATCTTTGCATCGATTTCAGGAGTGAAGGAGTCTTTCCCCTCTAACACTGGTCTGCAGCATTACGCTCGGAGGCAGCTCCTAATCACCTTGTCCTACGGTTTCCGCAGCCTAGTAGATATGTATGATGCCACCTTCAAGGCAGGGGTCCATTCCGCTGATCTAGGGTGGAGCAGATCATCAGGATTCAACATATCCGACAGGTCTAGGGGTTCAGTCACAGGCTGCCAGGGCCTGCCAGAATCTCCATCCGAGGTCTGGGGAGAGCCATCTGGGTCCCCAGCGGGAGGAGTGTCAGGGTTCCCCGGAGGGCCCTCCCAGATCACCCAATGTGTGGGCCAGGTTAGAGGGTGTTTGGGATTCCATAAAGACTTTCTTGAGGTGTGTGAATGCATCTGCACCCCCCCGTCTCCTCCACATGCTTGCAATTACGTTCTGAGGGAGGGGGGAATGCTGTGAAAGAGGTAAAGGGTTTTGAGCCCCAGAGTGTTCTTCCCTCTGTTCGAGGGGTTTCTGGCATTGAGCCTGGAGTTGGGGAGATTTTCCTCTCCAAGGACCCCACCACCTGAAAAACCACCTTGAATTTAGAGGCTTCCATAACCTGGCAAAAGACATTATAAATGGGGTGATAAGCTACCTCCTCTTCCTCTTCATAGTAGTTGTCAAATTCTTCCATGGTGCACAACTCAATCCTGAGGGTGTACTGACTCTAGCGGAATTGTAACCAGAGACGGTGCCCTGAAAATAGCAGTCTACCGGCTAATTTCCAAAGGCCCAAGGCCTGGGACCGCAGCTCACTGGTGGTAATGAGGGCTATAATTTTGCCTTGGCTGCTCTCTCAACAAGCGTTAGTCTTACCCGTCACGTGGGTGTTATACTCCAGACAAAATGTTCTGGGACAGTATTATGTGCTTACTAATGTCAGCTGAGACTTCCAGCTGTTTAAACGTATCTTCAGTTCCCCTGATTAAAGTCAGCGGCCGTACGCGTCTCTCCACGCTCCAGGAAGCGGAAAGCAGATGCGCCAGCTGCCCAGGAGGTAGAGACGCACTGGGTCAGGTATGCAAATAACAGCGCTGAACCCCTAGCAGCTGGAAGACCACACCGCAACCAGCAGTACTGAGAGCGGCCGCGAAGGAGTAAGGAACGTTCCAGTGGCCACGCTGTAAAAAGAAACTTTCAATTAAGATGTCCACAACACGTTAACACAGTGAGCATCTTGGCATGCAGGAGCGCAGGAAAAATAGCAGTATAGAAGCCATAAAATACATCTAAATCACACATATGAGGGAGCATAGAAAAAACACTTATCTTAAGGTGCTGGAGCAGCGAAGAAAGAGGACGAGATAACATCCTCGGGGTAAGTCGTTGGTGGGGTCACGGCCTGATTGGACACTATATTGTTGAACTTTTCTGTCATTTCCAGAGGACTTATGGGAAATGTAGTGTGTTATTGTTAAAATTCCTAAATGGCTGCTGGTGAAATAAAGTAAAGTGAGTTAAGCTTAATCTGAGCCTGCGGTCCTGACATAGAACCCTGCTCATATGCTATTGTGTATGGTGTAATGAGGGATCTCACATTGCCTGTACTACTCTGCCAAGCTTTATGCCGCAGCAACACATTTAGCCTGGAGTATGACTATGACTGCTTCCACTTCAGCATAAATGTAAGTCTAGTGCAACTGTGCTCTCTGGATCACGAATAAACATTTATTTAAATTCCATGCATTAACTTGGCAAAAAGATTAGACCTGGTTTTAATTCTGGAACAAACAGAATGAATCCAGATGTCTTGAACTCTGGAGTCAATCTGTCTCCCGTGTCTGCATGTCAATAAAAGACTTTCATTGGCAGTCCAACCATGCTACGGGCAGCACTACCTGATGCCATAGTATTTTTCATTTGGAAATGCCCTGTATTGCCGCAATAATTCTTCAGTGAAGACTCAATAAGCAGGTAAATGAAGTGCAAACATGGTGAACGCATATACTGAAAAATTAAGACAAAAAAAGACACTCATATGGACTGCCAAAAATACCAAAAGTACACGAATACATACCTAAAAAGGTTGACGTACAATAATCACATTGTTAAGCATTTACGTCCATAAATGCTAGGATTGGTCAATTTTACAATATATGGAAAATGAGTTTTGATGGCTGAGGGGTTTTAAAACGGATGGAGTCTTTTTAATATAGGGTGATATCATGTTATTGTTAATAATTTGTCAAAGCTATGCATCTTATGTAGATATGAATTTTTCCTCATTTTGTTAGACATATTACTGTGAAACTTTTTTGTCTGACTTGCATGTGTCATTTGCAATTTGAGACCGAACGTGTTGAATTGCGCTGCCAATGAACTGACTCATAAGAGGCAGCCTGACTAGCTGCAGAGATGCTAACACAGTGCACATATTTAACTATAGTCTGCTGCGCCATCTCAAGTATTCCCTTTGTCCCTGTTCAGGTTTTCTGCCCTTGAATAAAATATCCATATATTTTACGGTCATGCATTCTCAAAATGGCAGTGACACGTTAGGTTACTGAGCGAAACATTCGTTCATTGCAACGAAAATATGCTTTTTTCAGTTTGGACGACTGTCTGTTAAACAATGCAATCTGTTAAATTGAATGACATTATTAATGCTGCATAATTATGGTTATTAATAGTAAATGTGCAAGGCTGATTGAGTACTTCGCTGTGACTCACATGGATAGACGTTGCACCGGAGCGCGACCACTGAATGACACCTGCTGGCCTTCGATGGACACCGAGATTCAGTTTTCATGTACAATAGACCCGGAGATAAAATACTCATGAAGCTGGACCTGTTAAAGTCCGAAAAATGGAATGTGTCAATCCTAGACATTTAAGGAGCTAACAGATGTATTGTAGAGTTTCTCACCTTTATCCTCTATGATATTGCACTCAATTTCTTTGGTGGTTCTATGCAGTCAACCTAAGTGTGGGAGCCTAAGTTCAATAAAAGACTGTCGTTGGTACATACATTCATTTTTACACGTATGCGCTGTCGGCAAAAGCTATTGTGAATAAAAAAAACTTAAAACGGCCATGGAGTCCACTCCATACTTACCATTACATACCATTGGTTGGCTCCTATGTCACTATAATTTCCTTGCTTCTCATTGGTTAGGGCATCCTGCTGCTTCCACTTTCCCTTCCTCTTCGGTCGCCAGGTTATCCATGGAGCTTGGACAATGTACAGTTCCCTGTCTCTGTAGCCAGTGTCCTTCCACTTGCTGCTACTGGTCGAGGTACCTATTTCTATTTTTAATCAAGCGCTCCTTAAGAGTGCTTGTTTTTGCAGGTCCTTTCTACCCCCGCTCCCGCTCTCATTGTTTTCCCTATCCCTCCCACCCCTCCTGCTTTTTTGTTGCTGCTTTTTTTGAATAAAGGGTGAACTTGACCCAGAGGTATTAGAGATCCGAATCGTTCTTTTTAACCCACTCACCTTGCTGCCATTGTTTCCCACTCTCCTCCCTCTTGTTGCTTTAAAAAATATATATATTTCCAGAATACTTATATAGTGCACCCTGGACCTGAAGGTGTTGCAGCACTGTGCACGAGCAACAATTTCACATTCATTTTCTAGGTACTGGGAGTTTAAGTGATTTGCACCGAATCTCAGGATCATGCTTGAACTCTGAGACTCAAACCAGGTTGTCTAGGTCTGTAGGCGGCAGTTCTGGCCGTAACTCCACACCCTCTTTAAAAAATATGAACAAAGTAAAATAGCTCACACACAGCTATTTGGCTTTGTTAATGTTTTTTAAAGATGTTGCACAGCAGTGTGGGCTCATGTACAACATGACTTAGAGTAAACCAAAAAAGCGATATGACGTGGTCAATGCTGGCCGTGTCATCGCACTTTATTTCTAATCACCTTCAGTTCTGTTGCATAATAGCTTTTGCTGCTGTACAACATCTTTCCAAAATATTGACAACACCAATAGGTCTCGCATAGACGAAACCATTTGGCTTTGTCAATGTTTTTAATTTAAGTTTACTGCAAAAGACATATTGTAGGTTTACCAAGAACTTACCGGGGCTTGCAGCTCGCCCATTGCTTCCTTCCCACTGCTTGACTTTGTCACTCTTATTTACTTGCTTCTTATTCTATGGCTTTCCTTTTTCCTGATTGTCAATCTTGTGTTTGAACTTCCCCTGGAGAATTTCCTCTTTATCTTCACTGTGATTCCCTGGCTTCTTTCCTTCCACTGCTCACTGTTAGATAATTACTTTTGGCTTATGTACTGCATGAGAGTGCATGTGTTTTGCAGCTCTCTTGGTATTACGTCCCCGCAAAATACCTGCCCCCTGCTATCATTGTTCTCATCTCCCTAATGTTGCAAACTCCCTTTTCAAATGATTCACCCCTCACCAAACACTCTTCATCTTCTGTACTCCTTCTTGCTCTCTACTTGAGCCCAGCCACGGTCGGTAGGGGAGTACCTGCTGGGGCGGTGACGTGGGGAGGGGGAGGGGCAGGATGGGGGTTAGTAATGTATGGATAATGGAGGTTTGCAGGTAAGTAAACATTTAAATAAATCAAACGAATTTCGTTGCGCGCACTGCATCCCCAAATGCAATGCAGTGCGCGCAACGAAATTCGTTTGATTTATTTAAATGTTTACTTCCCTGCAAACCTCCATTATCCATACATTACTAACCCCTACCCTGACCCTCCCCCTCCCCGCGTCACCGCCCCGGCAGGTACTCCCCTACCGACCGCGGCTGCTTGAGCCCCTGTGTTGCTTCCCCTCCTCTGCTGCTTTTACCATCCCGGCCGACTCATTGTTGCTTCTCCCCACCTGCTCCTCCATTACCTCCTAAGTCTGCTTTTTTTTTAGCACGGTTCAGGCAGTAAATGCTGCAGCCCCTCCACCTTAAAATAGACAAGCACTTTTATATTGCTTCTTTTTAAAAAGAAATCCGGATCATGTCCGATTAATAAATAGGAAAAAAATTGGTGGGTATGTCTATTTTATTTTAATGTTTTATAGAGCGCGAACTTGACCCGTGAGGGTATCAGAGCCCTTTTCATGGTTTACAAAGGTAAACAAACAAACAGACTCAAGTACAGAAATATAGGGTAGGGGTGCTGGGAGCATAGAGACAAAAGGGGACACAAATGTATGGTTACGGTTATAATTAGGATTAGTAAAAACAGAAGTCCAACATTATCTTGGCGGGGTGAGTTGGTGATCTGAGGAAGAAGCAATAGATTCAGATGTGTCAGGCACACTGTGGTGGATGAGAGCAGGCCTTAGACCATGTCATTTTAAATGTGCACATATGTAATGACGCATTTGTGCAGAAACATTATTACATATGAGCGTGCCTACAAAATGACATGGCCACTGCAGTCGTGTCATTAAGCCACCTTCCTGAAGCTGGTTATCATCGCTAAAAGGCATTGGCAAAGCTAATAGGTTTCAAAGAGGAGACCTATTTTCTTTGCTTTGTAGGCAGTAACTAAGACTGATGACCACCCAGTGCTGTGCTCAGTTAATTTAAGAAACCCCTCTCCTAATAACATTCCTGCATGGATTATACCATTATGGAACTATTTCAAATTATGTAAATTAGTAGTTGCCAGTGCTGGTGGAAGTCCCCACTTCCCTCTACAGGAATTAAGTGCATTCTTGCACCCACCTCAGTACTGTCACCCTTATTGTGTGTCTGAAAATTCTGTACATTAAAGGCAGGGAGACTGTAACTATTCTCAATTAATAATTGTGAAGCAGTTCTAATTGGATAAAGGTGCTTTATTTGTGCAGGACAAAGGGAAAATATTGACTCTAGTTTATTTTTGTATACTGGAAGTAGCATGAGTTTTCATTAGTAGGAGCACAGACATTTACCAAAATTTGTGGTTTTGTTGTATATTGAGAGATGCTTTAACCCTCTTCGATGAATGGTAATTGTTGCTGTGATACCCTAATATTAATTATTGAAAATGAGTTGATTCATTCGGAGGCTGGCAAAAATATGTGCAAGCTATTGAGCATATCTTGCTAAATGTTCCATTAGAAGGGACCTTATTTGACTCATGTTAATGGTCATTTCTGTTACTAATTTCTGTTCTAAATTAAATCAGATTTTTTTTTCCTAACAATTTTTCAGTCTTCAGTCTCGTATCTTACAATCTTCTAGTAAATAGCCAGGCCTGTCAATGAAACCTTTGGCGAGGAAATACTCCGTTTTTTAAATATGCCTGGTGTGGTCTCGCTGTAGTTAATATGTTCCTGAGGACCAAGGATCACAGAAAAATGTGTGATTTTAATTTTTGAATGATGTCACAAGCGTGTATGAGTATGAATGATTCTAAATCAGATCTTTCAGGCATACATCAAAAGAACGTCTAGTAGGAAGTTCATGAATTATGTTACATGCACCGGTTGGTTTTTTTCAGTGGCAAAACTGTTTCTCCAGATCTCCTCAAAATTGTTTTTATTTTTAGTCATTGCAAGATCAAAATCGTGCTGCTGTCAAAGTGAAGTGAAGTGAATCGTTATTTTTTTTAGTTAATTGAAACATTTACAAAAAGATAGGAAAAGTACTAAAAAAGGAAATCAATAATAAAAAGATGTGTTTCCTCATGTAAGATCTTGCATGCAGCCATACTTTGGGCTACGTTTTCAGATAAAAATGTCTCAAGATGACTAATTTCATAAGCAAATTATACGGTTTCATCCAATAATAAACTAAAAGGAAAACGGATCTTTATGCTTGGGTCAATAGTAAGATGTTGTCCCTCGTTTCAAATCTTTAGCCAGGAATCATAGCAGTTCAATAAAAACAACTGCTTGCAGCTAAGATTTCGAATACTGTACCTAAGTCTCAATAAATATGATTAGTTTCTCAAAATTTCTCAATAAATAGTAATAATTTCTACAAGTACCGATCTTTCTAACACAAAGTATACAACCTTTAACAAGTTAGTAATTCCACCATTAAACGTGTTGTTAATACAGTCAGGATCCACACACATCCTGAGTTTTAAACCGGGGATTCAGCTTACAAAGGTTTGTCCTTCAGGTTCTTATTGGGCTGATGCATAAATTTAAAATAGCGAGTTGACAGTTGTGGGGATTTCCCAGACTGACAGACAGCTCCTGCATCTTTAAAAGTTCTCAAGTTTATCTGTAAGAAGACTGGTTGCAGCCAATATCTTTCAAGTACCATTAAGGGGACACAGATACAAATAATGTGCATTGGAGAATCCAGCACTCCAAAGAGTTGGCATGACCTCTCCATGCTGCCTTTAAATCGCCCAAAATGATATTCTTTCAGTGGAATCACCCCACACATCCGTAATAAACTCGGCTTCATTGACATTTTCCAGCGCAAGTCCAGAAACCTTGAGACTCCTGATTCATTGCATTAGGAGGGTAGAATTAATTGTCTCTTTATGGCTGAGATGGCCTCAGGCTGCAAAAAACAACCCTGTAACAAAACCGGCCCCCTGGGGGCACAAAACCGGCCCCCACCCTCGCGGCCGACCGGGGGATTGCCCGGTGCCTGCAACGGCCAGTCCGGGCCTGGATGGCCTCAATTTCCAATAATCTCGAAATGATTTTGGCTTGTTTGGATAAAACTCTGGACATGAGTTTCAGGGGCATATTATTGCCCCAGATTTTTTCTACGTCTGTCAAAATGTTTTTAATGTGCCTCAATGTCAAACCTTTTGTTCAGTCTGAAAAAAGTGAACTAAACCTTCCTGAGAGGTTAAGATTTTCTTGATCACGGCTTTTACTGCATTTTCACTTGCACCTGACCTACCACTGTTAAATACACAGAGCTCCAATGTTTTTATAGGTATGTTTGTCCACTTTCGAATTGACATTGGTATAAAGTATCTGTACAAATTGATCTCATATGACCATCAACGACAGCCTTGTCATTCACTAGTTCCCCAAGGAGCTTGTTAGTGGCTGGAAAATGCATTGTCTACAAAGGTAAGGGAGGTAGAAGGTGGTAGGTGTGAAACTAATGGTATCAGCTGCAACATACAATATGGAGAATGGAGGAATGCAATATAATTGAATTACATGTTGTTTGTCTTCATATCTGAGAATCCACTGGGGTTCTACTGGGGTTTACAGTGTCGTAAGAAAGTGTTGTAGCGTGAAGCATGGTAAAAATATTTTTATACACTTACTCACCTTACTACTCTAACCGTACTGTGCCCTTTATGATTAGACACTCCGAAGCGTTTCCATTTACCACACAGGCAATGATCCTCGGATGAATATATCCAATGAGGATCATTAATTGACAACCAATTCACAAATTAAAGATCACATTTATTTACACCACTCTTAAGACCTTGTTGTAGAGATTAAGAATAGCAACGGTAAGTCCCAACTACCTAAAGAAGTTAAGTCGAGATAGGATAAAGCAAATCAAAAGCTCTACAACTACAATGCAAAACAAAAGAAGTAATACCTGATGATCTGTTAGAGCTCGACGAGTCTCCCTATAACACATTGTCATTAGAAAACAGCACATTTGGATTCGAAGAATCAACAGGACTCAATAATAGACTCAGACAGATAATAGATTCATTTGGTTATTATATTAAGGATTCAAAATTCATTGCCACAATTTCTTGAGAAGTTCAGTTAAAACTATTACAGCTTGCTTAACAATGCAAAACATTTAAGCAGGTTTCTTGGATTGTTGTAATCAGAATCAACAGCTTAAGCTCTACGGAGATGGGAAAAGGGTTCAAAATTAAAGTCCATTAAGGGCAAGACCAGTAGCATAAATAAAGAGATAATGGAATTGAAATGGTTCTGCAAAGAAGGTTCAGCCCATCAGCTACCGATTGTAGGATCAGTAAGGCAGTTCAAAAGCTATTAAAATATATTTTAAAAAAATATCAATCAGCAAGCATCCGGGTATCAAATAGGAAAATAAGAATGGCGTTTGTGAAGAAGCAAAACTCAATGGTGTTGCCCCTCCTAAGGGGTTTCCTCTTTTATAAATGTTTTCAAGATCATCCCAGTGAGGTGGCATCACACCACCATTGAAAGACTATCACATGTCCATATTCGTATAGTGCCACCAAAGACCCTTCTAACAGTAAGAATTTTTCCCATTCTAGTCATGAGAAACGAAAAATTCCACATAGGCCTAACACTGGTGGAAAAGAAATACAAAGTAGCGTTCCAAAGTATCAGCTGCAATCCTGTTCCCACAGGAATATTTCACTGGGAACTTAGACGAAATATCCAAGAAATTCAGGGTGTATACATGTACAGAAGAAATAAAGCAACATTTCACTATTGGAAAATAAAATTGTGTTAAGTCAGGGGAATGGTCAGCATTTGAAAACGCATTTAGAAAAAGCCTTTAAGTAAGAAAAAAGACGTTTAGATGAAATGAGCTTTAACCCAATATCACATATAGTGAAATTAAATCAATTCACAAAAAGATTATATAGAATGTTCACCATTAATTATTACCTGAAAATAGCTAACTTTCTAAATGCTCTACTTCCACAATTTTCCTGCACATATAAGTGCATATTTTTCTTAACTCTTATTACAAAAACTATTTCTATATTTTCATAAACTATTGAAGCTCTAGTATCACTATGTGACATTTCAGGCATGTACTTCACTTCTGCACGTTTTTGCAACAACATTTCTAATGGGTGCATTCTCAAAAGAAAACATTTGAAACCCTATGCCACTTCACTTAACATCAAAACTCCATCAATATATATTTGAAAATCTATGCCACTTCACTTAACATCAAACCTCCATCAATATACGTTAATATGCAACATGTGCATTAGAAATTCATTCGGGCAACTTGTTTATATGTATTCGTATTGTCTTGTATATATGTTTTCTTCAACTCATGTTTTAAAGCATGCTTTTATTGTACATTTACTACACTTGTCTCATTTTCATGTGTCACTGTGTCAAACTTTTCAGCTTTTCATCCTTTTGTTCGCAAATGTGTGATGCATTATGATTTTTTTTATAAATTATGCTGCATTAGATGCATGCCTGAGCTTTAAATGAACCTTCCAGTGTAATTTTAAAAAAGCAGATACTTTGCATGGTTCTGCATTGCTAATAATTAGCAACAAACATTGTAGAATGTTTCGTTGCTTGATGTTGTCACCCTGGGTTTTGAAGTCTAACTCAACATAATTCACTGGAAGGCCCTTGAAAGTGTGACCACTGGGCAGGACAGGCACTGGGTCGCAACCACAATGCTCATGCAACATGTCGAACATCCATCCTCTCTCAGGTGTCGGCCTTTCAAAATAAAAGTGCTAGATTTGGTTTGGAGTCCATAGCAAGGAAAGGAAGATGAGTCTATTGCAGTCAACCCAAGAGACAACAGCTGAGACATAACAGCAAAGAGCTAGTCAGTCAGTAGGCAAATCTGCTTGTTGTGTTGGAGACAGCAATATTTAGTCCATCTGAAAACATATGGATGATTTCATATAGTCTGAATTACCCATGAACCTCCCACCAAAATGCACCAAAATCATCTAATTACAAGTGGTTGATGTAGAAGCTTTTAAGTGAATTTGCTTGGGTATACTCCCGACAACTGAAAACAGTGGAAATTAGATTCCAGGCATTTCCACTGGAGGAATGCTAACTCCTCAGCATTGTTTTATAAATAAGCATTATGGTCCTAAATTAGAGTTTGGGGGACAGGATACTCTGCCAAAAGATGGTGGAGATTTTGTCTGCTGTATTCCAAGTGCCAAAGAGGATAATGCACCTACAATAGAGTGGACTGGACATCTGCCACTTTGTGATAAACTATTCTGTCTGCGAAACTCTAATTAAGTTCCTTTATCTCTAATTTCCATCAGCACCATTAGCACTTGATACAGTAGGTGAAAAAAATGATTTTATGGAGTTCAGATGTCTATGTTAGATAATGATAATGAATCAAAGTATTTGAATGTCCTATTCTTTTAAAGAACTTAAATGCTATACTTCATAAATCTAGGGGACGGAATATGACAGAAATTGAGATAAAGGTTGTTTTTCAAGATTGAGAGTGGCATTGGAGGATGGGTGACACGCAGACAATGATTGTTAGAAGGGCTGTAATTGACGAACTAAAGTACCCCAAAGTTTCATAAGTGAAGCTATTACATGTGCCTTGGGTCTCATGACTTCACACGTTTTTTGCAGGTTCATGATCTCTGACATTCCTAGAATTCTGTGGTTCTTAACCGCCTTGTTTTTATGGATGGGCGCCCATTGTCCTGCATGTATTTTCCTGTATTTATGACTCCACTATCGGCGCGCACTCATTAGCCGCACAACGTTTCAAGGATGGTTATCTCTGATTTGCCATTATACTTCACCAGCAAAAACAAAATATTGCTGTTAGGAAAAACTCTGCTATCGCTTAGCAGGAGCATGCAGATGAGCCTCACGGGGGTTACTAATATCGTTTGTCAGCTGTTTTCATTCCCTCGTCTCCATCCAGCCAGGTTGTGTTTCCCCTCAAAGCTGCCCTCTTGTATTATCTCAGCTTTTCTCCTCTCCGAACTGCTGACCGACAATGCTTTATTAGCAGTACCTCGGAGTCAGGGGGCTTTAGACGGAAATGCAGTTTCCATCCTGAAAAAAACATAAACAAATAAATAACCCTTCTAATTGGGGCCTCAGACCACTTGAAGAAGCCTAGCACGCATCCAGGACAAGAGGGCCAGAATCATTATTTCAGCACTCTCAGAGCAGCCCCTCCCTGACAGCCCAGCTGCCCCCACCCCCTCCCAGTGCCCTTCCTCCCCTGACACCCTTGCCCCACTCCTCTAGTCGCCGCTTGCTGCCGTCTCTGTATACACTATCAATCGGCTGAATGGTTGGCTTGCATTAGAAGACGGGCTAATTACTTCTGCAGCAAAACCACCTCTGATAAGCGCAGGTAGCAGTCTGTTAGCTTAGCTGCCAAAGCCTGCATTGATATTCCGCTCTGTTCCTCTCTCCCCTCTGCTGAAACGAGGTTTAATTGAACTACATAGCGCACATTTATTATTGGATTTCATAGACTTGGCGATGACAGAATAACAGGTTATTGTTTGCCTCATTCACCGCCCTCACAAAAACGAGCTTTAGGTTTATTGGAACTGGAAATCTGCAGGAGGTGCCGGCTCGTTTAAGACCTGTTTCTTGTCCTAAAACACTCCAAGTAGCTGTTCGGGAACGCTGGAAGTGTGTAGATTCTTCCCTAATGCTCTAACTTCCGAGTTAAAGAACACACACTCTCTTTTTCTCTCTCTCTCCCTCTCTCTCCCTCTCTTCCTCGCTCCACCTCTTGTCATGGCTCACGGAGACGTGAGTCATGATGCCCTGCTTATATGTGAGGTCATAAGCAGTGCATGTGGGGTGCAAGTTATAGTTAACTCAGTAAACTATAACTGGTGAATTTCAGAGGTGTTGTGTTTTTTTAACCCCTTCGCTGTGGGGGTTATTCCCCCGCTGTGCTGGGGGGGGGTGGAGGGCGTGCACAGCGCCCGCATGCTCATGACGAGCTCAGCTCGTCATGAGGCACGGCGCTCCTGTGCTCCTGTGCTCATGATGAGCTGAGCTCGTCACAGGTGCATTGGCTCCCGTGGAACGTTCAGCACAGCAGGGGAATTCTCCCCGCACCTGAGCGTTCCACGGGCCATGACGAGCTGAGCTCGTCATGAGCATGGGAGGGGTTAAGCCTTAGTTTAACCTTACTGGAGCACCTACCTATATCATCACTTTAAACTTTTTTTTTTATTTCAGTGAAAAGAGAAATATACACATATATTAACTATAGAGTGGTGATCATCACTGTGTAGTTTTAGTTTGATCAGGGGATGGATGAAGCCAGCTCCCACCATTGGCTGCTCACAAGAAAAGGTGGTTGCCGTTCCTCACTGTGCGCGGCAGGCTGTTGGACGCTAGCAGGAGGTTGGGTTAAGTAAAAAGATTTTATTATACATTAAAATAAAAGCCCCCAGAAATTCACTGAAAAAACTAAGTTTAATGTGGCATTATAGCTAGATATGGTAAGAATATCTTAGTTTAAATTTTTTAAAAACCTCAGAAATTCACTGAAAATAAACAAAAGTTAAAGAGCTGTTTTAGTTAGGTGGAAATGTCAGTTAAAATGTAACATTTTAACTCAATAAAATACTGAAATACATCAGTTATAATTGTATGAGCTAACTGGAACTTGGTCCCCAACCATGCTCAGTATGACCTCACGGATTGCATCTCTCATGGCCTGTTCAATGACATAAGTTATAACATCTCAAATGACATAATTGATTGCAACACTGGGCACCATTTCTAGTTGGTTCAGTAAACTATACCTGGGTTTATAATGTTTACTAAGTTGACAGTGTATTTTAACTGACAGTTTTACCAACCTATAACGTCACTTTCTTTGTTTTTTTATGGAATATGAATATATACATATATATAATATTAGAACCTGTGTTAATCCATTTCCCCTTTTCATAAATATTACAGTCTCTGCATACTACTTCTAACTGGCTGGTTGATCTTTTGTTGATTACAACTCCGTGTTACCCTACTGTCCTCAGCCATCTCCCTCTTATCCAAATGGACCTCTATTGAAAAAGAACAAGATCTCTGAAACAAATTTCTATTGCCATAAAGTTGCCTCGTCAAGCCCAGATACCCCTTTAATTCAAGCATTAGTTGTGTTTCTGACAGATCAACTGATGGTTCTTAAAGGTAGAGCTGTATTATAAAGCCTAAGTCACTGATTTTGCAACCAGGATATAGGATTTCTAATCAAGGCTTCCATATTTGACCAATTCCGGTCATACCGTTCAAGTTGCTCTATATTCCTGAGCGCCATAGTGTAATAAAGGTATAGCCAGCACCGAAAGTGCTTACAAATGTATTGAACCTATGTACTAGTTCACATACATTGGATTACTGTGTTTAACCTGTAAATGAATAGAGTAGACTCCTTTTGGGGTGTTGCACTACTCACATGGTTATAACAAGGTGAGCAGTAATAACTTTCCCAGAGCCTTTTCTCTTTCTGGTGTGGATGAATGCTGTACCATTGGGTTTAATGATAGAAATATTGGTCATATTACAGAGCTTTGAATTGCTGGCATGTAAGAGTAGCAGTATGAAACTCTGGTCGCTATGATAGCACCCTTTATGGAATGTTGAGTTTGGGTCAGCTAACTAGAGAGAGAAGAAGTCTGGCTTTGCCTAATGTTTCAAACACACATGAAAAAACACAGCCTTTGCAATCAAGCCCTAATTCTGGGCTCAATTACCCTATCATATAGGAATTCCTTCAGTGAGGGTGAACATTGACTTATTGGCAACAACACTCATCCAGTTCTATGGATGTTTATAAGAATTTAATTTGTAAAAATAAGTATTTAAAAATGTATCGGGATGGCCTCACTCTCCCTCCCACCCCCGCTCCATCGGGTGTCATGCTTCATCATTGGCCATCCTGCATTCGCCAATCCCCAGCGCCTTGAGATCCTCATGGGTGAGTAGCACGATTCACAAATCCCTTGACTGATTGAGTGAGGGTGACCTTTGACGAAAGTTTGACTATAAAGTTCCCTCTCTGCTCCTCCATGAGGTTAAATCTTCCCATAATTAGGGAACTTTTTTTTAAGACAGAAGAATCCAGACTGAACAGACTATGGAGTAGCAATCTGGTATTGTAT
Source organism: Lissotriton helveticus (assembly GCF_964261635.1). Taxonomy (NCBI): domain Eukaryota; kingdom Metazoa; phylum Chordata; class Amphibia; order Caudata; family Salamandridae; genus Lissotriton; species Lissotriton helveticus. Next base: position 601,881,382 of record NC_136061.1, on the reverse strand, counting down.
GGATGAAGTCAGAATGCATGTGTAGTGTATAGGAAAGTATTACAGGGTACTATAGTGGGAGACAGCTATGGGCCGAAATATGTCGACATGACCAGATGCGGACACAAGCACCATAACAGGGCTTCAATTGTCCTACGTTGTTTTTAATTATCCCTCTTCCACGAAAGGCCAGAAAGGTATGGATGGTAGGCGGTAGGGATTTTTATTGGACACTCGTTTCCCTTGCTTCCCTTCTAATGATTTACCCGCACCACTGAATGAGGGGCTCACTCGCCATTAGAGGATGATTTGGTGAACGTGGTATGGCCAATGATGAGCCATGAGACCGGGGGGGCGATGGGGGGGGATAAAGGCCATCTCGATACATTTTCAAATACTTCTTTTTTTAACAAAGAAATTCATATAAACGTCCATAGAATTGTATTGTTGCCAGTAAGTCAATGTTCAGCCTTAATGAAGGGATTTGTATATGACAGGGTGATTGAGTCCAGAATTAGGGCTTGATTAACAAGGGCACACTTGTTTTTTGGTGTGTTTGTATCCTTTATGGGAGAGTACAAACGGTCTGCCAAAAAACCTTCTCCTCTTCCCCGGCGCCAGCACATGTGGGTCCTCTTGTGATAGATATATTAGCCTAATTTTTACATTCAGAAAGAATGACGTTTGAAGCACGAACTTAAGTAGATCGGACCAGGAGCTGTGCTTAATTTATCTCTATTAGGTGAGGCGAGTGGTAATATTATCGCCAACATGCTGACAATGCATAACGTTCTCAGTGAGGGGCTTAAATAGCATTTACCTCTCTCATTCGAGGGCAATAACAGCTAATTGTTTTGTTAATTATCTCTAGTAATAAAAATGCTATTAATAACATATGGCCTGCAAATAACAGTTGATAAAGCATTGAGGGTAGGCAATAAGTGCTTAATAGCAATTTTAATTCAACAACAACAAGGGACCCCAATATTAGTCAGCAGGGACCTCGGGGAGCATACTTTTATCAAACAAGATTGGTCTCCAACATTGGAAACTTTCAGCACAAAATGAAATATAGACAGAGTCAATCTATATTTTAGAAAGACATGTCCAGCCGGACAGTGGTCTTTCAGAGATTTTACTCAAGATTCATGTATTTAAATCACACGAAGTACCTTCCAACAATCAGCCAGTGTGGACCACAAGCCTGTGTCCAGTACTAACAGAGCAGGTACATAGGGTTGATGTAAACAGCAAAGAAGGGCTTTATAAGGCAAAGCAAGTTACTCTACCAACAATACAATTGTACAGAGTATCACAACTAAGCACTTCACATCCTATAGTAATCACAGTTTAGTTTTAGTGCTTATAAGGTCGACGGCGTTTCGGACCCTTAGTAAATCACAGGGTCCATCATCAGGACAAATACAATGAAAAGCTTTAAAGTTTTTTAAGACTCTAAATGCCTAAAGGGGGGAAAAGGAAATATTCACATTAAGTTACATGAACAATGTCTACAGAGTTAAAAAAGTGACTTGTGGGTGACCGATGAGCAATGCAACACTAGTAAGGTGTACAGGATTTATGAGTGAACTGAGGTGGTGTGCACGATACCCTATTAGGGTTGTAGTGCTAGTTTAGGGTAACCCACAAATAATTGTGGAATTGCCACAGGGTGATCATGACCTTGTGCAAGGACGGTGATGAACGGGGAGAATGTTAATGTGGGCGGACTACGTGGTTGAGTCCGTCGTGATTTGTAACAATAACGCAGAAGGGAAGGGCGGACCTCGTGTCAATACGGTAGTGAACGTGCTAAGTGAGGCGGACTACGTGGTCGAGTCCGTCGTGGCTTAAAACAATACCGCAGTGATTTCAGGAAAGGGTTGACAGTTAGTCGGCGAAATGGGGAGAGTCACAATTGGCAGCTTACTGCTTACCGGAGTGCCTCAAGGGATAGAGGCTAGATCCGAGGGTAGCGGATGCAGACACGTCCACCCTAAATAAACAGAATAGAGTGATGAGTAACGCGGCCATCGAGTGGGGGGCCCGAAGGTGAATAGGGAAGATTCTATCTTACCACAGTCGGGCGGCGGGAGCCGCGGTAATCTGTGGTGTTCGTCGGCTGCCAGGGGACCTGGGGGTCAAAAGGGAATAACTCAGGTATAGCGATGAACGGGGGAGGGCACGAATGTCGGGGATCGATGGAATCAACTTACTGGATCAGTCGGTAAAGAATCTCTCTTCCTGGCGTGCTCACAGAGAAGTGGCATGGCAAGCAATATAATTGCTTGTGATTGGTCAGAGTAAGGGAGGGGGCATAAAAATAAAGGAAGGACTCCCATAGGCGCCATCTTAGGTCAGTGAAGGAGTGAGTGAGGGAGTGACTAAAAATAAAAGTAGGACTATGGAAAATAGTCGAAGTGGTGACGTGAAGAGCCAGTGACATGCTTAAGAACAAGCATTTAGACAATACAATTAAAATTCATATTTACAACAGAGTACACATATGACTTCATTCAGCACCAAGTTCTAAATAAGGGCAATCCATTTGCGTTATTGTTACAAATCACGACGGACTCAACCACGTAGTCCGCCCACATTAACATTCTCCCCGTTCATCACCGTCCTTGCACAAGGTCATGATCACCCTGTGGCAATTCCACAATTATTCGTGGGTTACCCTAAACTAGCACTACAACCCTAATAGGGTATCGTGCACACCACCTCAGTTCACTCATAAATCCTGTACACCTTACTAGTGTTGCATTGCTCATCGGTCACCCACAAGTCACTTTTTTAACTCTGTAGACATTGTTCATGTAACTTAATGTGAATATTTCCTTTTCCCCCCTTTAGGCATTTAGAGGCTTAAAAACTTTAAGGCTTTTCATTGTATTTGTCCTGATGATGGACCCTGTGATTTACTAAGGGTCCGAAATGCCATCGACCTTCTAAGCACTAAAACTAAACTGTGATTACTATAGGATGTGAAGTGCTTAGTTGTGATACTCTGTACAATTGTATTGTTGGTAGAGTAACTTGCTTTGCCTTATAAAGCCCTTCTTTGCTGTTTACATCAACCCTATGTACCTGCTCTGTTAGTACTGGACACAGGCTTGTGGTCCACACTGGCTGATTGTTGGAAGGTACTTCGTGTGATTTAAATACATGAATCTTGAGTAAAATCTCTCAAAGACCACTGTCCGGCTGGACATGTCTTTCTAAAATATAGATTGACTCTGTCTATATTTCATTTTGTGCTGAAAGTTTCCAATGTTGGGGACCAATGTTGTTTGATAATAGCAATTTTAAACCTAGAAAACTTAACACTTTTGACACTTTATTATTCTATACGATTTATATGTCTTTAATTGCATTGTTATGCAACCTTAACAACAGCTTGTGGTGTACTGTGCCGAAAAACATTTACATAATCCAGTTATAAGCATATTCATTAAATAATGTTTGATGCAATAATCTAAAACCATGCATGAATGTTTGTGATCAAGCATGTGTTCTAGCAGTTTCAGTTTCGCATAAGAGGGACTCTAGATACTCTTCCCAATTTATTTTTAAAACAGGCCCCCTATTTTTTGTCTAATAATTCGCAACGAGGCCTCCTCCTGCCTCTCCTTATATGAAAAGTGGCTTCAGTCCTTCAGCCCCAGACCTCTCGTGGTGGGTGCCTTAGACCCACATAGGCAGACCGGGCACAGAGCGCCTCTCTTGTGATTTACTGGTGTGCCCCTGAGGTTTCCTAACACAAAGCTGCCTTTCAGCAGATTCCTTATCTGCTATCAGGGGAGTGTTTACAGCAGCTAAAACTCTTAAGCGCCTTGTCTTGGAGACTGATGGGGATAATTAAGCTAGTGTTCTCCAGCCTTTGGTTCTTCGGCGGTATTTTGCTCGATAGCAGGCGAGGCGCGATATCGCCAGGAGGAGGACATTGAAAATGTGCATTCAGACCTCCCTTCTGCATTGTACGTGTTATTGTTTTCATTCTTTATTTTCATGGTTGCTGCCATTGCCCTGAGTGTCTGCGGCGCCGCTGGATCGCAAAACAGTCCTTTGGGAATATTGGAATATATAACATAAAGTGATTTGGGGGTGACACGCATCATTTCAATGTCCTCAGAGCATGGCCTTAATATTTTACATAGATACGCCTAAACCGTATTTGCCTCGGGGATAGTATTAGAGGACCACATAGAACATAATAAGAATGTAGGCAACATCACGGCATTACAAAATGATATGGCATGCCATTTGCTGTCCCTAGGGTAAATTAGCAGGCTTCTCCTAGCGCTGGGGTGCATTACATTGAAACAGTGGTATTCATTTAGAATTGGGCTAATGTCCCAAGAAGACAAGTAGTGTGAGGCTTGTGTTGTGTACAGTGCCCGCAGTTTTGCAAATATATTTCATGTGCCTCCAAAACACACACTCACACACACAATCACTTGCACACAAGACACAGTTCCATCTCCTCCAATTAAAAAGCACTGCCTGACATTTCTTGGGTGCACGGTGGTGAGGGAGGAACTGCTAGCAAGTAGAATGGCATAATAAAGGACATACAAAGGGACAATGCCTCTTATGTGCACTTCGTTTAGACTGATTTGGCAAGGTTCACAAGTCTTAAAAAACCACAAGGTTGTGAGCACTTACCATTTGTTTTTCAACTATATGTAGCAGTGCACTAATCAAACTATTATTATCGCAGTGGAGGTTTCGCAGAGCTCCCATTCCATCAGGCCGGTTGTGGACATCGGTTAGGATGGTGTCACGGCTCTCTCACATGAGCTGGGAGGAACTGAATATCTTGTGCACTAACAGGGCCACATCTCTTATCTTATAACCCTCACTCCAGCCTCCTCTATACATTACTAAGGTGGCATATTAGCCATTTCACTTTATTGTCTAAGAAGCAGAGAGAGTCATTTTCTGAATAACAGTAAAGAGCCTGTTGAATACACTGCACCCTAGATTGCGAACCTATATGTTTATGGTACACTTTAATCACACACAACTCTGATGGAGCCCGTGTGGATATTGGGCGATCTGGAGTTGCCTGATGTTAACTTTATGTAATCGTCTCTATAAAGGAAACCGGAGCCCACAAACTGTTTTGACAAGCTTTACAATTAGCTTAGGCATATGCAATGTTTACTAAACCATCCCCTGGCTTCCGGCCAATAAGTTATGCATGTTTATTTTACTTTTTACATCAGGTATCCCACTGGCTTTGTTCAACACAAAATGGGGCCGCTCCCAGATATAGTGGCCTTAGGTGCAGAGGATTGTGAATGTAGGCATCTCACAAAATGTGTCGGACTGTTCTCTCTCACACACCCTGGCGTCATGCTTTATCCTGGATCAGTCCTCGCCATCCAGAAACTCACACCTGACGATAGGGATGCACTTCTAAACTATAAATTCCCCACTACACCTTTCACTTGTTTTTAAATAACAATATAGCTGCCTACCACATTTTAAAACTAATTTGACAGCTATAATGGCCTTTTAACACTCAATCACTTTTCATGGGCCCCCATTTAGTTTAGAAGTGCATCCCTGTCTTCAGGTTTATGCCCGCCCTCCACCAAACCGAGCTTCTGGAGGGCGAGGGCTGATCAGTGATGAAGCATGACACAAGGTGGTGTGTGAGACCAGACTGTCACATTTTGTGAGATGCCTACACTCACAATCTAAATCCTCTGCACCTAAGGTCACTATATCTGGGAGCGACCCCATTTTGTGTTGAACGTTTTATGTTGGAGGCTGGCCTGCTCCTAGTGCACCGCTCCTCTAGTTCCCTCCCCACGGCCCCCCACAGAGAATTGTACGGTTAAATCCCACTGGCTTTGCCTGAGAGAGAAAGAGAGGGAGAGAGAGAGAGCGACCGTGAGAGAGAGAAATGAGGATTAAGAAGGGTCCAACAAGGGACTCAATGTGATCTTCAGGACCAGCAACACATGATTCAAAGAGATTGTTTTTTTTGCCCAACTCCTAAAAAAGGGGGAGGAATTGTCATTTTACTGTTATATCAACTAGTGTTAATTTTATTATGTGCGGTGAGTTCAATAAGGTAGAGAGGGATAAAAGCACAGAATTTGCAAGAAAAATGTATTTAAAAACAAAGGGGCATATTATCAAGTAAGGGCGTTACATTATCGCAGCTTTTATCGGCAGGAAACTGCCTATAAAGCGGCGATAATTGGCTTGATAATATGGTCTATGAATTCCAAGATGTGAAGACATCTAACATGGGCTTCGATTGGAATTCATAGAGCATATTATCAAGCCCATTATCGCAGCTTTATCAGCAGTTTGCTGCCGATAAAAGCGGCGATAATGTAACGCCCTTACTTGATAATATGCCCCTAAGTGAGATACCAGGAAAATAGGCGATAAAATTAGAATGTGGTGTTAACCTACTGTGGCATGTAGTTAGTGTTTTCATTCTCATTCTAGCTCACTCAGCATCCCTTTTCCAGACATCGTCATCAAATTGGGCTCTGTAATTGTCTTTGATACTGAGATTTACAGAAGAGAAGCCATGAATTGCATAGGCACAGATAATTAAATACCTTCTTACCTCCAATGTAGTATTCTAGGCTGTACTCTGTGTAATCAGGGTGGTTTGGCTCGTACAGGGAAGTTGGCACATGTGCTACTGGTTCCATGACAAATGGAGGGTTTATCTGAGATAGTATTCCCCTGGCACATTTCCTCAATGGAAAAATATAAGCTAATTTCACATTATTAACACATTGCTCATTAAATCATTCTCTTGGCATCAGAAAACCTTTTTCTGGGGCAGTCCAAAATATTTTATGGATTGATGTAGTGGTGTGAAAAGACCGTGGCATGTTGCCAAAAATGGAGTGGGACACCAACTCAGATTTGGCAAAAACAATCTTTTTTCATAATAAACTTACATCTAGTTGACGGCTCTTGTCAAATGGATGGATATATTTATCCATTTATAATTTTTAATGGTCTCCATTACCATCATTTAATCGTTAGTACATTTTCAGAATTGTAAATGTAGCAGAAGATAACATGTTATATCATACAGGGGATTTATATCTAGAAAAATCCTATTTCTAAAAAGTCGTATTTATGCTAAATATAATTAGCCATCCTTTATTTTTGGTACCATGTAAAAATCAATTTTGAGGTAATGAGGCTTCTCAAAATGGAAGACCTAAATCATTGTTGATGGTTATACAGTTAAGATTTCTCTATCAGGCAAACGAATATGGACAGAGGGTCTGATCGCCTAATAAATCTGTGTAAACTATGTTTTTGGGGTGGTCCTTTCTGTCAAAAACAGAATGAACTTGAGAACTCGTATTAAAGCTAGATAATGCAAATGCTAGCACAATTTTGTTTTTGATGCAGTAAGAATTGTTATGCCATGGAAGACTTTCACTTCTAAAGTGAAAGGGTCTATTTTTCTGTGGTCTTAAAGCAGGGATTTTTTAAGTAATAGAGTTTAACATTTTAAACACAAATATTGATGAACACTTCATCTGGGGATGATCTATGATATTTCTTAGTTAAAAAGTAATCTCTGATTATAATGTTTTAAAACATTTGGCTTTGCTTAGGCGTGAGGCTGTAGTGCTGTTGTTCGTCAGGGTTGGTGAATGTCTTTAAGCTGGTTGGTGATGGTGAGTTCTCTTCTTTTTAATCATCCAAGAACAATTTGTAGACTACGACAATTTAAAGATAAATAAACTCAGAACAATTTGTATCTGCTGCGGGCACTACCAGCTGCATACATACACAACAAAGTAGTTACCCTTTCATATATTTTAAGGTAAAGGTTCAATAAATGATCCATAACTCTGGCCAGAGCTACAGTAAAAAATTGATAAAATTACTGTCTTCAGTCTTCCATACGTTTCCCAGTTCATTAGGCTATTGTGTACCACTATTGTCTCATTGTTCTGGAGGTGCATTGATCTCATCTTCATGTTTATGTTTTTTATTGTTTCTGTGTGTCTGGATAGCTCGAGAAAACATCTTATGTTAACCAGGTCAACAAACTGAAACAATCAAATGGCACCCTAATATTATGTTTCAGCCCTACCCGCTTTCTTGTTTTGTCTGCCCACTAATTTTACACTCGGGTTCTTCGTCAAGACCAACTGCACACAATTGATCAACAAAATGCTCATTGCTGTACATTGTTACCATTTGTGAATCATATTCAAGCAGCCTTAACATCTCTTAATTTTTAATATATTTTGGTGAACTGTGTGTTGAGGGATTTAGAATTGTGTGGGTGCATGTAATCCTAACTACAGCCCTTAGAAACGGATATTAGTAGTCAGAGCTTGGGTAAATGAGATATAGTATCTAAGTTGCTTGAGTTCTCACACTTCAGTTTTAAACAGGACCAGTGACATTGTAAAATACTCTGCCTTCAGTCACAAAAGTATCCTTTGGTTTAATTTGTGATTGCCAGGGAGTAAAAAGTTCAGCTCAGCCAATCACGCTACCTAGCAAACTGGTCTTTGTCACTGCTGCCCCAATCTCTGCCCAATTCCAGTAGCCCTCTGAAATGTTAGGCGTTTTGACAAGCATGTCTCCTCAGGCAGACTAGTAACAGAGATTTCAGTTTTCTGCAGCGCATCTGTCTGGGATGCCTATTGGCTAATTTGGGTTTTGATAACATATTTGTGAATTGTTGGCAAGTGACCAGTTTTTCACCTTAAACACATTTTTCTCATTTTAAGGCCAATCATAGAAGTCCATTAAAGATAAGTCACTTCAGAGTGGCCCTGTTTGACATAATGTTGAGATTCATGAGCTGATTTCCTTTAAGATTTGTCCAGCATGTAGGATTAAGAAAACGCATTTTCTTGACAGGGGACAGACTTGAGCTCAATTCATTAACATGACTGGCAGCAATTTAATGAAATGCTGCAGAATATGGTCATGAGCGTAACATTAGCCGAGTAACTACTTGAGGTGCAGCCACAGATATGCGCCTGGACAAATAGATGCACTTTGGGACTCCGGCGGCGGCTGCCTGATGCTCACTGGAATCCTCATTGAGGCCTCTACTCTCGTTTGGATTCTGCTCGAGCAATGGCTGACCCAATCAATGCCGGCATTAGCATTGTGCTGGCGTTTGAATAACATGCTGTCGGTCTGCTTATCGCTTGGGGCCCTACCCGCGCACGATACGACGGATCTCAGACCAGCATCCGAAATTCATGAGACCTTGGACGCGTCTCTCAATTGGAAGCAGGCTGCTTGAGCCAGGATGGTGTCAGAAGACTGTGATGTTTATTGGAAGGCTACCCCTTGGCGGCATATCTGGCAGGCCGGTAACTAGCTGAGATGCTGTACCTGTAAGACATCCTCTGCTGTCAGGAAGGCTTAGAAAATGGCAGCATCACAAAGGTTCATCCCCCTCTCCACTCCCAGCTTATCATTTGCAGTGACATTGAAGCCTGTGGAAATGAAGGTCTCTTGACCGGTCTGAGACCCGTGCGCACCACCAGAATGCCCCGCGCCGCGGGAGGAAGTGACGGATAGCCGGGCTGGTGTAGCGAACGCAGCGCTGCTAATTGACATAATTAATCTGCATGCCAGTGTGTTTGAACTTGGAATATAGGTCACTATTACTGCAATGTTATATCTCCATTTGACACGCACGTATAGGTGAAAAGGTAGACTTTGATGTAAGCACTTAGTATTAAGAAGCAGTGCTGTGCGCCGCATGCAAATACGCATCGGCCTCTACATTTTAGGTTATTTTGTTTGCTGGCTCACCTCTCTAAATCAGTCTAGCAAGGTAATTACGCTTTTCCTCTGACAATTCTCACCCTCTATTTGTAATTTTCAAAATAACCATTGACCATTGCACTAGGGATTTTTTTGGTGTAATTGCTCTCCACAACAGTACACATCTACACTTGAGAGAGTTCCCGGGTTTATCGAGTAATAGTAGCCCCCTGCCCTGCAGGACAAAAGCTGAAGGCGGGTGAAATGTGGAGTTAAAACATTTAGAAAAATCGAAATATAGGTATACAGGTGTTTATCACCTAATTTACAGTTTCACTGCTCATTGTAGTTAGGAGAATACTATGGGCTTGTCATACATTATTTATGAAATTGTGGGCAGTGTTTTGTAGAAAGGATGCTTTATACAATAATCCACTGGAAGTATCCCAAAATGAATTCCCCTGGCATATTTTCTAGATACCAGGGTGGGTGCCTGCCAACACTTGCCTAGCTGCACGTCTCATACCCAACTGCTCTCACAGTGTGGGCCACACATGTGTAGTAGGGACTGAGGACCCCATAAAGGAACTAAGCTGGAGTGCAGGGGGCAGACAAGGATCAATGGCTCTGACTTCTGCTGCATTTACATAGCAGAGGCCCTGTCTCAGCTTGAGATGAGGTGAGCACAGTTGCTTTCAGGTGTATGCATTTTTCATTGTACTCCTTAAGGGCTGAACAAAGAGTCAGTCATACTTCTTACGAGACGTCGGTGAGATGCACAAAAGCAGTTATAAAGAGTAATTGTGTGTTTCCTGCACCTTATGTAAAAGAGACCATAGTTGGCTGTGGGGGACCTGAAAGGGCTGACATGCTTTGTGACTGACTTGAGAATGAATTGGCCTTAACCACAGTGGCTGTTACAAACCATCCGGCCTCTGATTGGCATTCTCATCACAGCCAATGACGAACACGTTGAGGGTGTACCCACGCGGGTGGCATATTCTTGAGCACATACAATTTTAAAAAGGCCTCAGGGGATATCTTCTGTAGCAAACTACTTTGCTAGAGAGGAGGTACATGCACATATGCATAGTCTATAAATATTCCTCATTTGCTTAGCAAAATTAATTATACATGGAACAATCGATAAATGCTTATTCCTTGTTTCTCTTAAACATTCCTTTAAAATGGTGTCTATCCTCTAAAAGTTATTGTTCATAATAAAAAGTTGTGTTTTTTATTTTTAAAGAAATCAAACTTGATGAAACTTATAAACTAAGTGTGCTCATTAGTACAACAGAGCATGGAAAGTGAAGTTATCCTTTTGCTGAGAAGTTAAAAATAAAATAAGGCCAAGATATGGCTAGGCCTTGGCGAAATTTAAATTACTCTAGCGTAATTAATTTTGTGTTACTCTTGTTATGCAAAACTCCCAAAAAGATGCTATTATGCCACTTTGGTTATTACATGGTGATTTGCAGTGTAAAATGTACTGCGAGCATTCAATTCGTGTAAACACTTACTGCAAATGCATCTGAACATCAGATAGCAAACAGCTGTTTCTGATGTTTCTGTTTAAATGCATCCTTGCTCCAAACATTGACATGTGGATGTCTTTTGTGCGAAATGATATATTTTGCATAATTTTGCCATAATCACATGGAAATATGCTAATGTATCTTACGTGAATGCTGTACACTGATAGATATGAAATGTGCATGTTCTAAAATTATATCATTTGGTTTTCTATTATGCTTAAATTAAACAACTTGTGAGAACACTGTTTTGGAGAAGTGAATAGAAATAAAAGCTGTAGTCAATGAATATCAGACTTGGAACCAATTTTAATAGAAAAGAGTTGATTGATAAAGACTTAAAATGACTGTGATACATAGAAGATAAGTGACACCTTTTAAAGGCAATAAACTAAGCATTGTCCGCCTATTTAGTGACAAAACTCTTTGGTGGCTTGCAGTGTCTTTATAATACTGTAGGTGCTACTCTTTGCCATATTTCTTAATCAGGCTTCACTTACAAACTGAGATAGAGTATCATAACTCCTTCCTGATAACCTCAATAGGTCATAATGTAGACACCCTTTCTCTCTATTCCATGTTCCTCGCAGTAAAGTTCACATCAGCCCACTCACCTCCTCTGCACCCCTGCAGTCTGCTCAAGGAAGCAGAGCTTTGTTCAACAATATAAGCTTCAGTCATAACTGCAATCTCTTGCAAACTTTCTCAGTGTTTAGCTTTGTCACTTACACCTCTGTCTCAATAAAGGCTTACGAGTTTATATGAATTCCCCATCGTTGGAATAAGAGTCTCCCTATATGTCTCAGAGTGTGCACCCTATCCTAGTATCAAGCCTTTGGTGTTCCTTTGCTGCCTTCAGTTGTGTGTAGATGTATTTGTGTATATACTATGTGTGTAGCAGAATGAGAAAGTAGTGCGTGTGTCATAGTTGACTATAGACACAACAAAATCCCTTGCAGACTTTTTTTATGGGGATGATGTACAAAATGCATGTAACCTGCCGGAGGAGCAATGTATATTACTTAGTGCCATCCATACATTCATGAAATCTCTGGGATAAACTAAACTCTAGGACCAAGGTGAACACGAGACAGTGCTTCCTTCTGAAGTATAGAGATTGCCTTTACCTATCTCCGACGCTTTTAGTTTCCCTGAAGTCAGTGCTTAATTTGAGCCGGTGCTTTCCCGTTTCTAGGCACTGGCACTAAATTGGTTTCCGGTGCTCGGCACCGGCACTTAACTGTTATCACCACACTTATGACACTCTGCGACATGGGGGCACTGGTCATCTAATTTAGAGATGAGCAGAAAATCGGTTGTTAATTAATACAAAATACATTAAAAAATACTAATTCCTGCGTCCCCAGCCATTCCTTTAGCTCTGGGGACCTGAAATAATCTGAACTGTCTCACATGAAGGTGAAAGAGATGGTTAGTAGCTGGTTTGGTACCGTCATTGGCAGCGATGATGGGGTAATGGGTGGTGCAAGCTGTCGTGGCCTACTGGTCAGAGCCCCAGCACTTATTAGTTTACAAATTAAGCGCTGCCTGAAGTGTTACCTCTGGAAGTTAGGTAGGTATAAAGTGTGAAGGCGTATAACTCTTTTGTGCCCATGTTGTGGGTCCCTCTGAGTCAGGTACTCCTAGTCCCAATCTCTGTCCGTTAACACTCAAGAAATACTACTGTTGTTGGAGGGAATAACCAAAAAGGAGCAGAACTGCCTGAAACCTGTTCCAGAAGAGTGCTTGTAAACACAACAAACTCCTTCTGGAATCATAGTTTAAGAACGAGACTGAAATCCCAAGTAAGTGCTCCATGATATTTCATTAAACGGTGCTCTGGCACTACCATACAGGGTGTGGGAGAAACCCCTGCATGAAGTGCTGGTCTCTAACAGCCCGGGTCTCAGCCAGGTGACGACTCGTAGGCCTGGGCAAAATTTCCATTCTGCTAGCATAATCTCAGAGTTTTGGAAATTTCGTGTTACTTTTGTACTGTGAGATTTCCAAAATTATTCTGTTTACACACTTTGCGTAATTACACACTGTTTGTGGTCAAATGTAGTGCTAGTGCCCAGGAATAACTTGAGCACTCAGAACATGTCCAGCTGACGTTAGTGGCAATTGTGTTTTTTGCACTATTTTTAGCACAGTTGCATCCATGTGTCCAAAATGGACTCGGTGACATATTTGGTGGTAACATTTAGCATATAATTCCGGTTCTACATTTTGCATAATTTCGAGTCATTTTTCAGAAATTTCACTTAATTACATAAAAGTAAAGGACTCAAATTTATCACACAGTTAGCGAGGAGACATATCCTTAGGCCAAAGAATTCCTTGTGGAAACACTGAAGATTTGCCCTGAGGAGGAACCTACACTTGCTGCCGAAAGAGGAGTGCCAAAACTGCTTCTGCAGAAGGAACTTGCCAAAAGGAGAGTCTTCCTGGAAGTTAAAAAATTAGAAGAGAAAGAATTAACATCCGAGTGTCAAAAGAGGTTGGTGGTCCCGCCTGCCCCATTATGATGTAACCACCGTGCAGGTGGTCGTAGAATGCCTTTTTCTACTGAGGCCTGGAAAAGGGCACAGCACAAGCGGCAGTAGAAAAAAACACTTAACATCCATGCACTGTCTGCCATGCACCACATGGTCTGGGGCCCTGCTTGAGGCCCGAAAGTCCCTTTCCAACAGCCTTTTCATGGTGGTTGAACTGCCATGAAGAGGCTGTGGGACTTGGACATCCTGCGCAGGCACCACCTCCATTGTATGGATAAGTATCTGACCGCCGCCCTAATGGGCTCACTGAGCCTGTCGGAGGCAGAGGTCTGTCCCCCTGACCGATGCGGTCCGACTGTCCACATTGTCATGCGGTGGTCTGACCGTAGGCCTGGATGTCGGTGGGACCAACACCGACGGCTTATCAAAATGAGGTCCATAGTGTAATTTCGTGATTACATATTGGATCAAATTAAATCAAGTTGAAAAAGTTAACTTGACAAAGTATATCATTTGCATGTCTTATGTCTTGCAGCGTTGCTAATGTAGCATGCAGGAAGGTGGAGTGAGAGAGGGGACCGAAAATATAGCAGTTAAGAAACAAAATCATATCTTCATTTTTTGTGTGCAATTATTCAGGGCTACTTGAGGAAAATAAAAGGGCTTCCTTGCCTGCAGTTTTCTCATCCTACTTTGTAATGTCTCACTTTGTTTCTTGGTATGTTTGCGTGTAGATGATAATAACTCGTATGTTTATCCTCTCCAATCTTTCCATGTCTGTCCCTCTCACCTATTAAATTCTAATGCAGGTAAGAGAAAAAATAAAGTACACACTATTTCACTTTGCAAAGAAATCCATGAGGACGCAGGGTTGTTAGTAGCTCAAGAGTAAAAGTTCCTGTTTCCTGATTTCAGCGCTAGGGAATCCTGGGGAAAATTTGCATATTCATGCCTCAATTTGCAGTGCATATTTGAGAGAACAAAGTAACCACTCGTACAGCCATTCATAAAACCAAATTAACTTTTCAGTCGCTATTATTTAACCACACATTCAGAGTTGCAGCTTGATTTACCTCCACAATAAAAACCCACCTTTTCAGTTGTCTATCAATCTATGACATTCTCCAAATACACTGGAGGGTTTGGATTCCATGCTGGATTGACAGGCTGAGCTGGTCTGAGCCTTGTCATGTTTGGTTTTGGCATTTTGAAATTATAAGTGATCAATGTTGGTTTTCTTGCAATTCTTTGAAGATGGCATACTGAATGTTTGCTCATTCGAGGTACAACTGAAATGATCTCCAACCAAGTACATCGTTTTTTTCAAAGCTCATTCTTACACAGCAATTTGCTGTTTTTATATATTGTAAATTTAAAAGTGCACTCTGCATGCTTGGCATGTAAGTCTCGAATGACTGTATTAAGATGTAAAGACATGTTAAATCATACGAGTTTGCAGAATATCGCTCTTTTAATGTCGAAGAAAAAATTGTGAAGACAAAATAAAGCAATTTCTCTCAATATTTCTATATGTCTGAACAATACCAACAATAAAATTCACAAAGTGACAACCTTGCCTTCCCGGCAGATCACGACATGTCCACTAAGTGCATCCTTCTGTCTGAAATTGAATTGCAAGCACACCTTTTTTAAATGTTTTTTTTTTTTTAATCTTGTGTGAAAATATGAATCCTTACTAAAGTGGCCTTATACTTATTGAATGCAGCAAGTCTAAGTCTAAGAATGCAGCAAAACAATTTAACTCTGAAGGTGTTTTCTGGTAATAAGCAGTCAATATCAAATTATTAAGTCTTGTACTTCAAAACATCCTTTTATATAAAGTCATGTAAAAATAGAATCCCTTATGAAGAAATGAGCTCATTCCACAACAGCACAAACCAGGGAATAAGTGAGCACAAACAAAAAGAGGTCGGTAACATTGATGATTAAGTGGCCAAATGCATTTTATTGAACAACGATGTACAGATTAAATGCATATTCTTGCGTCATGATCTCACAATAGTTAAAATGGTGCAGAGAGGCTAGTTCACAGAATGTATATCATGTAACCAAAAACAATTTTTAAAACAATGCTACGCCTATTGTGAAATATAAAATGTGAGTGAAGGTGATGCTTGTATTGTAGCGCCAATATTTTAGAAAAAGACCTCATATAAGCACAATTAAAGCATTTAAGGACCTACTTACATAGGTCTTCGAGACTAGAAAAAGTGTAATGTTACATATACTTACGTATGTATTTGACAGTCGGAGAAGTGCCATGTAAAGGCTGGGTCTGGCCTAACAATAGCCACCTTACATTTTATAAAAAATAAGTTCCTGTTACAAAGTTTTAAAAAACACATAATTTTATTGCTCTCAAGAGCTGTTAGAAAGGTGTAGAACCTACAAAAGCAATAATGTATTGTCTGTGAAATGTAGTTTTTATAGAATCGGGGCTTACTGTTTTGTCTTCTGGGGAAAGGAAAGAGAGTCCAAACTGTAGAGTGCCATGGATGAATGGGAGTTATTTAAATATTTTTGGAAACTGCATTATATGTTTGAAATCATTATACTTTATTTCAGATGATATTGTTATTTCAGTGAGATTTTCACAGAACACAGAAATGATCCAGTAGCCGGAGTAAGGAAGAAGCTAGCAGAGCACCGCACCTAGCACTAGGGTTGAATATATTTTATGGAAGTGGAAAGTAATTGTATGCTGAGTCTCAGGTACTTGGCTAAGTATATAGACTGCCATTGCACCTGGAAAACTAGTGGAGCGCTAGTTGAAGTTTTTGTCAATATATTTATGTCAGTCTGTGAGATTCTGGAGTAACAACCCCGATACCAAGGCTGTTTGTTTAAGTAAAAAGCTCTATCTGCCTTATTCAGAGAATCCCTCCTCAGGCAATCTGAACCTACCTGGCTTTAAGGACTGGTCCATGCCTGTGAACCAAGTTTAAGAATGATTGAATGTTTTTTTTAACAGCATTGGATGCAATATAAAAGCAGACTGCACATAGAAACGTACTCTTGCTGTGAATTAGCAACTACAAAAACCACACATATACTATATATATTTCGATGTGTTTTTTGAATATGTGCAAACATATGCACATATGTGAAAAATGGGCATTATTATCACCATGGCTTATCATTCTAAAAGTCATGACCACAAATTCTGGAACAGAGGTTTACAAATGGTAGCTTGAAATTTCTACTGGTGCTTAAATTGTTTATTATGCCATGCTATCCCTATTGTAAAATAACACCTTATCACAGTAACACAATTAACTGGGTTGTAGGATTCCCAGAGTTATGAGAGAAAGGCATAAAAATGCGTGTGGACATGCACACACATGTTCTGTTTCACTCTTCTACGTTGTCCTAGTTTTTGATTTTTTTGATGCAGGCTGCGCTGCATCACTTTCTCTCTCATATTAATCACTTGTTCTGTAAATGCTGTGTGAGCCTGTGACATCTGGTAGCCTGTATTTCACGGTTCCAACGTTAAACTTGATTTTTGTGTATTGGGTAAAGTAATTTGTCATCCCACCATTGCATTTTAACACCGCATATGCGCCCGCGATGCTCTCTGCTGTGCTACGACACTTAGACAAAGTAAGTACCAAAGGGATTCTCTTTGATTAACCTTGAACGAGAAAGCCCTTGCAGCTGAATTACTTCTGATCCCCAAAGTGCAGTATTAATAGCTTGACATTTGTAAAGAGGAAGAAAAGTTACCTACATTTCCAATGGCGTTTTCACTCCTGTACACCAGTGTTGTGCTCTTTGTCAGCATATTAGAGGCCTTGACGTACAGTGATCTATGACTAATGGACTTGGCTTGAAACTGGAATTATTTCACAGGCGCAGTGTACAGGAGCGGGGTACAGATTTTCATTTTAGTGCTGAGAAACTCCAGTATGTGTCAGGATGGATGATCCATTCATGCACCAAGGTCACTCGGAGAACTGGTAGGAGGCTCGAGCTGCGCATGCATTTAAGAAGGGCTGGGTATCCATGAAGGATGCCATTCAGCCTGGTGGGGGGGCATGGATAGGATAACCAACTTAACATCAAAATGATCTGTTTTTAATGAATGAAGCAACAGTACAGGTTAGGCACGGTTTCCAGGTATCACAGTGAGATAGCGTTGCAGAAGGCTTTCACAGCAGATCATGAAAAGCATTGCACAAATGAATGTGAGTATCTTTCTATTCTAAGTTATTTTAATGGATCAGCAGAACAATTATGACGTACATTATGATTCAGACTTGGTAAGTTTTCGCAGGAATATAGACATTTGTGCGGAAAAACAGTAATGCAAATAGATTCATGCATTTCTTAGGGCGTACCTGAGTGCCTGCCCACCTGCACCCCCCCTTCCTGTTTTGCATAATACATAACACATAACAGCTTATAATGGTCCTCTACCCCTGATGCATTTGTAAATCCATCAGCCTTCCGCCTTCGGATTTATGGATGTGCCACCAGAACTCCTTGATGGCATTATGGCGCCATAGTAGATATTCCAGCTATACATCACCTATGCCAATCTTTACACATATTAGTAGCCAGTCCTCAACAGCACCATTGCCTTACACTCAGCTTGTCCTTTCTGCTATAAACCGAGCTGCACTCTGTCTTGCAGCTTCTGTTGATTTAAGAAGAATACTAAATGTCAACCTTCAGCTTCTTCCTTTAATCCGGGATCGCTGTCCACTTCACTTTAGGGGCGGATATGAGAACGCTCATTAAAGCCCTCAGAGCCAGAAAGGCTGTCTGTTTAACGCTAAATAAAAAAGTCAGCTCCGCAGCATTAAAGGAAGTTTTGTGATTTAAAAATCACTTTTAGGTCGCTCTTCAACTTTTGCTGAAATTAATGTTAATATTCTAATTCTATACAGTGATCCAAATTCCAATTTGGCATCAACTTGATTCATTTTTATAGCAGAATCAGGATGGAAAGGAGGCAAATATTCTGTATAAGTATTTGCTCCATCCTTAACTCATTCTGTGTGAACATTGAAAATAATTGAACCAAACTTTCCTTCAGAAAAAGATCTAATCTGTTCCAAATGCCTGCAGTTGTCCACTCACTCAGCCAAGCAGAGTCCCTATCACCTCCTTCACTCACAAGGTTACAGTATGCAAATGACTTCATTCGTTCTTAGCTGACACTGGCTGGACAAGGGTACTTGATCCGGTGGCCCATAGCTCCTGGCTTAGAAGTAGTGGTCACAATGTATGATCAGTGAATACCTGCAAATGTTAAAATAATTTTCATTTGAAAGGTGTTCGTCAAAAATGTCACAGACGTTTAATAGAAATCCTATATTTCTGCGCAGATAAAGATTTATCAATAGGGCTTTTATAAAAAGGGCTTTGTGCTGTTGAAAAGTCATAACCTACTTAACTAGTTGATCGTTCTTTTCAGAGGCTCGGAAAGGGGAAGCGTATCCCTGGACATGAAATTGTAGATTTGCATCTTTCTTCATATGAAGCAACCTCATCATACAACTTAAGACATAACTAGATGATATTGGAACGTTTTGTGGTAAAGAAGGTCATTGTAGGAAACATTTTATTTTTTTATTAATTTTGGATAGCTTTTGGGGAAGTTAGTCATCTGATACTGCATTAAGGCAGGAAACACTGAACCAAGGTACCTTTAACTTTTTAGGGACAGGATTTTTTTTGCAATGGTATATTTTTAAGGTGTTTTTGAAAGATGACGATAGTGATTGGAAACCTCAAAGTAAAAAGCAAAAATAAGTCTTATTACATGAAAATTGTTCATAAATAAGATTTAATTAACTAATTACATCATTTGGAATATATTTAGAGACTCGTTTTTTAGTTAATGTATTTAGATTTTCTATAACTTAGTGCTAAATGGGTTATTTTTTAACTACTGTTTTAACCTCTATTTTTAATTCATAATATTTGTAGTGAATTTTTAAACAGCTTTTACAAACTTTGTATTATGTAACATTCACAGTTTGAATTCTTCCTATAAGTTCATAATAGTTCTATATAGGCTAATGTTAAAAACTGTTTTTAAAAAAATGCATCCATTGATGCCCCCTTTTGCTAAGCGGCAATTGTAGATTTCTCTTTTTGCCCACGAGTGGAAGGCCACTATTTCATTAAGCCTTTTGAGGTATTTGGGCTTCTCCTTGATTTTAGGAAGCTGGCACTGTCTGGGCTAGACACCTCTTTACCGACTCTTGAAAGTGTGCCCAAAGCAGAGAAATAATTCTTTGTGGTGCAATACTGTGTTTGTGGTTATGATTAGGAGAGCCTGGGACAAAGGGTTTTTGCTAGTTTAAAAAATTGTTTTGCCCTGGTGGCTCTCTAATTTCATCTCAAAACGTTGCCTCCCTCCCTCTCTCTTCATTTTATTCTGTACTGTAAAGTAGTTTTATCGAATGAGTGTAAAGTGTAATATCCAATTGTAATACCAAATTATCATTTTGGAACAGCTAATGTATTAATACAAATCCAGTTCTAAATAATTTGGGTAAAGTTAAACATTCCCCAAAATAGTTTGTTTGTTTCCAATTATAATTTTAATCCTGGAATGCTCTTGACAAAGTAAAAAATCCCTCAATTATTTTCTGTTGTAATTCACCAGTGCCAGAGGATGCCGCCTTATGGGCACTGCTGAAAGCAAAATACAGAGAACCGCATGAGTTACACTCCAGAAGGCTTCCTAGGAGCCATCCTGGGCTCTTCATTTGCCACCATCTAGTAAGTCTAGCTCCATTACATTTTTCAGTGTGCACGAAAACAGTGGATATTTAAGAGTCATCATCATTGGTATGTGAACATAACAACCCTTCTAAGCAACACATTATGTCACACAAAAAAAAAATGAATAACAACGTGTTTCTGGGAGTGGGAGAGTTTGTTCAACATAACCTACACTAAATGTGGGGTTTTGGTTGAGGAAGTTTTAGGTGGCTGCCCAAAATAAAAGGAGCAAAGATAGTAAAAATAACTGTGGCAATAGTTTCTTTCAAATGGATCACAGCAATGGCTTTCTATATGTTTGCATAGATTCACATACCCACTGCCAAATATGTTCTTTAGCCTTCAGAAGCTTTATTTAATCAATTTTTGTTCTGACTGTGTCAACAGCTTAATGCCTTGTTTGCCCTATTTGGAAGTGGGACATGTCTCTCTTACGCCTGCTGCACTCCTACCAGCATTCTCCCAATGTAATCATCAAATCCCTAGTGTCATAACAAACAGTCTTTCAATTGGAGGATATACTCAGGAGAACGTGGTCGCAGCACAGTTTGGAGCGAAGGGCTCATTAGTTTATTATTGGTGTCGTTTATTACAGTTATGAAGCATAACTATGCATGTAAACCAACTTCTAGACACTGGACAGATATTAACAAATACACAAGTTGAACAATATACGCAAAATAGACAAACCATGCAGAAGCCAAAGAAGCTTCAACTAACTGCTATTTTAATAATGTTGTGCATGGGTCTCTGATTAAAAGATTGTGTTCCAATCTGAGGTTTAATTTACATTGTTTCATAACTTGACTCCTGCCACTCCCAACAATTTTGGATTGCCACCATTAATGAATTGACAGGGTGGAGTTGGGGGTTGGAGGAAGGTCCATGAGGTACCTGTTAGTTTTACCATCTATTGCTTTCCAAATATTAGATAGCTATCTGCGTTCAATATGTTTTACAACTATCAGCCATCCAAAGTCAGATATTTTCTGTGAATCACAACTGTACTTTTCCAGCTGCTAAATGATACACATTGCCCAATTTTTGATTTGTTAATATTTGAGTTCCTATTTTTGAAGCCACATGCAAACAGCACGCATCACTGAATTATATATAGACACTATAGTTGCCTCTAAATAACAATTTGATGGAAATGTAAGAATGCATTTTAGCTATTGTATATAAATCATAATTAGCTAACTTGACCACATCTGGACTTAGGTGTACAAAACATAGGTCAGGATCAATTAAGACACTGATGTTAGGTTCCACCGGAACAGCTTGAAATATGTTTACTAAGAATGGCTGAGCGCAAATTGGTCTTAGATTGACTGGATTAGTATAGTAAAATGTGGTTTCTTTAATAGAGATGATACCACAGTCTTATTAAATTCTTGGCATAAGTGCCTCTATGAAGGAAAGAATGACAATACAGACAATGTCTTAAGCCATAACCTCAATTTAATTGTTGACCAGTATGACAGGGCAAGGATCAGTTGCAGAACCTGATGATTTAAGGTTGGCTGCATGATTAACCACTTCATAAGCCGTGGCAAACTTGTCATTGAATGGAGGCTAGTATTTTTTGTAAATGTCCAGAATAAGTATTAATGTCCTTTACTATGCAGGTTTGAATGTTTTATTTTTAGATGGTAAGTAACCTGCTAATAAATACCCTAACTGAGAGGTTGATTGACTCACATTCATATTAGGTGAAGAGGGTATTTAGGCTACCATAAACAAATCATTCTACAAAAGTTATAAAAACTACCAACACTTTATGCAACTTGGATATAAAATATATTTTTTACACTTCTTTGTTAGAAGATACAAATAAGAATGTTTATGAGGGACTCTACAACCATTCTGGCCATGTGTTTTTTTGTTCCTGGATGTTCTAACCTTTTGTTTTAGGGTTGCTATTTATGGTGCCATAATCCTGAGGAACCCTGCGAACTACAAATTGGTGCTCGTTAGGAGCCTGTCTTTTGTGTTCTCTAAATAGGTTAGTCCATATTACCTTCTCCGCACTCTGTGGTCTCAAGGGTGTAGCTTCCTCTGCACAAGGCCTGCCACCATATTTTAGTTTCTATGATGAAGTAGCTGCAGCCAGAGGAGTTGCAATCTTGTCTTGTAACCAACCTTAAAATATATTTTCCTACTCCGTAGATACCTCAGTACACTGGTGAGTCTGCATTGCTGCACTCAGCTTCTTGCGGGCGACTCAGGAAGGTAAATCATACGCACAATCACGTCTCTGGATAGAGGGGATTAAAGAGATCACTCTTAATTATAGCAGAAGCAAAATCTGTGGCATTTCTTCTCCTCAAAGCCCATTCCTGCTTCATCCTCGGCTCCTTAGCATTTTTCAAGTGGGCTTCGAAAGCTGCTGAGATGCGTGGAAAGGTCGTAGCGCAGAATTCTATCCATATAAGTTCTTTGAGATGTGTTGATAATTATGTTTTCAACACGTGTGGTAGATCAGTGATGAAATAAGATCAAATAAATTAAATTCAGTTTGGTTGAATTTTGGTTAACAAATTCAAAAATCCCCTGAGCTCTGAAGCTGGAAAGAATTGACAACTGTGACAGCAAAAGATGTAAAAATGTTTACCTTCTTCGCCTTTATCAGTACATTATGAAAAGGATGAGGTTGTATGTTTCATGTTGAGGGCTCTGAAAAAGCATAGTGAAAAGCCTGAATCATTTCATTAGAGAAAAAGGACCGACCTTTTACTGAAAAGAGTGCTACCAAGAAGAGCATTGCATGAAAAGCCGAGTTTGGAACCAAATCCATTAGCTGTTAAATCAGAGCTGTGGGTAACTGCTGGAGCACATGTGAACACTTCAACACGTGTACCCATAGGCACTAGCAGTCAAACGCATTAATCCTCTGGCATTGCATACCAATTGTAGTTCCCTGTGTTTTTTTCTGTTTTTTTTTTTTACCAGAGATTGTACACTTGACTGTCCTCACTTTGAGAATACTTGCAACCAAAGTATTTTTTCTCATAATGGTCAGCAGGGCCGGCTTTAGTGCTGGTGGTGCCTGGTGCAACACTCATGCTCATATTCACTCACTACTACCCAGCAAAAGTGCACCTGATCTCTCCCTGGCCCCTCTCTCACATACATTTAATTTGTTTTAAAGCGCTGTTAAAGGCTGTCTTTACTAATTCACTCAACTAGCAGGCATATTAACCCTCTGTGCTACTTTATGGTGAGTCAAAACTGCCACCAGACAAAACTCTGATCTCTCTCTCTCTAGCAGGTACATGAGCCACAAAAGTTATCTTGACATTTTTATTGCTTCCTGAAAGCTGGATGCAAAAGAAAGACAAGGTGTTTTTAAATCATGTTATTGCTAAACACAGCACCCTCTTGAAGTCAGGTCCTCCCTATCCAGGCAGTGCCCAGTGTGGCCAAACTGGCCGCACGTTGCTAAAGGCAGCCCTGATGGTCAGACCTATGTTCCATTTTCCTGAGTTTGCAGTTTTGAGTTTGTAAGAGGCTTGATTCTGCTGCTGACCAGGGATGTATGAAATTGCAACTTTTTTTCTTTACAATCCTCATGACGGTCTTTGGAAAACCTTATTATATTGAGTTCAGCAATTCCATACCTGCCAATTCACATGGTGCCACTGTGTGACACACGATATCGGCTCCCATCACACGGTCTCCTGGTGAGAAGCCGATATCACACTGTGGCAGGGAAAGCGAGCAGAAAACCACTGTAAATAGTGATTTTCCATCTCATTTTCAGATGTTTTGAACTGGCAGCATCCATTAAGGGTTGTGAAAACACCCCATGACTTCAGCACCAGACTCAGCAAGTTTTATTTACTTTTCAGGAGGAAGGAGGTTGGGGGTGGGTCGGATTCAAAAGTGCCTCATAGGTACTTCTTGGCACGAGGTTCAGCCCCCCTCCTCTCACAGTGAGATTGTTCTTCAAGTTGGCAGGTATGCAATTCATGTCCCTTAGTTCCTTGTATACCACTAACAAAACAGATCAGCATAAGATATTATTTTCGCAAAATAGGTGCCTCCGTAATGCTATCTTTCATAGAAAACCACTACAAAGGGTACACTTGAACAAAAAAATTACATACGAAGGTGCCATTTTGCGTTGCAAAATCTGCAGAAGGTACACAGGCACTGAAAAATGGCGAATTTGTAATTTTGCATTAAAAAAGGTCTACAATAGGAAGACTTTAAAACTTCTGCATATTTTTTCCAGCTTTGCTAAGTTCAGGTATGGGTGAAGTTGATCCACTATGTGGTGATATTTATCACAGTAAATGGAGAAAATCTTAACAAACACTGTAAATCACGACACTCTTGCTACTGACTCTTATTTACTCACGATATTGCAATAATCAGAACCTAATCAGCTCTGTCCCCTCTCAGAGCTATTAGCTAGCTGATCCCTTTGCTGGTGACTAAAAGCTAGTACATATTCAAGAGCCAGTGCCTAAACATGAGCAGTGGAAGGACACAAGTCCTCCAATCAGAAGGATGATAAAGAGGCCATGCTCCCGGAAAAGGAAAAACAGATGTGGAAGGAGAGCCACTGAATAAGAAATAAGCAAATGAGACAACAAAGCCAATAAATAGTAAACAATGGGCTGGCTCAAAGCCCACCATTACATTTCGGAGTAGTGCACAAGAAGTTGTCTCCCACCATATGGATAAAATCTGCCTAGTAGGTGAGACCAAAGGAAGACATGTACAGCCACTGGGCACTCTTTAATCGTACCGTGCTCAGTAAACTCAATCTTAAGAATATTTGGACGTGTGTCGTTTTATAGGGTATGATTGTCATTGTATAATTGTATTATTGCACCAATAGAGCATAATCATTCCTCACTGAAAATCTTAATACCCAAACGCCTGGTGGTGTTTTTTCCCTCATTGAAATTACAGGCCTTTTCTATTGTCCTAAATGTCCTAGATAGGTAAAAAAGTATTTCTTAAAAGTTCTCTAGCATCATTTTCTCATGTCAAAAGGTGGAACGTCAAATCTGGGGAAAAAACAGCATGCAAACCATCTTTATAGGGTATGTAACAGGAAGCAATGTTTTTTTTTTTTAACTGAGGATCCGGCTACAGCATTAACCCCTTCACTGCGGTGCTATTTCCGGGTGGGGAGGGCGCGCACAGCGCCCCGGTGCTCGTCATGAGCCACGGTGCTCGTGTGCTCATAACGAGCAGAGCTCGTCAAGGCCACACCCATTTGTGTAGAACGCTCGCACAGCAGGGGAATTAGCCCCTTTTTGTGAGCTTTCTAACGGTCATGACGACCTAAGCTCGTCATGAGCATGGGAGGGGTTAATCCAGAACACAAATGTTTCTAGCTGATAGGGTCCCTCCAATTTCAGATCACAATGTGTGCACTTTCAGCAGTGTAGACTGATCAATCAATAAAGGTCTTGTATAGGGTGGCTACTCACCTGTGAGGGTCTCAAGGCGCTGCGCCTCTCTCATTCTAAAAGTTCTGAAGTGAAGTACACAACTGTTTCCAGCCTTGGTTTGTCAGAATACCTTAGTGCAGTGTTTCAGGCTGCAGTTATCACTACCTACCAACATAATCATAATAAGTTACCAACCGTGACACTTGCAGACCTTTGTTGGCCTAGACGAGATTGTAAAGTGTGAGATTATGGGCACATGAGCAGTCACATTCGATTGTTCAACTCTTTGAACCCATCTTGCTACCAATAATTGCAGCCTCTTAGAACATGAAGAAAAATAACCAAGCTGGCAAATTATATCTTGGGGATTATGAATATCAGAAAATTAGATATAGTAGGTCTGTATTTACAGTCTCCAAGGCTAGTTGTAAAGGATTAATCCGAGATTGTGATATAAAGCAGTGCATGTGCCCATCAAGAGGGTGGAAGGCCATAGTGACCTTTTCCTGGAGTCATTCTTTCACTACTCTATGAATGTGGTCCCTGGGCCTGTTGTATAGCACATGTGATCTGAGCTGGCATTCTCCCGCCTGCTGGGAAGCCATTTTCAGAAAAACCTAGGGGTCGATTAGGATCGCGGATTTTCCGCATCCTCCGGGCTGGCGGAAGCCACCGCCGGCCCGGAGGATGCGGAAAATCCGCTGCAGACCCACCAAACACCCACCGCCAAATTAGGATGGCTGGTGGGTCTTGGTTTCAGTCTGACGCTTTTCCGCCGCGGTCGGCTTACAACCGCGGCGTAAAAGCTCTAATATGGTGGCGGTGTCTCTCAG
Source organism: Lissotriton helveticus (assembly GCF_964261635.1). Lineage (NCBI taxonomy): Eukaryota > Metazoa > Chordata > Amphibia > Caudata > Salamandridae > Lissotriton > Lissotriton helveticus. The sequence continues at coordinate 601,854,617 of NC_136061.1, read as the reverse complement.
ACACCGCCAGACATATTAGGATGGCTTCCCAGACATGCTTTTCCGCGGCGGGTTCTCCGCCGTGCAAAAGCATACGGATCTTCACTTCGGGGCCCGTTGCGGGCCCCCTGGGTGAAGGGATGTGGGGGGGGTGCACATGGGGGGTACCTATGGTACCCCCCTGCATTTACATGCAGAAAGCGGCAGGCACCGCGCGGTGCCTGCCGCTCATGCAAATGCAATGCATGCGTTTTAACATTGCGGCGGGTGCAGCTTGAAGCCTTACCCGCCGCAATGTTAAAAATAGAGGATGTGACCGCCAGGGTGGCGGTCACATCCTAATTGCACAGGAGGGAACGCCGCAGCACATGCGGACGTTCCCTCCTACTCAGGGCTTGCGGACGGACGCAAGTCCGTCCGCGATCGTAATGTGCCCCTTAGTGTTCAGATGGGCGGCTCCAGTGCCACATTCCTCCTCCCAGGATTCCACTGGTTTCATCTGGGGCCGGGTGACAGCTTAATTTGTTTTCTTTTTGCAAAGCTCAGTAAACTGTATTTCAGATGTCTATCCTTGCCTCTTCCGCTAGGATGTTGAACCCTAACCCTCGCTATATTGCATTGGGTATGAGACTGACAAAGAACAAACGGATGCCAAATCCACCTCCTTTTACTTGCAGCTCATTTACTGTAATTTCAGTAATGGAGCTGTCTGTCTGTGATTTCATGTTCAAAGAAATTGTGTTTTTTTCTTCCTTGCATGCTGTCTCACCCCCTTGTCCTAGTCTTTTCTTTTTAAGGTTTTATTTTAGTAACATTTTGCTTGCATTCAACAGGGCAAGTTACGCATGACTTTGAACCTAGAGAAAGTTGAGTCTGGAAGTGTTTCAGATAGCCAGATCATACCAGGGATGCAGAACTACCCACTGACAATCTTCTGGTGTCCATTAATGTCTGATTATGTGGCCTCTTTTTACTTATAACTGGCGATTCTGTACTGCTAGCAACGGGAGGGAACTACATGTCTCCGAATACATTGCAATGTACCAGTGCAGTGCAATCCAACTGACAGCCAGTACAAAATTACAATAAGAGCACCAGTCGATTGGTACATGCCATTTTTTGCACTGGTGTTCGGTGCAGAGCTTGGTTTAAAATTGCCTTTCACATGTACCAAAAAGCATAACTCGGCCTAACGTTCTCTTTAAAAGCCTTTAACATTAACAAAGTCGCAAACTTGAACTATTATGGGTTTCCTTACCTGGGACTGTGGCTGCTGGGAGTGGCACATAGCTGGGAAAATTCTGAGACATGCCTTAAATGAATTACCCTTCCCGAGCAAATCATTACCTGCTTTACTAGTTATGTATTGAAAAATCTTTTCAGGAACTATGAAACGTTATGGAGAGTATTTAGTCTGGCGTAGCTGTTTACTTGGCTGTGCTCCCACTGATGCCTGTGGTCACTCATCCAAGAAGGTTAGAAGAAGGAGGCTCCTAACCTCTAACACTCATCAGGGAGAGAGAGGGAAGGAGAATAAATTACTGGAGTCACAGGGGGTGGGCATAGTGCCAATGCAGTTGGAAGGGGCGTGATATGGAGTTTGACGTGGCATAAGCAGGTGCTACATGTTCATATCTGTGAAACTCAAACATTCTCATCAAATTCTTCAACAGAAGCACCGTTTAATGCATAACCAGTATAGTGTATCCTTTCGTGGGAAGTCTGTGGCGGAGCAGGCCAATTTTCAACAATGTCCTTAATATTTTTGATTTGCATAACTTCTGAAATATAAAAAAGAATGCATCTCAAGCAGAGGCACATTCTTTTAAATTAACTACGGAGTTCACAGTTTAGAAGCGTTAGGTCCCTTACAAAATCAAGCAATGGCATAGCCAATAGCTCTCACCTGCGTGAGAGCTATTGAGTGTTCCACTGTCTTTTCGCCATCTTGTACAGCAGCATGGCAAAAAGTAAAGTTGGAAAATAAATGGTATGATGTAGCCAGCACTGCTGCCATGTCGTAGCACTTTTCTTCCTAGCAATATGGGCAAGCAAGGATGGGGAAAGTGGGTGGTGATACAGGCAAGTAATGATGAAAGAGAGGTGAAGGTTTGGGGGCAAAAACATAGAGTAGGGAAGGTCGGTAGGAGGAAGAAGTATGGACATGGGTGAGTGGGAGAGGATAAAGAAACAGTGCCTCAATGACAGGACAAGCATAGGCAGGACACTGCTTAGTATTTGCTCCACAGAAAGAAAAGGAAGTGACACCAGCACGTGCTGGCCAATCAGGAGGCCAATCAGGAGGCAGCAAAGAAGAGTGACAATTAAGCCAACGAATGGTGAGCAATGGACGGGCTCCAAGACCTTTATTGTAAATAATATCCCTCGCAGCGACAACGCATGCACTGATCGCAGACGAGACCCACAAAAGACAAACTTATAAATGCTAGCACAAAATGTGCCCCATCATGCTGCATAATTCGCCATTTCTTGATGCATAGTTTAGTCAACCCTGCTACATAATTTGGTCCTCGTCTGTTGCACAATCCCAAAGGCCCAGCATATAGGTCACATGACTTACACACATTTTTCCATTTATAGAACTTCTACAAAGTAGAATATTCCATGCGCAAATGCTGACATGCCGCGAAGGTTACAAAGTGCTATCAAATGCATCCGCAGCCCTGTTATCATATCTTGGCATGCTGCACATGCAATGCTTGATTGTGTGCACGTCAAACAGTTCACAAACATCTTAAATTGTTAAAATACAGCTAAATCAGGCTACCAGAATTGCGCTTTTGAAAACCTCTGCTTGAAAATCTTGTGCCCTTTTATCATCTGGTGCACCTGGAAGCTGGAAAATGAGGTTTATGAATAAATGTTTTATAGACATCTGTGTATCTTTAGCAAAGCCAAAAATGAATGGTGGGAGCTTATTTACTTCTGTACTTGTTTTTCATGTGGAGGATTTATTTTGTGATAAAGCGCTGCCTTTTTGGAACCCATCCCATACAAAGAGTGAAAAAAGAGGGAATAGTTGTGTGGGCACTGGCCTATAGATTTAACAGTCCATATATCTACTGCACTATATTCAATACTCAACCAACATTTGACTTGGCTGTGGCTAATGTATTGCATAGGTCGTCAAAAGGCCTCCACTTTCATAAGGCAAAGTAAGTGAGCAGCCTTAGGTTGTCGGCTAGTATGGCCTAATTTTTAATTTTTTTTAAGGCATGAAATTGCAATTCCCGCGTAAGGGGAGTACTCTAGCTGTCAAAATTACATTTTGCTTAGGTAATTAATAGTAGCGGTATTGGGGATTTTTGGTAGTCTGCGGATTAGGACAATTAGGTAGTGGGCATCCAGCAGGGCTGTGGAACCTCAACTTCCTGCCACTTCACATATTGGTGATATTTGAGGATCTTGGATTGAAATCATACGATTTGATGACCAGTCTGATTTCCGTATCTTCCAAATGAGTAGTTAGTCGTTGAAAGTGGGCAAGTATCCATATCATGAAATGATTTGGACAAAACGGGGATCCCTACATGCAACAAATACACTTGCTAGCTGTAGTAAAACCAATATAAAGGGAAAAGAAACAAGGCTAGATACAAGTGTGCAACATTTAGAAAACTAATAATCTAACAGGACACCATGTAATCAATCATAGAACATTGTGCATGGATATTATCAAAAATCTTTTTTTTTCATAATATTTTTTCGGTATTAAAAATGTTTCTATTTCAGTAAAATCTTCAATAAATTAAACAATGTATCACATATAAGACATGATTTTATATTTGAAAAGTTCATACATTGCAGTACAATTTCATATGCAATACAACACTTTATTATGTATTTAAAACACGGCCCAGATGGTTCTTGGACAGAAAGGAGGGTCTCATATAATGGAATAAACAGAAAGTGAATCATTTAAAGGCCCGAGAGGCATTCTTAAAAAAAAAAAAAAAAAAACATCTGGACACATATGAAGAAATGCAAATGGAGCGTAGCCTTTGATGGAATTTTCGACGCACTTTTTGGGAAAGTTTGTGTTCCTGCTGTTCTCACTGCGCTCCATTATAATTGAGTAGAATTACATTTTTGTTCAACAATTACAAAAAAACAAGAAAATTAGGAAAATTGCCACATAGGAAGCGTAAACCAGGATGGGTGAGAAATATAATTGGTGTTATCAGAGTGTAACAGAAAGGTCTACTCTTTAACTGAAAAGCTCACATTTAAATATTTCTTTTTTCTTTAATACAATATGAGAGCGTCCTTGCACGCTGTCCGTCATCTCCACACTAAAGATGAGCACGCCACACAATGACCTCTGTTGTAATTACGGTTCTGAAGGAGAAATCGTGGATTCTGGACAGGAGTTATGCAGAAAATGGGCCTGGAGATGGGTGCAGTGGGAAAATCAAACCACAATCATAAAAATGTCATTATGTGCATCACAGGTGAGATGGAAAGGGGATTGTTTGGCATAGCTGCCGAACATTATAAAATGCCGTCATTGTAAAACAAGAAAAAAAAGGTGCTATGACACAAGCAGCGTTAACCACGTCATAGCGATTTTATTAAGGCATTTTACACAGTATGTTAAACAAGCTTTTGCAATGCAATAGGTCTCTAATTTTCAAGAGTTTGAGCTATTGGCATTGCAAATGACAATGCCTTGTATGTACTTGTTGTTTTTGAAAAACAGATAAATAAAAGTAATTGTCAATTACAATGCCAATAGCTTAAACTTTTGCAAATGTGAGACCTATTGCATTGCAAATGCGTTCGGCAGCAGTGCTATAATTTTTTTTTTCTTTAAAGTTTTAGAAGAGTGCGTGTCCTGCCTGCAACAACAGACACGACAAAGCTATTTGAGAATATAATGTTCAGAGGCTGTAATTAAAGCCTTTCAAGTAACAACATATGGAACAGGGGGTGTCTCCATGGGAGGTTACAAAATGAGGCAAGGTGGTACTAAGGAGGGAATACTAAGCCTATTAACAAATGAATAGCCACAGTGCACAGAAAACAATGAAAAATATGAGCGGAGAGTGGGTGGAGCTTCAAGTCCATACCTGAATACATCATGCCACACAGTGCAGCACATTCGCTGCCCAGGCTGGACCTAAAAAAATGGGAGGGAAGGGAGGAGAAAAAAGAAATAGTACCTCAGTCATAGCACAAGCAGAATTCTGGCACCAATCGAGTTGACTCAACCTGTACTTGGTCCATGCACCAGAGATAGGAATAAAAACGGCACTTGTCCTGCGCTGGCCAATTAAGAGGCGGCAAAGAAGAGTGGCCCTGCTGCCAGTAAATAGTAATCAATGTGTAGGGTCCAAACCCTTTTTTGTAAACAATACTTTAGCTAGAGAAAGCACATGCAGCACATGGGCTGTTGCAGACTGGACCTAACCATGAAATTTGGAATTCTAGATACATTGTTTACTTTCTCTGAATATTGGGTTTGCTACATGCGGCAGCACTCGTTTAAGTGATCAGCAATATTGGGGGTTAGGTGAGTCAGAGTGGCATGTTACCAGAATTATGGGTAAAGTATTATAGTCATATTGCAAGAAATGGGATAGAAGGCAGGAAGTTATTGGATGCCTCATGGAAGCTGCTCTCTGCGAATATGTGCTCTTGCAAATAAAACCTTCACAAAACCTTCACAAACAGAATGGTGCTTTACATTTTCGAAAGGGAGCTACAGTAACCTATTCTTTTTTCCAGTGCAGTCCACTCATAGTCCACTCATGACATGAGGAAGCCTGTGCGCCTCAGACTTATGCCCAATTCCCACACATTTCTCTCTTAGTTTTACCACTACTTGTAAACCTGTTAGTGGTGACTCAAAATTATTAGTTACAGTGGGGTGGGAACAAACGCACATACACACTCACAACCACACATCCACAAGCAGATGCAAAACTACCTATCCACAAATGTACATACAAGCAAACATTTGCATACACTCCTCCACGGGTGTGCAAATACACATATTCATACATACACATCCGCACACAAACATTAAACAACATGACTTACCAGGCAATGAAGGTTAAGTCAACAACAATGGGTTGTGGAAGGGAGAAACCGAAGGCACCGGAATGTGCTGGGTGCTTTGGGGAGGAAAGGGAAAACTCAAGTCATAGTTCAGCCAGTGACTGAAGGACCTTCCCCAACTCCTCACAGAGTGTGATGGTGGTCAGTGAAACTTTTTGACCCCTGACTAAACCTCACTCTATGACAAGGTGTCCTTGATAACCAGACAGCCCTGGGCGCTTCAGAGATCACACTTGAAGCAACCAGTGTTGACTCTATTGGTGATCCTCCCTCTTGTCATGAGGGGGAGGACCTCAAAGATTTTTGCCGGGCAGAAGATGTCACTGCCCTCAGGGCTGTGGAATCTTCAGTCTGGTGAGGCTTGGCTCAGGCTCCCAGGCACCTGCACATTAGTACATGTAAAGCACTTGGCTGCCTGGCATGGTAAATGTCTGTCAGGCTGACCTTTGCTTAGCCTGACAAGCTGTGATTATATTTTAGAAAATGGAGGGGGCAGAGCCCTGCTGCACATAATAACAGGCCAGCATTGTAACCTATCCTCCCATTTGCCAGCAATTTGTCCCTTACTCTCTTCCATTTTTGATCAGTCATAGAAATAGAACAATAGCACTCTAATTCTATTTCAGAATATTTGAATACTGTATATGTTACTGACTAATGGAATCGGTCATTAATGTCTTATTTAGACCGTTTGCTTTCAGCATTCAAATGCTTGTGTTTTTGTAGCTCATTTTGCTTTAGAATATTCTACCCTCAGCAAACCAAATGTTTTAATAGCAATCCATCTGCCTGTGGCTATATTAATTGATAAATACCTTCTCCCTAGTTTTAGGCCTTTACTTCAGGGTTAAACTTCCACCTCGGAAAAAGGGCCTGCAACACCTTCGATATCCTGTAAAAGTGGTGTATAATGCTACATGTCAATTGCAAAAAGAACAATTAATGAATGCTGAACAATGTCAAACATTCACCCCTGTACAGGATCTGGGTGTAAATCCATCGCTTTTTGCTCCTCGTGCTATTCCAGTTCAAACTTAGCCATAACTCTAGTCTTGGCCCTGCTCCCAATGGGAACAGGTGAGCCCGAACTGCTAGGCAAGATCCTCCCTAGACAAGAAAGAAGCATCCTGGGACCGGTTTCAGGGATTCACCCCAATTTAGCCAGGATAGCTTGACACCAGTGGCATGGAGGGGTGTGGGTCCTTTTCTCGCTGTGCCACTGGACTCTTGTGAGCCTGGCTGATTAGGGGAGTTACCCAGTCCCAGGATCCTTGTTTCCAGTCCAGGGAGGACCCGGCTTGGCAGTTCTGGCTGAACTGTTCCCCTTAGAAGCAGGGTCAAGACTGATTTGTCAAATGGCTGGGTCTAAACTGGGGTGGCGTAGTGAGCAAAAGAACAATGGCTTTAAACCAGATCTCTTGACTGGGGGTAATTGTTTGATTCATTCAGCATTCCGTCCATCATTTGTTGCTGCAGCACATATCAACTATGTGGCATTTCATCTGTGTTAATGACTCTGAAGCAGCTTTTAAGGCTTATTGGCAATATTCGTATAATATAGGCAACAAGTCAGTTTCCCTCCTCTTACTTTTTTTTCTATCGTACAGATGAAATATTAGCATTCTCAATATATGTTCCATTCTCTATCAATGACATGAAACTGCGGTTAACAGGATAGTACAGTTTACACAAGTTAGTGGGTGATTACTGCTATGACAGCCAAATCATTCATGTTCTCCCAATGTGCATTTGGCAGTCAGTAAAAGGACACAAAGCTGCCAGATAAATTGAAGAGAAAGAATTGCCTATGGCATCTAAGCCAAGACTCAAAACTGCAAGCACCTTTCTGGGTGATCAGTATTTTAGTTTACAGAAAAAATATTAAATAAACTGTAAGACAAAAGATGATGGTAAAGAATATTTCTAATACATGACAGTAGAGGCACTTTGCTGCTCATTGCCTTGGAATAAGTAATTATAAATGGGCACATTTATAACATTTCACTAAACAGATTATGTCAATTAAAACGTGCTGCTACTTGTGCATTAGTTATAGTGTTACCCTTCTGAAGATACGACACAATTGAGATTTGGCAGCTGCTTTTTTTCCATGTCTAGCTAAAGCACGTTGATCTACACGTTGATCCTCTAGGTTGCAAATGCAATCATGAGTAATTTGACTGAGGAGCTGAAAGAGAATGTTAGACTGCTGATCCTTTCCCTGAAGCTGTCAGCCAAGCATTCACAACATCTCAGATTTCTTGGCAGAACAAAAGATAAATGGCATCTCGATGACATTGCCAACATTGAGAAACAATAGTGTAACATTGCCAGGCACTACTTCGTTCTATATTCCATGGAGTAAAGCCCCTGTGTAGGGTTGAACATTATTATTATGAGGTTGGTCCTTGCATGAGCCTTCAATCCTGAAGTTATCTTGCAGGTAATACCAATAGTGTGGATTCCCTCAAAGGATGAACTGTACAGGGCAATGATAAGGATATCCAGATTTGTCATGACCTTCGAGAGAACATATCTCAAACAAATTACATTTAGGTGTAAGAGATGTACATAAATGCTAAATGTTAATTGCTCAGTATATGACATCTGTCTTCCAAATGAAGCAGGTAGATGTATCAGGTGATTATGAGGAAACGTGCTCCTTCACTGTGAAAACATTAACAGATGATACACACTTGTGGATACAGCTATGTAAAGAAAGGAACAAGATAAAAAGATTTAGGGATAGTTCTCAGGTACAGCACTGCATTGATGGGTTTGTTAGGGTAAGGAACGACTTGTAGTCTTAGTTAAGATTTGTTACAGGAGCACCTTGGTAGAGCAAGGAGGGCCTTTTGGGAAGAAAAGTTGTGTAGGAATTCAGTTCTAAAGTCCTTTGTTTCTCCCATTCTCAATGTCCAAGTCAGTAGATGGATCCTTCTTCGTAAATGAGCCAACACAGTACGTACTGAAACTGCAAGTGGACAAGCGGGTGTTCAGCAGGACAAGGTGACCAGAAATATGTCAGCATTCTGCATAAGGAAGAGGGACTATTTAAGAATAAACAATATAGTGGTATTAATGTTGGTTAGAAGACAGAATATTAGAAAATATCGTAACACTATCACACAGCATATTAACATCAATATTCGTAGCCCCGCCTTTCTATAAGTTAACTAAACTAAATTAGCACCAAACGAAGCTGACAGATCAGCCGAGAGAAGGCAGTTTGTGCCTTTCAAGTAACGTTCAACATGCAAATGTGTTTGTCTCTATGACCCTCAGATTCACATCCCCAGTAAAAAGCTCAAAGGTTTTCAAATAAAACAATTGTTGGTAAAGCCCTTACACCCTTTCTCTTATTTACATTCTGTGAAAACCTGCTTACTGTTAAAAACAGTAAGTGAGAAGTTGCAGTAACAGTTTTAATGAAGCTTTATTCTTTGTTTAAAATCGATCACTGGAAAGGAAAATTGAAAAGAAAATTTCAGAGAAACATCCGTATTTTGAAGTAGACTCAATCATCGAATTACAAAGAATAACAACATTAACACATGTATATGTATATTTGAAACTCCTACCTAAATCAACAAGCACATAATATTTGAAAGAGGGTTAACTAGAAGAGAAAACATATGATTCTGATTTCCGTTATATGTATGTATGTGGTATTTCTATAGCGCAAACCTAGCCAAATGGCAGTTGAGCACTATTCGAGGTCAAAGACAAGCACAAAGCTAACTAGTGATATGAGAAGTAGTTTGTTTTAGACTGCTAATACATTATGGCATAGGGATTTGTAAAAAGGGGCAGTATAGTGCTCTTTTAAAGAAGTGCGTCTACAACTCTTTCCTAATTTGGAGTAATCATTTGGGTAAAACCTGATGGATACGAGGATATTGTTCCAGATACTGGGTGCATGAATGCAAAAAGCCTGCAATCTTTTTTTCTCATTTTTACACTTCTGAATCTGCAATCTAATGGCGCTCCACTTGCAGTGTCCTGAGAACGACCAAAGATGGTGAGCTTGCCTGCCAGGTAAGTGGGTGTGATGACTTTGTAAATGATACATCTAGTTTTGAAGAAGATGTGGGCCAGCAAGGGAGGCCAATGTACTTCCATCAGGATTTTTTCAGGCCCTGGATGAGACAGATGTGGCGTGCCGAATGTCCATAAGGGTGCCAGAGGGGGATCTGGAAGGCCAAGTAGCAGGCTGTTAACCATCCAGATGCAAACATACAAGGGCTGGAACAGCATTTTTGAAGTGTCTTTCTATGTGAAAGTTTAATTTGTCCTTTCAAAGAGAGAGTTGGTGCCTTGCTATCTTGGTTTTTTGGCAATGTCTTCCTTGAGGGTGAAATTGGTGTCCAGTGTTAATCAAAATGAGTTGTCATTCTAAGCTGTTAAGCAGTGTTTGAGACATTGGATGTTTGAAGCAAAGGAGACTTTCAACCAGAGTTTTGTATCATTAGCATATCAGTGAATCTTGATGTTATTTGTGAGAAGACCACCCAGCGGTTCCATATAGAGATTGAATATGAAAGCGGACAGTATTGGTGACTCCGCAGGTGATAGAGATATTTGGGATCCACGAGTGTGCATGTGAACAAACTGGTGTCAGTTGCAAAGGTAGGAGAAGAACCAGTGAAGGGCATTGCTGGTGCATCCCATACACATCCAGGGTGTACATATGATGTTGGGATGGCTGACTACGTGAAAGACATCTGTGAGGTCCAGCAATATTAGGAAACTGGAGTCATTTCACCGGTGTCAGGTGGGCATAGTCTGCAATGTGCAAAGTAGCAGCCTCCATGCTGCGGCATGATCTGAAGCCAAAGTGAGTATGTTGGCGAACTCTGCAAGGGACAGTGCTGTGAAGTATGACCATTTCAGGATGCCCTGGGATGGAGTTGATGAAGCTATGAAGAAGGCTTCATGTTGTCAATATGCTGTTGAATTTTCGTTGCTGGCATTGCACTTTCTGTGGAGTGAGGAATATGTGAGTTTGGTAGGGAGTTAATGCAGTGCTTACTTGTTTTAACAAGCATTTGCAATGCAATAGTTCTCGCATTTACACGTGTTTGAGCTATTGACATTGCAAATATTAATGCCTTTTATTTTTGTTTTAAAAACATAAATAAAAGGCATTGTTACTTACAATACCAATAGCTGAAACTCTCGTAACTGCTTGACCAATTGCATTGCAAATGCTTGTTACAACTGCCTGTGCTCAGCACTGGCACGACCCAGTCCACTTAAAGCCCTGGTTCAAGGATCCCAATGGTGGGACTACCTCAATATATAATGCTAGCCATGGACTGAGCTTGTTGCAGAAAAAAACAATGGCAGGAGTAGGCACATTCTATGTGGAGTTGGTGTTGGGTGAGGGCACACCAGATGAGAGAAGTTCTTTACTGTGTGCGCTGTCTTAGCGGCCACAGACAATCTGCCACACCTGTCTTATTTTCCTAAAGCTGGAAAGAAGGATGTGTAATGTGGACCTGAAATGTGTTTTTGTTATTTGGCAAAGTTACTGGTTTTAAAGTTTATAATAATGCTGAAAACTGAATAAAAAATAATTAAAAATATATAGAATGTCGGCATCTACGTTGTTCATTAGATCTGTGCACTGAAACTGCCGTTGAACTATGGAATCAATTAGTAGACTGCTGCTGTTGGAAATACACGTTTTACTCAAAATATCAGACTTTTCTACACACCTTGATAGGAGGGATATTTGTGAATTCATATAAAAGTTTTCTTCGCTTTAGCTTCTGGTCCACTAGCATTTGCTGTCAAAGGTGCTTGCCTAATTCTGACCAGAGGTTCGTATTTTTGTTCTGGGGTGGAATACACTTAGAAATGTGCCACAATTCCTCAAATTCATGTGGCCTTTACCAATAAATGATTTACATTATGTATAAAATATGTTCTTACCATTTGTATACGCTCCCCGTTGTGCCCTCAAAAACTAGATGTTCACCACAATACATTTCAATGGAACAAAAATTATCAACAAAATCCAACATCTAAGCCAACTGTAACCTTCCACCTAAGTAGTACCATGAAACACTTGTCACCTAGCAAACAATTTTGTGAATTTCACCCCACATTTCAAGGATCTGATTTAAAATAGCAGTATTATCCAAGGGGGTAACTCCAGGTAGTAAGTAACCCGAGAGGAGCCGGCCCTCTGGTTCGCCTCAGGCCCTCTGGCTCCACCCCACTCACTAACTCCTGGGAGTGACCTTCCCTTTTGGATAATATTGCATAATTGTTGGCCGTCATCCCATCTGCGGGCCAGAGCAAACTGGGAAGAAACATAAAATGATGCACGAGAATGATTGGCAATGCTGACTCACTTCACTATAACTATGCAATTGGGTCATGGGTCATGGATCAGGGCTATCACCTAATGCCTATCTCTCTTCTCTTTTTTCCCTCTCTCAATCTATTATTCCAGGACATATATATATATATATATATATATATATATATATATATATATATATATATATATATATATATATATGAAAGCTCCAACACACCATAACGTGAGTCACTCACAGGGCGGGTGCCGCGTAGCGCGATGGTGTTCGCGTCCCATATGCCAGCTCCAACACTGACGAAGGGATTTCTAGTCCCGAAACGCGTTTGTTTGCCTTTTGTAAATAAACCGCCCTGCTAAAAGATTGCCGCTGCCTGTGTGAGTGCCGTTATTTCTACAAACCCGGCTGGGTATTTTGGGAAATTGGAGCTGGCATATATATATATATATATATATATATATATATATATATATATATATGTATATGTATATATATATATATATATATATATATATTCGAACTTGAGTTTGACACTGTACTGTAATTTATTTGCTAAAATTCAATACTAGCAGTCACAAACTCCATTACGAGGAGTCTGATTGGCTGTCTCACACTTAACACATGAACTTGATTGATTGGTTAATTGTATGTGTGCATGTTTTTGCCCTACCAGAGGAGTGCACTGGAGCCTGTAGGTATGAATGGAAAGTATTGTGAACACTCACTTGGTTCACTTGGTTAATTGCACCACCAGAGTCCATGTAACATCTGTTTCCAGAGAGGCTCTAATATGTGCCTTTATTTTATGGCGCTGCATACACTTCCAAGTGCCTTTTTTTTAAATCGGTTTGATTTCTGTTATGAGCAGTTTTAAAATGCCTAGCAACAGATGTCCCTTTATGGGATCTATAATCAATCTTGCATGCTTAACGTCCGCTGACTCGGAAGAGGCTAAAATTAAATGTTTTTCACACCCCTGCACCACACAACAAAGTGTAAGCACCCACTGTCAAAATGGTACATTTCCAAAGGCATAGAAAAGGAAGGGTTAAAGAAAACTATTGAAAATAGTCAAATGTGCTTTTCGTTACACACCACACATAAAAAGAAACTAGAATTATATTCCCTCTTTATAAATGCAATTGATGTACATGTAGAACCTCCATTGTGTGAGGATTTCAGTAATAATAGCGCCACCAGTAGCTGGCACTTCTTGACACAGTATGGCACAGACATCGTTTCAACTGCAGCTGAAGAGCCCGCCTTTTTCCCACGGGGTGCCTGGGTGACAACGACAGCCTGAGCCAGTGACTAGATAAATGTGATTTACGCGTCAGTGATGTGAAAGCGAGGGTTGAAACGCTTCTTTCACTAACGAAAATATGGTCGCCATTTTACAATAAACTGATTACCTCTTCAGAGACTTATAGGCTAGCTTTCGTTGTACTGGTTCATAGAAGACAGGCTGTCTGCCCAAGGCAGTGTTCCACACAGCTATGCATTGCTCTAGTACCCAACCGTCACAAGTATGCATCTCCGGTTCTAGACGCGCTCAGAACTGGGCACACTATTATTTCACGTGGAGAGAATCAGCGCATGTGCTGCATTCGCTAGCGAGACTTAGCCTCCGAGGAGAGGAGATGTGCACGCGTACAGAGTGCACAGCTCCTGTCCGTACGCGTGCACATCTCCTGTCCGCGCGTGCCACCTCCTGTCTTCCTTCGGGACAGAAAGCGGCAGCAATAGAGCTGGCAAGCGAAGCCACGCATGCGCTGCATTCGCACTCGAGACCTAAAAAGGGCTCCGCTTCTGTTGGGAGCTGTATTGATGGCATTAGTATAATACTTTCCTTTGTCTGATGTTAAAAGCAGTCTGCATGTTGGCGGAGTGAGTAGAATGAGGTCCTCTGGAGTTCTGTTTTTCTTTCTTATCAGCATATAGATGATTTATTGTCAGCAAGTTCTTTAGAGTGAAAGGGTGCTAATGTGCCAGTGTGCTGAAGGCTTTGGTTTACACTTATGCGGTTTATTTTGTGGGTGGATGTTCACACAGTTTTACAGAAAAGTGTTGAAGCTATTTAGAAGCGTGTTGGCATCAGACACGGAGTTGTTGATTGTGAAGCCATTTGAAAATTCCACATTTGCAATTTATGCATGAGGGCCGAAACAAAAGGTATGAACCAGAACTCTCTACGAGGTGCTGGTATTGTGAAAGGTTGGTTCTAGTGTTCCTGTTCTCCTCGTGTATCAATCACGCAAAACTATGTTACTTTGGCAATAATCTGTACCTAAATCACAGTGTTTGCCAATGATCAGCTAGTGTGTTCTTTATTTTTAGTGGTCTGCTAAGAAATCAGTGTCTTCAAAGTAGTTACTGTTCTCTTGTAATTTATGGGTAGATGCATCATTGTGGCCTTTTGCGATTCCTAAATTGCGAAAATTAAGGAATCGCAATTTAGAAATCGCAAACGCAATGCATGAACAATTCGCAATTATTTTTGTGAATCGGTATTTTTCCTTAATTGCGATTCTCAATTTGCGAATCGCAATTAAGGAAAACCCTTCCCATTGATTCCTATGGGCCAAAAGGCCCATAGGAATGAATGGGAAGGCAATCACTTTTTGCGAATTTCAAATTGCGATTCGCAAAATGTGAATGCAATTTCAAGGGTGCAGGGGGGGGTCCAAAGAACCCCTCCCTGCACCCCTGAAATGTAACTTTAAATCCAATTTACACAAACACATGCCCCAAGGGCATGTGTGTGTGTAAATTTAAACTTCCAAAAATGCAATTTGTGCATATTTGATAGTTTTAGGTAAATTAGCATGAAGTTCAATTTCATGCTATTTTACCCCTTCCAAACTGCGAATTCGCAATTTAAAAATAATCATGCATTGCATTTAAGAAATCTCTAATTGCGATTTCTTAAATGCAATCGCAATTTTAGAAATCACAACATGGTTGCGATTCCTAAAATTGCGAAATGCATGATGTATTCCAAATTAGTCAATTGCATTCGCAAACGGCCGAAAAAAGCGATTCGCACCGTTTGCGAATGCAATTCCGTTTGATGCATCTAGGCATTACTCTCTACGGGTGTTATGTTATCTTGTAACCAGTCTGAGCTGAAGTAACTTATAATTGAATCCACTTCGTTTTTAAAAAACAGTCAGCAGGCCGCAGACTACAGACATAAAGTTCTTTGTCTCCAAAGAGCTTTTGAGTCACTTGTTGTTTTCTTAATTGCATCCCATTAATCAGGAATCATTAACCGGGTAGCACTCGTCCCTGAATTCTGATTAGCTGAGAGAGTTTGAGGCACAGCAAGAACACTTCTCCCCTAAGAACTGCATCCTCTCTGCAAACCTCCACTGTTGTGAAATTTGGTGATAAAACACCCTGGGCATACAGTCTGTGTGTTCAAAGCCCCTTTTGAAAAAGATGTAGAAGATCCGATTATTAAACTCTAGTGTTCCGAATACTTAAGAGTTTGTGTTGCAAAGCTAGCATATATGCATTCCCCTTTTGAAAGGGCCAAATGACAACAGGGGCCTGGCAGTAGCAGGTGTTGCTTGTTCTTATGGGACACCAGAAAAGCTATACTTTCTACGTATAAATTAGTTATTCAATTCGGAACAGTTTAGAATATGGCAAGTTTAATTTTTATTTTCCCCAGCAGTTATCCAGTATTTTTTCACTATGTATTTCCAAGAATTAAAATTATTCCCACAGCAAAATATGTATTTGAGTTTATTGTGCATTTTCTTAATTGGAGTGTAATGCCAGGCTTTACTTGACAAATCCGTGTATGCCCAGTAATTCAAAGAGAGAAGAAGCACACAGACTTTAGGTATGTGTAGGTTATCCGGAAATCTTCTATTAAATTTGCTGTGAGAATGCTGGCCCAATATTTGTGCTGAAAATGTCATATATACAGGATATCAGGGTGAAAAGATTGGACAATTAGTCATTGGTTATCGCTGCCATGTTGTAAATTCTTCTATCTCCAAATCAAGGGATATGGGTGTGGCTCAACACAGTGGATTGTTATGAAATGTACTATATTGAAAATGTAATGTGTGACTACTTTGTGCCATGCAGTCAGTATCCACTCAAGGTGGAGAACATGTTGGATTGTTTCAAGATTGAGGTCATGTCGCTAGACTATGGACACTGATTCTTGAGGAACATCTAATTTACGTATCTCGTGCAGCGTTCAAAGTGCATGTAAATAATGATCCTGAGTACAATGGGGGCGGGGTCAGAGATGTAGCTAAACAAAAGAGCTACATATTTTGTAAGTAGTTTGTTGCCTTTTACATACAGATATCCAGGTAAAATATAGTGCACATATCTTAAATGAAAAATTGATTAAAGTTAACCTAATCTATAGGAAATGCATTTTTCTGGTAGGAAAGCTCAGTTGGTTAATGGAATCAATGTAGGTGTCTCTGAGTGTAAATGGAGTGTCCCCTATTTAATCCTGGTTGCTGCACTGAGAAATAGTGGTATGTGCATTTATAGTCCTATGACGTCACATCCTGTGACAGAGATCACTGTGAATATGTTAGTCATTCGTTTTTTTAAATAAATGCATTGTGCACAGTATAACATACACTGCCGTAGTTCAAGAAACGTTCCATCAGATGGATTGCACACAAAATGTACAAATAGAGAAGTGCTTTCAAAAGTTAGATGTTTAGTAGTTCACAATCAACTGTACAAAACACAAACTTTTTTAAAATAGGTTTTCATTAGAAGGAGGCATTTCAGAATGATTACCGCTTTACAGTACCTCTCAAAAAGAAGAATTATTTGTCACCATGCAGCTTCACATGGTTCCATCAATTAAAACCTATACCAGCTCCCAAGCACCCTTTAGATTTGCTGATTATCCAGTTGCACAGATTTACATTTCTTTCAAGCTAGCAGACACCCAGGGGAGAAGGCTTGTTTCTTCTTTAGCTGTGTGTTCCTTCTCTTTCTGCACAGTGCTGGAGATGTCCTCATTCTCTTTCAGCCCGAGGCACCTCAAACTTGGCTTTAAGGGTTCAGGAATGGTTGTTTTGTTCACAAAAAGTATGGGGCCTGTTCTGGTAAAAATGAAACATGCTTGGGACTATCATTTCCAATATATACTGCCACCTTCGATCTCACCTATGAACAAGTCTTGAGGTGATTTTCAGCACCATGCTGAGCCTCAGACCTCAAAAGTGGAAGGGTTTAATGTTTGTTGAGGGCATGGAATGTCAGAGTGGATCTGCGATGGAGGGCAGCCTTGCCTATTTAATGTGCCACCTTATTAATGACCTTTTCTTTGATTGTCACTCCTGAATGCATGTTTCTTATTCAAGGGCTTTCCTTCTTGTTCTTATGTTTGTTCCCCCATGAAGCTTAGCGCCTCTTTACCATGCTTTTGAATGGCTCCCCTGTATCCTTTTACTGCTCACTTTAAGGGAACTCTTTTTTTCCATAATGCACTCCATGAGATTGTATGTGCTTTCTCACTATCTAACTTGTGTGCATACCCCTCGATCAAACCCTCCATGGCCTCTGTTGCTCTCTCTCTAGTGTGCAGCTTTCCCCTTTTTATGCATTTTCCCCTCCGACCTACCTTTATTTTTATAGTTATCTTATCCCTCCTCCCATCCCTGTTTACCCTCTACCTACACTTTCATTGCTAACGCACCCCTGCATTGCTTGTTGATAGAGTCAGCAAATGAACATGTTTGCACGGTTGTGATGTGTGGACAGTCTCATAAATTTTTTAAAATATTTAAAAACTTTTTAACTTCTCAATGTTCAGTACCCCATTTGCATTTCTGTACTATTTTGGCTGCTATCGTGACACAATCCTAAAGTGTTTATAATGACTGAGCGCCCCTTTTGACACTAAGGAATATTCTGCATCACAGGGCCCACATTGAACCCTCCTGCACACATCTATGTGTGTTCCTTTCATGTGGGAGGGTGGAGTGTGTTGCTAAGGATTTCTAGCTGTTTTGCAAATGTAGTAGTATTGAAGTTTAGAACTAGAAGTGGTAAATCAAATATGTGTCGTTTTCTTGACATGTTGACTATGGCATTCTTTATCAATGTTTTGCAGCATCAACTAAAAGCATCAGCAAAAAGCATTAAGACAGAATAGTATTAATAATGCAGCCCCCCCCCCGATGGCTGTATTAATACTCTGACATGCACATGCATGATGACATATGTGTCCATGTATCACCACCCATGTGCACCAGGAAAGTTTCACGGGTGACATTTATTTTAACTTACTGATCAAAAATGGCAGACACCACTTCGGTAAATAACATTAAAAAACATTTTCTAGGGTGAAAGCGCCTTTTGGTATGCTGAGTAGTCTTGCAGCAAATGGTCCTAAAAAAGTAACATTTTATAGACTGCAGTGGTGTGCAGGGAAGGCGGGTGACAGCAAGCAATGGGGAGTATGCTTTGGGTGATGGAGCAAAGGAGTTGTGCTAAAGTGAAGAACTGAAATCTTCATTCTCAGGGAATACTTACTAATAAAAAGAACTTGGCACAGAAGCTGAAAATATGAAAAGACTTCTTTATTAAATTTAATAAGTGAGGCCACGTCACACAGAAGCCGTAGCAACTGAATGAGGTAGTCTGAGGAATACAGAGAACAGAGGCCTTTTATATGCTCTCAGGGTTACAAACTTCAGCATACAAGTAAGGGGCAGTCCTAGCTTTTGCAAGCATGCAAAATACCTAACATTCCTTCTTACACGAGCCGGACAAACCCATAATAAAAGGACCACAACCCATATCATAAACAGACCATAAAAGAAGGAACAGAAAACAGATAAGGGGTGTGTGTGTGCATACCAAACTCTACAATGTCCTGTGCTTTGATCCTCAATCTTGATCAGCTAAAGGGCAGGAACTGGTTTAACAAGGTCAGCTTCAGGCAACAGGGTCAGTTCACTCAGGTCAAACAGGAGTCAGCACAAACTCAAGCTAAGGTCTACATGTCCTTAAAAGACTTGTTTCAGCCACAATCATGGCCTATGTGAGGGCAACCACAAAATGGCTGCCATACACAAAATGGAACCCACGGGTTCAGAATTCACAGAACCTCAAAAGTGCATGTTGATCTACAGAGTGGCCCACCACCAAATGGCAATTAGCGGACCCTTCAAAAACACAATAATAAAAAGCTTTTGGATTGACTACAAGGGTTAGTATAGCAATGAAGAAGTGGTTGGATAGGCTGGTGAGGGGGAAGCAAGGGGTATTGCATTATTTTTGGCGTTCTGTACATGTTAGACATCAGGAAATATATATGCAGAAATAGGAGTGCCTAGCGAGAAAGAACTGTAGGTCACAAAATATGAGCAGTGGAAGA
Organism: Lissotriton helveticus; assembly: GCF_964261635.1. Lineage (NCBI taxonomy): Eukaryota > Metazoa > Chordata > Amphibia > Caudata > Salamandridae > Lissotriton > Lissotriton helveticus. The sequence continues at coordinate 601,834,853 of NC_136061.1, read as the reverse complement.
TTACAAGTCAGACAATTTAAAAGGATATTAAATGAACTTCGCTTAAGGGGAGGACCAAACACAGTAAGAGGAAGGCAAGCCATCAAACAAGAGAGTACTAGAAAGCCAACCAAAGATAAGCACTGTAATTTTTTTGTATGGTACACAAGAGGCTTTCACCTCTAGACAGCTAGACCTAAAATAGAAGAGAGGAGGGAAAGAGGATACTATATGATTTAAATTTGACAAAATTAATAATTTATGCCCTTCATTGTGGCTCAGATGTGCGGTCGGAAAGTAACATAACTGTTCCAATTGAAGAAAACAAAAAAAAGATTTCAAATTGTGAGATTCAAATTCCGAAGTGTAGAACATGCTTCGCAAGCCTCCAGCCATTCTTCATTAGACCCTGCCTGCAGTATGTTGTGGTACCAACATGAGTGGCTGGTACTATGTAACAATGGCTGAGGGCTGTGATGCTGAAAAACTCACCAGAATGCTGAAGCACTCCGTCCACATCTCTTCCCTCCCAAGACAGACGAGTGGGAAAGCGAAGGAAGGTGCTTGACTTCCTGGACATGAATCCAACCAATCCTGGAGCTGCTCTCATGCTGTTTTCAGCATGAGAGCAGGTCCAGAATAGGTCGGAGCAGGTTACCCCAGTGCACATTTTGAGGCTAGGGACCAGTGCCTGCATTCCCCTGGCTGTTTGACAGCTGTGTCTTAAGTGTGCATGTGGGATAGGAGAGCTGTAGACAGCTAGCTAAATTGACATGGGCACTGAGTAGTGGTTGAAGTTATCCTACAACCCGCAACCCGTCAACAGGTGGGCCAGTGGCACACAGAATAATAAAATGGTAATGGCCATTTTATTATTCTGTGTTTACTGTTGCACTCACAATCGGCAGGGAGACGCTCCTCCGCCCTTTAGGAGGAACTGCCCCTGCATGCCAAGCTTGACCACAGCCCACTCATGGCTGAACTGACATGTGTGTGTTCATATTTCTGCAGCCAGGGTTAACGTGCTCCTCTTCCCACTCACTGTAGTTACTGCTCAGATTTGATAGCAATTCAATGACGAATGTCAAAGTGAGAGCCTCCTCTGTGGATGCACATATGCGTGATTCTTCAATACCCCGCCACCTTGGTTTGTTCTTTGCAAGGAGAATCACATCAAAGTTGGTGGCTCAGCACCACCGTATATCTGTGAGTTTTGTCTGGCACATCTGTGGGCATCCAGCAAAAAAGTGCTGTTCTATTGTATAACAGAGGCAGGAGACTTTGAAGTGACACAATCCCCACACTGGCAATCTAGCTGATTTATAGCCACAGGGCATATTTCCCCTTCCAAAAGTTTCCTCCATCCCCCAGCCGCCACTCTGCAACTTATTTTTTTGGAGCTCACTCGAGAGGAAGGAAGGAGAGGAAGAAGAAAGAGGATTAAGCTTGCTGCAAATGCATCCATCCCTTAGTGGTGTCCTCTCCCCATTGCCATCAAATTTCTAAGTGTTAGCGTATGTTTGTTCATCCATTGAAGCTGACGGCGCAAGAGCAGCCCTCACCGCTACTGAGTTCTTTTTATGCAAAGAAATGGTGCTTTGCTGTTCTCTGCTACCCACATCTGAAATACATGCTGATTGCTACATGAAAGAAAATGCATCCCAAATTGTCGCTATAAAGCTCATATATTCATTGATTTGCAGGGTAGAGTGAGGCAAAATTAAGCACAGAAGCTTTAGAAAAATAGTGCGCAAACAATTATCTTGAGAGTAAAACATTAGCAATTACATGGTATCATTTCAAAGACTGAAAGTGTTGCTACCTGCAATAATAAAATTATAGATGGTTAACAGTGAATTACGGGGATGTTTTTCACAGAGGGGATCTGAGTGACATCAAATAGAAAATAACAGTGAAGCTTAAGTTGCCTATGATGTCACTCAGAACCTTAGGGTTAAAAACTTTTCCGTAATTCTCTTTTTAACCAGCTGTACTTATGTGCCCTGTATGTATGTATGTATTTATGTATGTTTGGATTTATATAGCGCTTATAACATAGGGGTCTCTAAGCGCTTTGCCTTGGGAACCCGTCCTGGCTTTTCCCTGTGAGATAGCCCCTACAGGGCATCCCCAAGGTGAAAGCCAGGCATCCCGCCGCGGGGGGCCGTTGTGGAGATTAAGCAAGCTTAATGCCCAGAGTTGCAGAGTGTGAACCCATGATTAGGTCAGGCACCGAAGCGAGAATTATCGAGTCCGTGGACATTTGAGCTCGAGACCCTGCCGCGTCGGGAATTGAACCCTGGTCCCGGGTCTGACCTCTGCTTCAGGGTCTGCCTGCTCTAACCAGTGAGCCACACTTCTCCACCAAAGTCATCTGCCCTTGTTTTCAACTTCTATATAGGGCAGAGGATAAATGGGGGAACATATATAACATGGCCTCTCCTCCCTGACCCAAGAGAGAAACAAACATACCTTACCTGCCATCCTAAACCAACCCCGCCTCCCCCACTTTCCCTGCTTTTGATGCCCAATCCTGCAGCTGTACTTTATGCTGTCATTCAAAGCAGACAGACACTGATGTGTGGCTGCCTGGCCTGGAAGACCTTTATGACATACCAACAGTGGGTAACAAGCTTTGTTATCAACTGTTACTACTTCAAAGCAGTGAGTTGTCAGATTTTAAATCTGGTGTAAACGACAGAGGCTTCCAATGGAAGCCATGCATAATATATAGAAGTATAGAGGGGTAACAGTGAATTATGGGTATGTTATTTTTTACTGAGGTTTTTTTTAGTAATATCAAACAGACAACGAGAGTGAAGCTCAAGTTGTCTATGATGTCACTCAAATCCCCAAGTGGCAGAGGAGTAATGGGGAGTCTTACATAACATGGCCTTTCCTATGTATCCTTGCTCCAAACTTTAACCAAAAAGCTTACCTGCCATCTTTGACCAACCCTCACCACCTTCCTTGCCTTACTTCCTCCTCCTGCATCTGTGCTTTCTACTTTCAGTAAAGCAGAGAAGCAGAGCTGCTGGCAGGTTGTCGTTGAGCTCTGGAAGCCTGGTCTGGAAAGCCGGTATGGCTTCACAGCTTTGGGTAACCAATTTTGTAATCAAATGTTGCTGTCACAGCAGTGAGGTGTGCAATTCAGAAACTGAAATAAATTATAGAAGCTCTATACAAGAAGCATACTTAACAAATAGAAAAGGTTTGTCAATATTTTTAGAATGTTCCTTTTCTCTTCAAAGCCTCAACCATATGCAGCAATTTTCTACTGGTTTGTTGGACAGAATGGGTTTTGTTACCACAAGAAATATGGTTCGGGTCAGCTGGTTGTCCTGGGTAGATTCTGGAGTACATTCATCAATGGATATCGCCACAGGGACAACTTTTTATTTTTATTATGCTATCATTTATGTTCCTCACCGGTCTTCATTGTTCTATGCTCTTCTGCTTCATTGATGTGTTCATAAATTACATAGAAAGAAATTGGACAGTCATTTTGTTTGGCCTCATTTCTGCCTCATGTTTCTCCGCACATAGTAGCAGTTGTTATGTTATGTTAGAGTATTTGTAAAGCACATGGCTGCCCCAGCAATGGGGCGTCCAAGAACTAGATTCGGAAGAGACGAGACCTGCAGGGGAGATACAGATTAGACATTGAAAAACCAGGTCTTCACAGCCCTTCTGAAGGCCCAGTGGGCCTGGATGCACCTAATAGAGGCAGAGTATTCCAGAGGGTGGGAGCTTTCGCGTAGAAGGAGCGTCCTACGGCTTTTGCTGTTCTCACCCGGGGCATGTAGGCTAAATGGAAATCTGCTGAGCGCAAAGCATGAGAGGGGACATAGGGGAAGAACAAGTTAGCTAAGATGGAAGGGTCGGAACCTGTGAGGATTTTGTGAGTGATACATAGGGCCTCAAAGCAAATTCTCTGCTCCACTGCGAGCCAGTGCAGTCGGCAGATAAATCCAGAGATTGAACAGTGCTTCGGAAGGGTAAAAATAAGCTTTGCTGCGACATTCTGGGCTAGCAGGAGCATTTTGATCACTGTCCTATTAGACCCAAGGAGCAGTGCGTTGCAGTAATCTAGCCTAGACAGTATGGTGGACTGGATAATCATCTGATGCGTATGAGAGTCAAAGAGTCCAAGAACGGGTTTCAGGCCTCGTAAGAGTCCAAAACAGGTGCCTGCCACTAATTTTGCATGAGCTTCAAAGGACAGGGCACTGTCTACCCAGACTCCCAGGTTCTTAACAGTTGTTTTGGGCTGCAGGGGTAGTCCTAGCAAGGGGGGCCACCAGTGGTTGCCCCATAGGTGAGCATCTCTCCACAGGAGAAACATTTCAGATGTATTCCAATTGAACTGAAGGGAATTGGCCACCATCCACTCAGAGATGATGACCAAGTCTTCTTGAAATTTAACAGGGTTCTGCATAGGGTTGTTGGAAAAAGAGAACACCAGCTGCGTTATTGTCAGCGTAGGATACCAGTGTGATGTTGAGAGATTTCACAACCAAAGCCAGTGGAAGGATGTAAATATTAAACAGAGTGGGACTCAATGCAGAGCCCTGGGGAACCCCATAGGGTAGCAATTGAGTCTGGGATTGGTTTGTCGGGGATATTACTTGGAAGGATCTGTCAGATAGAAAGGAGGTGAACCAGAAGAGAACTTTACCACTGATACCAATCTCCTGCAACCGGTGCAAAAGGATTAACTCTGGATGGAACAGGAGTATTGCCTCTACACTGAGTTGGAAAGCAACTCCGTGGAACTTCGCTTTGCGCCCTCTTCCCTCCCAAAGTATTTAGAAGTAATTAAAATGGCATTTACCTGCCCTGTGCCTGCCTCCTTCTTGACATGGCCGCTCTCCTGCCTCCTCCTCCCCATCCTTCTTCACTAATAACCGCTATGTTGTACGTCTTGCGCATGCGCACTCGCAAGGCGTACAATGTAGGGGTTATCAGTGAAGAAGGATGGCAAGGAGGAAGCAGGAGAGCGGCCATGTCGAGTAGGAGGCAGCCACGGGCAGGTAAGTGCCTTTTTAATTACTTTTAATTACTTTGGAAAGTTGGAGGGGCCGGCTAACAATGCTCTGCAATGGAGTCATAGTTTTGCTTGAACACCGCATTCGCAATGGAACACGGAGTAGACAAAACTAAGTAAACTCCGCTGGCGGAGCGTAGTTACCTGCCCAGGCTTAAACAGGATCTTATGAGAAACAGTATCGCGTACTCAAATCAAGCAAAATCAGTGCAGAAGATCTGCCCTCATCAAGTGAGACATGTAGAAGCTCTGTGACAGCCAACAGAGCAGCTCCATGCTATGCTGAGGTCTAAAATAATTTGGGGAGGAATCCAGAATAGAGTTGGATTCCAGAAACTTAGTTAGATTGGCGGAGATGTGATTCTGAACTTTTAGTGGGAAAAGGAAGCAGAGAAATAGGGTGAAAATGTTCAGGCTTAGAGACATCCAGAGCTGCTTCTTTTAACCGTGAAATAACTTTTGCATGTTTACGCAGTACCGCTACAGAGGCTGACGACAACCACAGATTCATCATTTCCAGACACCCGGAAGCAGACAGTACTGAAACTGTAGGAAAGTTGCTGTCTGGTGTCCTAGTATCAGTGTCACTAAAATTGTGAAGCAGCCAGGAAAGGACCAAATTGTTTGGTTTGCAAATTTAGAGAGCTGGAAAGGCATTTTTGCACCATTATGTGGTACTTGAGCCATAATTAGGTCCCTATTTCAGCACAATGTTTTTTGCTATCCAAACGAAATTGGCACAGCTTTTAGTGCTTGATTACATCTATCAACAGCTGAAAGGGGACTGATTAACTGTTGCACAGTGCCTGTTGTGGAATTGTGCCCTGTGTACATTAGTTTTGACGACTTTGTATGGGGGAATATTTGATGACATGACGAGTGTGACAAAGCCATAAGTATGGGGAAAGCACCACAGCCTTATAATCAGTTTTACCAGCGACCCTATGCATAACCGCTATCATCATCCTAAGTGGACAGTGGTTAAAGCTATGTCAGAATAAAATAAGTATTTACAACAAGTTGTTGTAAATAGAATAAAATAAGTGCCATTCAATTCAGCTTTTCCTGAAGAGTCTGTTTATGCTGGTGAACTTGCAGCACCTTTTCTTCATTTTATGTGACCAAAGAACAATCTGCACAATGGGCCGAAATGCATGCGGGCAGAGCCCACTGCACACCGGAGAGATCTGGGGAGCTGGCAGCACAGCATGTTTTGCAGGTTTTTAATGGTAGCTGTGGCCTGCAAAGGGAGCATTCAGGTTGCCTGGCCTGCTCCCAAAGTTCCATCCAGAGTGCTACTGTAAATTAGATAAAGACCTCAAAAAGAGATCAGATGCAGCTAAGTCCACAGAGGTGTATTTCAGTCTTGTGATTTTGCAGCTGACCTAACATACAGCCTACAAAATGGTGGTGCGAATGCACGAGTTCCTTAGTTATAGGGTATGAAATGAGTAAACAAGTGATCGGCCATTACTTTTGGGGTCTAAAAAGATACTTTATAAAGCGAGTTCAATTCTGCCTCGTAGAAAACTTCCTTCTATCTTCCACATCTGAGGGAATAAGGGAAGGGTGTGTGTGCGCTCATTTAGCTCAGTGTGTAGTTCATCGCAGCAGCCAGCCTGCCACCGCGTGCATGTCTCTTCATCGCTGCTAATGTTTCTTATTGCACCACATTAGCAAAGATGCCCATCAAACTGATGGTGCAGCCAGTCCGATGGAACAAGATGCTTGCATGACGTGTCGTGTAGCTCTTGTCAAGAGATCTGCCTGCTGCAGCCCTTCGCTCTGCTCCCCTCCTCTCGCGAGCCGTACATACCGATTGGAATGCAAGGTGCTCCGCGCGAGACAATCGGGCGCAGTTCATCCTTTTACGTATGTAAAATCCGTACTTGAGATGCGAGACCCTGTGGGGCAGAGGTGTTTCCGTCAATGCAGACGTTTCTCAGCGCTATCCGAGTGGCGCCAGAGCATGCGAGAACTCTGCACGAGCAGCGTGAACGGCGCTACACGTGTATGCCTGAGCAGAAGAGGGCTCGCCTCAGTGGTCCGAAAGAATGTGTACAGCAAACAGATGGCGTTGATAGTAATGAACGCAGTTGTAAAGTGAAGAACCATTCGAGAGCATTAAAAAATGTACTTCTAGAAATATATTTATTTCAATGAAGGGATGGATAACAGCGCCTTGAGGTGCATCACATGAAAGTGCATTGTTTAAGAGTTATCCATCTATCAATTCAATAATGTGTATTTGAGATATACTGCAAAAGATCTTCATCGGTTGTGTCTAAGGATAAAAAATCTTACCATATTGTTTTAGTATCGGAACTTTGGGCTTAGGTTAATCTATAATGCTGCCTGAATGTACATCATGTGCAGTCACTTGCAGTCATAATTTTTAGGGCATGCTGTATCTGGTATGTGAAGTGCAAGAACCTCCCATCTTTTCTATTGGCTTTTGTTAGTGCCCGTCTTAAATGCTTGCTTTTGTGTGGTGGATAATCTAAATGAATCCTACCTTTTGCCATTTTGGACCCTCCCAGACGACTGCCCCGTTATGTGAGTTATTACAGTTTTAAAATATATGTTTGTCCCAGCGCACTTTTTTTAAATAATTTCCCTCTGCTCGTGTATCAGCAGATCGCCCGCTTCACGGACGCCGCGTCATGTTTTGGACAGCATTTATTGCATTTATATTATGCCCGCCTTATCTTTCCCTTCCATCACTACCTCTTTGTTTTTGGCTTTTCCCTTCCCTTCTCGCGTTAGAGGCCCCCCTTACCCTCCTAACACATAAGCAGCCATGGGTTTCTCAGTATACGGCGAAGAGCCGATGCCAAGACTTCACACTACAAATACCCCCACCACCAACACCCACCCGTTGCCTGCCTCTGGTTACTAGCCCAGAGGCATGGGCAGGCCCGTTAACCCTTTCCCCCTCTGCCAATACTTTCGACAGTGTGCAGTTATATGTGGCGTGCTGCTGCTTTAAATTTGCCCTGCACCTAGCTGGTAGACTTGCTGCTGTTTCCAGACCCCCAGACATTTGATAGACGAGCAAAACCTAACAATATGGCAAATCCATGTATTTTTCTTTCCGTTACTGATAAGTATAAGGAAAAAAGATGAAAGCTCAGATAGGGGCACTGACTCTGTGAAGCCACAGAGACATAGGTGAAATGCGGGGTGCCACGCCTACTTCCACCCTTTCCCACCCAGACTCTCGGTCACTCTGATTCTGTAGCACGCTACTCTGTAGGGGGCCACACAACTGACCTTGATACAATGGAGAGGCTCCTAAAGAAGGAGACATAAAAAAGTTTATTATGTGGTACTCGGAATTTAATTTACTTAATGGATAATTTATCTGTTCACTGTTCTGTCCTTCTTGCTCTCAACTTCCAGGTATCTGTTTACAGCTTTGTGTGGTAGGTAGGGTTTGGTGAGATCCAAAAGCTAGTCCAGTTACATAGCAGTTTTATGGTTGAAATGCCACTGAATAGTAGATGTAGTGCTGGATACTGTGACTTTAGTAAAATGGTGTGATGTGGCTGGATTGTTGTATTCTTTGAGATGATATGCTGTGTCTTTATGTGGCATAACATGGTGTGCATGCTATTGTTTTACTATCTGGTGTTGTATGATATGGTATAACGTTCTGTGGTGCAATATGGTATGATGTGAAGTTCTGTATGATGAAGGGGTAGTTTTTTAGGGTGTGTTATTGTGTTGTATTGTATGGTATAAGCCTTCGAATAGTGGGATATGGTGTGTATTGTTAAGCAGGATCAGGCCGGACTAGGAACTGAAAGCATCCCTGGCAAATTTCTGCAGACCAGCCCCCGTCCTAGCGAGAGAGCGCAGCGAGCGAGCTCGACCGCTACTAGGAGGGTTTGGGGGAGTTCTCCCCCCAAGAAAATTTTGGAAAACGACAGACCAAAAGGGTGAATTTTACAGCACATTTTTCATTACATATTCAATTGAATCAACTTTTAAAGTACAGTAAATAGTAGATGATGACCTTAAAGAGCACCAGGTTGGCCACCCAGTCAAATGTACCCATAGACATTCTTTCAGAGAGCATCAAAAATAGACACAAGTAGTGAATCAGAGAGAACAAAGTAAAAGTGAGACCAGCCCCCACATGGTGTGTAGCGAGCAAGCACAGTGAGCAACCACTACTAGGGGGAGTTTGGGGGTTGAACTTGTCCCCCAAGAAAATTTGAGAGACAGAAAGGCCAAAACAAAGCATTTGTCAACACATTTTTCATTACATATTAGATTGTATTACCTTTTAAAGCATAGTAAATTGTCACTCATGTTGTCACAAATTAAACACTGATGTGATGTCACACATGAGCACACAGGCCACTGACTGAGGCCAGAAACTGTGGAAATGTCACACATTAGCACCAAGGCACTGACCCAGGCCAGGTCACACCACCAGGACAGTAAGCATGTAAACGTCACATATAAGCACCCAGGCCGTAAGCATGGAAATGTCCAGGTCACTGAGGCCAGCAACTATGGAAATAGCACACATAATTAAGCACCCTGGCCAGAAAGCATGGGAACGTCACACACAAGCACCCAGGCTGACAGAAGGCATGGAAATGTCACCCTAGCCAGAAAGTATGAAAAATTAACACAAAGGCCCTGGCCTTGACATGACATCTTTAAATAGCCTACTTAAGTGGGTGGCACAATAAGTGTTGCAGGTCCACTAGCAGCATTTAATGTACAGTCCCTGGGTACATGTAGAACCACATTTCTAGGGACTTATATGTAATTTAAAATTGCTAAAAAAATTGTCTTCGGTGTAAGACAATTTTACCATGTTTGAAAGGTAAGAGCGCAAGCACTTTAGCACTGGTTAGTGGTAGTAAAGTGCACTGAGTCCTAAGAGCCAACAAAAATGGCCTTTTTTGATGCAATAAAGCAGATGACACCGGATTTTCATTTAGAGGAATCTGAGGCCGACAGGCACTTATCTAACCATGTCTCAGCAGTCAATATGAACAATATGTATCTAAAAAACATTTTACATGTGCTAATGGTGCTGGGACTTTTTCTGTAGCTTCTCCTTTTCCGCCCAGCTGTTTCAACACCTACAACATGCTCATCTGTAATTCACATGCAAACAGTGAACGGTCATTGGGGTATGGGCGACATGCCGGAAGACATCGACTGGATTCACAAGCTGTACCACACCCTGATCATGGAGAAGATCTCAGTTACAGTAAACCACCAGCTGCAACAGTTTGAGAAGCAGTAGGGCCCATGCGTGAATTTACTCACAAATGCATTTTGAGAACTATCTTGCTGAAATATCTATGAGTGCTGCGCCTCACAAACCTGGGTTACTGTACAGTGGTGTACCTGGACCTGCTCTTAAAGGGCAAAATGGATCCTTTATCAAGCTTATGAGTGAACAGGACATCTTTCTTGTTATCTCTCTCTACTGTCTCCTCCCAAATCTCCATTATTCACCCCTTTCCTTTCCCTTCTCCCCAGCAATTCCTGGCTTTAATGGCGTCACTGGGTTTTAGATACAACACTGGCCTTGTAACCATAACATACATGTATCTCCTGCATTATCAGTACAATTCAGTGATCTTGTGTGTGGGGGGGTCGCAGTGGTGGGCATTTAGTGTGGTACGGTAAATATGGTCCCATTCTCAACAGATCAGTATTACAATTATTCAGAGATAGCAACGAGATTGTTGAGCAGGCAATACAATGCAATCTGTGATGGGAACGTTTTGAAAAGTTAGGCAGAAATTACAAAGCGGAAGGCCGGTGTTATTTCTACGAGGCTGCATGTTTTCTGCTACTGTACGGTACAATCAATGCCTCTTAAGTGATGGATGTGGTCTAGCCTCAGACTCTCCTTACTGCATCATGATGGTTTATTTATACCATTTTGGAGTGAGTCAGTGTAAAATTGCTGAAGATTTCGCGTATTTGTTTGAATACATATTTGACTGCCGGCCTGAGCGAGGTAGCAGTACTGATGAAATAAACAACAGTACCGAAATAGAAGCCACTGTTTCGGGGCAGATCACAGATTATCTTGTTGAATCAATCAATGTGCTGCATCAACATGTACAACCACATAAAAAGATGCATCGTATGGAAGTGGCATATGCGGTCCCTCCCTCCCTCCCCTTTAGATTCTGCTGTGCAGCACCAGTAGTCTGAAACAATTTGAATATTGCGTTTTATTCCAGTCGCTCTTGCTTCTGTGTGGTTATTCTAGGTGTAGAAACAATAAAAATGTTAACTAGCTACTGAGCGCACAGCAAGTATCGATCAAATCAGCTTTATTCGATTTTTTTTTAGATTAAAAATCATAAAAGCATCAACAATACAAAGCTAAAAACCGTAAACATTTCATTTCATAGACACAGTAGAAGATCATTATAGGATTATTAAAACAAGATTCAATAAATACAACTAATCAGTATGTAAGGGTTTTCATTATCAGCAATTTATGTACAAAATTCAATTACGATTAAAGGCTAAAGGGTTGGTTCTATGTAATATGGGGGGAACTTGGGTAGAAATCGTACAGATCCCAAATACGAATGGTGCCTTGTCTTTGTTTGGGGGGGCAGAATCGTAAAAAGGGGGCAACATTCAATTTAATTAGTACCAAGTCCCCATGCATTTTGGCAGCGTCCCTAACCATCCCACCCTCCTGACACTCAGGATACCCCCATCTAACTCCGGCGGCAAGGGTCTATTGTTTTTTAGCCAAAAAATGGCTTTGTTTAGCAGGTCCTGCTGGGATTCGCGTGTTCCCTGGGTGAGGGCGGGGACCCCAGAGAGGATAGACACATACGGGGCGGCCTCAGGGGGCAAGTTGATACGTGGCATTCTCACCAAAGTGGATCTAGCCACTGTGCGGGTTATTGATGCAGGTTTTAAGATTTCTTTGGGGCCTATTAAAGTAGGTGTACAAAGTGGCTGTATTTGAGTGACACTGTTAGCAGATTTATACATTTTGAGGGCGATGGGAGGCTTAGGGCAGACGGAAGTGGCCATTATGTTAGCTGATGAAGGATACTTTCTGATTACTGACTCGATGTTAACCAGTCTTTCCCCTAAATCATTGATTTTTGTGACCAAGGGAGAGATGACAGCCAACAACAGTTGCTCAATTTGAGCCAATAAGGTCAGTTTGGGAGACAAGAGAGGGTCCTCTAATTTGTCCGCGGCCGGGTCCTCCATAAATGCTATTGGTTTGGCAGGAGACGGTAATACATTGGTGCACAGGATTTGTGTACTTGTATTGATCCCAATGTCAGTTTCGCTGTCGTGCTCCCCTCTATTGTTGGAACCCAGGGGCGCAACATTTGCTTGGTTGTGGTCTTTATGTACGGAGCCATTTGACTTAGGGCAAAAGGTGCCGACAATAGGGGAGGTTATAGAATCAGGGACGTACTTGGTGCCACACATGGCGTTGAGTTCTTCCCAAATCGACATCGTGTTTATAATAGTAGTAAACACGCCAAAAAAGTCAAATCAAATTTCTGCACAATACCTCCTTTTGTGATGAGATCAAGTGGGGTGGCCCGTCCCGGCCTCGTCGTGCCTCTGAGGGCCGTAGAGGGCCTGCCCTTTGCCCGGGCTTGGCCCGGCGCCGACCCACGCGCGATCCCGCGACGCGGAGTCTGTGGTCCTTTTTGTGCGCCTCCTGGCGCCGGAAAGCGTGTGGCGGCGTCTTCCGCCGCTGAGACTTCTGGGGACTGTAGTCTCAGTACCCCCGAGCCCCCCTCCTCACTGCGGCCGCTGGGAGGTGTTGGAACTGCGGCGGCGGGAGGGGAAGCAGGAGACAGCTGGGCGGTCGAGGAAACAGCAGGTGAGGCTCGGAGATTACCCCTGGTGCAGTAGTGACCCCCCACTGAAACCGGGTCTGTGGTCCTTTTTGTGCGCCTCCTGGCGCCGAAAAGCGTGTGGCGGCGTCTTCCGCCGCTGAGACTTCTGGGGACTGTAGTCTCAGTACCCCCGAGCCCCCCTCCTCACTGCAGCCGCTGGGAGGTGTTGGAACTGCGGCGGCGGGAGGGGAAGCAGGAGACAGCTGGGCGGTCGAGGAAACAGCAGGTGAGGCTCGGAGATTACCCCTGGTGCAGTAGTGACCCCCCACTGAAACCGGGTCTGTGGTCCTTTTTGTGCGCCTCCTTGCGCCGGAAAGCGTGTGGCGGCGTCTTCCGCCGCTGAGACTTCTGGGGACTGTAGTCTCAGTACCCCCGAGCCCCCCTCCTCACTGCGGCCGCTGGGAGGTGTTGGAACTGCGGCGGCGGGAGGGGAAGCAGGAGACAGCTGGGCGGTCGAGGAAACAGCAGGTGAGGCTCGGAGATTACCCCTGGTGCAGTAGTGACCCCCCAAGCTACTGAGCTCACAGCAAGTAAAATGAGTTGCTATCTGAAGTGCCTCGAAGATTACTAGGAGAGTTTTAAATTTTTATGCTGCATGGAATCTCAAATTATGCGCCATATTATTCGATGAAATAAGCATTGGCTTTATTATGTAAATACATTTACATTTCCTCATTCAGGAGAGAGCAGAGTGCTATACAGAGTACACGGGCACCTTAAGAAAAAGCCCTGGAATAAAAGGTTTTATTTGCTCATTGAATCCCAGTTATGGGGAAACGGTTATGTTATGTAACTAAATCCAGAAACTAGGAGCCGTGCATAAATAAACTGTTGCTTTCTATCGCAGTTTCTATCGTGCTCATTAAGAAATAACTCCTCAGGCCGCCTAGTTCAGTGCATTTATTTGTATAGCGAGTGTGACAACTGTGGCACTCGGAGACACGTTTAGGATTTTAGCTCTTTGACCTTTCAAAAGAGAGTTGGACACATTTGGGGTTCTTTTCGGGTGTACTTTCGAGATACCGGCAGGCTACTTGGAGAAGTGTCCAATAGCAATTGGTTTCATCATGACAAAGATACCTTTCCTGGAAAAGTATTACTTCTTTCCTCCCCTTTAACATTGAAGCAGACTATTTCAGCTGTATCTTGCTGGTATAGAGGCGACGCAGAATGCTCTGGGGAAGCACCAGTGCACTGTGGGAAGCACTTACTGCCCTACAGGGCTCAGCATCCCAGAGGAGGCACAGAATGCCCAGGGGAAGCACCAGCGCACTGAGGGAAGCACTTACTGCCCCGCAGAGAAAGGGGGGCTGACAATGCAACCAGCGGGACTTTGATACTTACCCAAAGAGCAGTAGAATCTCGCTGAAACCATAGAACGGTCCTGACCAATGTTCCCTCTAATTTTTTTCCTTTGTGTGTGGCAGTGTATGGTCTCTGTGGACCGCAGCCAAGGCAATGTTCGCCAAGTATCCGACCATAGATGCGAGTGCAGCCACAAATAATCAGTGCAAATACTACTCCAAGATTTTACTTAACATGAAAAGAAAGTGCATTTTCACACATACAGCACCATATGAGGGGTCTTAGGACAGATTTGCAATTTAGATATGCATACCATGGTCTTGATGGACAGTCATTCCAAAGAAATGGCAAGCCATGAACGCCCCACAAAAAGCACTGATTGAAGTGAGCCGACCCAAAGCCCTCTCTCTGTATTAATTCTGGTAAATCACAGAAACTGCCTAATAGTGCTTATTCACCTGGATAGAGCTCATGTTATTGGCCTTACACGTCACTCTCTGTGGTATGTGGAAAGGCCAAAGTTTGGAGTGCATGTAGTCTTGACACCTCTAGGACCCATTGACAGGCACTGTACGAAACTAGCACAGAATTCTGCCTCAACTCCAGAGCTCTCAATCAAGTCCTGCCATAAAAATGCACCCACAACTTCTTTTCAAGACACCTTAATGCAACTCAGTTCACAGTATGCACTGTACAAATCATATGCTGCATAAAAGAAATACCTATTCACATCTTCTGGAAAAGCAAATCCTCTTAGGAAACTCATGATGAAATACAATGTGAAGCATTCATATACCGCTATGTATTTTGTTTTAAATAGTCTTTTAATGGGGTGACCGAAGCCATGAAGCAGCGCACAACTGTTGCCCATAACAAAAACCGAAGTCAAGGGGCCATAAGGCCTCTTGTTATTGGAGTCTCCTGGCTGGGGGCCTCACACCTAGATGAAATGGATTGGAAACAAAGGATAGATATATAGATAGATACCCAAAAAGGATTAGTGGTGGGTTAGTATAAGAAAATCGGTAAATATATGTTAATTTCAGTAGTGGACATGTGAGTCTGTTAGTTGGATTGAATAGGATAATGGAGGGATGGACGAGGAAATAGTCTAGAAAGCGTTATTTAGGAGATCACAGCACTGAGATGAGGATTGTGAGATGTAAAAGGACAGATGGAGGTGGGACGAGTCTCTAGAAAGGGATTAGGGAAATCACAGTAGTAAAATGAGGTTTGGGATACATGAGGGGTGGATTCAGAAAGTATTATTTGGGAGATCATAGAAGTAAAATAAGGTTTCCTTAAAGTGAATATATTGAAAACAACACCAAAACATACTTCAACTAATTACGCTTTCAAAGTCTCTGCCCGTCCTAAAACCCATAAGATGTTTTAGAAATAAACTCAATGAAAGAAATTCAACACTGGAATTTACGTGCTTTTACGCTGTGAACAGAATAAAATGTACCCGCATGTTAAACCGACCCATGTGCATAAACCAATTGTGACAGCTTAATTTGATAACTGTTGAACCAACTCAATGGTGCACAAAATAAACCGGTCATTGATTACCAATTTGTAACACTGCAAGTGACACTACTTCATTCAAACCATGCAGTTTAAATGAAACATGTGACTCTAAAGGATATACAAAACATAAAAAAGACCAATCCAAATCATGAAAAAGGAAAGAAACGTTCAGATACACCAGTGCACATCATACCCATTAATGAATCAAACGTGCTATGATAATAGGATATTAGCATAAAATTCCTTGAATAACAATTGTAGACACTAAAATACTGAATAAATATGATGAGTAATAATAATTGCCAATATGAAATATTTAACAACTAAATTTCGTTCAAATGTTGACCTTGACATTAACAAAAACAGTACTCTGTAAATCACGGTTAAAAGCTTTGATGATGTAAAGATAACTCCCACTGATGGACTGAGTGCAACCCAGTATTTCCAAGAGGCCTCCGTGATGGCATTTCCCTTGTTTATTCCGTCTTCTCTTGCAGAGAATGTAAGAATTTCAGATTTGTTGGTCTCCCTAGTATTTACACAAATTACAATTTAAATACCACTATTTTGTTTTATTTCTTTCATAGCGCTTTAGCACTACAGAAGTGGTAAAGTGCTATAAAAAAAAGCAAAATAGTGGTATTTAATATATTTGTGTACTTGTGATGTAAAGTGCTCTGACATCCTGCATTAGGATGAAAAGTGCTACAACTCATCCCAATGCAGGGTATCAGAACGCCTTACATCACACAACAGTCTTTTCATGAACATTTGCAGTTATCTTTATCTTTCCAGGAGAAGTGAGTGGAACAACGGAAGCCCACTCATAAATCACACCACAAGTAGAAAGCTTTTTTTAAAGAAAAAAAAGACAGACGTGCTCTGCAAGTAAAACGCAGTGCAATGCAGATTGTGTGGCCTGTTAACTATATTTTGCGATTGTGAAAGCGCATCATGCTTTGAGACAGCGCAGCGCTGCTATTGGGTGACTTTTTAAATCTATCAGTGTTCATGAAAGTGAGATAGCAGCGCTGTCTCAAAGAATGATGCGTACTTTCATGATCACTAAGATATTTTGCATCATTTGTTTCACAAGCCCCGCAGCCATCCCAATTACTAAATAGAATCGACTCCTGACCCAAACTGGATCGGAACTGGCAAAAAGTCGGTAAAACTGTGGAGGAGCGAACAGCATACAGCTTCTCCAATGGTTACGAAAGAGACATTCAGTGTCCTGGGGCCCGGAATGCGAAGAATGGACAAGCCTTTGGTGAGTACATAGGAGGGATCTGATTGCAAAAATGTAAACCACACTCACCTGGCGGCGGGCGGCACTGGGAGACATTCGGCAGCAGCGACACTGGGAAAGGCAGGGCGGGGGGGCTAGAAATAATTAAGTTATGGTGCGGTGAGAGAAGGCCTCTCGTCACGGTCCTGCCCGAGCCCCAATGCGCATATGTCAGCTCCAAAAGCCGCGCCTGCCCCACCCCCAGCCCTAAAGGGGGTTAACTGAGACTAAGAGCAGGCAGCACAGACGCGGAGGTGGAGACGTGCGCACACGCGACCCACCCCCTAAAATGGCACTGCTGCTCTCCAATATATTAAGGTAATTAAGTTGTGCGTTTTACCCGTTTTTCCACACGGAGCGAGGAGAGAGGCAGGCATGCAGCAGAGTAAAGTAGTAAGTGACTACTACTATCGTGTCCAAAAAATCGGCCCCACCCACACCCAGAAACAAAACCGGCCCCCGTCCAAAAAACCGGCCCCCACCCCTGGCAGCCTACTGGGAGATTGCCCGGTGCCCGGCATTGCCAGTCCGGCCCTGAGCAGGATACTGTGATTTTGGATAGTGGTATGTCGTTCTATAATGAGATAGTGTGGTTTTGTGTGGTGTGACTTAGATGCTTTGATGTCTTATGGTCAGGTATAGCATGAGGTGATATTAAGAGTTGCGGAGTATATACTTTAGAATGATGTCTTATGCATTGAACGGTATTGCATGTGTAAGTTATAACTTTGCTGGGTAAGTATGATGTGCTGTGTTGGGGTATGTTGCTTTATGGGATTATGTGTAGTAATGTACAATGACTTGATGCAGTGGTGTATGAGATAATGTGGCATGATCTATTGCATGAAGTATTCTGTGTGGTCTAGTGTTCAATACTGAGACTGGTGGGTGAGAAAGAGAGAGTTTGCGGTTTTGGATGTTGTAGTATGGCCTGGTGTAGAGTTGTATGGCTGGCGTCATATGATGAGGTTTTGTAATGTGTGACATGGTGTGTTGCATAGTCTGGTATGATGTAATAAAGTACTGTATGGTGTTGCATGGTATAATGTGGTACAGTACCTGTAATTTGACTTACTATGATGTTGCTTGGTGCTGGAAGGAAAAATATGGTGTGCATATCTTGTTGTGTGGTAATTAAATGATACTGAGGGAACTCTTTATAATGACAGATGACACACAATATTGTGTGTGTGAGTGTGTATATATATATATATATATATATATATATATATAGAGAGAGAGAGAGAGATAGATATGTATACATGTATATCTAGATAGATAGATAGATAGATAGATATGTATACATGTATATCTAGATAGATAGATAGATATTTTTTTGCTTTCCAACTTATGCTCGACATGCCCAAAAAGTGTCCTCCATCCCATGTACTGCTTTTCATGTCACAAATTGTGGCTAATTAATTTTGCATGCCTAATACAAGATGATTTGTATAGCTTTGTTTTAATACGTTTTAGGAACTCTCCCTGCAGTGCCACACAATTAAGTGCCACGCAATTCCACACAAATGCACACAGCATAATTCCACTACACAAAAGATTTGAACACCTCATAATCCCACACCGCACAAATCAATTCCACTACATGTCACATAATTCCACTACAAGTCACATAATCACAACTCCGATCCTTGCCAAATAATTCCACTTTATTTACTACCACTCCATGCAACATAGTTTCATTACACTCCGCACAACACAATTCAGCCCAAGATAATTCCACCACACATAATTACACTTCATATCACATAATTACACCTCATATCACATAATTACAATCCGCATATATCCACTCAGCTCCAAAACACATAATTACACCCAACAAAATTAAACTCGACAGCATGCCCCATATTTACACTCCACATGATTTCACATCATGCCACACAATTCAACACAATGTCACACCACACAATTCAACGCCACACAGATCCATACCACACAACATAATTACACTCCACTCCATAGCAAATTATCATACTCATCATAAATCTACTCCATGCTGCATAGCAAGTCCATATAAATCTACTCCATGCTGCATAGCAACACTACACATAAATACACTCCAAACCGTGTCACATAATTCTGCTCACATAATTCCAATCAGTGCCACACAATTCAGTGCAACACAATTCAACTCCACACAATTCCATTCCATGGCACACAATTCCACTGCACAACGCATAATTCAACTGTGCACCGCACACATCCAATCCACATTACAGAATTCCACATCATGCCATATAAATTAACACCAGGCCACATACTTCAACTCAATACATGCTACTCCATGACACATAATAACACTACACATAAGTCCACTTACCACCACATAATTACTATCCCCATAATTCCATTGCCCAAGCACGCACTCGCCAACATTTCTCATATTGGTTCACTTCAGTTTTTTAGGACACTTTTATTTATTTTATAGTTTTAAAAAAAATCTTAACTGCAAACATACACTGTCCTCCATTTCTTTAGGTGTCTTCTGCGTACACAAACACAGTCTCTTATGCATCTATAACCTTCTCTCCCCTTCTTTCTCTTTTCACATACACTTTCAGCTACTCTATCTAGACTTCATTCCCACGTCATACACAAACTACCTATTTCCCCAATGTTACTTTCTACTTGATAAAGCTCTCAACCCTATCTATTCACCATACCACATAATTCCACTACACAAATGCACTACACACCACACAATTGCACTGCACACAATTTCACAACTAACCACTCTAATTCAAACCACATAATTCCACTACAAACTACATACATCCACTCCACTCCAAACAAAAAAACCATAAGCAAAAAAACACTCGGCAAATGCGAGGCCTATTGCATTGAAAATGCATGGTTTACCTCTAGCTATGAAGCCCTATAGCCATAATCAAAAGACTATAGTCTATGTACAGGAGTGTTATAAAGAAATCGATAGGCTTCAAAGTAAGAGTACATTTAAAAAAAGCATTGTTAAACTCAATTTATCGCCATTTAAAATGCAACTGCTGAGAAATTAGCTTTAATACCTGTTTGCTTCAGCACAAAGAAACAAACATCCAAAAATGAAATGAAGATGTAGTTTCATTGTGTCAGCAGTGGGGGGATACAACTTATTTCATTTAAAGGATGTTAAAGCAGCTACGTTCCACAAGCAGCTCATAAGAACATAGAAAGGAAATCTATCCAATCAAGACCCGCTCTCTGCATTGTTCACTATAGATCTTCCACAAATGGCCAGACCTAAAAGCAATTTGCTCAGTGGGGTCTGGGTTGCTGTATGCATTTTTTTTGTAATAATAGAGAATACTTTGAATACAGCCAGGATTCTCCAAATCTGTTCCAAGATTCTCATTCACTGGAGTAGACCTGCAAATATTTTAGGGATCCAGAATTGAAGAAGCAAATATTCATGAGTTACCAAATTATAAGTTTGCCTGAACCTAAATAATTGAAACGGGTAAGTCTGTCCCCCCACATGATACAGTAGTGGCCGCAAGACACTGTACTGCAGATGTTTCCGAGTCTCTTGGGCTACAGTCTGCCTGGCGCGATCTTCACATATGGAACTCCATAGGGAAAGCTTGCAGACACCCCAGTCTGTGCGCAGCCACTGGGAGCCCCACCGCCCACCCACTGGGACCGGAGTTAAAATATCACCAAGCTTGAACACATTCTCATTCGGAATGCAGCTGGTGCAATTAAATATTTGTTATCCTTTGTCACTTTTTCATTTCTCTAGGCACATAACAAACGCTTTTTGTACAAAACTATGAACACAGGCGGCTATAATAAACAGCCTTCTTGCTGCAGTCACACTCTTTGCGTCACAGTCTGCGTTCAGAGGCAGGAAACGTGCGCTCGCCTCCATCGTTGGTAATTTATTGGCTGAATTATAGAGCCTGATAGTTAATTTGCTGTGAGGGATGGCACAAAGGGACATAAACGGGCAAAATGAAAAGTCACTCTTTCTATTTGTGCGCTGGGGTTTTATGGATTTCACCAAACATAAACCGCAGCGAGGTATCCTCTTCGGCAACTGTTTATTTCTATTGCTTTTTGAGCCATTCATGGGGAACCGAACACTGCGCGGAGCCTCTCCGGAAACGCACTTGACATTCTCCAGCCATTTCCATCCATTTCCCTGAAACTTCCCAAGCAAATGGAGAGGGTAATTTGTATGATACATGAGACGGCGCTTGAAATGCATGCAAGTCGCCCTGAATATCTGTTGGTGAGCAGAAATGCTAATTAAGCGCCAGCAGGAAAATTGCTTTGAGGTGAAAGGAAAGGAACCCGGTCATAAAGTTGGCCTGGTGCTCTTCGGATGGAAGGCTCCATTGATGAAGGTTTCTTAGAGCGAAGCATTAATGGGGAATTCTGCTTTCAGGAGGAACATCGCCAATAATCAGCCCCCCTTAAATGTATTAATATTAATTTAACGTTTCTGAAGAAAGCGGGTCGTGTAAATGGAAGCCGCATCAGGGCGGATAGACTGGGGATAATGACTTCAAACAGCACGATCCTGTCCGCTCTCATTTTAGTCAAATTCCATTGTCATCATAAGGAGGACCCAATCTAGCACGGACCTTTGCACAGTACTGAGAGGTCAATGTCAAATAGAACAGATTATATGAATCAAAATATAATTTAGTGTTCTTTTTTGCTTTGTTTTTACACTTAAACCTATAATGTAGGAACATGAATTGCCTGTTGTGAGGACCACCCCGGATACTCGGGCTGACCCCTGTCTTAAACGGCGATGAAGCTGCTATGAACATGTAAAGGCTCCAAGCATCGTTTGATGTAAGATTGTGATTTATTTTATATGCTAACTTGCACACTGAGAGATGTTAACAACATCACCCTGTCTGTCAATCAACAAGAAGGCACATTTGTGATTTTCTCAAAGTAACTAGAAACTCTTTTTACTCTGGATTGAACTCTGCAAGTAGAGTTAACAGTCTATAATCCTCCAACAACATTTCACAGAGATGTTTCAGGCTTACTTCCCTAAGTGTCTCAATATTAGCTTTCGACATATTTGAACCTGACAAGACTGAATGCCAGTTGTTGCTATCCTACTAAATTGAGGCCAAATGACTGATCATTGTGTTTTTAAAGTTTGAGTGAGAATTCTAGTTTCCTTATGGATAATACCCAAGGAACTAGTCTTGACAGTAATGAGTGTGCTGTTGGGATGAGACATTCTTTTGAAAAAAAAACACACCCAGTTTGGCATTTGGACTCAAAACATCTAAAAGGAGAATAAAATGAGAATATTCAGGGGATAAGTATGTATTGTAAGTACATATGGAAAGGACTGTAACCTCTTTGCACTTTTGTTAATAAGGAAGTTGGGCATGTCGGTATCAATTCTCAAAGGCATTAAAGAGTATGTAAAAGAGTACTTCTGTGGTACCTCTTTCTTTAGGCACAAATAGTTATGTGAACTGGCTGCACTGAGTGCATCATTGACACAATAATGTTAGGCTACCTTTTCTACAGAACATTTTGCTGTGTATATAACAATGCATTGGGTAGCAATTTTGGGTTATTTAACTTGAGGAAGTCAAAAATCTTTGCAGAAATTTCTTTCTGAGTCCAATTTGGAAACTATTGTTTGGAAATTCGTCAGTGTCAAACTTGCTAATTCAATAGTTTGCGAACACAACTTTCCAAATAATGAATTTGCCTGTGACTCTCACAAACTTCAAAAGCATACTTAAAATATTTTCCACAGTGGCCCTTCCTTGTTCTGCCTTTGCACAAACTGCTGGTATAGGGTGCCTTTTAAAAAACGTCTATAATCATATTTATTGGAATCCAGAAAAGCTAACTACATGAAATTCTAAAACCCTAGGCTGTCCATTGCTCGTTTTATGTTGTATTACAGCATAAAGTGATTATGTAGTAGTAACAGGGATTAAAGACAGGTCCATGACCTTAAATATGTTCTATCACAATACTGGACGGAGTTCTCTCTGGTGGTCATCTTTACATGTTTTCTAAAAAGTAGGTAAATGGGTTTCCATCGAAGTGTGTCTGATACTGGCGGGAAGGGCCTTGATGG
This sequence comes from Lissotriton helveticus, assembly GCF_964261635.1. Classification (NCBI taxonomy): domain Eukaryota; kingdom Metazoa; phylum Chordata; class Amphibia; order Caudata; family Salamandridae; genus Lissotriton; species Lissotriton helveticus. Next base: position 601,811,736 of record NC_136061.1, on the reverse strand, counting down.
GCCAGCTACCAGTAGCGGCTCCAGGAGGGAGTGCTGCCGGGCGGTGACACAGGGCGGGGGAGAGGCACGGTGGGGGTAGTAAACTCCGGATTAAGGACAAACGGAGGTAATTATACAAATAAATAACTAAAACGAATATTGTTGCAAGTGCTGCATAGCCAAATGGCATTTATGAGGTTCTGGGGGCAACTGGAGTCCTTTTCATACTTTTAGAAAAACCTCTAGTTTAAGTAAATACTCAATAGACTATGTGTAAAAAATGGATTACGTTGCTACTGGTTTCAGAATAAAAATAATACATTCAACATTTTGTCGCAGCCTCTTGGAAGTTAACCAAAGTCACCTTAAAATGTAGTGTTCATTTTCATGAGCAAATCTTAAGGTTCTCAAAAGCCCCTGCGTCGCCACTTTACATTCTCTGAAAAGTTTACCTACCCACATCCTTGTCACCAATGAAAAGGATTCTTATAACTGAGGGATGTTTGCCTTTGTTTCTCACTCGGTGGTAGAGAAAGGAACGTCAAACTGACAGTGACACTAACGGGCAGGCCTGGTGCAATCTATCCCCTGCTGAGCACTGAAGGAAGAAGCACTTAAGATGCGTTTAAATCTAGCACAGTTTTTAGGATTAACAAATTGTAATATAAATACATTAAAGTGCACATTTCTAAATTATGACTTGTATCCCAAGTAATAAGAAAAAAAAATAAGCAGTTACAGAGTAAGTGTTGATTTAAGTCTATACAGACCCAGTGAAGGGTTCTTTCATATATTAATGGCGTTAAGGCCTGCACCCTTTATGGAATCATGTCCTCTACACGAAGGAGATCTTAATAGTCAATCCATGGCCTCGTTTTAAGAAGGATATTATTCTCTGTGGAATAACAAAAAAAGGTGTTTAGCAGGATTTCCTTTTTCCTTTTTTGTATATTCTAGAGTAAGTCTCAATACAAAGGGATATGACTCCTGTCCCTCCTGCATCTTTTTGGCCAAGCACCTTAAGAAATCTAGCTCTTAGTGGGAATAAGGAAGCAGTGGGCAATCAAAGTTGGTTACTTTGCTGCTTACTCTACAACCAAGTTCCGTAATTAGTTGCAAGTATTGCTCTTGCTCTCGCTTCTGTCATTCACTGTCCTTCTGGATCCTATCTACCCCATCGCCACTGATTGACCCCTACAGTCGCTTACATTACGGATACGCCTTCCTACAAATAAGTCACATTTTTCGCATTCTATGTCCTGAGTGTCTTCCGCGATGCCAGTGATAACCTACTATTCAGAATTAGATGCTGCTCCGAACTCTCAAATGCTCCAGTGATCATTGTCCTTGATAATTGAGCTCCCTGTAGAATTCCATCGCTCGGATCACCCGCTCAGAAAAACGAAGCATATTAATTTGAAAAAGCTGCATGAGTGCGTGGCCAAGATAATGGCAGCGGAGTAATTGTGAGGAAATCTTTAACAACAGTCTTATTTCCATGTAATAAATCCTTCCCCGGTGGCACTGCGCCGCATGCCGTGAGTGCGATCTGAGATCTGAAATGCACATGTTTAGGTAGATGAAGCTTGGCTGTTTCAGGATCCATTTGATGTCCTGCTGCTACTTTCAAATCTTTAATAATATGTTTTTATTTTGTTTCCTTAAAGTAATCTATCCCTTGGTGAACCTGATGGGAAGGTAAATGAAGATTGTTCCTTAGGACATTTCTCCAATTTTTTTCAAACACCTAGAGATATGCACAAAATGTATTTACTGTAAAATATTAATATTTTGCAGTATTTTATTAATAAATCACAGATCACACCCAGGGCTCCAGAATATTACTTTGTACAGTACAAGTGCTTAATATATAAAATGTTTTTGAGACAACGCAGAAGCACACCAGTAGATATTATCAAAACACGGCTAATACGGGGATTCTAGGTTGTGGTTCAGTAGTGGAAGTGTAACGATGTTACACGTATGCAAAAACTAATATTTTTAGAAATGCGTTATTCATAGTTTTTGCCTCTTCCATTGCTGCCTGTTAATTGGGAGTTAATCAGAAACTAGAGGCGTACTAGGGTGCCATGCTATTAGCTGGGTGCAATGTCTGACACTGGCCTGTATATAGGTTGCATGTAAAAATGTCCAGTCTTCTAATGTTGTATATTTTAAAATGTTGGAACTGGAAAACTCATATTGAAACAACAATGACATTGCAATTAATGTGCTCTACATAAAAGACGAAACCTGCAAAAACAACTTTAACCAGAACAAACCTCTACTTCCATTGAATTTCAAATAACATTTCATGTGTACCTAAATACAAGGCTTCAAACTCTCTTCACCAACTCTTTAGTTGTTTTAAATGTTTTGAAAATTAAGTAATTTTAATACAAGGAGACATCCTTGTGCTTGTGAATTTCTCATGCTCTCATAAAATTAAAATGAGAAATCCTCAGTTGCAAAAGTTCTTACAAACGTCCCGTGAAACTAAGATTGCTGCCCTTAAATCTTAAAGATAGCCGCCCATGGATTTTCACACTAAATCTGGACTTTGCTGCATGTTGTGAGTTGAAAGGCAAGATATCATCAGAATCCTTCCATTTTCAAAGTTGTGAGGAGAACAGTTTAGGCGCTAATAAGCACACACGAAAATATTGCCAGAGTACGTTGAAAAAGCTACGCCAAGACCCACACTAGATTTCACATGTGCCATCAAAACCTTGCACATTGCTAATTTAAAATCTGAAGTTACTAATCTTGCCCACCCCAACTGTCCTTGTTAGGTCTTTTATTAGCCTTGTCCCTTCTAAGATGGTGGAAGGTTTTGCGCACTTTTACAGTATGCCTTCCATCCTTCATTTGCTCTTTCACCATTTGCGTTTGATTGTCTGCTTTTAAAACGCCTTTTTCCATTAGTTCCTTGATCCGTTTCCCTGCTATGCCTCCCCAACTTTACTTCTGGCCTTTCTAACTGATCATCCCGTTCTCTGTTCTGTCTGCCCGTGGTGTGTATCACTTACAACGCAACTTTTACGTCGTAATGCTGTTACAACGCAGCTATTACAACGCAGGATCCATTACATCGGATGCCATTACAACGCATGGCATTACATAGCAGATGGTATTACAACGCATACCATTACATCGTAAGTATTGGTAAGTATATAATTTTTATTTATTTTAATTAATATTATATAATTGATTTAATTATTATTAATTATAAATAAAAATAAATAAAAATATTTATTTATGTTTTTAAATATTATAAATTAAATTTATTAATTTAAGTAATTTTTTAAATAAGTATGATTATAGGAGTATATGTTTTGGGGTACTGAGGTATATGTTTTGGGGTGTTTGGGTATTTTTAGGTTTTAGGGCAGGGTTTGGGTTTTGGGGTACAGGGGTGTTTTTAGGTTTTAGGGTTTTGGGGTACAGGGGTGTTTTTAGGTGTCAGGGTAGGGTTTGGGTTTTGGGGTACAGGGGTGTTTTTAGGTTTCAGGGTAGGGTTTGGGTTTTGGGGTACAGGGGTGTTTTTAGGTTTCAGGGTAGGGTTTGGGTTTTGGGGTACAGGGGTGTTTTTAGGTTTCAGGGTAGGGTTTGGGTTTTGGGGTACAGGGGTGTTTTTAGGTTTCAGGGTAGGGTTTGGGTTTTGGGGTACAGGGGTGTTTTTAGGTTTCAGGGTAGGGTTTGGGTTTTGGGGTACAGGGGTGTTTTTAGGTTTCAGGGCAGGGTTTGGGTTTTGGGGTACAGGGGTGTTTTTAGGTTAAATTAAATTAATTATATTATATTAATTACATTTCTTAATTAAAATAATTAAATTAAATACATTATTTTAAATAATTTACTTTAATTACAATCAAAAAAATATTTAAATTAAATTAATTTAATTATATTAATTAAATAAAATTAATTACAATTTTTATTAAAATTAATTTAAATAAATAGATTTAAATTTATTAAATAAAATTAATTACTATTTTAAAATGTATTTTAATTAAATTAATTAAATTAAATTAATTAAATTAACTTAATTACACTTTTTTTTAAAAAGGTATACTTACCTATACTTACGATGTAATGCCATGCGTTGTAATAGCATCTGCTATGTAATGCCATGCGTTGTAATGGCATCCGATGTAATGGATCCTGCGTTGTAAAAATTCCGATGTAACGGAATGCGTTGTTATAAACCGCGTTGTAGTGACACCAATCCCTGCCCGTTTGTAGTACCAACTGTCTCTCTAGTCTCGCAAGTCATTTGCTGTCATTTACTGACGCGCAAATCATTTACTATCTTGTTTTTAGAGGAGTTGAATTATTATATGTAAAACAACACGTTATTAATGCATGCTTTCTATGAGTTCATGCATGATTTCCTCAGTTGCCATCATTTTTTTTATTTCAATGTTCATTTTAAAATGAGCCTATTTAGTCCAAACACATTATGAAGAGTGTAAGAAGGTTCCTGCTGAATATTTCTTGCCCTTCAAATGTGAAATGGAAAAGAACACAAACAAATTTGATATTTGCTTAAATTTATTTTATTCCATCTCAATTACCCTTCAATTATCGTTCCGTAACCCGTTTACCTCGGCGGATATTCCGCCGCGGTGCGGGCATTCGACGCAGTGGGCGGGGCTAGGTCAGCCGTTGGTCGTGCAAAGCACCCTGCAGGTAGTGCTCGCATCGGCCAACGGCCAATGCTAGCACGCAATGGGTTCAACACAAATCTGATATTGTTGTAATTGCGGAGTGTTTATGTGTATGTCAGCCCCCTTAAGACTTCGGGGTTCCATGTGCCCCTCCTTGATGTGGTTAGGCTCGCTCACTGTCACTTTGTTCCTATTATTCAAACTTTTCTTCAACCCACATTTCACCCGTCTTAAATATTTTGCCCCCGTCCCCCCAAACAAAGCTGGAATCCTCCCTGTTATTTCTTTTTAGCTAACCTGTCTCATCCCAACATGCTTGGCGGTCTCCTTCTGCCTTCGTTAGACTCTACTCTCTTTTTGTTCCTCATTTTTGGGAGGCAGTGCTTTGTCGGTAGTGCTGTGTGGGAGCTGGCTTCTAAGCTGCAACTTAGAGAAAGAGGCTTGTCCCCTTGAAATGAGTGCTAGTTAAGGGTGGAGGGGAGATCATCATACCAGGAACAGCAACCACATTTTTTACATCTTCTTCTGTGTTCAGGTATGTTGATCTTTATTATTTTAACCCCTTTCCTACGGCCGCGATTTTGCAGCAGTGCGAAATGGGCGGGGCTGCGTCGGCCGCTGGCCGACGGCAGCACTAGCGAGGTAGTTCTGCCGTCGGCCAACGGCCGACAGAAGCAGGCAAGGGGTTAATAAACAAAATCACCTCTTTTCATTTCTAACCGCTTTTAAAAATCACATCTTTGGTTTTTGAACATTTTAATTTTAAATGATGCAGCAACTTCCCATCCTCACAATGATATGAAAAACCATCAGAGGATGCTACAAGCTATATTGATAATTCACCCAAGACTCTATCTACAACTCCACACCCCACCTTCACTATGTAGAAGAGGATCTATTTGAGGCTGCAATAGCCTGCCCCACAATGTACAAGAGACTCCATCTGAGGCTACAACACCGCACACAACGATTCATATGAGGTTCTCTATAGGCAGCCATGACCCATCCATATGAGCGAAGGCGCCACCCACCTTTTTCCTTGACAAGAAGAGTGTCTATTGGTTGGGCTCAACAAAGGACAGCCTGCAAACACTCTTGTTCAGGTCTGGTAGTCAGAAGCTAGAGATGCACTGAACTTTGCCAGATGTAACAGCTCTGTGGGCGTGACCTCCTCAGTCTGGCAAAAGTGCCTTGAAGGCCTCTCCTTAGTGATGAGTGGGAGCATCAACGATAACCTCTGACATGGCCACCTTAGTTTTAAGCCCTGAATTGCCCAGGGCATAGTGTCAATCAGTCACAATTTGTCACAGAGTGGGTGGGGCCGGCAGTCTCACTGACGCAATCCCACTCTATGACGAGTGAGTGACTACTGCCTTCCCTAATTCGCTAAACTAAGGTCAACCAATGAGGAAAGGCAGCAGTCCCAACCCTCCTGTGACCACCAAGGCTTCCCTCCTGGAGAATTGCAGTGAAAGTAAGTTTCCTGTTTTTTCATATTTGGTGCCTGCGCACATGCGTGTATGTCTATATCTTTGTGTATTTGTGAGTGTTGTGAATGGGTTTGTGTGTGTGAATGCATGAGTGTGTATGTGTGTGGCCCTCGCCCTACTCCCTGCTAAAATTACTGGCTGCCACTGCCCCCAGGGCTATAACTCACACCCGATTATGTACCAGTAAATCCATCTGTGGCTACAAGACTCCACCCTCTGAAATGCAAGAGAGACCATTTGAGACTGTGATGTTTCACTCAATAATTCTAATGTGCATGATGCTCCATCTGAGACTACAAATCCCCACATATGTACATGAATCTCCTGTAGCCATGATACACCACCCTATGATAAACAAGAAAGCCCATCTGAGGCTGTGATGTCCGACACAATAATGTGCGAGATACTCCATCCAAGGCTACAGCATCTTGTCCTACGAAGCATATGAGGCTTCTTTGTGTACTACAACAACCCTCCTAATAATACAGAGGGTATCCATCTGATGCTCTGAAGCTACAACACCTGTCCAATGATGTACAAGAGACTCTATCTGAGAATACATAACAACGTCCAGCTCAGTCAGCCAGTTTGACAGCACCCCTAGAGGAGAGGTGGTGTATAAATGACTGGAGCAGGTATACTTAGTGTGTGAAGTCTATAATAAGATGCTCACATTATCCCTCCATCTCCAAAAGTGACAGAGAGAAATTATAGATAATGCCTACGTACGTGGTAAAAGCACCCCTTCCTTTGGTTATTTCCTGTTCAAAAGCGATTCCTTGGCTTTCTCTCAATTTCTACTTCGTGTGTAGATTTGGTCCTTGTGAAAAGGCAGTGTTCCATAACTCACAGTGAAGTTAGACAATAGCTAAAGTGGGCTGACTGGACCATTGCCCAATGATGAATACTGGAGTTGGAGATAGAAAAATGTGAATGCCACAACAATGGACGAAATTCGACTCAAAATCCATATGACTATGTTATACACATAATTTTAGTCACATCAAAAGATCTTGGCATGCACTAGTCCTACAAAAAGCCAATAGGTATGGGATTGGCTTGCCAGCCTCTTGCCTTTGTTTATGATTTTTGTAAGGTGTTTTTGTAAATCTTCATTACAAATAGCTAAAGTGACTTGGAAAGGGAGATAGAGAAGTTTGCAAGGACAGATTGAGAGGGTTGTATAAACAGTGTTACATAGTTAAATACATAGACAAGTAAATATACAGTTACATAGATAGATAGCTAACTAGAGATGGTTGCATAGACAGATATACAGATAAATAGACAAGTAGATAGACAAGACGGCAATCAGACAAGTAGATAGACAGAGGGATAGATAGACAGATGGGTAGAAAGATAGGTAGTTAGTCCGACAGGCAGAGACATAGAAAGATAGACAAACCTGTAAATAGGCAGGTAGACAGAGATTTAGGTAGGCAGACTGACAGGTAGGAAGGTAGATAGATAGGTAGATTGATAGATAGATCAGGAAATTGGAATAATAAATGGAACAGCCTCAATTAGTAGTATAGTAGTTAAATGTCTATATAAACATGGCATACAAGCACACTGAAAGCAAGCTAGAAAGTCATGCAAGCAGGATATAGACTAAATTGATTTACAAGTATAAGTGTAGTCTTCAATTAAAAAAGCATAGCAGCATGACATACAAGAGTGAGGTTATAAATGCACTTTATTGCATCCATACTAAAAAGACCATAACTTTATACTGTACAGTTTCAAATAGACACAATTTGAAAAGCTGTGAAACAGCAGCAGTTAGTTAGATTAAAAAAGACTACTCCAAAAGGAATTTACAACAGCATTAGCAGGAGACAGAAACAGATAAATCTGAAATGTGCCCTGTGCTCACATCTAAACAATCCTTCTACTACACCAGGAAGGAAATATTAAGGTAAAAGTGAGGTAAACACAAAAACTCTGGCACTGAAAGGATCTACCTTGTGTGCAGATGTGCTCCTTGTGAGCAGTTTTCAGTCGCTCAAATTGAAGTAAGCTAGTGGCTGAAGTAGACTCACCCACTGCTCCATGATGTATGCTGTAGTGAGCAGGAGTAAAATTTGAATGACCTAACAGCAAACCAATGAATGATGAGAGATGGCTAAAGCCCCTTTAAGTAAGTGTATCAAACATAACATTTTAGTGAAATCAAAAGGTTTTGGCTAACACCAGACCCAAAACATTCTGGACTCTGTGGAACCTTCTGTTGGGGTAAGGATCGGCCCGAAGTTAACCAACATGTGGGTGCTTCTTTTTTACGATGATATCACATCTGTGTGCTAACAAGATAAGTGAAACAAGTAGTGTGACATCGAATAGCCTACTGAAAGTCAACGACCAGGAAGAATGTTACAGTAAAGAAAAGTTGTTGCATAGATTTATCTTAACCATTGGGATACACAGGGACGTGGGAAGGAAATAGTGATAATACCCTTCCGCCATGACTGAAGTCGATTTGTCCATCTAAAGAAATGAAACTCATTCATTGTAATATAGTCAGTTTTTTTAAAGGACACAGCATTATAGATCCATGACTCTGTCTTAAGGAATACCTTTTTGTGCTATTAAGTGGTAGATTTCGTTCAAATCATCCTTAGAAAAAGCCATGCCAGCAGTAAGACGCTGAGAGATATGAGCCTTGCTTGCATAAAAGTCCAGAAAATTAAATAAACTAAACAAAAAGTCATACTTACATTATTTCCTAGACGTAAAAGTTGCATGCAAGGCTTTGTGGTGGAGGTTGAATCCAGTACAGAGGGCATTTTGAGACAAATGTGCCACAAATACCCCACAAGATAATGTATAATTTTTCAAGGTGTCCCCCACCAAGTTCCTACTTGGTGTTTACCTTCCAGGGTGAAACATCACCGATTCACGAGCTGGGAGAAATCTCCTTTGCAATGGCACTCTGGTTTGTGAACACCTCCAACTAAACAAATATACAATAGAAAATGGCAAATACCATTTGACTGCTTCATATCTCCTATTGATTAATGTAAACTGCCAAGTTCCATGTAGTTTCAATACGCTTCTTATGCATTCCTTTCCAAATAAATCATTCACGGCTATTTTATTTTCCTCGAAGATGCCTGAAGTCCTGTGGGATTGATATGGGATATACAGTTAGAATTTTAAAATAAAGCACTCATTATCATAAAAGCACCACACAATAGACAGCACTACCAGAAATATGTGCAAGTGAAGAGTTAAATTACATGGCACAGTAGATTAAATTAAGCAGGAAGAAGAAGCATATTCTACTGCATTATGCAGCACATTGTCAAGACTTACCTGTGCCTGAAGATTCAACAGGAGCAGATGAATGGTCCTAATTCAGTCCTACTCATGCATGCTTGAAGAGGTGTGGCGCCGCGGCCAGGGCGACCGACGTTGGAATCTGGGGACCACGGTTCGATCCCCGGCTCCGGCGGCAGATTAGTCCAGCACCATGTGACTCTGGGCAATAGCTCGCTTAATCTTCCCGACGGCCCCCAGCGCCTAGAGACCCTAACGGGTGATTGTGCGCTTTACAAATGTGGATTATTATTATTATTATGCTTAGAATAAATTTTTTTTTAAACTTCCTGTATAATGCACCCATAGAGGGTAAATGGGAGTCGGTGGGGTAATGTGGAGTCAGGGGAAAGGAGAGGCTGCGTCTGGAGTGTGCGACGCAGAGTTTTTGCTACTCGCCTCGAGGTCTAAACACTCTTCACTGGGACACCCAAGGCACAAGTCCTATAAAAAGAAATGGGGGAACTGACCAAGTTAGTAAGTGTGTAGGTGACATCATGACGCGCCATCACAGCACATGATGTGACAACGTGTGACATTCCATGTGGCATCACTGGAAGTGACCACACTGGAAGTGACATTGGATACTAAGATCTCATACATGTTTATAAGGTGTATCATGAGGGCATTTAAGTGCATTATGATAAATTAACAAATGAGATGTGGAGCCGGGGTTGTGCCAAGAAAAGTGGAGCAATCCTGGCGCAAAATCTGGGCCTCAGCGAATACATTTTTTAAAACCCTATAACAAAGAAATTGGCAACAAGGAGAGACATGGTAGAAGATCTATTCTGTTTAATTGGTTGCAAAGTCTGCATTTTTAAATGTTTTATGGTGTTAAGGCATCTGCTGCAGAGGCGCCCAGTAAATCTCAGGGAGTAAAAATACTGGTGAGATAACACTGGAAGTTAATGCATGTCCCAAATTTGAATCAAAGAAGCATAGAAGATCAATTTGTTTCCTGTAAAACGTAATTACTCACTGTTCTTGAGTGAGACGGGGTGTTTGGGGATTGTTGAACCTCTATTTTGCTGCTACCTTCTTCGGGTTTGTTATTCATGATATTGCAACATCTTATACAATGTTGTGAGCATATATGTACTACTTGATTATGCAACAGTGCTCTGATATGTGTATGTTATAACATATGCCAACTGAAAATGCAATAAAATGTTTTTTTTTAAAGTTGTTGCCTGCAAACCACATCATGTAACATGCAAATCACAGACTTATTTTATTAAGTTAGGTGTGTGGATTACTGCTTTAAAGGCAGAAATCCTTTTGTTCCTTGCAGTTCATAATTTATAATCCTTGTAGAAGACCACAGTAAGCTATGAAGGGCATTTGACTCCTACACCTTGCAACCCTGACTATCTCATTTAACACATCTTGTGCACTGATTTGCACACTTACATGATCTATTTTGAATGGATTATGTATATGTTTTGTAAAGTGTTCTAATGTTCTAACACTCTGAATTGGGATGAGTAGTAATATCAAAAAAATAAAATAGTGCTATTTAAATTGTTATTTGTACAAATACTGGGACAGACAAGCCCATCTGACATTCTTACAGTGCGTGCACTTATATAAAGGAACTGAACAGAGTAAAAATAATGCATCTCTCAATTACCTGTGAAGAGACAATAAGCTGTGTGCTTTTGTTTCCACTCCCTTGCATTTAAGTTAATCCTGGGCGTAGTTTGCGAAGTGGTGCTTCGCGTAGCTACGCAAAGTGCACTTCGCGCTACGCGAGCTATGCGTAGCTGCGCAAACTGCATAGTGCACTGTGCAAAATACTGTTTGCACTGATTGCACATTGCTGGATGCTTGTCCACACTGTGCAATCAGTGTAAACTGCATCTTGCACAGGGCAAGTGGTCGTTTTCTACCGCTCGAGTAGATTTCTACTCGAGCGGCAGCTTTCTCAACGCAGACAGGTAGTTTCTCAATGCGAGCGGTCGCGAGCATACGCGACCACTCCCAATGAGAAACCTGACCTCCCCGCGTTGAGAAGCTCGCCGGGAGGTTTATTTTCCACACTCGCGATCAGCAACTTGATGTTGCTGATCGCGAACGAGGAAAAAGTCTAGCAGGAATGTAATTTTGCTTGCTCGTTGAGGACCGCAAGCAAGCACAAAATGACCGCTGCACTATGCTACGCTACGCGTGTTTGCACTGTGCTACATGCAATTCGCGTAGTGCGAAGTAGCGCAAGCTAGGCTAGCATAGCATAGTGCTTTGCCCAGGCTTAATTAAGTGTGAGGTTCCAGGCTGCCTCCAGTCCCATACTCGATCAAAAGGAGGCCTGATGGCCCATTAACTTCTGCCTTTGTATTTCACCCAACTGGGAGGTGAAAAAAAAGCCCCCTCCCAAATGCATGTTGCTGCTGGGAATGGAAAGCAGACAAAGCGCAGGAACTGTTGAACGTGTCCCGGTGTCTGAAAATTACACCGGGACAAGTTCAATATATTTCTGTGGGGCCCAACTTCTTGGCATGGTGGACGGTGTCCACCCTGTGAAAACAGTGGATGGGCTTCATGTACCTGCGTGTACCCTGTAGGAGAGTAGGGTCTGCGTCCTATGGTTACCCCCACTTTTTGCTGTGTTTTACTGTTTTTTCGACTTTAGTATGGCTGTGGCCCTGCTAATCAGGCCCACAGCCTAGCTGTACTCTCTCTAAATTGATACCATGTACTTTAGGTACATACCAGATTGGTTACTGGGTAACCCTTGTGAGCCCCAGTATATGGTACCCTAGGTACCCAGGGCATAGGTGCACCCTAGGCCTACCAGGGGCTGCAGCATGTATTGTGCCACACCTGGTTAGCCTTCCAAACTGACACCACAGGTCTGTACTTACAGCCTGGGTAAGGTGGTGTAATCACCCCTTACTTAGATATAGTATATCTATATCTACCTTATATATAGACACATAGTAACCTATAAGTCACTCCTATGGCAGGCCTTGACAATCCTGGAGGCAGAGTGCTTGGTTTTGTGTGGGAGGGTGCCCTAGCATGAGCTGAGCTCCTCTGCAGCTTTCGGAACCATCTCCTTATAGCTGTTCTATGATATAGCCATACCATATACTCTTAAGTGCATTATAATCCTGGCGGTTAATGCTAACTTTGGTTTGGCTTTATCAAAACATGTTGTGTAAGGTGTCAAACACTTTGGAATACTACCCACCCGCCAGTTCTGGCGGCGGGGGTAGCATTCCACCCTCCTAGAGGGAGAAGTCATGTAGTTAGTGTTAAACCCGGTTAAAGTTAAACAGAGCCCCAGCATCACAAAATGGATGCTGCTGCCACATACACTTGTCTGCCCTCCTGCTGCTGGACGAAAATCCAGCAGGTGAGCCCTGGACAATATGTTTCTTGTCCAGGGAGGTGCTAGCATCTCCCCAGACAGGCTTTAGTGTATTGGGGCAGGGAGGGTTGCATTCAGTGAATGCTTTACAGACACTGCCTTGGGCACACAAGTTGCTCCATGCATTTCCCAGTTCAAACCGGTTGACGGGGCACTCAGCCACAGCTCTGGCGCGAAACTGGACAAAGGGGAAGGGGTGTAACCTTAGACCTTTGAGTTAGTCCAACCCCTAAACTTGCTATAAGTATAGAACCCCAGTCCCTAGGATTTTAGATTACCCTGGACAAAACTCTGCAACATATATCTTTGGACCTTCGACATTCCACATCGACTGGAAGATGGAAATCTCCCTTGTGGTCAAAGAGTGACCACCCTATTAAAAACAGGCACCAACTGCATTTTTGGCAGTCTGAATTTTTGAGGCTCCCGCCGGATCCCAAGGAATCTTTGACACAGGACAAGGACTTCTAGACATGTCTGACGCTGACCTGCGCTCCCACGAAAGCTGAGACCTGTAGCAGACACGAGAGACGTGGGACCGGAACTCCTGGACATCCTGCATTTTGCAACCTGCACCTACTTCCGAAGTATTCCGAAGTTGTGCATTGGGGTTCTTGAAGCTCCAGCCCCGAGCACCTTTTGCACCAAAGCTCAGAGGCCCACACTCCACGAGTGTCCTGTGGGCCCACTTTGTGCATTTCAGCTTGATGCATCTTTGTGGTTCCTAGTCTGTTGGCTAGTGAGCCCCCACGAAGACCAATCTTCATTTTCCCTTAGCTTTCCTAATTGCTCCAGGCTTGCTACAACTCCTCTTCAAAGGGGGAGTTCCTCAGACCTTGCTGGTCTGCACCGAAGCCTATCTCGACATCTTGCATGGATTGTGTTTGCCAAGGCTTGTTAGGTCCAATCCAGATACCAACACCGTAGTCAACTAGATCCTTGTGGGACAGCTTGAATCCAGCTCTTGGTTGTCGTCGACACCTCCTGGTCCTCGTGTCTGAAGAGACAAGCTTCACCTTCTTACCTGAAATCACCCGACATCGGTTGGCATCTTCCTATCGCCATCCTGGTCGCCGGCTAGTGACCCAGACTCTGTTTCCTCTGCTTTCAGGTTCTTCGCATCTCCGATCACCCCCTTGGATCCACGGGACACTTTTCCTCTGATTGCCTGCAGCACTTCTTCGCAGCTCTCCATTGGAATCAGCAACGAAACCGGACACCAAAAGGCACCCATGCACCCGGCTTCCCTGGTTGAGGTAACACGAGTACTCTGGTGCTCCCGTGGGTCTTGACTCTCGAAGTGTCCTAGTCTAAAAGGGTTCCATCATAGTTCACCTAGAAGTACCCTTAAACCGTAACTTTGAAATTCGAATAGGTCAAGGTTAGCTTACTCCAGTGAAGAGGAGGAATGGGAAGGGATGTCATACAGTTATATACACCTGATTGGAATATGATCGGACTATGGTTACTATGGGTCTAATTCCCATGGGATAAGTGGCCTGTGTAGTAGTCTGTGTTGTTTTTTCTTTAATACGTTCTTTAAAGGACGCTAATTTAATAAAGTGAAGAAAGAAATGCATAATTATTGATTCCTTGTCCTTAATAGAATTTAAACTTTCCTTCTCATTCGCTGGGATACTTTTCATTCTGAAGGCTCAAGTAGAAAGGTAAAGAACTAGATTGCCACCCCTGTTTGTCTTTTGGAAGCATCCGCCATCTTGGATTTCCATTTACCTAGTTTGTAATAAAGCTTCAGCCATGATTTAATGAAACACTGTCTGCGAGGCTTCCATTGTCTCCACAGGGTATACAGCCTAACTTGCTGCCTTGTCTGTGCACATTGTTCTTGACCATTGTGTGCCTGACAAACATTCAGTGATGTGGTTATCTCACTTTTTTCACATACGACCACTATGCAAAATACAACAGTTATTTATTTGTTTGAATTCCACTTAAATAAGCCAAGATGTTATTTTATGCTGAAGTAAAAAAATATTCTCCATTCCATCAATTGGGAGCATTAAGACCATCTTGACAAACGTTTAATCTCATTACTACCAGTTTAAAATTTTAATACAGCAATTAACAACTGAATGGTGACCAGTTCACGTTTACAAAGATTCTGCTCGGCACTTCAGGATAAGTGCCACATTTTTAATTAGCATTTGATCTGCTTCAGAGAGAAACCTTTTTTTATTTAAATATGCACATTATTCTACAGATGATGAAATGAATGGCAAGTGTGCTGAATCGATAATTATCCCCCAAAACGCCGTGGTTGCATATTCATGTATTTCCTGTAACCCTGACAATAGGACAATATAAAATAATAAAGTGAAACAAATAAAAAAATCTGCATGTCTCTTATAAGAAAAAACACTTTCTGTAAAAATAACAATATCTTATGTTTATTGTACAGAACGTGCAGTTTTCTGATGCTTGTTTCCTAACCCACACATTTGCTATAGACTCCTCATTGCTCTAATTGCTGTACTCTCATCATGTCTGATCCAACACCCAAGGAACAATAAGCAACACAGTAACAAAAAACGATCAATGTTTCCCCGAACATCCCACAAATCACCTTTACAACCCCAGCCTCCCCCCAAAAAAAATGTTGACTTTCAAGGCGATTAATGGGACAGGTATTAAGTGTGCATGTTTTTCTGACATAATCCAATAGCCTAACAATCAGAAACCACAAAATAGAAATCAAAAGTGTTTAAACCATCCTACAATCAACATTACAAGGCCCAAACACAGTGAAACTTATACAGCAATCACGTGCGCATGTAATGGTTTCTATTTTTAGTTTTAGTTTTTTTCCGATGAACAACCACTATATTTTATTGGTAAAGGAGACAAAATCTTTAGAAAACAATGCGACAATCTAGAGAAATTCTTTCCCACACATGAAAAATGCAAAATAATGTTTGGGGAAAAGCGATAACCTGTGAGAAAATGGCAATGAAAATGAATATTTGCTCGTTTCAATATAATAGACAATATAATCAACCAAACCGCCTAACTGCATTTATTGTTCTTAAAGGAAGCCTACGTTTGTTGGGTCTCTGTTCTTCTTTCACACATCTCTCTCCTGCCCTGCACTTCTAATAATAAGTCTCTGCACCTTCACACCCTTCTGTCGTAATCCTCTCTTTGTCCTGATACCAGGTCGGTGAACACTCATGCCCCTGATCTCGCCTGCATGTGCACTTTGTTGCCTCATAGAGGGCACACATACTTGCCACACTCTGTCATAAAGTGTAAGAGAGTACCCCCACTGAGGATCTGGGTGTCTAGGATGGACAAGTGATCTGTAAGCATACAGAATTCTGGTTACTCAGATCAACCTTTAAATCATCTATGCTGCTGTCACAACACCTTCCTTCTTCCTGAGTCGTTGCTTTCAGGATTGCAAGATTCTTTTGATAATTGCCACTGCATGCCTGGCTCCTTGTATCCAGCCATTCCTTGTTCCTTTTCAGTGGATGCTTTTCTCTCCATCTGGAATTTAAGACAAGCATGGAAAATCTAATGATCTTTAGCAAGATTTCAGGAATTCTACAGTAAATGTTTTTACTTTTTAAAGGTGCTACGTTTCCAAGGTATTCTGACGTCGGCATCACCCAAACGTATTCAATGCCAAAGATTTGGACTGTTCATACCTATTTGTTACGCTAATAAATACACTCCCTAAACATAACTAACCTCCCACCCAACCATAGCAAAAGAGGAAACAAATGGTTATAAAGTGATATTGTTTATTTTAGGAATCACAGATTCCCCTGACTTTGGTACCGAATCTTTTCACAAGTATTTGTTTATCCACCTTTTTGCATTCTTGTTGCTTTTGCAGGTGCTTCCTCTTGGATCCATGTGTGTGAGGCAGGAGATAGTACACTCTCTTACCTGCTATGTCTAAGTGGCACCACCTACTGGAGCAAGCCCAGAGTGGCTGTACTGGGCATCAGGCGTTTCCCGGGAGGCTGGAAGCGTGGGGGCCACGTTTGTTCTTGCAGGACAGTTTTGAGGCAGTGCAGCAGTTTTAAAACCACTGCAGAGTCTTTGGATAGCCAACAGTTTTCAGGCAACAGTAAAAGTGCCAAAATAAGTGATTAATGTACCACGAGATAGAGCGGAGTTTTGTTTACTGTTTGAGTTGACTTATTTAAGTTAGCACAGAAGGTAAATATGCCTGCTGCAAGACCATGCACTCTACAGATCACAGAACAGTATTTTATGTGCATAGCTCAGTGGGTTACTGCTTTTGTCAGAGAAACCATTTTGTTGGTGTGCAGTTCAAAAGTTACATTCGTAATCTAGGTTAGAAAGTTATATTTTTATCATTATCCTACGTTTGCTAAAAAAAGGGGGTTGTTTGGGTAGAAATGAGTTCTTATTAGTAAAGGCAATTCTAATCACTGTTACCCAAGTTTGTGAAGTTTGTGCTTCCCCAGATCAAGCAAAAATTCCTAGCAGTATTGAATCCTACACTTTGTAGTCCCCTTTGTCTTATATAACATTTTCTACACACTTATTTACACACATATGAGTCATTGTCTCTGTATGTGAGTGTGATCTAAAATGCTCCGACACCCTACAATGGTATGCGAGGAGCTATAAAAAAAGATGAAGTACATGTGAGAGCGAGGCTATGGAGAGATAAGAGACACTGATGGAGGGTGATAGTGAGGGAATCATTAAAGAACCCCAATGAAGATTGCTGTGTCTTGGTGCACTGTAAGGTCATCATTTACTATGCTTTAAAAATAAATACAATTGAATATCTCATGAATAATGTTTTGTAGAATGCACCATTTTTGCAATTTCTTCCCAAACTTTATTTAATGGAGAATTCCCCCCTCACCACGACCTCTTGTATTGGTCAGGCTCATTATCTCCGCTCGCTTGTTATTCACCATATAGAGGCTGGTCTGACACAATTTGCTAGTGCTGCTTTGGGTTCCCAGTCTGGCCCTGTGCTGGAGGGGCATCTAAGGCAAGTCCATCTCACTCCATCCAGTCCTATCTTAAGATCCAGAAACCCTATCCATGTTTATCCCCTGTGTAAAGCCCTCCAGCTTGCTAGCAATGGATTATCTGCTACTCCAATGTTGCCTTTGGGGCTATTAGCCCAGGGGCTGCATCCTTACAAGCCAGAACAGTATTTAAACTACTGTGCTGGTCATTTTCTCATGTGATAAATTATGTAATCTCTCCTTTCAATCCTCACAATGAGTTAAGTTCACACAATATGGAGGCTCACCTTAAGTCCCATGATCACTCCTGCTACCATATTTTGCTCGGTCTCATTAACACTCGCTCAGGCCCTAAGAACTTGGCAAAAATTGCCGGCCTTCTGGCCGAATACAAGTTGGATCTCCCCTGTGTCTTAAAAATAAGGTTAAAAACCTGCAAGCACCTGCTCTGGTGGAAGCAATTCCAGATGGTTATATCCTACTACAACAGTCCCCATCTTTTTTTCAAAACATATTTACAATTTTCATTGCTAACAATTTAGATCTGCCCAAGGCCAATATTTTGGATAGCTCTTTAACATGCTCCATATCGGTCTCCATTGCCCTTCTGTTACTGTAATACTCTGAGCGCAATGGATCAGGCTTCTCCCGTTTCATCATGACAGCAGTTATACTGCTTTTTTTGTTCTTGGCTACAATCTGCTAGTACAAATAACAAAACTGGTAGTGGAGGGTCTGAGGAATATTTAAAGACCAGCCTAGGTTGAACTCCTCTCAATCATTACACTAACAACACACAAACCTTGGGGTCTAGAAAAGAGGAACCTCTACATCAAACAATCAGATAACTGGATGTCTAAATTAGAACCGCCAGATGCTGTCTAGACTCACTAGTTCTGACTCAAGGACATAGAAATCACAAGAGTAAACCAATAGTGATTGTGTTGGAAACACATTAAGGATTCCCATCAAAGGATTGTATGATCAATATTATATAACCCGAGAGGCTGAAACATGTTGGCCCCCATGCAGGTATTTGGTTAAACTGCATTTAGTTCTGCACTGTTCTTGTTTTTAACAGGAAGAGGCCGTTTCATTAATTAAAAAGTTTCCTTATCGGTTCTTTATCCTATTTTAGATTCACCACTTTCACGTTTTTTTTGCACTGCACTCATTCTCATCAGATCTATATCATTTGGTCCATAAGTGATTGTGGCTCCGAAATCCTTCTTTCAGATATGGGTACGATCCTTGTCTCAATGATTTAGAGACATTTGACCCTTGAAGAATGACCAAATGATAATATTGATCATACAATCCTTTGATGGGAATCCTTAATGTGTTTCCAACACAATCACTATTGGTTTACTCTTGTGATTTCTATGTCCTTGAGTCAGAACTAGTGAGTCTAGACAGCATCTGGCGGTACTAATTTAGACATCCAGTTATCTGATTGTTTGATGTAGAGGTTCCTCTTTTCCTCTTTTCTAGACCCCTAGGTTTGTGTGTTGTTAGTACAATCTGCTGGTGACATTGTGTCCCTGAAACTCTCTATAGAACTAAAGGAAAAGACAAAGTGCCAGATGTACGAAATTCTTATTTTGCAGTACTTAAATAGCGATTTTATAGGAATCGCTATTTAGGAAATGCTAAATGATATGTAGAAAATTTGCTATTTCCTATTAGCGCTGCTACAGAGTAGGAATTTCTATTAGGAAATTGCAAATAGGAAATGCTATTGCATTCCCACCTATGGACCAAATAGGAAATGGTTTGGACTTCCTAAATTGCGATTTCTTAATAGGAAATTGCAATTTAGGAAATCCAAACTCAAGGGTGCCTCTGTACTTAAGGTCCCCCGGGAGTAACCCCAAAATTCGTAGTGCACATGTAAGTGCACATATGTCCTAGGGGCATAGGTGCTCTTCATGTCAGATTAAAAAATGCATTTTTAAATGCATATTTTAATTTTGCATATGCTTACCATCGACTACATGTTGATGGTATTAGCATTTCCTAAATCCCCAATTCACATTTAGGAAATGCTATGTACATTTTCTTTAGGAATCGCAAATCGGTAATCCCTACTTGCATTTCCCAAATCGATGTCGCAATTTGCAATTTCTACCGGCTAGAAATCACAAATTGTGACCGGTATTTGGCCTTTGTACATTTCAAAAGGCTGTTTTGCATTTCACAATGGGCAAAAATTGTGATTCAGCATGTAAAGAAAGGTGAAAACCTTTGTACATCTGGCCGAAGGAGCCTCCATGGCGTTTACCCAGCTCACTTGAAATTAAAAAGGTTAGCTAGATCTGCCAAGCTTATACGGTGCACGCATTGTGACCTGTACCTAAAAGATGACTACAAATGCCAGTTCCTCAAATACAAGCAGCCTTCATTGAGGTATTAATGGAATTCTTCTACTAAAGGTAAAGAGAAAGTAATCTTTAAAGATAAAGAGCTATATGATTGCACATTCACACTTTACCCTCCCAAGGGGTAGCAATTCTGTGCTTGCTCTCAATAAATGCTTGCTTTGTGATTAATATGCATAAAACTATAATAAAGCGCAACTTTGGAAAAAAAGAGCCACATGAATGTTCATGAGGTGTTTTATCCTTAGTGTTTTTTCAACCTACCTGGGACCCTCTAAGTGAGACACTTGATGCCTTTGACTTGTAGTATTCAGAGCAGGGTGGCACAGTGGCTACTTGTAGGAGTCACCCCCGGCAATCAAGAAGGGACTCAACAGACCGTCTCAGTGAGCAGTCTTTGCAGGGTTTTGGCATTTGCTGGAATGTTTTAAGCGCGACATGTCCATTCATAATATTTTGTAATTTTGTAACTATATAGGTTCTGAAAATGAGTGGCCTTTACATTTCGGTCTGTGAGTATTTTTCTGTTTTTTCCACAGTTAAGGAGCTCAAAACAAAAATGCTGGTGTGTGGTCTGATCTGTCAGTCACGCCTCAGGCGATGAATGGCTTGCAATAAAAGAAGAAACTCATCTCAAAATAAATGCTAATAATGCAATCCATTATTTTACCTTCATGAAACCTTCCAATAATTGTGCATGGTATCAATTTTAAAATGAACTCTAACATTCTTCACATGTGAATAATAATTACCATTGTTATGTAGTTTTAACTTTGCATAGTGGGAAACCTACCCTGGCCTTTACTAAAATGCGATAGAAACCTGACTAATTACAAATGACCAAGAAAAGGAAAGCTATCATTAAGTAAGAGCTTATCCTCCACTAAAGAACCCGTCACTCTCCACTGGTAGATTATTTACAACCACTTTAAGCACAGATAACCACTCACCACCATGTGTGCAGTTACGCTTCACGAATTTTACCAACTTTTCCAAGCAATTGAACATCAAGCACACCAATGAAGTACTCACATGCGCATGAATCAAAATGATTTGAATTAGGAAGTGGCCTCTACGATTATCTGATGTTAAACCTTAAATACTAAAAAACAATGCTAAATGTCAGAAATAAACAGAAGTCGAGTGAACCGGCCAGTCGCATGCAAGAGTCTCCTTACAGCCCCTTTTTCTTTATCTATCCCTATTCAGTCATCATTATTCTGAGACTGTAGTAAATTCCTTGAATTTATAGATGTTTAGTTCATGTCCAGTTATGTCAATTTAATAGTCTCTCCACTTCTGAAACATAAATGTTTTGAAATTCCTCCTTTAAAAGCTGGTGACTTGGCAGACTGACAACAAGTTTATTCTCAGATTTATGAATGAATGATTGAATGAAAATATTTATAAAGCGCATGGCTACTCAAGAGTGTACCGGCCATAAACACAGCTGATCAGGTCAGTGAGGCAATTCATCTCTAATTAAGAGACTTTTTAATAATTTAAGAAAAGTAGTCTCATTGGTGATGTCTCTTAGTTGGAGAGGAAGCTGATTCCACAAAGAAGCTGCCAGAAAAGAAAAAGACGAGCCACCTTGTATTTTTTTTAGGTCTCGCCTAGCGATGCATCGCATGCACTGCCCACCTTGGCGAGATATATAGTTGTGGATTTGCTTCCGAAGGGGCACAGGAGATGTGCACGCGCCCGGACAGCCGATGTGCACACTCATGGCTTCTCTTCTCAGGGGATCTCAGCTTGCGCCCGGACAGCAGATGTGCACGCTCACAGCGTCTCTTCTCTGACAATCTCAGTTTGCGCCCGGACAGCAGATGTGCACGCCCACGGTGTCTCTTCTCTGAGAGCTGAAGTGGGATAATAAACTAGGATCCGCTGTACTCCACTTCTTTTTCTGTTGTTATGACGGATGTAATGACACAAGCAGCAAAATACCAATCTGTGGCACACTATGCTAAGCATTGTTTTTTGGTGTAGGTTTTTTAAGCCACGCCCTTAATTATCGCGGCCACCCCCCACCCCACGTGAGAGACCCCCCAGTTTTTTCATTCCACTTAAAGCCCTCCCGGTGGTTAGTGAACTTGCTGCAGAGATCTATGTGCCGGCCAGTCACGGGTCTGCGTCATCATCAAACAACAGAGAGGGTTCATGTCCCTGTTGTAAAGCACAACATAAAGCGCACATCACTGATTTCTGCTTTATTCAGGTAGCTCAGTGGGTTACGGCTTTGTTTGTTACGGCTTGTCGCAGAGGTCCTTGCGAAGGTCATAATGTTCAATCCTTGTACAGCGGCACAGTGAGTTATAAACCAGCCCAAAACAGCTGCATGCAAACTGCAAGAAACGCACTGTTGTTTTCATCAATCTTTCCCTTTTTTTAAGGGTTCTTAGGGTCGTGATAAATGCATACTAGTAAAGATAATCCCAAACCCTGTGTTTTGTGGACCCCCACACACGTTTTAAATCCTGACTTTGTGTTTCTCCAGAACAAGTGCTCTTACCATGTAATTTCTACCAGTATACATGATTTACAGGGCCACTCGAATTATACGGCAGGGAAAGACCAAATTATGTGCAAAGAAAAGGCAAGCTATGCAGCCCAAAATGCGCTTTACCGCCTTATTTTGCCATCTTTACACAGGTTAACACTGCCTGAATAAAGGTTTCACATCATAAGTACCAGTGTAACACCAAAATACAGTAATGAGCAACAGAATGGGGACCAGTTAACCTTTGCAAATGTCCTTCCACTGCCAAGCAGCACGTGTTGCTGCATTTTTAGTACTTTTGAACTGTATGAGCTAGAAGCAATTTTTTTTATAAAACTTGCAGGATATGCAGCTGATACTGTATTATGAGGCAAATGTGGCAAATCCTTAATTATGAAGGGAAACGTCACTGATGCAAACTCTCATAAATCCAATGGCCCTAATGCTATGGGACTGCTACACCTGGGACCGTCATATTTACATTCCCTGCACATTGACTTAAAACTTGTATGAGTCATTGCACCCGTACAATATCTGTGCAAGTAAAGCGCTCTAACACCCTGCCTCGGGCTGAGTACCGTTTAAAAATAAATGGGAGGAAACTGAGTACGTGCCATATAAATGTTTATTGTTGTAATTGCTCATGCAGACAGATACATATGACATAACAGAAAGGAGGTAAAAAACGGAAAGCTCCTCCCTCCAAACCATGCTTTCTTCTTCTTAGCACCCGTGAAGTCATAACAAGCGGAGTGCCTTTGTTTCCCACTATCACACTGGCATTTAGGTGGGAGACTGCAGATAGCTCCGCACCAGCATGAACAACAAGCATTTGCAATGCAACAGGTCTCACATTTACGCGAGTTTGAGCTATTGGCATTGTATGTGATAATTCCTTTTTATTTATATTTTGATTTTTGAAACATAATAAAATGCATTGTCATTTACAATGCCAATAGCTAAACTTGCGTAAATGCGAGACCTAATGCATTGACAAATGCTTGTCTTAAAAGGTGGAACAGCCAGAAGACGCGCATTCATAGAGCACAGAGGTCTGGGAGAGTGGGGGGCAGTACATGCGGATCCTTGAGCTCAGGTATGTGGGGCCTGTCTCGTGAACCACATGATGTGCAATCCAATTGTCAGAGCTTTAGAAAGTGCCTTTTTTTTGTTTTAAACGGAAGCGATGTAGTTTTTTGATGAAGATTGTTACAGGTGACTGTTTTTGCAATTTAAATAAAAGTCGCACTGCTGAGTTTAAAATCACTTGGAGGCGGTGTGTCATGGAGTCAGGAAAGCCAAGATAAAGGGCATTGGCTTAATCCAGACAGCATCAAACCAAGGCTTGACCTACGCTTTTCTGGGCATCACAATCCAGGAAGAATAGAAATGTTTTCAATGTTCTCAGGATCCAGAGGCAAGACCTGACTACATAGGTAATCTGCTTTTTCATGATCATGACAACTTCAAATAGACCCCCGAGTTTTGGCTGCATTTACTTGAGTGGGGGAGGTGGAAAATCTGTGGGCCAACAGCCCAGCCATTCAGGATGGGGGTCAGGGCCAAACAATACAATTTCGATGTTATCAGGGTTACAACCACTCATGGTAGCATTCATACAAGCCAAAAAATCCCACTGCGCATCAAGGAAGCTCTGTTATATGAGAGCAACAACTGCATGTCATATAGAGATAGCTTTAGAGATAAGGCTGCCTTTCTCCAATTGGAAATATTTCATGCATGACCTTCATTCCAATGGGACGCATTATGAGGTAGCCTGTAGGAAGCCTAAAAGGAAGGAAATGATTAACATAATGTAACATACACTGAGAGGACTGCAGTGGACCTTGGCTTGCACCTGTTGAAGAGGCTTATCGAGTGACACATGAGAGGCACTGGGTTCCCGGGCAAGTGACTGTGAGCCTGATCCTTCCTCTGATGAAGAGCATGTGCTTGCAGTGCCAGTATTGATGTTTGTTTGTGTCTGAGCTGCCTTAGGCACTTCCTGACAGCTGTCAAGCTGCAAATTTAACACTTGTTTTGTTGGATCCCTGAATGGGAACTGTAAGAGAGTCAGCTATGTCCCCGGAATAGACAAATGTGCAATTGCAGATACTACTGACCCATTTCACGCTTCACAGGCAGAGGGGTGAGCTTTCCTTATGTTCTACACAGTATTGTCACATTCTGCATCGAGACATTATTTCCTTCTCAGCTACTGTAAACTGATATGCTTGTCCTTTTCCTAATCTAATGGGACTGCAAAAAGAGTGAAATTCTGCATTCAGATACATGGACTTCTTGCAGGTAATGCTCGAAGAGCTGAAGCACGCTGTAGTAATGGAAACATTTCTCTCCTTGCTATCTTCTGTGCAGGGCCAGACTGGGAATGCAAACTGGCCCTGGCAATTACCTCTGACCAGCCGCGGGGAGGGGGAGCACTGGGGGAGGGTTCTGGGGGGAAACACTCCTGCTGCTTTTGGTACAGGAGGCCGATATTGCAGCACTGCTGGTGCCTGCTAAGGCCAATCCAGCCCTAATTCTGTGAGAAAGCATGTGATGGCCTGAATGTCTTGTTTTTCAATTGTAGATCTATGTGCATTCCCTTAAAAATGAATGACATTTCTATGCATGTCACTTTCACTGGTTCTGCAGAAGCCCTTGACAGATGGGAGATGAAGTGGGGCAAAGACATAAAGAGGTCCTATTTGATTGCACACATTCTATCTGTGGATTTCCGATAATTCAAAAAATAAGATGACAAATTGGTTAAAAATTAGAGTATGGTTTTGTTTTAATGGAATCACAATTATTCAAGTAAATTGTGCAGTATACAAGTCCAGACCATGCAAGTTAAGAGGCTGCCTCCATTGGGGCTTACTGGTTCATACTGGTTCATACCTTGACTAGTGAAGGAGATCTGTGGCTTGTTAACCAGGTTTTGACTCAAGGTAGAGTTTTTGTGAGCGGCTGCTTCTATATTCAATTCACCATTATAACTGTTGCATGGTGAGTCAGGAAGCATTAAGGGCATGTGATTGGCTATCATCGCTGGTGCCAAGAAAGCTGCTTGAGAAAAGAGTAGGTGTTGTAAAAAGTATTTGAGAAACCTATCTAAGGTCCTCATTGAAGCCAAGTTCAATAAGTAGACAAACAAGAACTGTGAAAGTATGCAAAAATAATTTATAGCTTTCAGCTATACTAGTAAAGTGTGCTTGGAACAAGCAACCCTATTAACCTTCCAGTAACCCGTAAGGATAGGCTGAGTAAGGTTTCTGGCGAATGATAGAGCAAGTGAAGTTTTGGTGTAGTGGTTGTGGTTAGGATTCATGATATTTCTAAAAATAAAATTTAGTGATGTGTTTAAAATCACATTATTGCAAAACAACAGAAAATGTAATTAAGAATCAAGAGTTTTTCAGTGAGACGTTTTCACCAAATTAGTTTTGAATGAAATGTTCACTACAGTACACATTTTCGGGAAACTGTATTTTCATGAAAGTAGAATTCATTAAAACAGGATATGGAATTTTGCTAATATGCTCACAGATGAAATATCATGGATCTAA
Source organism: Lissotriton helveticus (assembly GCF_964261635.1). Taxonomy (NCBI): domain Eukaryota; kingdom Metazoa; phylum Chordata; class Amphibia; order Caudata; family Salamandridae; genus Lissotriton; species Lissotriton helveticus. Next base: position 601,785,480 of record NC_136061.1, on the reverse strand, counting down.
CTTACCACCCAGTCACTGCATGGATTCTAGGGTAACTAACGCTTTGCAATGTTACCTCTCACAACGCATTAAAAAAAACCTCTAGTTTTAATCCGATTGCAACACAATAAAAACAATACAAATAGGAAGGATTATTTCCAGAGTCCAATAGCGGACTACATGTTTTTGCGTGTCAATTATGGTATTGGGCATACTTTTTTGTTGGATGCTAAAGACAGGAGTGCCCTGTTTGGGAGTGGGATCTTCATTTTAGCTTGGATTCAGCTCTTCAGTCAGTCCAAGTCGTGCGTTTTCTTTGGTTTATCAATTTCCTTCTGATCTTCAGATCAAGAATGTTTTGTTATGTGGACCACTTCATCTGACAGCTGAGAACCCAGCAGCTACTTGCAGTATAAAAAATCAGGTATGCGCACTGTTTCATTTGAAGGCTGCCAAGAGCTTCCCTTGGAGGAAACAGCCTTCCCAATATTGGCTATTCGGGCTAGTCAAGAGATAGGTATTAAACGCATGGCGCAGACAAGGCAAGCCGCCCTGGACGCTCCCCTTTCCTTCTCCACTTGAAATTTACTGTATTTTAAGAGGATAAGCATGGGTCTGTCAGTCAGCACTGCTCTCTCCAAAACAAACAATTTCACCATGCGCGTTATTGACAAACCACTTATATCAGAGCGCCGGGGGCCATCGGGCGGGACTCCGTGAGAGCGCTTTCTGAAGCTTGGATGCAATCGTCTGGGAATCCAAGATAAATTCATCTGAAAGCTTATTTAGGTGTGAACAAGAGTTGCCAGGGGAGCCTGATATGTGGCAGGCTGAAGAAGATTGATGACGGGGAAGGGGGAGACGCAGGTTAGCCTTGCTGGAAGCACAAAAGGCCCCAGGGTTTCATTTATGGGTGGGGAGAGGAGGGCAACGAGGCAGGGGAAAATTGGGATACTTGATTTTTTTTAAAGTTCAGCAAAACAGTTTCATTTCACAGCCTGCACACACAGCATGCTTGTCAGAAGCTGTTCTTTTTTTTTTTTTTACGCATTTTCACAAAATCTACAATTTGTTATACGAAGGGGGTGTTGAATATATGTATGTATCTGTAGCGCCAGGGCTGTTCTATCAGATAGTTCTTTCAGACTTAAGATGCTACTGCTTTCGAGTTCAGAAACAAGAGAAACACACATAACCTTGAGCGCAAACAACGTATTCAATTTTAGTCATTTAGAAGGGCTACATTGCTGATGGAAATAGGTTTCAGCTCACTGCCCAGAAAATTGATTCATTAACACATCTGTTCCTTTAGCGGGTCAGTTCAATTTTCGATTCTTTTTGCACACTGGGAGTCTTTTGTCTGCGACTGCCATATTCTATCTTCTTTTACTTATTTATGTCCCTACTTACAGCAGTAAGGTTTACTATGAGATAGGCGCAAGGTGGTGGGCACAGAAAATGACAGATGTAGTGAAGGAAGAGGAAACCACCCAACTCACCATAACAGCTTCCGTCATAACCATGCATCTGCTGATTGCAAGCTCTCACTGCTATGCTGTATTTATCTTGAATATGAAATTGTGCACCGTGACGTGCTGATTATCACGGTACAGGGTACAACATTGGCCACAATCTGGGAGTGGAGATTGATAATTGCCTCACTTTGAAACCACAGATTCTGGGCCGGGTTGGACAATGTTTTGGCATGCTTAAAATGTTAAGAAAATTTTTCCCATTCCTTTTCATCGCTCATAGGAAGATCACGGTTCAAGCCCTGATAGGCTCAAAGCTGGACTATGCTAATGTGCTTTATCTGGGCCTTCCTGAGTACCTCCTGTCGCGCTTGCAGGTGGTGCAGAATTCGGCGGCACGAGCAATTTTTGGCCTTGGCCGGGGATCTCACGCCACGGGACTTCTGAAATCTCTCCACTGGCTGCCAATACGGAAACGCATCGCGTTTAAGGCGCTTACTATCGTGTTTAAGGCCCTTCACGGTACCAGCGCCCGTTATCTTAGAAATAGGATTGGCTTCCACTATCCGGCCAGAGCCTTACGCTCAGCATCACTGTCACTGGCCATGATCCCGGCAATCAGGCGTGCTCGGATCGGGGGTCGCTCCTTTAAACATCTTGCGCCCCGATCCTGGAATGCACTGCCATTGTCCTTGAGGAAGATGGAGAACCTGCTGTCATTTAGAAAAGAGCTCAAGATGTGGCTGTTTTGCCAATAATTGTCAGATACTCCCTTTCCGTGCCTTGCTGGGTCTGATAGCGCCGGGACACTCTGCTTGAGTAGCTGAGCGCTTTACAAAACACCAGTTAACATAACATAACATAACAATTCTCACTAGTAAGATACAAAAAAACACCCCTGGATTGTCAATCTGCTCAACTTCCCAGGAGTAATCTTTATGACCAAAGGCAGGTCACACTCTACATTTCAGGTTCCTCGACTATGAAAACCTGACTGTAGGAAGGTGGATATCTGACTATGGTTACCCCCAAACTTTTTGCCTGGTGTTTAGCTGGTTTTTGACATAGTTGGCCTGGGATCCTGCTATTCAGGGCCCCAGGCTAATTGCTCTCTCCTTAAAATGGACTTCATGTACCTTAGGTACATACCCAATTGGAATTGGCTCACCTTATTGGCCCCTGTAACAGTGTACCCAGGTACCCAGGGCATAGGTGCTTCCAAGGCCTACCAGGGGCTGCAGCATGTATTATGCCACCCCTGGCCTGGCCTCCATAATTTTGACACAACTGGCTGATCACTCAGCTGGGGTAAGTCGGTGTAACCACCCCTTACTTAGGTGTAGTATGCCTATACCTAACCTAAAATGGACACATATGTTCCTATCAGTCACTCCTATGGAAGGCCTCATCAATCCTGGAGGCAGAGTGCTTGGAAATATGTGAGATGGTGCTTTGGCATGAGCTGAGCCTGTCTGCAGCTTTCGGAACCATGTCCTTTAGCTGTTTCATGATATTGCCATACCATATACTCTTAAGTGCATTATGAACCTCGCGGTTAAATGCTATCTTGGGTTTGGCTTTATCAAAACATGTCGAGTAAGGTGTCATACGAATTGGAATACTACCCCCTCGCCAGTTCTGGCGACGGGGGTAGCATTCCACCCTTCTAGAGGGACACGACATGTACCTAGCCTGAACCCCGGTTAAAGTTAAACAGAGCCTCAGCATCACAAAATGGATGCTGCCACCACAGACACAAGTCTGACCTCCTGCTGCTGGGAGTCCTTCCAGCGAGGGCAGCTTGGACAAAGGGTTTCCTGCCTGGGGAGGTGCTAGCACCACCCCAGACAGGATTTTGTGTATTGGGTAGGGCAGGGCTGAATAGAATCAGACATGCCTGGGGCACACAAGGTGTCCCTGTGCATAGGCCAGTTCAAACCGGTGCTGGGGCTTTCCAGCCCCAGTCCTGGCGTGAAACTGGACAAAGGAAAGGGGGTGTAACACCCCCCTTCCTGGTTCCACCCAGAGGAGGGACCTAGTAGGTGATCCGGCCCCCCAGATTCGAATAAGAGTGGGAGCTGTGTCCTGAGACTTCAGGTCATCCTGAATCAACTTGAAATACAGAAGAAGACTGGACTTCGACATTCTGCTGCACAGAAGACGGAAGAGAATCTCCCTTGTGGCCAAGGAGTGACCACCATGTGAACACAGGCACCAACCAGCAACTCAATGTCTGCTTTGCCGCTGCCTCCCGCCGGAGCCCGAGCCCAGAGCCTGACAAGACCCAGACTCCCAGACTTCTCACAGCCCGATCCACAGTCCCTGCAAAGAAGGGACCCGTGGAGGCACCGAGAGATGTGGGACCGGACATCTTGGAAGACCTCCAAAACGCTGACTGCGCAGCATCAGAGGCACCCTCGATGCTGTGCTTTGGGGTTTGAGAAGCCCCAACCTCGAGCAGCCCCTGCACCGAAGATCAGCCCCCCAGCATCACCACGATCTGCGTGGGGCCCTTTTGCATCGTGCCACTCGACGCGCCTAACCGTTCACTTGCCACGCGGCTAGTGGCCATCTTGGCAACGAAACCTACAACTTTCACTGCGGGTCTGGTTGCTCCAGACTTGCCCTTGCTCCTGTAAAAAGGAGCCCCTGCTCTGACCTTGCTGGTCCGAGTAACAAGCCTTTTTTGATTCCTGCATGGCTTGCATTAGCCAAGGCCTGTTTGCTTCTATCAAGTTGCCGACACCGCCAACAGCGAGAAGCTTGCGTGGGACAGCTTGTGACCGACTCCTGGACGTCTTCGACCCCTCGTGTCCACGTGGCTGCAGAGAGAAGCTACACCTCGATGCCTGTTTGCACCCGACATCGCCTGGTTCCACTCTGGTTCCACGGTAGTCACTGGCTAGTGACTTTGAACATTGTCCCCTCTGCTTTCAGGTCTTCACCTCTTCAGATCCACCCTTGGATCCACCGGAACTCTTCACATCGAGCCGCCTGCAGCATCTTCAGCTCCAAGCACCATCGACCTGCGTGACGAAACCCGACACTACTTCGACCCTATGCACCCGCTTCCTGTGGGTGAGGTAACTCAGCTCCGCCGGTGTTCCCACACTGGTACACACCTCTAGTGTCTGTGTCTCGTGTTTCAGTTTCTAGGTCACTCGGAAGGTTCCTTCCTAACTAACTTTGTACTTTTTACGCACCATTGACATTGCATTGGTAAAGCGTGCACTTTCCGCACTGCTCCCGAATCCCGCGGGCCTTTACCGACTTCTTCACTGCTAGTCCTGAACAGCTCCAGCGATTCCCCAGGCCCTAGGCCTCTTCACTTTCCCCATAGTGGTTCTTATACCACTATTTTAGTATATGGTTTAGGTGGCCCCTAGGGCTCATCCATATTGTGCAACTTTTGTGTATTTAAACTGTGTTTTGTTTTAACGCATTTGCTTCTGTGCTCATAAAGAGTATCAGGGATATTTGTAGTAATAAATCTATATATATTTTCAATATATATCTGTGTGGTGTCCTTTCATTTGGTATTCAAGGGATTGTGTATGGTAAAACAGCTTGCTTCACATGCCTTTACAGAGTTTAGCCTAAGACTGCTTAGTCCATGCTACCCCTAGGATAGCTTGTCTATAAGGTTGACTTTACAACCTGCACCATAAGGGTTGCTTGGCATGATATAAGGTGATCACTAGAACTAGTGAGCATCATATATCAGGCCAACTTCTCACACTGACTCCCTAATATTTCTAGCAGGTGGTTACAGCTGAACTTAAGACTCTTGCTTTCAAGAACCACTGAGGTAAGCACGACCCTCTTGTCACCGGCCGCTTTAAACATCCCTGGTTGAATGGGCTACCAGTGTTTTGCAGAGGGAAGAAACATTGGATCCAAATGCTATTTTTGACTATCTTGTTTGGTATTGTTTTCATGTGCAAACCCACCTTATCGTAAAAAGGATACGTATTGAAGAAAGGCCTCAACCAGTGTATTTGTACATACCAATTAAAGGCATCTGTGGGACAGCCAGTGACAGGAAAACGGATTAATGCAGTACACACATACAATTTCTATTTTTGCTATTTTGGTTATTAATTGGTTCAGTCCAACAGACACCTTAAAATAATAGTAATAAAAATAAAAAAATAAAAACGTTTGATTTTGGGACTTGAGAATGTTGACGAAGGTTGTTCTGCTCTCCTGTGACAGTGATTTTGCTTTAGGTTGGCAACCTTACCAACAAATACGTTTCGTAAAGGATAGTCAGAACAAGAAGTTATAATTTTCAGTGGGGAGCCAGCATAAATAAGCAATCACTGTTTGACATATCCCATATAAAGCTACTGTCTGTTTAAAATGGAACCTGATAGTGACTGCCGATATTTGCTTTAGTGATGACAGGAAATTCATTGAAAAAATCATGGGCAAATGTACTGCTACAAATTGATACATATGCATTGTCAATGTACACTTTTCAAGTTTTAGTACAAATGTATTTGATTATTCATTAATGCAGGCTCCTCACTGAAAAGTGAAACTGCTCGCTCTATTCAGTGTTTGTGAAGCCTTAAAATTTACATGGGTTTTGTTGGTCATCCACATGGTTGGATTGGGATTAGAAATCTGCCCTGGCACGCTAAAAAAAAGTGGCCCACATTTGCACAATGCCTTTCCGCAAAACACTGCTTTGGCGAAGTTTTATAGACACGTGAAAACAAGTGAGGCCACTTCTGCTCAGCCCCCCTGCCCCTGCTCAGTATGCACACATTAATGGGCCGGCCCAGCTAGAGAAAGGGAGTGACACCACTTCAGGTTGATAAGGCCACTCAGGCACCCACTGGGCCACTGGTGACATAGCCCAAATCGGCCCCCAGGCTGCCAAAAAAGCAGCCCACAGCTGGACCATCAATATCGGCGCCTCGGTCATTGCCCGAGTGCCCGCCTTACCAATCTGACCCTGGTCATCCAAAACTGTTGATGTTATTGAAGAATTACATATTGTGGTGTATGGATACAAAATGTATTTAACAACATGTTTGTAGAGAAGATTATGGTGCAGGAGCACCCCTGAAACTCAGTGATCCCTTGTGCAAATCTCTCTAGATGCACCAATTGCCCCACTTCTGACCAAGGGCAGATCAGTCATTCGTTCAGCTGGTGTGGTGGCTGTGATCCCAGGTAGGCAGGAGCTCTCTGGTGCACCCCAATCATGGAGCAATGTTTCACTGTCCAGTGAGTGGGACATTACCTTTGTTTGCATTAGGGTCCATGGTACCCTTGATGCCCCACTGGGCCTGACTAGGTATTGATAACCCTGTAAATTCTTCTTCCGGAGGGCACTGAAATATGGATCGGCCTAATACTGTTATTTGGCATAGATTAGACTCAAAGCACTCTATCAATCAATTATGATATCTGTCTTGTAACCCCTTTAATACCCATTGAAATCTAAGCTGTGTCTTCAAAGTAAGGCGGATCGCGCAAGCCGCGGTGACACCACACGCGTATAATTCTGTTTTCCTCCTCTTTTAAATGCAGTGGCATGTTTTCTAATTGCCTGCATGGCTAACCAAATTCCGTGACAAATCTGCTAGTCCGCAGGGGTACCTCGAGCCATAAGTAACCTCCTTTTACAAATTAGCTCAGATTTCCACCAACAAAACTTGCGCACATTAATTAATTCAGTCAGCCTTCATTACACAATTAGAAGTATTGCTGGTGTCCAAAGGCGTAGTTGCTACATCTGTTAGAAAAAGGAAGGAACAAAGGAATTAATGTTGAAGATAATTCATGCTGACGTTGCCAGGGAGTGGAGCGGAGGAAAGTCCTATGCTCTGGCCGGAGATCACAGCTGAACAGTTGGAGCCCCAGAATGCGACTGATGCCTTTTCTTTCCCCCCCAATTTCTCTACACCGTAGTTGACCTGAAAAATTTCCACCTGCAGCAGTGAACTAATTAATTGTTCCTACTGTGCTGATGAAGACATCATTTACTGTTACAGTGAAAATTATGGAAAGGGTTACTTAAAACATTGGTGCCTAGAAAAAAGGCTAGCAAATTCTAATAAAGTTACTCTCCCTGACGTTTGAGAGATTGGGCTAAATGCAAGCTGGATTACCCCATGCAACTTCAAAATATAGAGATACAGGAAATGTACTTTTTTTTGTAATTTTAACTTTTATGTGGTACCATTGTACCAAAATCTCGTAGCTGCCTATTTTCATAGTACAAAGGCAAAAAGAACAATTGATGGACAGAATGCAGAACAATGTTATGCATTCACCCCAGTACAGAGATCTGTGCCTAAATCCATCATTTTTTGTTTGCTCCCCATGCCATTCCAGTTTGAACCCAGCCATATGCAAAACAGTTTTGAACCTGTTGCCAGTGGGAACAGTCCAGCCCGAACTACCAGGCCAGGTCCTCCTTGGACTGGTAACAAGCATCCTAGGACCGGTTTCAGGCTTTCAGCCCTCATCAGCCAGGATAGCTTCTCTCCAGTGGCACGCAGAGCACGGGACCCACGTCTGGGCATACCCATCCAACTCGGGGAGACAAATGCAAAAAGAACAATTGATGGACCGAATGTAGAACACTGTCCTACATTCACCCCAGTGCAGATATCTGGACCTAAATCCATTGTTTTGTTGCTCCCCATGCCGTCCCAGTTTGAACCCAGCCATATGCAAAACAGTCCTGACCCTGTGCCCAATGGGAACAGTCTGGGCATACCCGCCCCACTCAGGGTGACAAATGCAAAAAGAACAATTGATGGACCAAATGCTGAGGACTAGGCCTGGCTGTTTGGGCTGGACTGTTCCCATGAGGCACAATGTCAAGACGGATTTGCATATGGCTGGGTCCAAACTGGGGTGGCGAAGTGCACTAAAAAATGATGATGATTCAAAACAGATCGGTGACTGGAGGAGAGTGTCTGAAAAGTTTCAGCACTCCGTCCATCATCTCCTTGTGTTTGCTTTATGCACCCTAAGCTGGCAGGATACGCCCAGTCATGGGTCCCTTGAGCACTTTGCTACTGGATTCAGGCTAACCTGGCTGACGAGGGGTATTACCCCAAAACCGGTCCCAGGATGCTTGTTTCCGGTCCAGAGAGGACATGGCCTGGCAGTTTGGGCTGGACTGTTCCCATGAGGCACAGGGTCAAGATTGATTTGCATATGGCTGGGGCCAAACTGTAGTGGCGTAGTGAGCAAACAAACGTAGATGGATTCAACCCAGATCGGTGACTGGGGGAGATTGTTTGAAACATTTCAGTACTCCGTCCATCCTCTCCTTGTGTTTGCTATTTTCATAGTACAGCCAGAAGCCAGCATCAGGAACAACACAATCAAAAATATAACCATAAAACAATAACATGGTGACATACACCAACCAACTATAAGAGTATTGTTCCGTAAATAATAGAAAGTTTGTTGAACTACCATTTATCGTCGCTCATCCACTGCTTTCCTCCTATGCATCTTCACTGAACTCCGAACCTACCCGTATCATCTCCAGTCTGATACAATTACTCAATGAAGCCAATCTTTGCTCCAGTGGTGGAGATGTTTTCACTGAAATGGGAAACTGGTCTGAGACAAAAAAAGCTACTTTCTCACCAAACCAGAATAATATGAATGCATTGCTTTTTTTACTTCTATCACATTTTCATGGAGGGTTATGCCACCCACAAGAACTCACACAGGGCAATCAAAAAACTAAGCCTTATGAGCCCATTTCACAAAGATATTTGAGCACCTATGTCCTGCTGAGGTGGGCAAATTAATGCATTTGTAATGGCAACATTTCTATTCTGATTCAAGAATGGGACTAGAGGGATTTTACCATCACAAATGCATATGTAGACACAGATTTCTTTTTCTGAAAAATTTAGTTTACAAATTCCCAAATTGAGGATAGAGGTGGTTTTGGTAGCAAGCACCCATAAAAATATGTTGGCATATTGTTTGAAAATTGAGCAATTTGTAAGTCAAATCATTTATTGGCAATCCTTTTATCTAAGTCAAGGTTCCTGATCCAGAGTAAAAGGTTTGAATGTAAGGTGTAGTTAAAATCGAGCTTACAAATTTCCAGGCTGCCCCAGTGCAGTCAAGATTTTTTAATCTGTGCTTATATGTAATACCTTTTCTTCATGCCACCACTTTACTGCTTTCGGGTAGTAATTTGGAAAGGCTGTTATATGTGTTCCATCTCATGATCAGCTGGTGGCTATAATCAGGGAGAGCCTTGGATCTTTGGTTCATGTTTTTCAGAATGGTTTGACTAGATGATTTGCAAATTTTTCCTGGAAATCATTTATAAAATTACATCTTAGGGCTAGATTCCGATCTCGTTCGGAAAGCATACTGACTGAATCAGTTCTGTAATCCGCTATCGTATGACTTTGATCAGTGGAGTCTGACCGATCGAGTATGATGCATCCGGAACCAATTCGGTTGCACTCCCATTGACATCAATGGAAGCATGTGTTCCGAACATGAACACAGGCTCCCATTGAAGAAAGGGGTGGTTGGGGAAAACCTTGCACCCTGTGACAGGCACCACATGGTGCATGGTTGGAAATGGGGGGCCATGGGTACCCCCACTTGCCCAATAGGGAGGGCCCCGGATGAAGGGGGCCTGCTATGGACTCCCAAAGACCGATTCTGGCAGCCGTTTCGTTCCTGGAAAACCGAATCGGAACGGCTGTTTGAATTGGTCATCGTACTCGCTCACTCGGAAACTGAGTCCATAAAGCTGTACGAATCGACTCCAGAATGGCTCGACCGGTTCGAATGCCTTTTGGAACTGATTCGGTCAGCCCCAAAGGTTTTGAGGCATCGTACTTGGTCGTTCAGAACTGGGAATGAATCAGTCAGAAACAAGGGCTCCGGATCGGATTCAGAATACACAAATCTGATTCAGAGCCATTCCAAATGCCATTGGATTCGGCCACTTAGTGTGAAACGTGCTTTGCACTTCTATAATGTGACTTTATCGTATGAATTCATAAGTTACAGATACAGGTCCTGCAAGATATTGGTAAGAGACTTGAAGGAGCGGAAAATGTCTTTTTTGCAAAAATATTTTTGTGCAAATTGGTGAAAATTACATAAAATCAGAAATTGTGAATTTTCAGGAAAATCTGCAAATTTCACATAAAATAAAATTCTGGAAATTCATGAATTTCACCTGCCTAATTTAAATTTTGTGCAGGATTATTAGGAATCTTTTGTAATAAAATAAAGTAGAACATCTTTGACATCCCTGTTCCCTGTGACTAGAGCATCTAGTATTCTCATTGACCCAACCAAAAATGTGGCAGCATTGTTGTCAATCACAGATCAGTATGGCCCTGTATACCCCCGGATCAACCTCTCTTGCCAATTGCCTCTATCTGCACACCATCACATTTCACCTTGTGTGCATCCTACCCAGCCACAGCACTACCTTCCACTCTAAGATTTACGGCATCATCACCACAGCCACAAACGGATACTCCAGCAACATCTTCCTTTCTAAATTCACTTCTTACACTATCTCCCTAAAAGAAGCCTTATTTGACCTCTTATAAACTGCCAAGTTCAAACAGCTTGCCACATTACTAACTGCCTTAAAATGCAACATCCTGAACTTCATGTCCACAGCTGGCACCAATCTCACTGATACTTAAATGAATTTACAGCACAAAACTTCCATGTCATTTTCTCTTCTACAGACATGCCCAGAAAATACAACCAATGCTTTCTGTGCAAAACTTATGTTGATTTATTAACTTCCCCATCAATGCACTCAAAATATGTTCTAAGTGCCATAATGAGTGCATCTGATCTTGAGTCATCTACTTACTCTCCAACCTCAAACACATGTTCCAAGTCACATCTGACACCCATTCAATGGTCACAAAGCTGCTCATCTAAAGTCATGATACACACAATAACTTAAATACCTCAAATGCAGCAAATGTCAAATTAGAAGGCAGGACTAGCAGTGCTGTTATTCACAGCTTGTTGAAGCTCTTATCTCTTGTAGAAGCTTTGTGCATCCTTCAGGAAGCTCATCACAAAAGCCAGTGATACATTTTACACTACAGTTATCACAGAAGCAATTAACAAAAGTGAAGAACTCTTCATAACAGTTAAGCACCACACGAATCCCGCCACAAACTTGACCATCATGCATCATAGAGGAATCACCTTTAACAGCTAGCACAAAACAATTTAGATGATACGTTCACAGCACAGACATTCCAGCCATTTCTAATATGTTGCAACAGATTTAATGGGGGTTCATTTCCACAAACTCTCCATTGAAGTTTTCTCATCTGACGGTTCCACAATCCACTAAAACCAACATAATACAAAGACAGCATCATCAACCACCAGTATTAAGGGACCACCAGTGAATCTCTGAAACAACTACTCAACATCCTCAATGCATCCACCTCACCTCCCTCAAGACTGGAATAACCTACCACTTTGCCAAATTATTAACCAATAACATACTGTTGGAACATGACCCTCTCTAAAGGGTCACCTCAAATGTTTTGCCTTCCTCCTCCACTTTTTCTGACCTATTTTTTTGGCTTTAGGACCTTGGGCACTTTACCACTGCTGACCAATGCTAATGTGCATGTGACTGCTCCTCTAAACATGGTATAATTAGTTTACACCGGTTTGGCATGTTTGATTTACTTGTAAGTCCCTTGTAAGGTTGTACACAATATACCCAGGGCCTGTAAATTAAATGTTAATAGTTGGCCTACAGCAGTAATTGTGTCACCCACGGAAGTAGCCTTTCAAACCTGTCTCAGGCCTAACACTGCAGGGCATGTGTGTGCAGTTTTCTACCTCTTCGACTTGGCATTTAAAACTACTTGCCAAGCTTGAAACTCCCCTCTTATTACATGTCACCCCTAGGCAGCCCTACGGGTAGGGCGCTGTGTAAATGAAAGGTAGGACACATATTGGTATGTTTTGCCTGCACTGGTAGTGACGGACAGTCTATTTCATTTTTCACTACTGTGAGGCCTACTCCTCTCATAAGCTAGCAATGGGACTTCCTTAAAACACCTTTAAGCTGTAATTCTTAAACAGAAAGGAGTAGCTGCATCCTGTTCTATATCTTTGGAATGGTAATGAGAAATCTTCTTGAATGGGAAAGTTGGATTTGGCATTACTATTTTATAATTGCCACTTTTAGAAAGTGGACATTTCTCTGTGCTTATAACTCTGTGTGTTTAGCAGCCTGTCTTCAATAAAACATCTGGGATGGGTGACAGCCACACTTTGCACATTCCCTTTAGACAGTCACAACACAGGAAGGATAAGTGTGTCTGAGTACCCATTTTCATACATCTGCATTCTGAAGACATGCCTGGGCAGGATGGAAGGGAGGGGCAAACACTTTACTTGAACAGGCTGTTTCTTATCCCCACACAAAGGACTGATTCCCCCCTCCACAGATAGCCTGGCAGACAGAACTCGGTTGAAAGGTATACTGTATACTTCCGAGAGCTAAGGGAGATAACTACGGGGTCTCTGACCAGGGCCGGACTGGCCATAGCGGGCACTGGGCAATCCCCCGGTGCGCCTCACGGGTGGGGGGCGGTTTTGGGCCCCTGGGGGCCGATTTTGTTACAGGGCCGTTTTTGCAACATCTCTGCAAAATCGGCCCTGTACCAAAATCGGCCGAAAACCGGCCCTGGCAAAGAGCTCGGCGGCACCCCCAAATCCCCCTCCACCCGAGTGGGGAGGGGCGGCCCAGCACTTTGCCAAGGCCAGTTGTGGTTCCCATTCTGGCCCTGTCTTTGACCCCTAAAATCAGACACTACTGGACTTGTAATTGAAGCTCTGCCAGAAGAACTGCTGTGCTGCTTAAAGGACTCAACTGGGCTGTTGATCTGGAAGGCCTGTGTTTTTGTTGTTGCCCTGTTGCCTGCAACTCTCTGACTCTGCTGAAAGTGAGATAGACAGTGCCTTCATTGCAAGTAATCTCTGAAGGTATGTTGGCTTGCCTCTTGATGTTTAAGACTCAGGGATATCAAAGTCTCTACCCCTACTGGAAGTGGCCCAGATACTTGCAACACAGATACTTGCAACACAGATTTCAATGCATCTGTGTGTAGCAGAATCAGCACATCGACCCGGCGGCGGGAGTAAAATCGGTGCATCGCATTGGTACCACTGCTTTGCCTCCAGAGATCAACACCTCGGACATCACATCACAGCCTCTGCAGCTTGGTGAGATTGACACATACTCTCGACTGCGCGGCAGAAACTGGCACATTGCTTGACTCCATCACCCATCTTTGGAACTGACGCATTTCCTTTACTAAGGGAGGAAGATTGGCCCAGCAGGCCTCGACACCTACGCATCTCGATGTTTGCGACCAGGAAAGGTACTTTGTTCACCGTGTCTGCGTAGGTCTTGTAGCAAGCCAGCGCTCCATCACGGTCAGCCCAAACTTTGACTTTGCCCTGGTCCGCCATGACCTAAAGGAACCTTTTTTGCGCTACTTGCTTTTAAGTGCTTTACTGCATTTATTCCTTTAAAATTCAATATCTTAACTTCTATACTTTGTTGTTTTGATTTAATTTTGTTTAGAATATAATAATTTATATTTTGAAACCGTGTGGAGTTTTTTTATGGAGTATTCATTGTATTAATGTGTGTGTATTGCCCAAATATTTTACACATTGCCTCTTCAGATAAGCCCGACTGCTCTGTGCCAAGCTACCAGAAGATAAGCGCAGGTTATCCTTTAGTGTATAGCTAGCTTATATTGACTAGAGTGGTGGTTCCTGCTTAGCCGGGCTGCATTCCTCAGCCAACCAGGAATCCCATTTCTAACACTTATAACAAGGATTAGGTTGAATCATCAAAAACTTGGTCAACATTTAAATAAAGAGCGACAAATATTTTGTGTACCTTTACTTGAATAGATCAAAAGCCTGCTAGAAAATATCAGTCATTTACAATGTGACACGTACGTACTAAGTACAAATATGTGTGTGGAGGTAATGAACCTTTAAGAAATGTATTAAGCTTCATGTGTAATGTAGAAGGGTTTGTGGGAATGCATCTAGACTGCGTTCAGACACAAATGCAGAACCAAGAGAGCCACACTCCAAGTAATCAATGATGCACTGCAAATCAAATTCTCATTGTTGGACTTGGCCCTTTTTGGCTAAAGTTCCCTAAACATTTTGCCTTCCCCTGGACCTTTTGTCTGACATGGTGTTGCCAACTTAGATGCTTGGGCACTTTGCCATTGCTGATCAGTGTCAAAGTGCAAGTGCTCCCTGTGTAAAGTGTAATGGTAATTGATTGCCCATGATTAATATGTTTGCCTTACTAGTGAAGTCCCCAGTAAAGTACACTCTGTGTGCCAGGGCTGGTAATGCAAAGGTTTGTACCATGTTCTGACAGGGAAAAACTCCCAAATTCGTTTTTCACTGTTGCAAGGCCATCTTGCCCGTAGGCCAGAATGAGGGAGGCTGTGTAATAGGCTTCCAGCCTTTCTTCCCATAGGCTTAAGATGGAAAGGTGATGTTTAGTGTGCCTGAACTCACAATTTAATACCACATCTTTTTGTGAAGGTGTTTTTTGAATTATGTCTTTAGATACCACACTTGTAGAAGTGGCTGGTTTCTTTGTTCTACAAATTCTGTGTCTCTCTGCCTGGTTGTTGATTGACTGTCTGGATTTGAATGTGATTGGATCTGGGGAATGTCTTGACCCAGGGGAAGATAGGAGACAGCAACAGACTGACCTGCATCTGGAGTGTAGGGGGGAGGAGTAGCCCCTGGAGGTGAAGAGGCCTGGGCTGCTGCCATAAACCAATGGCTCCATCTCCTGCTGAGTGATTGAGGATCCAGACCCACACTAATCAAAGGAAGAAGGTGTCACTGATATGGAGACACCCAGAACTGGTTTAAACGGAGGTCAGTGCCCCCCTGAACACAAAGACTTCAAAGACATTGAGGGGTATAACTATGAGAGCTGAAACCCCTGAACGTTGGACTGATCAAGACTGAAAAGGATTGAAACTACTTTGTGGACAAGAGGAACCTCTGCCAAGGATGAACAGCTGAAGTGACTGAAGAGAAGGACTGAACCTTGCTGTGAGTTCTGGGGCTGGCCTGCAGTTTGCCTATTTAACCAAGGAGAGGCTAAGGGACTTTGCTATGTGCTGTGTCCCCCTGCTTGAACGGACTTTGCTGTTTGCTGTGTCCTGAAGTAACTTGTTCCCAAGGACCTGAGCCTGCCTTTGCCAAAGAGAGACCTTGAACCATCACCATTCGGTTCCACTGCCCAAGATCAATGAAGCCACATCGGAGGCCCAAGCCACGATTAGTGGAGAGGAGAGTGAGATCGTATGCCCCAGGTAACACTCAGTGAGTGTGCGTTGTCATTGCACGGAGCGGGGTGCGAGCTACGAGAGAACGCTCTTGGCCTTTCCCATCTTTGCAGCGCGAGCCTCTGCTCAAGCCCATATTGCGGCCCGTACTTGCTGAGGAGTGGCAGTACCATGGCCGGAGTGTGGAGCTGCACTTTGTTTTCCATCATAACATTGTTGGGGGCATATTTTGGCAGTAGCTCACTGCGAGTCAGTGCGAGTGGCATAGAGACCATTCAGAGCTCCGTGATCAGTGCCGGAGTACATCATTGTTGAATTACGGAGTGCATTACTTTTGCATTATGAATTGCCTGATAGTTGCATTACAAATTGCATTATTTTGGCATTACGAACTGCCTGATTGTTGCATTACGAACTGCATTATTTTCACATTACAAAGTACCTGATTCTTGCATTACGAACTGCATACCATTGCATTAAGACTGCATTGGATCATTGAGAATTGCTCATTAATATAGCAAGAACCTACATGGGCTTGCTGGCCTAAAAAACGGCAAGGTGAAATATTACAAATACGCATATGTTGGATTTCTATTGTGTGGTCTTATTGTATATACTTTTTTATAAACTTCTGATTGTTTTGATCAAACTCGTGTGGAGCCTATTTGTGGTGTCATCGCTGGGTTACTGAGAGCGTGGTTGCAATTACTTTACACATTTGCCTTGGAGATAAGCCTGGCTGCTCGTCCCAAGCTACCGACTGGGTGAGCAGGGGCTATCTGAGAAGGTGTACTTCCTTTCCCTGACTTAGAAGGAAGGGTCCCTATTTGGACTAAGGTACCTACCTCAGGCAACTAGAGACCCCCTGTTCTAACACTCATCCTTCTAGATCTTTCATCAGCTTTCAAAACCTTTGCTTATCAACCCCTACTCAATACACTCTCATCAAGAACAGGCTTAATTTGCATCATAGTTCAGTGGTTTACATCCTAACTTAAGAACAGTTCTTGTGTCTTCCATCCTACTGAAATGTGGAGCCCACCAAGGATTCCTTCTATGTTCAGTAATATTCAACCTGTAAACAAAAACATTTAACATCAATATCACCCTTAGTTTTAGAGCATGGA